>NC_141875.1:412566885-413174385 GCF_056163025.1 Triticum urartu | reverse complement strand
ACGAGTCATCAACCGGAGAAACCGAATCTCTATATTAGCTACAAGATGGCCGGATTGGGGGCTGTTTCGATGGCGACAGTATTCCGGACCCCTCTGATCTACCCAACCGAGTTGGAATATTTATGGCCGGCACACAAGCAGCGCTTCATTCTTCAACCGCTGCGCCAATATCCTCCGGTTCAGTAGCGGCGATGGCTGCCGGGGCAGGAGGCTCTGTACGCCCGCTGGCTCAAGTTCTATCAGATCTATTTGATGCATTGGCTGTGCTTATGGCAGAAGCTAACCCGGCGGATCAGGATGGCCACAATGCGGAGATTGCAAAGGTGAGGGAACAGATCACCCAGGCCAAGGCGGACCTAGCAGCTGAGAATGCCAGGATGACCGCAGAGCGGGCCGCTTTAGACGCACAAGCCTACAGGCTGATGTTGGACCAGAACGCGTCGCATGAAGTCATGAAGAGGAAGTACCGATCCTGTTTGCCTTCGGTTTTTGAGGCCACAGACCTTTTCAACACCCCAGGAGCAGGAACCAGTAATCCGCTGGAGGTAAATCTGGCGGAAGCTCCTGGGACCGGCGCGCCGGTTCAGCCCCGTCTGATGGATCTGCCTCATCAAAACACTATTATACCTCAGGCTGTTTCAACACCTCCGGGTCACTACTCCAAACCGATGGACAATCTTGTTGCCGCTGCTGCACGGCTGGAGGCCATTCCAATTGAAGGTGACTCGCCGCAGGCGGTAGAGACGCGACGGGTCAAGGAGCTTCTTAGGACAGCTTTGGTCCAACAGGAAGCATACTCGTACAGCCGCGACCGGATCCACTCGACCCCTCGTCCAAGCCGGAGCTATAGCAGGCATATGGATGAACCGGCAGTGTCAAGTAATGAACGACGTGGAGCACCCCGCGGCAACAACCCGGCGGGTGGTGCTGATAACACTCAGGAAGTGGTGGACCGGGCCCGAGCGCGCAGGGAGGCCTAGTTAGCCGCACAGTATCAGGCTCGGCAGCTTACGCCGGTTCGTCCAACTATCTCGGTCGAACCTGGTGTTACTTCTAGTTCTTTGGGGGTGCCTTGCCTTGTCCCCGCTTTACACAATGTGCGCCTGCCCAAGGATTTCAAGGGCCCGCGCAAGGTACCAAATTACATGGCGGATCAACCTCCAGAGACATGGGTGGAGAGCTATGAGATGGCCATGGAGATGCTTGATGTGGATGATGCGGCATGTGCGAAGTACTTCACCATGATGCTCGAAGGAACGGCCCGTACTTGGTTAAAAAGCTTACCGGCCAATTCTATCAGTTCATGGGCCCAATTACGAGCCCGGTTTATCAATAATTTCAAGGATACATGTAAGCAGCCTATGTCGATAGTGGACTTAGCTGCCTGTGTCCAGGAGGAAGGAGAATCAACGACTCTTTGGGTGCACTGGGTCTCGCAGGTTCTGCATTCATCAGACCGCATCAACGCTGACACCGCGGTTATAACCCTAGAAGGCAATTGCCGGTTTGGGCCCCTAAAGCTGAAGTTAGGACGGATGAAGCGCCATTGCACTGACATGGGGACCCTCATGGATGCCTTGGTAAAGTATGCTGATTCTGATAGTACCAAGGTTCTCGAGTCTGATGATGACAAGACAGGGAAGGGAAAGAAGAACAGCAACTCCAAAGGTCAGCAACATCACTCGGCAGGTAACGGTAGCGGAGGCAAGCGTAAAGCGGATGGCAACATGGACTTCGTGGCTAATACCAACGCGCAAGACAAGGGTCAGCGACGCAAGGGTAAACCGCCGAATCGCGGTGGAGCACCTAACCCTAACCCGGACCGCTTAAATTATCTATTGAACCAGCCCTGTCCAAAGCATGGGACGAAGGAGGTGCCAGCAAACCACCTTTGGAAGGATTGCTACATTATGCAGGAGTTCAAGAATTCTAATGCTTCCCGGTATGATCACGGCTCCGGCGGTGGCTCAGGATCCGGGCTGGGTTACGGTGAAGGAAATTCCTGTTCAGGATTTAATGGTAATCCGGGCAGACATAACAATCAAAATAATCAAAATAACCAGGGTGGTTACAACCAGCAGCAGCAACAGTTGGGTTACCAAAGCAACCCAAAGCAGTTGAATAGTGGGCAGTACCATGTCTTCACCACTAGCTGGGACAAGCGAGACCGGAAGGTTCAGAAGCGGGCAGTCAACTCTGTTGAACCGGCCGTGCCCCGTTACTTACGCTGGTCTGAGCAGCCAATCATATGGAGCAGAGAGGATCACCCACCCCGGGTTGATAACCCAAGTCAGCTAGCATTGGTGGTGGCGCCTCAGGTGGGAGGTTATAAGTTCACCAAGGTACTCATGGATGGAGGGAGCAGCATTAATATCTTGTACTATGAGACCTTCCGTCGTATGGGACTAACAGATAAAAATCTCAAACCGTCCAATATGGTGTTCCATGGTGTGGTACCTGGCAAGTCAGCATATCCTGTTGGTAAGATAGCTCTGGAAGTGGCCTTTGGAGATGATCATGATTCTAGGTCGGAAACATTGACGTTTGAAGTGGTGAAAATCCAAAGTCCATATCACGCCCTGTTTGGGCGACCGGCGTACGCCAAGTTTATGGCACGGCCCTGTTATGTGTATTTGCAGCTCAAGATGCCGGGTCACAAGGGGACAATGACGGTTCATGGAAGCCGTAAAATCGCTTTGGAGTGCGAGGAAGGAGATGCGGCCTACGCAGAGTCGGTTTGTGCCACCGAGGAGCTGAAGTATTATAAAGACAATGTTGATCCGGCGGACATGACTCCATTAAAGAAGCCAACTACGGAGCATGATCCAGCCCTGAAGTTCAAATCGGCAGCTGAAACTAAGCTTGTTGACTTCGTGCCTGGTGATTCGTCCAAGCAGTTCAGCATCAGTGCCAACTTGGATCTGAAATAGGAAACTGCGCTCATCGAGTTCATCCGTGAGAATCGGGACATTTTTGCATGGAAGCCCTCTGACATGCCAGCTATACCGAGGCAACTCGCTGAGCACACCCTTAATGTGGATCCTAAATACAAACCGGTGAAACAGTTCCTCCACCGGTTTAACGAAGAAAGACGCAAGGCGATTGGAGAAGAGGTAGCCAGGCTCTTAGCAGCTGGCTTTATTATTGAAGTCTTCCACCCTGAGTGGCTTGCCAATCCAGTGCTGGTCCTTAAGAAAAACGGCACCTGGCGCATGTGTGTGGATTACACAGATCTTAATAAGGCTTGTCCAGCAGATCCTTTTGCCCTCCCCCATATTAATCAAATTATTGATGCTACGGCGGGTTGTGAGCGTTTGAGTTTTTTGGATGCATATTCTGGCTATCATCAGATCAAAATGGCAGTTAAGGACCAGGAGAAGACGGCATTCATAACTCCCTTTGGAGCCTTCTGCTATGTGTCTATGCCCTTTGGGCTCAAGAGTGCCCAGGCAACTTATCAACAGTGTGTAAAAAATTGTCTTCACAAGCAGATTGGCCGTAATGTACATGCTTACGTGGATGATATCATGGTTAAGTCAAGGGAGAAGGAGACTCTGGTTGACGACTTGAAGGAAACCTTTGATAACCTGAGGACGTACAAGATGATGCTTAATCCGGCCAAGTGTGTCTTTGGTGTACCGGCAGGCAAGTTATTGGATTTTCTGGTGTCCAACAGGGGAATCGAGGCTAATCCGGAGAAGATCACAGCCATCACATCCCTGGCTAAACCGAAGTGTATCAATGTTGTTCAACGCCTGGCAGGCCGGATTGCCGTGTTAAGCCGGTTTATCAGCCGCCTTGGTGGGAAGGCAATCCCTTTGTATCAGATGTTGAAGAAGACGGATCAATTCGTCTAGAGTTCTGCTGCTGATAAAGCATTTGAGGACTTAAAGCAGCAATTGGCCAATCTGCCTGTGCTCGCCGCTCCCATTGACAAGGAGCCGTTGCTGCTATATGTTGCTGCTAATGCTCGTGCGGTCAGTGTGGCTATTGTGGTGGAGCGAAAAGAGGCAGGCAAGGAGCATCCGATTCAATGTCCGGTCTATTATATCAGTGAGGTACTCATTGAGTCCAAGCAAAGGTATCCGCATTGGCAGAAGCTGGTATATGGAGTTTTTATGGCAAGCCGGAAGCTTAAGCAATACTTCCAAGGGCACCCCATTACGGTGGTCAGTGATGCTCCCTTGGGGGATATCATCCAGAACCGGGAAGCGACTGGCCGGATTGCCAAGTGGGCTATAGAGCTTGGGCCGCACGGGTTGAAGTATGTGCCTCGGACGGCGGTTAAGTCTCAAGCACTTGTTGATTTCATCAATGATTGGACGGAACTGCAAGAACCTAAAGAAAAGCCGGATCACACATATTGGACCATCCATTTTGACGGATCCAGGCAATTGGAAGGCTCGGGGGCTGGAGTCATATTAAGTTCCCCACGAGGTGATAAGTTTTGTTACGTTCTCCGCTTAATGTTCCCTTGTACTAACAATGCAACTGAGTATGAAGCCTTGCTCCATGGTCTCCGGATGGCTAAGGAGATGAATCTAAGTTGAGTTAAGTGCTTCTGTGACTCGGACCTCGTGGCTCAACAAGTGTTTGGCACTTGGGATTCCAAGGAACCACTCATGGCAGCATATCGTCGTGAGGTGGATATTGTTGCAGGTCACTTTAAAGGCTATCAGGTGGACCACGTGGACCGACGGAAGAATGAAGCGGAGGATGCTTTAAGCCGGCTGGGCTCTCAGCGCAAACCGGTCCCGCCCAATGTTTTTCTGGATGTGCTGCACAACCCGTCGGTCAAGCTCCCTGGTGAAGCGGATTTGGCTATTCCTGATCCAGACGCTCAATTGGTGGCAGCTCTTCATGTCATTCCGGTTTGGACGCTTCCTTACCTGGCGTACATGAACCGGGGTGAGTTACCGGAGGATGAGACTCTAGCCCGACAGATAATCCGGCGGTCCAAGTCCATGACTATTGTCAATGGCGAGTTGCATCATTGCAGTGTATCAGGGGCGTTTCAACGCTGTGTGTCTCTTGAAGAAGGCTGTGAAATTTTGTGTGAGATCCACGAAGGAGATTGTGGTCACGACGCCGGTTCAAAATCTTTGGTGGCTGAAGTGTTCCGCCATGGCTTCTATTGGTTAACTGCTCATGCTGATGCGGAGGATCTGGTCAGACAATGTGACGGTTGCCAAAAGTTTTCAAGACGTGCTCATGTGCCGGCTCAAGAATTGAGAATGATTACAATTACTTGGCCGTTTGCGACTTGGGGGCTGGATATGGTTGGGCCTTTCAAAAGGTCCAAAGATAAGAAGACCCACCTCCTGGTGGTGGTTGACAAGTTTACAAAGTGGGTGGAGGCAGAAGCTGTTAGCAAGTGTGATGCGGCCACGGTGGTTCAGTTCATCAAAAAAGTGATTTTCCGGTTTGGCTTTCCACATAGTATCATCACAGATAATGGTACCAATTTGTCCAACGGTACCATGAAGGAGTTCTGCGAACGGGAGCACATCCGGCTTGACGTTTCATCAGTGGCACACCCACAGTCCAATTGTCAAGCAAAAAGGGCTAATCAAGAGATCTTGAGAGGCATCAAGCCCCGGCTTATGGTTCCTTTGCAGAGAACACCGGGTTGTTGGGTAGAAGAGTTACCATCTGTGTTATGGAGCATCAATACTACACCCAACAGATCAACAGGATACACATCGTTCTTCATGGTCTACGGAGCGGAGGCGGTTCTCCTCAGTGATATCCGTCATGACTCACCTCGTGTGGCGGCTTATGTTGAAGCGGACAACGAGACAGCACGGCAAGACGCTTTGGACCTGTTGGATGAAGAACGTGACATAGCAGCCGCCCGCTCGGCGATTTACCAACAGGATCTTCGTCGTTATCACAGTCGCCGAGTCAGAACCAGAACCTTTCAGGAAGGAGATTTGGTGCTTCGGCTCATCCAAGATCAGACTGATATGCATAAGCTATCCCCACCTTGGGAGGGACCTTTCGTGGTCAGCAAGAATCTGCACAACGGGTCATACTATCTGATCGATATTCGAGAGCATAAAGACTCACGTACATCAGAGGAGGAGACCAACAGGCTGTGGAACATAGCTCATCTTCGGCCTTACTATACCTGAGCCATTGGCTCTACTTATGTACATATTATGACAATGTATATATTATGATAGTAAACCGGAACCTCAGCTAAAGCGGGGTATCTATTCTTTTACATCATGTGTGGTTACACGGAGTGGTTCTGTCTTAAAGTGGCCTCCGGTTTACCCCTTGAATTTGCTTTAAAAAACAAAGCTTTATAATATCACATGGGGGCTTGGTCGTATCCGAACCAATGCAACACCTTTTGATAGGCAAAAGCCACCAGATCACTTGGGGACATGGTCAAGTCTGAACCAGTCACGCCTCTTGATCAGCCTAAGGCCACAGAATCACTTGGGGGCTTGGTCGAACCCGAACCATTGCCACGCCTCTTGATCGGCATAAATGCCACGGTTTCATTTGGGGACCTGGCTGACTTGAACCATAGCTACACCTATCAGGAGCTTGGTCGTGTCCGACCATGGTAACGCCATCTGATCGGGTCAAATAAGCCTCTTTTTGCAAACGGTTTTATCATTGCCTTTGCTTCACAATTTTCTTTGATAGATATTTCTTTCTTTTTGTTGCGTTTTTTAAACCGACAAAGTTTTAAACCGGTTCAAACTGTCAATTGACGGAACCTGGTCCATTTTTAATCCGGAGACTATTTTCTTTGTTTGCTTTCTATTCACATCTCTAAATAACACGGTGTTTATCATAACCCGGCATGGTTTACATGGTAAACCGGCATTACATACATAGGAGCTACTTTCTCCTTCGACGTATATGTTTATATACCTCTGTTTCAAGATTGGCAACGCCAACTTCATGCCCAACGATGGCAGGTAGTTTGTATCACAAGATTTGATCATATACCTAAATTTCATTGCATACATATACAAAGATCATAATCCGGCTGGCGATACAACCGCCTTGGCAGTTTAAGATTTTGTGATTGCAGGAAAAATAGATTGAAGGTTTTGATCATTCAAAAGAGGTGTAAGTACCAGTAACTATGCACGAAGGCATCTTAAAAGCAAGAGTATTAGCTATCCTATTACAAGGCAACATGGTGCCTAAATAAGATCATTGTTTTCTCGGCGGAATATAAAAGAGAGGCAGTTTAAACCGGCCTCCAATTCAAGCTTGGTCGCCGCCCTGGCCTGATGGTTGCGGGTCATCCTGCGCCGCTTCAGCTTCTGCTTCCTTACCCAGTGGCTGGAAATTAACATTTGTCCAGTCGAGTCCCATTAAGGCTTGAAAGACAACTTCATCATGGATCAACAACGACGGTTCAATATCAGGAGCATAAGTATGCTTACGGATTGCAGGGATTAGATTCTCCGCTTCAGGAATTGGTGTAGCCACTCGTTTATTCTAGTTGTCATATTGGGCCTGATAATGAGACAAGTCTGCCTCTTCCACCAATTGACAAGCTACAGGACGCACCTCCCGATTTATCGCTCTCAGGTCCTCCTCGTTGAACTCTGAACCATCTTCTTTCAAGTGGGGGTAGCCTTGAGCTGCTTCAACAGGATCAAAATCGGGCACCCACGCTTTTGCCTAGATTAAGGCATTGATAGCGCCGGTCCGAGCAGCAGATTTTTTTCAGCTCTTCAACCCGGGCAAGAAGCATAGACAGTCTTTTTAGGGTGTCTTGGATCAAGGTGGGCGCCGGGTTGTTATGGGACGCAGTTGAGATGATCCGCTGCGCGCCAATATATAATTGCTCTATCAGTGTATAGGCAGCTTTCAACTTCTTCCGCACATCTGACCCCAGGTGACCAATGCGTGTCCCTGCAAACGTTACAAAGGATTCACAAACCGGACATATCATAACAAGGCCGAGTTATTACAGAAATCAAGAAAGCCTACCAAAGATACCGGCAGTCATAGCATGCACTTGACGCTTTACGCTGGTCAGTTCATCTACCACCGGTTTAAGTTCGGCTTCGGCATTTTCAAGTTGCTTTGTTAAAGCGGCCTTCTCAGTGGCCCAGTCTGCTCGTTCTTTCTTGAAATCCTTCTTAAGCTGTTCCATGACGCTTAAAGTGTTGGTCAACTCTTCTTTTGCTTTGGAGGTTTCAGCTTGTTGGGATTTCAGATTTTCTTGAAGATCGGCGACTTGGTTTTCTTTTGTCTTTAGCTCAGCCTGCATACAGACAGATATATGATTTCGAAAGCAGTACAACAATTTAAGTACCAACCACATAACAAATTATGCACTTGGCCCTTGGGGGCTAATGTATAGTTTATCTTAATCTTACAATAGATTCTAAAGTCCCAAGATCAATACAAGTATTCAACTTGGCACTTGGGGGCTAATGGCTATTTGCTCGAATAAAGATGACAATTATTTAAAGTCCCAGTTTAACTATGCTAAGTTGAACCGACCCTTGGGGGCTACATCAGCAAATTCCGAAGCATTGAGATTTATATTAGCAAGTCCCGGTTTGAATGAAGATTCTAAACCGGCCCTTGGGGGCTAGGAGAATTAACAAGATTGAAATATCCAAGCAGGAAAAAGCACATGGAAGTTACCTCAAATTTCTCTTTCATCATATTCACCGGACCAGCTTCATAATCACGGCTGGTATATAGCCGGTTTAGGTAGCTAGAATGAAGATCTTGGGCATTCAGAGCAGCATAGGTTGCCAAGTCAACATTCCACTTGCCTTTGCCCATGGCAGCAAATTCTTCTTTGGCGGTATGCTTGGATAAAACAACAGGATTGCTGGGCTCTGTACGGCCAATGCCAGTAATTACAACTTCATCATCCTTAGCATCACCGGTTTGCACTGGCGCAGTCGGTTTGTCAGCAGGCTGGGATGGACTGGTGGATCTCCCAAACCGGATGGGGCTTGTGGGCTGGTTGACAGGGCCTAAGGTGTCAATAGGCCTTTCTTCAGCAATAAAATCGTCATCCTGCTGTGGTGGATCATTGGGTATATCTTCATGAATAGCCGCTTCAAGATCTGCTGTTTTACCCGGTTCAAGGACGACGTCCTCCTCGGCCGCTTTATCCAGGCGAGCCTTCTTGCTCGGCCTAGACTTGGCCCTGAAAGGAATAACAAAGTCAAATACAGCATATGTTCCAAGGTGATGTACCAGAAATATTATGATAAGTATAGCTTACCCAAGCACCGTTTTGAGCGGTGGCAGCTGAGTAGCCGATGACTCGCCAGAGGATGAGTGGGAAGTAACCTGATAATCGGAGTCAGATAGATTAAGAGGTTGACGAAAACAGCCCGCTTTAGCACAAGCACTGACAAGCAAATTAGAGACTTCTGAACGGCGTTTCCGAACCGGACTGTTCGGTAAACCGGCGGAGGTAACTACCTGGCCGCTGTGCCGGGTTGTGCGGCAAGCTTCGTGCTGTTGGGTCTTCATAAGAAATTTGGGATCCAAGTAAGCAAGAGGATGAGAAAATTTAACCTTCCGGTTTGCCTGACAGATTTTTAGCGAAGGCAAAGGGTTTGAATCGGAAGAGAGAGTAATTACCTCTGCAGCATCAGCATGACTGGCTTCGGCATCATCCTGAAAAATATCATCATCAATAAGGCGTGTGAAAAATAAGCCAAGTGAGTCAAGCTCTACCTCATGGTCCGGATTACCCACATCATCATCAGCGACCGGATCAGAAGATGCAGTGGTTTTCTTCTTATGAGCAGGCCGTTTCACGACTTTAGTCTTTGGCCGGGTTGGTCTTTCCGGTTTGTCTGTTTTTTCTGGCTTCTCCCGTGGAAGCTTCTTGCTCCAAAACGGATCATTGCCCTGTTTAAACAGACATTGATATTAAACAATGACCAGATATATCAATAACAGGTTCAGTAAAAAGAAAAATCAAACTCTTACAGCTGGCGGTTTGTTGGTGGCACAGAAGGGAAGCAAGCCGGTTCGAGCACAGATGTGTTCCGGTTCATTCAGCATTTTATTCACAACCTCTGTGATTTCTTCGTCGGTGAGTTGGATGTTAGCATGTCGCAGTGGGTCATCAACACTGCCAGTATACTCGCACATCAAACCGGAGCACTGACTAAAGGGAAGTATGCTCCACGATATCCAACAGCGAGCGAGATCAACCCCTGTTAAACCGTTGGCCATGAAGGCTCTGAGCTTGGAGAGTTGAGGAGCGTATTTGCTTCTCTCCTTGGCAGTCAACCTTTGCGAAAAGGGGTGTGTATTGCTAAGCCGCTCCGAACGAAAGCCAGGCAAAGGATTTTCATCAGCAGGGGAGGTGTCTTTGCAATAGAACCATGTTTGATTCCACTCTTTGGGGTGGCTGTGCAGTTTGGCATGAGGGTATGTGACCTCTTTCCTTTTCTGAATCGCCACACCACCCAATTCCGTATTGGAACCGTCAGTAAACTCAGTGCGGCGGTTTAGATGGAAACAGTCTCTGAACAACTCAACTGTGGGCTCCTCTTGAAAGAACACCTCACAGAGCACTTGGAAGTGACACATGTTTGTAACAGAGTTGGGGCCAGTGTCTTGTGGGCAGAGTTGAAAATTGTCTAAAACATTCCGGTAAAATTAGAACCGGGCGGCTTAAAGCCCCGGGCTAAGTGATCTACGAAAATGACGACCTCTCCTTCTTGAGGTGTGGGAGGGCATTCTTTGCCAGGGACCCTCCAATGGATGGTATTTTTGCTGCCTAAGGCGCCGATCAGGACTAAATTGTTCAGTTGAGTCTCTGTGACGTGAGAAGGAACCCAGTTGCACTCATATACTTGCTTGGCCATGATGAAATCTACAAGATAGGTGATTCCGGTTCAAGAATGCATTGATTAAAGTACACTGGTATGTACAATGTTAAACCGGAGACAGCTCTATCTAAACCGGAGTTTTATGAAGCAACAGCATCTGGCGGTTCAACAAGGGGACTAATGGTATATACCGGTTTGTTAATTTTTTCTACACCAAGTTAAACCGCCGAATCTAAGCATTGAAACAGTTGAGATGGCGGATGGGTAAGTGTACAGAAACAGATTTCACAAGATTTCTCTACAGCGATGGATCTGAAGCAAGTTCAGAAAAGAAGGAAAATATTCAAAAGCTCAAAGCAGAACAGTATTGAATCAATGGGCAGAAATATATGTGAGATCTATGGTTTTAGGCATAAAACTAAAGGCGGATACTAAAATTTATCACTACACAGAGAAGGGGTTCACAAATGCATCCAGGAGCTAGCATACGAACATGAACAGGTGATGAACGCAGCAAGAACACGAAACCCTAGAACAGATCTATGTTGAGAAGAGCAGAAGACCTACCAGAGCTGAGGAAGATGCGGAAGGTCACCACAGTTTTCTGGTACGCTCAGGTTGATGCAGCGGCCAAAGTCGATGTAGAAGACGACAGTGGCGGCGGAGCTCTGAGACTGGCGACGCGAGGAAGACGAAGACGAAGGGCATGAAGGGGAGAAAAGAAATGACCCTTCGGCCCTATTTATAAGGCAAAAAGACATGTGTCAGGCACGTGAATCCAGGAACCAAAAATTTCGGAAGCGGAGCTGTCGCCTTGGTTGTTGTGAGTTTATTAAACAAGGAGATATCATGGATGTTTTCTTTATGACAGTTGACGTCACCTCGGCTTACAGCTGCTGGAGAGGATGACATCATGGCGGTTCAGCAAACTACGAGAATATGTTGAAGATGAAGATTTTGCTAAGGATTGACATGAACCCGTTCAAATCAATCTGGGGCCTAATGTTGGGAATATTACTATTGGGCGTAAACCGGCCTATGTGGGCCGGGTTAACTTCATCAGTAACTCAAGAGTGTTAAAGCCCAAGAAGATAGATGAGGGCCTGAGGCCCATAGTCGGTTTAAGACTTGTAGCCGTAAACCGGCATCTGTATGTAAACTTGTATTGTAAGATAGGAATAAGGAGAGACCAACCTGGATACGAATATGAACCGGTGTTAGGACTCTGTGAACCGACGGGCGTCACCCGTGTATATAAGGGGACGACCCGGCGGCGGTTCAGGAGAACAGACAACAACTCGAGACTTAGGCGAAGCTTTTTTGCTCCCTAGTCATCGAAAGCCCATCAATTCCATCACAACTAGACGCAGGCTTTTACCTTCATCGAAGGGGCCGAACTAGTATAAACTCTCTTGCGTCCCTGTGTCCGCTTTAACCCCTTCAAGCTAACCCATTGCGATGGCTCCATGACTAAGTCCTTTCACGAGGACATCTGCCGTGACAAAACCACGACACAATGCTTGTCTAATTCTTTTATAGACCGCACTAGTCTTGGTTTGATGCAGCTCATAATAAGCCCATTGGCTCGTTCGACTTGACCGTTTGTTTGCGGATGATATACAGAGGCGTAATCGAGCTTAATGCCGAAATTAGCACACCAGTTTTTCACCTCATCGGCTGTAAAGTTAGAGCCGTTGTGAGTGATGATGTTGTGTGGATGTAACGCCCTCGATGCGGCTATATCTCCTACGTGTCGAAGCACGACTTAGAGGCATAACCGCATTGAAAGCAATGTCGCAAGTAAGGTAATCTTCACAACATCCCATGTAATATAGATAATAAAGGGAAAGGTAACATAGTTGGCTTACACTCGCCACTTCACACAAAGTACATAAATAGCATTAGATCAACCAATACAATCATGGTCCGACTACGGTACCAAAATAAAAGATCAAACCCAACATGCGACATGGTCCCGATCGCCCCAACTGGGCACCACTACTGATCATCAGGGAAAGACACATAGTAACGGCGTGAGTCCTCATCGAACTCCCACTTGAGCTCAAGCGCATCATCTGGAACAGAGTCATCGGGCCCTGCATCTGGTTTGGAAGTAATCTGTGAGCTACAGGGACTTAGCAATCTCGCACCCTCGCGATCAAGACTATTTAAGCTTATAGGTAAGGCAAGGTAAATATGTGGAGCTGCAGCAAGCGACTAGCATATATGGTGGCTAACCTGTTCGCAAAAGAGAGCGAGAAGAGAAGGCAAAGTGCGAACGAAGAACTAGAGAAACAACCTACGACAAACATTACTCCAACATCGTGTTCATTTCCCGGACTCCACCGAGAAGAGACCATCACGGTAACACACACCGTTGATTCATTTTAATTAAGTTAAGGTTCAAGTTATCTACAACCGGATATTAACAAATTCCCATCTGCCCATAACCGCGGGCACGGCTTTCGAAAGTTCAAGTCCCTGCAGGGGAGTCCCAACTTAGCCCATGACAAGCTCTCACGGTCAACGAATGATATACCTTCTCCCGAGACATTCCGATCAGACTCGGTATCCCGGTTCTACAAGACAACTTCGACAAGTTAAAACAAATCCAGCAACACCGCCCAAATGTGCCGACAAATCCTGATAGGAGCTTCACATCTCTCGGTCTCAGGGCACACTCAAATGAGCGCTCCATACAACTAAAACCAAACCTCGAGTTTCCCCGAGGGGGCGCTGCACAGGACTGTAGTTTGGACCAACACTCAGAGGAGCACTGGCCCGGGGGGGGGGGGTTAAATAAGGTGACCCTTGGGCTCCGGAAACCCAAGGGAAAAAGAGGCTAGGTGGCAAATGGTAAAACCAAGGTTGGGCATTGCTGGAGGAGTTTTATTCAAGGCGAACTGTCAAGGGGTTCCCATTATCACCCAACCGCGTAAGGAACGCAAAATCCGGGAACATAACACCGATATGACGGAAACTAGGGCGGCAAGAGTGGAACAAAACACTAGGCCAAAGGCCGAGCCTTCCACCCTTTACCAAGTATATAGATGCATTACGATAACAAGATAATATAATGATATCCCAACAAGAAAAAATAATGTTCCAACAAGGAACGATCTCCAATCTTCACCTGCAACTAGCAACGCTGTAAGAGGGGCTGAGCAAAGCGGTAACATATCCAATCAACGGTTTGCTAGGACATGGTGGGTTAGAGGTTTGACATGGCAATTTGGGAGGCATGATAAGCAAGTGGTAGGTATCGTAGCATAGGCATAGCAAAAGAGCGAGCATCTAGCAAGCAAACATAGAAGTGATTTCGAGGGTATGATTATCTTGCCTGCAAAGTTGTCAGAGTTGACTTGATCCTCGTAAGCACACTCAACGGGATCCTCGTTAGAGAACTCGTCTCCCGGCTCTACCCAAACAAGACAAACAAGCAAAAGGAACACAATCAACCACGTGCAAGGCTCAAACAACATGATGCAAACATGGTATGCTATGCGGGATGCGATATGTGATGCATATGCAAGATTTGACTAGGAATGATTGAACCTGGCTGTAACACCCCGGATATAACTTTCCCAATTTGTACTCCAACTCTTGCCGTTTCCAGCGTTAAGTTATATTTATTTCTCGGGTTCGGGTCGTTGTCTCCGTGTGTTGTTTTCTTTGTCATGCATCTCATATCATGTCATCATGTGCATTGCATTTGCATACGTGTTCGTCTCATGCATTCGAGCATTTTCCCCGTTGTCCGTTTTGCATTCCAGCGCTTTGTTCTCCTTCGGTGGTCATTTCTAGCTTTCTTTCGTGTGTGGGGATTAAACATTTCGGGATTGGACCGAGACTTGCCAAGCGGCCTTGGTTTACTACCCGTAGACCGCCTGTCAAGTTTCGTACCATTTGGACTTCGTTTGATACTCCAACGGTTAACCGAGGGACCGAAAAGGCCTCGTGTGTGTTGCAGCCCAACACCCCTCCAATTTGGCCCCAAACCCACCAAACTCTACTCCATGTTCTAGAGCGTTCGATCACGATCGCGTGGCCGAAAATCGCACCTCATTTGGACTCTCCTAGCTCCACTTATGCCTATAAATACACCCCCCTTCGTTTTCGGATCTCTCTCTCCCCGAAACCCTAGTCTAAAAAAACAGATCCCCGCACCGACGGACGTGTCCGCCCCCGGCCGGACAGCGTCCACCGCCGCCCGCGCCCAACCAGGCGTTGCCACGTGTCGCCGCCACCACCTACCTCCGCCGCCGGGCCCGAAGGCCCAAAGCAGGCCCCCAAGAGCCCGCGCGCTCCGCGCCTCCCGGCCTCCCCTATCACCGCCGCCTCTTCCCACTCCGGTGGCCGGAGCCGCCACTGCCGCCATCGCCGCCATCGCCGACCCAAGCCGCCGCAACCGCCGCCGCCCGCCGTCACCAAGTCGCCGCCGCCCGCCCCGACCTCGCCCGGCCCTCGCCTCGTCGCCCGGAGCCGCTCCACCGCCGCCCATCGCCGGATCCGGCCGGCCCCGCCGTCCTCCTCCTCCTGCCCTCAACGCCGGCGACCTCAACTTCGGCGACGAACCTCGAAGTCCGTGCCTGTGAACAGTGCCGGATCTCAGATCTGAGATATTTTGAATCTCGGGTTGACTTTCCCCTCTGATCTCAATATTTTTTTATGCCTACTTTGACCTGCCGTAACTTTGCATCCGTAGCTCCGATTTGGGCATATAGTATATATCAAAATGTTCGTCTCGACGAGTACATCATTTCATTCCATTGCATCATTTTTCATTTGAGTTCATCTTGATGCCCAAAATGCTGTTAGAAGGAGGCTTCGTGAGTTAATTGTCAGATCTGCTAGTTCATCTTAGACTTTTGTCATTTTTGCCATGATTAATGTGTGTATGATATGCCTGTGGGTCCTTCATATGTTTTCTTAAGGATTTTGTCTTCTTTCCAGAGGTGCAACCCATGCATTTTTAGGATGTGTGTGGTGACTTGTGCAAGCTTGCAAAGTGAGGCACCCGGGAAATCTGTTTTCAGAGACTTGGTAGTTTTCACTAAGTCTGGGATTATTTAGTTCATTATGCCATATGTTCAGCTTGTTTCCTAGTGATCCGTGCCTCTTTTGAGGATTATCAGTAAAGGAGTTTTGTTAATCATGTTATGCTCTATCCATACATGTCTTTTTTTGCAATTATGGAGCACCCTAGCTTGAGTCAATGGAGCTCTACTTTTGCTTCGTGGTGAATCTGGGCAGATCGTCAACTCATTTGCGATTTTGCCGATGTTATTGTAGTTGATCCGTGCATGCTATGCCATTGTTCTTGCCATGTCTAGCTAGAATTTTGTGCCTTCTTAATGAATGTATGCTTGCCTTGCCATTACTTGCACCATGGTGAGTGCATCGAGCTCGTTTACATGCCTTCGTGAGTTATATTTCAGCATGTCTCAGTTTTCACTAAGTCTGAAAACTGATTATGTTTTTGCTATGTTCGTGTGCTTGTTAGTATATTTTTTGATCCCTTTTGGCCCCAGGTCACTTTGGGACTTTTTTTAAGCTTGTTGAGTAGCTCCATGCCATGTTCTTATTTATCTTAATCAGGTCATGTATCATGTTGTTTTGCTGCTCCGAAGAGGGCTTCGTGATCTGAAATTTCAGACAAATGTTAGTTTCATTAAGTCTGGAATCTGTTTTGCATTTGCGTTTTTTCCATGCTTCTTTGAACCTCATAATGGATGAATTGGCCGTGGCTCAGTGCTAGTCTTTTGTTAAGCATCTTGTGTGCATCCATGACATGTATTTTTTTGTCCTGTTTGGTGGCTGTAGCATGTTCATTTCGTTGCATTTAGATGCCTACTTGCTGTAAATCGCAGACCGGTGTCATTCTTAAAACGCTTGCCATTTCCAAACCGTAACTCCGATTCCGGCGTTCTTTATATCGTTTTCAAGCGATTTCATCTCATATTTCCAGTGGCACCCTTGGAATTCCAAGTTGAGTCCAGGTTCATGCATTTTTCTGTCATATCTTGCATTTTGCATCCCGCATCGCATCCCGCATAGCATATCATCATTTCATCATATTGCTTGGTCTTGCACGTGGTTGATTGTATCCTTGTTGCTTGTTTGTCTTGTTGGGTAGAGCCGGGAGACGAGTTTGCTACCGAGGAGCCCGTTGAGTTTGCTTGTGAGGATCCAGTCAACTCTGACAGCTTTGCAGGCAAGATGATCATACCCTCGAAATCACTACTATCTTTGCTATGCTAGTTTGCTCGCTCTTGCTATGCCAATGCTACGATGCCTACCTTTTGCTTGTCAGCCTCCCAATTTCCATGTCAAACCTCTAACCCACCTTGTCCTAGCAAACCGTTGATTGGCTATGTTACCGCTTTGCTCAGCCCCTCTTATAGCGTTGCTAGTTGCAGGTGAAGTTTGGAGGCCGTTCCTTGTTGGAACATCTCTTATTTACTTGTTGGGATATCATTATATTGCCATGTTATCTTAATGCATCTATATACTTGGTAAAGGGTGGAAGGCTCGGCCTCTCGCCTAGCGTTTTGTTCCACTCTTGCCGCCCTAGTTTCCGTCATATCGGTGTTATGTTCCCGGATTTTGCGTTCCTTACGCGGTTGGGTTATAATGGGAACCCCTTGGTATTTCACCTTGATTAAAGCTTTTCCAGCAATGCCCAACATTGGTTTTACCATTCGCCACCTAGCCTTTTCTTTCCCTTGGGTTCTGCAGACTCAAGGGTCATCTTACTTACACCCCCGGGCCAGTGCTCCTCTGAGTGTTGGTCCACCTGTCAGCTGCCGGTGGCCACCAGGGGAAACTTTGGGCTGGCCTACCCGTACCTAAGACAATCTGAGTGTGCCCTGAGAAAGAGATATGTGCAGCTCCTATCGGGATTTTTCGGCACATTCGGGCGGTGTTGCTGGTCTTGTTTTAACCTGTCGAAGTGTCTTGAGTTACCGAGATACCGAGTCTGATCGGAACGTCTTGGGAGGAGGTCTATTCCTTCGTTGACCGTGAGAGCTTGTCATGCGCTAAGTTGGGACTCCCTTGTAGGGATTGAACTTTCGAAAGCCGTGCCCGCGGTTATGGGCAAATGGGAATTTGTTAATGTCCGGTTGTACATAACTTGAACCTTAATAAATTAAAATGAATCAACTGTGTGTGTTACCGTGATGGCCTCTTCTCGGCGGAGTCCGGGAAGTGGACACGGTGTTGGAGTAATGTTTGGGCAGGTTGTTCCCCTAGATTCTCGCTCGCGCTTTGCCTCCTCTTCTCGCTCTCTTTTGCGAATAAGATAGCCACCATATATGCTCGTCGCTTGCTGCAGCTCCACATATATATTTGCCTATCCTTCCTATGAGCTTAAATAGTCTTGACCGCGAGGGTGCGAGATTGCTGAGTCCCTGTGGCTCACAGATACTATAACTCCAGATGCAGGTCCAGGTGATTCTGCTCCAGGTGACGAGTACGAGCTCAAGTGGGAGTTCGGCGAGGACTCCCAGCGCTATTATGTTTCCTTTCCCGACGATCAGTAGTGGTGCCTAGTTGGGGTTTGATTCGGGGCCTTGTCGCATGTTGGGTTCTTTTCTATTTTGGCGCCGTAGTCGGGCCATGAGTGTTTGAATGATGGATGTTATTTATGTACTTTGATGTGACGTGGCGAGTGTAAGCCAACTATGTATTCCCCCCTTTTATTATATATTACATGGGATGTTGTAATGATTGCCTCACTTGCGACATTGCTTTCAATGCGGTTATGTCTCTAAGCCGTGCCTCGACATGTGGGAGCTATAGCCGCATCGAGGGTGTTACACTGGCCTCAAGTTGGAAATCCAAGAGTGCCACTGGAAAGGTGAGGTGATTTCGGTTGAAATCGATATAAAGAACACCGGAATCGGATGCATGGTTTGGAAATGGCAAGCAAAACAAATATGGCACCGGTCTGCGATAAACAGCAATTAGCCATCTAAATGCAACAAGGTAATTATGCTACAGCACTCAAACATGGCAAAAAAATACATGGCAGGGATCCACTAATAATGCTTGACAAAAGATGAACACTGAGCTACGGCCAATTCATCCATTAACAGGTTCAAACAAGCATGGCAAAAGTGCAATTGGTAAACAGGTTTCAGACTTTGGAGCATGAAAACTATATGCTACATGAACTTAACATGGCAAATTAAGGCATGGCATGGAGCTACTCAAAGACCTTAACAAAAGTCCCTTAGTGACCTTGAGCCAAAAGGGATCAGGAAATACAATTGCAAGCATGTGAACATGGCAAAAACATAATCGATGCACTCACTACAGAGCAAGGCATGACAATCTAAGCATACACCCATCAAGAATACACATTATATAAGCTAGACATGGCAAGAACAACAACATAGCATGCACGGATCAACTACAACATCCTCGGCAAAATCGCTAACACGTAGACGATCTGCCCAGATTCACGAAATAGCAAAAGTAGAGCTCGATTGACTCAAGCTAGGGTGCTCCATAAATGCAAACAAAGACATGGATGGATAGAGCACTGCAAGATTAACAAATCATCCTTACTGATCATCCTCAAAAGAGCCACGGATAACTAGGAAACAACATGAACATATGGAATATTGATAAAAACAGATGAAGGACTTTGTGAAAATTGCTAAGTCCCTGAAATCAGCATTAACAAATACACCACTTTGCAAGCTTGTCCTAGTCACCACACATATCACAAAAATACATGGACAGCACCTCTGGAAAGATGGCATGGCATATAACAAAACGCGTGTAGAGCTCATGAGCATATCATGCACACATTAATCATGGCAAAAATGACAAATAGCTATTTGGTGCAGCAGATCTGACAATTAACTCAAATAGCACTCTTCTAACAGCATTACGGGCATCAAGATGAGCTAAAATGAAAATTATGCAATGAGATGAAATGATGTGCTCTCTGAGACGAACATTTTGATATGCTATACGCCCAAAACGGATCTACGGATATGGAGATATAGCATGATGAATACGGCAACATAATCTGGGACTTAGGGGAAAAAGAAGTAAACCCTAGGGTTTGTCCGGTTCAGATCGGATCAGGCTGGCACTGTTCACGCGCGGAAATCAAGGTTCGCCGGCCGGAGCTTCGAGGTCACTGGAGCTTCGTCCGGGAGGCGCGGGACTTGCCGCGGAGGACGCCGGCGACGAAGAGAAGGACGGCGGAGGGCGGCGGGGCTGCCGGAGCCGGACGACGAGGAGGCGAGGCGCGGCCGGGTCACCAGCATTGAGGAGCCGCGGCGGGGCGGCGCAGCGTCTTGGACGCGGCGCGGCGGCTCGGCCACCGGACGCGGGGAGGACGAAGGCGCGGGGCGGCGCCCGGATCTAGGCCGCGGGGCCCCTCCTGGGCCCGGTCGGGCCGGCGCGGCGGGACGGCGAAGTGGGCACCGCGGGCTGACGTGGCGTGCCCTTATTGGGCGAGAGCGGCGGTGGCGAGATGTCCGAACGAAACGGACATTGTTCAATTGCGGAGAGAGGGAATTTTTAGGTTTTCGGGGGAGAGGAACCATGGATTTCAGAGGGGGGCCTTTAAATAGGCATAGAGGGAGCTAGGAGAGTCCAAATGAGGTGCGGTTTTCGGCCACACGATCGTGATCGAATGCTCTATATGATCGAGCGGGTTTTGGTGGGTTTTGGGACAAATTGGAGGGGTGTTGGGCTGCAACACACACGAGGCCTTCTCGGTTCCTCGGTTAACCGTTGGAGCATCAAACGAAGTCCAAATGGTATGAAACTTGACAGGCGGTCTACCAGTAGTAAAGCAAGGCCGCTTGGCAAGTCTCCGTCCAATATGGAAATGTTTAACCGCCACACATGAAAAGAAGGTAGAAATGACCACCGGAGGAGATAGGAGCGCCGGAAAGCAAAACGAACAACGGGGAAAATGCTCGGATGCATGAGACGAACACGTATGCAAATACAATGCACATGATGACATGATATGAGATGCTTGACAAAGACAACAACACACGGAGACAAAAACCCGAACTCGAGAAAAAAAATAACTTAGCGCCGGAAACGGCAAGAGTTGGAGTACATATTAGGTAAATTACATGCGGGGTGTTAAAGTGGAACACTGTAATGATGCAGAACACCGGATATAAAGTCTATCACTGGTTCAGCTTCGGCCGTTTTAACTGGTTTGGCCCCTATCCACTTAGTGAACTTATCTACCATAACTAGCAGATATTTTTTCTTATGGCTGCCTTCTTTAAGGGGTCCAACCATGGCAAGCCCCCAGACCGCGAAAGGCCAACTGATGGGGATTGTTTTGTATAGTAGTGGGTGGCATATGGCTTTGGTTGGCGAAAAGCTGGCATCCGACGCAACATTGGACAAGGTCCTGTGCATCTGCTCGGGCCGTCGGCCAGTAAAAACCTATACGGAAGGCCTTGCATACAAGGGCCCGAGCTGCGGCATGGTGACCACCTAGACTGGCATGAATTTCAGCCAAAAGCTGCCGCCCCTCCTCCTCGGAGATACATCTTTGAAGCACTCCGGTAGCGCTTTTCTTGTAGAGTTCTCCTTCATGGACCTTATAGGCTTTCGAACGCCGAACAATGCGGTGGGCCTCATTCTGATCCTCAGGGAGCTCTCTCCTATTGAAGTAGGCCAAGAATGGTTCAGTCCATGGGGCAATGACTGCCATTACAAGATCAGCCGATGGTGTTGTTTCGGTGGCTGAGCCTCCGGTGATGTCGGTATGTTTGGCATCTGGGGTTATGGTCGGGTCCGGACTGACGTTGCCGTTCTCCCCTTGCCACACCATGGATGTCTTGAAAAGCCTTTCCAAGACGATGTTAGGTGGGACGGGGTCGCGCTTGGCACTAATGCGAGCCGATAAAGTGGCGATGCTTTTTCTCCTAGTCTGGAGATAATGCGGCTTAAAGCTGCCACACATCCAGCTAGCTTTTGGACCTATTTAAGGTCTGTTGGTGTAGCCAATTGTGATAAAGCTTAGATTTTGGCTGGATTTGCCTCGATTCCTCTACTAGAAACAATGAAGCCCAGTAGGTTTCCCGAGGGGACGCCGAATACACATTTTTCTGGATTGAGCTTAATGTCATATGTCCGGAGATTGTCGAATGTGAGGCGTAAGTCATCTATTAATGATTCGACATGCTTAGTGTTGATGACGATGTTGTCCACATATGCTTCAACTATTTTACCGATTTTTTTCTCCACACATGTTTGAATCATGCGTTGGTAGGTGGCACCAGCATTTTTGAGCCCAAAGGGCATAATGGTGAAGTAGAAAGGCCCGTATGGGGTAATAAATGCCGTTGCGGCTTGGTTGGATTCCTTCATTTTAATTTGATGGTATCCGGAATATGCGTCAAGGAAACACAGTGAATCGTGTCCTGCAGTGGCATCAATAATTTGATCGATGCGGGGGAGTGGGAATGGATCCTTAGGGCAAGCTTTGTTGAGGTCTTTGAAATTGACACACAAGCACCTGGATTTATCCTTCTTTGGCACCATCACCAGGTTTGCTAGCCAGTTCGGATGTTTTATTTCTCTGATGAATCCGACCTCGATTAGCTTGGCTAGCTCCTCCCCCATGGCTTGTCGTTTGGTTTCGGAAAAGCACCGCAGTGTTTGCTTAACTGGCTTGTATCCTTTAATATATTGAGGCTGTGCTCAGCCAACCTGCGTGGGATTCCTGGCATATCAGAAGGGTGCCACGCGAATATGTCCCAATTCTCGCGTAGGAACGCTCGTAGTGCGGCGTCCGCCGTTGTGTCCAGCTGTGCGCCGATGGAGGCTGTTTTCTTTGGGTCCGTCGGTTGGACTTGAAATTTGACTATTTCATCTGCTGGTTTGAAGGAGGGGGATTTAGAGCGCTTGTCGAGGATTATGTCGTCCCTATCCACCATTGAGCGCACGAATTTAACTCTTTGGCCACAAGGGCCTCAGAGAGTGCCTCGAGGGCCAGGGAGGCTATTTTGTTTTCGGCGCGGAGGGCTATATCTGGATCACTTGTGAGAGTGATAATACCGTTGGGCCCGGGCATTTTGAGCTTCATATACCCGTAATGAGGTATGGCTTGAAAGAGTGTGAATGCGTCTCGCTCCAACAGGGCGTGGTATCCACTGTTGCAAGGGGCCACATGGAAGGTTATTTCTTTGGACTAGTAGTTATCCGGTGTGCCGAATACCACATCAAGTGTGATTTTTCTCGCACATCGTGCCTCCCGGCTGGGAATAATTCCTCGGAAGGTAGTGACACTTTGCTCAATACGGCTCCTGTCTATGTCCATTTTATTGAGTGTATCCTCATATATGAGGTTTAACCCGCTGCCGCCATTGGGTTGAGGACTAAGGCCACTAGTGCTCGGACTGATTGGGATTTTTGTTCGTCACTAGCATTGAAAGTTACGGCCGTGTCATTCCAACGATTTATTGTTGCGATTTGACAGACTTCGGCGAGGTCGTGGAGTGCCCTCTTGCGCCGATTGTTGGAAGCTAAAGTCCCGAAGACTGTCAATACTCTGCGGTCGTCGTGTTCTGGGGGGAGTTGTTCCGAGGTATGTTTGGTGAGGATATCCTCGCCACTCTTGGCCACTTGCCGGAGTATCCAACATGCTCTAAGGCTGTGGGTAGGTATGGTATCCAGTGTTGTGTCTATTTTACACGGCCTATAGAGCCATCCTTCCAGAATGGTTTCGCGCGCCGTAATGGGTTTGTATTTCTTTACTGCTGTGTTGGGCGCCTCTCGAGGGTGCATCCTTTTTGTTCGGATGAAAGGTTGAGTGGGAGCTCTCAGCTCCCAACAAGCTGCATGGGTTTTCCAGGCGCTTTCCATTGCGCCGTACTTCTGTACTATGGTTGCCAAGTCGGCGAAGTGTAATATGCGATGGCGGTTAATAGCGTTGAGTATTCCTTCGTCCGTACAGTTATTGCGGAATATTGAGATCGCGTCTTCGTCGCGGCAATCCTTGATCTTGTTCTTGACAAGGAGGAACCTGGCCCAAAAGTGATGGACTGTTTCCTGAGACTGCTGTTGTAGGTATGTGATATCGCGTATATCTGAGTGGGTGGGTGGATTTAAGTCCGAACCCTGACCCAATTTGGGATCCAGAGTTTGAAAAATTTCCAAGCAGAATAATTCAGGCTCCGGGAGAACCCTGACCCAATTTGGGATCCAGAGTTTGACAAATTTCCAAGCCGAATAATTCGGGCTCCGGGAGATCGACCGATTTGTTAGGTCTACCGTCTGATTCCAAGTTCGGAGGACAAGGCATGTCATTCCGTGGACAGGTATCCGGCTCTTCGAGCTCAGAAATCCAGACATATTTTGTCCTCAATATAGAGGGAGAGTTGTTGTTCTGCTCCTCCACTACCGCTATCTGGTGGGTGATCAATGGAGATTTGATTTCTCTCTGATCGGGTTTAAGCCCAATCCGGCCGTAGTCTGTAGTGACCCCTAAGGCGGCGATGCGATCCAGGAGTTCGTTCAAGGATGATAATTCCGTTGGATCCATCTATCTGGAGTATTCAGAGTCAATTCGGAGGCGATTTTTGCTGACCTAAGAAGTCATCGTCAGCTCACCGGCCGAACAGGCGGTCATAATAAAGCCACCCAGCCGGAGGGTTTGGCCTGAGGCCAGGGCTCCATCGGCGGTGATGTTGTTGTTGATCACGAGGCAAGCCATCAACCCTGACTTCGATGACACAGTGGAACTCCCAAAGAAAGCACCAATGTCGGTGTCAAAACCGACGGATCTCGGGTAGGAGGTCCCGAACTGTGCGACTGAGGTTGATGGTAAGAGGAGACAGGGAACACAATCTTTACCCAGGTTCAGGCCCTCTTGATGGTGGTAAAACGCTATGTCCTGCTAGATTAATATTGATGAGTATGGGGGTTACAAGAGTTGATCTAACACAAGATCATAACTGCTAAAACCCTAGAAGTCTAACCTATCGGATTATGATTATCCCTATAGACTAAACCCTCTAGTTTATATAGACACTGGAAGGGACTAGGGTTATACAAAGTCAGTTACATAGAAAGGAAATAGTATATCCGGCCGCCTGACTTGCCATCCACGCAAAGGAGAGTCGTATCCGGACATGGGAAAAAGTCTTCCATCTTGTATCTTCATGGCCCAATAATCCGGCCCATGTCCAACAGGCCGGATGCCCGAGGACCCCTTAGTCCAGGACTCCCTCACACACCTCCAGGTGGTGCCCGAGCACCACCCTCATGACGCTGGCCAGGTCAGAGGCCCCCCGAGGAGAGCCCCCGAGCTCAGCCTGAGGGGGGAGCCATGCGCGCATTCCTATGTGAGAGAGGGAAGGGCCCTAGCTGTGGGCACTGGTCCTAAGGTGGTGCCGCTGGACACCCCGCTCTCCTGAGATTCTTGGCAGACCAGCTACTTCTTCTTGGGGACATCATTAGGAGGGTAGACAGCACCCTCGTTGTCTGGGTCTTCAACCGCTGCAGCCTGGCAGCCGCGCTCGAGAGAGCACACCGTGTCTTTATCCTCATAGGCGACCATGATGATGTCGCGACTCCCTGGCATCTTGAGGACATTGTATCCATGGTGGGTGACTTCCATGAACTTGGCCAAGGCCGGGTAGCCGAGGATGGCATTGTACGAAAGGCGAATGTGAGCGACGTCGAAGTCAATGAGCTCAGTGCAGTAGTTGTCGCGGGTGCCGAAGGTGACAGGGAGGCGGATCTGCCCTATCGGGGTAGTGGAGCCATCGGTAACTCCTGAGAAGGGCTTGTTGGGCTGTAGCTGGCCATAGGGCACCTGGAGTCGGTCGAATGTCTCAATGGAAAGAACGTTGAGCCCCACACTGCCATCATTGAGAGTCTTGGTGACGAGGACGTTGCTGATGGTTGGCGAGCAGAGCATTAGGAGAGCACCGGCAGTTGCCGTGCACTTGAGCTAGTGGGACGAGCTAAAGGTGATGGTGCATTTGGACCATGTGAGCGGGCACATAGCCTCGAGGTAGGGGAGGGCTGCGTTCACCACACGAGCAAACTGCTTGAAGATGCGATGGGAGGCAGGGGCCTGAGTGCCGCCCAGGATGCAAGCGACAGCACGAGGCTCCTGGAAGCCCCCAGGCCCCTTGTCCTCTGGTGATCGTCGTTCCTTCTTGGTGGTGGTGGCAGCGGAGGGAGCCCGACATTGCCCTGAGGACGGTCCTCACGAGGCTGGTCCCTCCAAGTGCCCTCGCGAGGCTGGCCCTGCCAACGGTCCTCGCTAGGCTGATCGCGCCACTCTTGGCGGGGGTTGCAGCCGTCCCAACGTCCTCCACTTCGGCCTCCTCCGCAGTTGTAGCCTAGATCGTTGCGCTCGGGGCGACGACCGAGGCGCCCGTCGCGGATGGCCCGGAGCTCCTGACAGTCATTGGTGTTGTAGCTGTGCACGCTGTGGAAGACGCAAAATGGGCGGCTGCCCTTGGATAACTCCGGGTGGTGGCAGTCGCGCTTCATCTCTTGTTCGGTCGCGAGCACCACTGCCCCCTTGCACTTCACGTCCTTGGCCTTGACTTTCTTGTCCTCTGGGTCAGCTTCAGGGAGCTCGATAAGGGAGAGGCGTCCCTCCTCAGCTCTCACACACTTGGTCGCCATGTTGAACATCTCCAGATCCGTGCACAGGTCCTCGTGTATGGCGAGCTCCTCCTTCATCTTGACGTCTTGGATGCCATCAGTGAATGAGGAGATGACAGCCTCGTCCAACACCTTAGGGGTCTTGAGACGAACGTTGTTGAAGCGCTGGATGTACTTTTGCAGGGTCTCCCCTAGCTGCTACTTGATGCGCTGCAGGTCACCGGCAGCCGCTGGGCGGTTGCGAGTACCCTAGAACTTGACGACGAAGCACTCGCGCATCTCATCCCAGGAGGAGATCGATCCCACGGGCAGGTTCAGGAGCCACGAGCGTGCGCCATCCTTGAGGGCCATGGGAAACCAGTTCGCCATAACCTTCTCGTCGTCGTTGGCCGCCTCGATGCTCAGCCCGTAAAGCTGCAGCAACTCAGCATGGTCGGGGGTGCTGTCATTATGCAGAGGCAGGTCGGGCTTGAATTTCCCCGGCCAGACGACGCTGCACAGCTCAGGAGTGAAGGCACGGCAACCCGCTATGGTCATGGGAGCCCGTCGTGGAGGCGGAGCCTGATCTTAGCGCTTGTGCGCCACCGCCACAGGCGGTGCCCAGTCTTGACATGGCGGTGCTGGGAGTGCACGAGCATCTTCTCGCGGCCGCTGGACCAACTGGCTGCTTTCTTCTTCACGCACCGGCGCTCTGCATGGCGGGTCACGCCGCGGGACCTCGCGCCTTGGCTCGACGATGGCGTCATGACGGGGAGGTGGAGGAGGTTGTCGGATTCGGGGTTCCGCAAACCCTTGAGAGGTTCGAACTTGGGGTGCGTGCGAAGATCTCGTCCTCCCCAGTCTATCAGCTCACACAATCCACGACCTAGCTAGACGAACCCAAGGGACAAGGGGCACAACAATGTATCCTAGTTCAGCCCACCTTGCGGTGTAATACCCTACTCCAGCTTTGTGGTAGACTGCCTCAAGGGACTGAGGATGAACTAGTACAGTGGCCTAACAACCTCAGGTGGTGAGGTGTTCTTGAGCTTGATGAGCTAGTGGATGAGAGGATGATCTGAATGATCCATCCCCTTCTATGGTGGTGGCTAAGTCCTATTTATAGTGGCCTTGGTCCTTTTCCCAAATATAGGCGGGAAGGGATCCCACAATGGCCAAATTCAAAGGGGGACAACTAGTACAAGTTATCCTGACAAAAGTAGTCTTCGCATGCAAAAGCCTCTGGTGGTGACGCCGCAGTGGGCTCCATGATGACATCCGTCCTGCCGTCCTGGCAGTCTTGGTCTTATTGCACCAAAATGGAAACCTTTTCTTCACGCCTCGGGACTCCGCGCCTGCGCTTGCCTCCTTAGCACAAAAGAGGAAACTGGTACACTGCGCCCGCTGGTGCCCGCCTGGCCTTGGTCGTCATGGCTCACGTCATATGAACCTCGCGAGGAGCACCTTGCATTGATATCTCCGCTCCTCGGGAGCCAGCCTGGTGAGGCTGCCCCCCAGGGAGGCCCTGGATGTCGTCCACATCGCGAGGCTTGGCCCCTTGCGAGGGTCTTGGATTGTTGCTGTTGAAGTTGGGCCGTACCAGGCCATTGATGGAGCCACGCCGTGGGCTGTAGGCAGGCAAGTCTGGGTACCCCCGTTCCTAGGATGCCGATAGTAGCCCCCGGGCCCAAGGCGCACTCGAACTTGGCTTTGAGGTGAGGCCAAAGGGCAAGTGCGGAGCGCCGCGGGCCCTAACCGCCTGCGGCCTTGGCCGACGAGTGGAGACTGATGGGATGTGGGCGCCTCCGCTTCCCCATGCTGCCTCAACAACCATTCGATTTGACGAGACTTCACTGCATGCCGGGAAAACCATCATTGCATGGGATCGTGGAGGCCGGCAGTTGGCCTCCCTCGGCTATAAATGAAGAGAGCGACGGAGCACCCTTGCTCATCTCCATCTTCTTGACGCCTGGTTCTTCTTCCACCTCTCTGCCTCACTGCCTTGGTGTAGTCCTTATGGCACCGACAAGGAAGTTCTCCGCCGGTGAGAAGGGGAAGGCCCCCAAGGAGGGACCTGACTCGCCACCTCCTAAGAGAGGAAGAGGCCGCCCCCCGCAAGCACGCCGCGACCCCTGCGGTTGCTCCTCGGGGGAGCGGGGACGCCTTGGCCGGCCGAGGCGGCGTTTGTTCTCGTGGCGGGTGCCGCCAAGGGAGAGGCAGCCCCTGCGACGAGGGGAGGCATGCCATAGTCGCCCGGCCTCCTCGGCCCAGCTTCCACTCGGTCAAGGTGCTCCCGGAGTTCGTCATGTGGTCGGAAAGGCCATCCGGCACGCTCCCGCTTCACCGCTTCTTCGCGGCCGAGTTGCCGGCCGCAGGGCTTGACGACCTCTGGCTGCAGGCTGATGGCTGTTGTAGTAAGGCCTCGTGGGTCGGGGTCGAAGTTTCCGCCGGCGTGAACGTGTCCTTGGCCCATGGCGGGTAGGCGTTTCCGCTCGCATGCGGCCTGAGCGGGAGGTGTACCCTCCACTTCAAGTACGACGGCTTCACGACCCTCTATGTGAGGGTGTTCGGGTAAGACGGTCATTGTGTAGGGCTACCCCGAGGACAAGGCGGCGACGATGAGCTTGTCCTTGACGACAGCCGCGGCGACGCCGATGGTGAGATCGCCCTCGATGATGTCGGATTCAGGGCTCCGCAGACCCTTGAGAGGATCGAACACTTGGGTGCGCACAAAGAACACTCTCTCCCTAGCTTGCTCACTAACGATCCCATGACCTAGCTCGACGGACCCAAAGAATGACATACACAGAGATTTATCCTGGTTCGGGCCACCTTGCGGTGTAATACCCTACTCTAGCTTTGTGATGGATTGCCTCGAGGGGTTGAGGATGAACTAGTACAGTGGACGAATAGCCTCAGGAGGTGAGGTGTTGTTGGGCTCGATGAGCTGGTGAGCTGGTCAGGGTGGAATGGATGTGATCCCCCTCTATGATGGAGGCTAAGTCCTATTTATAGTGGCCTTGGTCCTCTTCCCAAATGTTAGGTGGGAAGGGATCCCACAACGACCAAATTCGAAGGGAGCAAGCAAAGGCTCTGGTGGTGACGTGTAGTGGGCTCCGCGATGACCTCCGTCCTGCCATCCTGGCGGTCTTGGTCTTGTTGCACCGATATGGAAACCTTTACTTGATTCCTCGGGACTCCGTGCCTGCACTTGCCTCCTTAGCACCAAAGAGGAAACTAGTACACTGCACCCGCTGCCGCCCGCCTGGCCTTGGTTGTCATGGCTCACGTCATGTGAACCTTGTGAGGTGCGCCTTGCCTTGATATATCCGCTCCTTGGGAGGCTGCCTAGCGAGGCCGCCCCAGGAAGGTCTTGGTGTCATCCGCCTCGCGAGGCTTGGCCCCTCGCGAGGGTCTTGAGTCATTACCACTGGAACTGGGCCATACAGGGTCGCTGATGGATCCATGCCATGGGCCACAGGCAGGCAAGTCTGGGCACCCCCGGTCGTCCTAGAACGCCGACAGTAGCCCCCGGGCCCAAGGCGTGCTTGATCTTGGCTTCGAGGCAAAGCCAAAGGGTAAGCGCGGAGCGCCGCGGGCCCCAGTCAGCCAGCGCCCTCGGTCGACGCGTGGCGATTGATGGGACGTGGGCCCCTCTGCTTCTCATGCTGCCTCGACAACCGACCTCACCTAACAAAAAGGGCTGGCATCCACCATAGGGCTTTCATTGCTCTCCCTTCGTCTTGCTCCAGATCCCCTTCTCCTTCCTGCCCAGAGAGACTCCAGATCTGCCGAAGCTCTCCCCCAAGCCGGCAGCTGATGGCCACCGACAAGGCGAAGGCCGTGTGCTCACCTTCCTGGTTTGAGTGCGCCGTGAGCATGCCCAACGTCACAGAGAAGAACTTCGCCACCGCGCTCCTGATGGCGGCGGGCGACCGAAATGAGGGGGGAGAGACTGCGCTTCGGGCCGGCTCCGCCAAACCGGAGGCCTCGAGTAGTACCTTCTACCCCTTCTTCATGCACGGTGTCTTCGCGGGGCTGGCCCCCCCTTTCTCTGAATTTTTCTATGCCGTCCTCCGCCATTACAAGCTCCATGCCCTCCATCTTCATCCCAACTCCGTCCTCCTCCCGTCGATCTTCCCCTTCTACTGCGAAGCGTTCGTGGGGGTGATGCCGTCGGCGACGCTGTTTCGCCATTTCTTCTACATTCAGAACGAGGAGGGCCCATGCTCAGGATGCGCCAACTTCGTTGCGGCCAACAGAAGCAACACAATTTCGAGAGCCGGGAAGAAGGTGGAGGGCTTCCAAAACAAGTGGGTCCTCATGGATGCCAAGATCCCCTACCCTCGGCTGGCGCTGCCGATGGGGATGCCAGTGCCTCACAAGGGGTGGAATAGCGCGAAGTTCACCGACCCGCGGGCGGAGCAGATGTTGGGGAAGATGGCGGCCGACCTGAAGCCTGATGACCCGAAGGCGGAGAAGCTGATGGGGGCCATGATCATCAAGGAGTTCCTGGCGCAGCGCCTGGCTCCGCTCCTGGTGTGCTCGCATCCCTTGTGGAAGCTCTCGCACAAGGGAGGCGACCTCCGCCTGCGCCCGGATGCCTTGTCTGACGAAGATCTAGAAAAGGTCCTCCGCCTTCTAGTCGCGGAGGATCAAGGGTACCCGCCTGATACCCATCTTTCGCTGTATCGCCGGCCGGATGGGGAGAAGATTGCCGCTGCCATGCCCGTCTTCAACGAATGCGGGCTCGAGTCGTCGGCGCCCACCAGGGCCCCGGTGGTGGTGTCCTCCGGCGAGCCCGACCAGGAAGATGGGTCATATTCGGAGGCGACCCGGGAGGGGGTGGGGGAGAATTCTCCTTTGCGCCTGACACATCTTCTCCGCACCCACCCTGACGATGATGAGGCCCGCGAGCATCTGGTGAAGGAATCGCCGAACCCTGCTAGGGTCACCACGAGGTCCAGGGGCACCCCCCCAAGAAGCCATAGGCCAGGGTCCTATAGAAGAGCATATCGGCGCTGATCTCCCGAGGCTCCGCTTTTGCTCCGTCGCCAGCCGACGCTGCTGCGCGTCCGGCTGCCATGCCATTGTCTGCCCATGGGGCTCGCGTGCCGGTGTCCCAGCCCGCGAAGCCTTCGGGCTTGGTGCTCCATAAGAGGGCGAGGGAGTACGCCGCCATGGACTAGTAAACACTCCGTCCCGATTCTTCATTCCTATCCTTGCCGTAGTTTCTTGATGTCTCCCCTTACACTTCTAGGCTAACATCGGTGGTGAAGAAGAAGGGGGTGATCGCAACCCCTGAGGCCCAGTAGCCAACTATTGCCGTGCCTCCTCCAGTGCGGAGGGATGGCGATAGTTCCCGAGGCTCAGCGTTCGTGTAACGGCCTCGATGCGGCTATATCTCCTACGTGTCGAAGCACGACTTAGAGGCATAACCGCATTGAAAGCAATGTCGCAAGTAAGGTAATCTTCACAACAACCCATGTAAATAGATAATAGGGGAAAAAGGTACATAGTAGGCTTACACTTGCCACGTCACACAAATACATGAATAACATTACAATCATCCAATACACTCATGGTCCGACTACGATACCAAAATAAAAGATCAACCCCAACATGCGACACGGTCCCGATCGCCCTAACTGGGCACCACTACTGATCATCAGGGAAAGACACATAGTAACGGCGTGAGCCTTCGTCGAACTCCCACTTGAGCTCAGGCGCATCATCTGGAACGGTATCATCGGTCCCTGCATCTGGTTTGGAAGTAATCTGTGAGCCACGGGGACTCAGCAATCTCGCACCCTCGCGATCAAGACTATTTAAGCTTATAGGTGAGACAAGGTAATATGTAGAGCTGCAGCAAGCGACTAGCATATATGGTGGCTAACCTGTTCGCAAAAGAGAGCGAGAAGAGAAGGCCAAGCACGAACGAAGAACTAAAGAACAACCTACGGCAAACATTACTCCAACACCGTGTTCACTTCCCGGACTCCGCCGAGAAGAGACCATCACGGTTACACACGCAGTTGATTCATTTTAATTAAATTAAGGTTCATGTTATCTACAACTGGACATTAACAAATTCCCATCTGCCCATAACCGTGGGCACGGCTTTCAAAAGTTCAAATCCCTGCAGGGGAGTCCCAACTTAGCCCATCACAAGCTCTCACGGTCAACGAAGGATATTCCTTCTCCCGAGACATTCCGATCAGACTCGGTATCCCGGTTCTACAAGACATCTTCGACAATGGTAAAACAAGTCCAGCAACACCGCCCGAATGTGCCGACAAATCCCGATAGGAGCTGCACATATCTCGTTCTCAGGGCACACTCAGATGAGACTAGCTACGACTAAAACCAAACCTCAAGTTTCCCCAAGGTGGCCCCACGGGCAGCTTAGTCGGACCAACACTCAGAGGAGCACTGGCCCAGGGGGGTTTAAATAAAGATGACCCTTGGGCTTCGGAAACCCAAGGGAAAAAGAGGCTAGGTGGCAAATGCTAAAACCAAGGTTGGGCATTGCTGGAAGAGTTTTATTCAAGGCGAAATATCAAGGGGTTCCCATTATCACCCAACCGCGTAAGGAACGCAAAATCCGGGAACATAACACCGATATGACGGAAACTAGGGCGGTAGGCAAAAAGGCTGAGCCTTCCACCCTTTACCAAGTATATAGATGCATTAAGGTAACAAGATAATATGGTGATATCCCAACAATAAACAGTGTTCCAACAAGGAACGATCTCCAATCTTCACCTGCAACTAGCAACGCTATAAGAGGGGCTGAGCAAAGCGGTAACTTAGCCAATCAACGGTTTGCTAGGACATGGTGGATTAGAGGTTTGACATGGCAATTTGGGAGGCATGATAAGCAAGTGGTAGGAATCGTAGCATAGGCATAGCAAAAGAGCGAGCATCTAGCAAGCAAAGATAGAAGTAATTTCGAGGGTATGATCATCTTGCCTGCAAAGTTGTCAGAGTTGACTTGATCCTCGTAAGGACACTCAACGGGCTCCTCGTTAGCGAACTCGTCTCTCGGCTCTACCCAAACCAGACAAACAAGCAAAAGGAACACAATCAACCACGTGCAAGGCTCAAACAACATGATGCGAACATGGTATGCTATGCGGGATGCGATATGTGATGCATATGCAAGATTTGACTAGGAATGATTGAACCTGGACTCAAGTTGGAAATCCAAGAGTGCCACTGGAAAGGAGAGGTGATTTTGGTTGAAATCGATATAAAGATCACCGGAATCGGATGCACGGTTTGGAAACGGCAAGCAAAACAAATATGGCACCGGTCTGCGATAAACAGCAAGTAACCATCTAAATGCATCAAAATAAATATGCTACAGCACTCAAACATGACAACAAAATACATGGCAAGGATCCACTCATGATACATGACAAAAGATGAACACTTAGGGGAGTGGAGAGAAAGTCAACCCTCGCTAGAGTTTACTGTAGCCCGGATCTGGATCGGACGGCACGCAGAACGAGGAACGCCGGGGAGCTCGGCAGGGCGGCGGGCATGGCGTCGCGGCGGCGAGGCCCGACGAGGGCGCCGGTGGCCGGGCGGAGAGGGCGCCGCGGTGGAGGAGGGGAGCGTGCGCGCGGGGCGCGGGTTCGCAGGCAGTGGGGCGTTGAAGACCGGCGACGAGGCGGCGGTGTTGCGGCCTCCGGCGATGGCAGTGGTAGCGCCGGGCGGCGCTCGCCGGCGAGGAAGGCGGCGGAAGAGGCTTGGGCGGCGCGCGGGATCTGGCCCGGTTCATCCCAGAGGCGGGCCAGCGATGGGCCCCGCGGGCCCTGGCGGCGGCGGCGAAGTGGGCACCGGGCGGACGAATAGGGAAGCGCCACGTGGCGGCGGACGGCGGAATGGACGTGTCCGGCCGGCGAGATTTCGTCCGGCCGCACGAGGAGAGGAAGAAGGTTAGGGTTTGACCCGGGAATTTCGGAGGGGGGTCTATATTTATACATAGGAGGAGCTAGGTGACTCCAAATGAGGTGCGGTTTGCGGCCACGCGATCGTGATCGAACGCTCTAGATGATGGAGAGGGTTTTGGTGGGCTTTTCGGCCAAATTGGAAGGGTGTTGGGTTGCAACACACACAAGGCCTTCTCGGTCCATCGGTTAACCGTTGGAGTATCAAATGAAGTCCAAATGGCACGAAACTTGACAGGCGGTCTACCAGTAGTAAACCAAGGCCGCATGATAAGTCTCGGTCCAATCCGGAAATGTTTAACCCCCACACTCGAAAAGAGGTAGAAAGGACCACTGGAGGAGATAGGAGCGCCGGAATGCAAAACGGACAACGGGGAAAATGCTTGGATGCATGAGACGAACACGTATGGAAATGCAATGCACATGATGACATGATATGAGATGCATGACAAAGGCCACAACACACGGAGACAAAAACCCGAACCCGAGGAAATAAAATAACTTAGCGCCGGAAAACGGCAAGAGTTGGAGTACATATAAGGTAAATTACATCCGGGGTGTTACAACACTCCACCACTACGAAAGGATCTCGTCCCGAGATCTAGGACTGGAAGAACGCCGGGTACTCAGAACGGAGGTGATCCTCGCTTACCCAGGTGGCTTCGCGATCGGAATCGTGTGACCACTTGACTTTGAGGAATTTGATTGACTTATTGTGAGTCTTGCATTCAGTCTCTTCAAGAATAGCCACTGGGTGCTCACGATAAGAAAGGTCTTCTTGGAGATCAATGTCTTCGAAGTTGACGGTGCGGTCAGGAGTCTTGAAGCACTTGCGGAGCTGAGAGACATGGAACACGTCGTGCACATTTGCAAAGTTGGGAGGAAGCTCGTGTTGATAGGCGAGATCGCCTCTCTTTTTGACGATCTTGAAAGGACCCACGTATCTAGGGGTAAGCTTCCCTTTGATACCGAAGCGACGAGTACCTTTCATTGGAGAGACGCGGAGGTAAACATGGTCTCCGATCTCGAAAGCCAAATCACGATTCTTACTATCATAGTAGCTCTTCTAACGCGATTGCGCTTCTTTGAGGTTATCTTGAATGACTTTGCACATTTCCTCTACCTCTGCGATTAAGTCATTTCCGAGAAGTTGACATTCACCTATCTCTGACCAGTTAAGAGGAGTACGGCACTTCCTGCCATACAGAATTTCGAATGGGGCCTTGCCCGAACTTGCTTGAAAACTGTTGTTGTAGGAGAATTCGGCATATGGAAGACAATCTTCCCACTTCATACCGAAGGAGATCACACAAGCCGTGAGCATATCTTCAAGAATCGGATTGACCCGCTCGACTTGACCGCTAGTTTGAGGATGGAAAGTTGTGCTGAAGCGGATGTTGGTGCCCATGGCCTTCTAAAAAGAATCCCAAAACTTGGAGGTAAAGATGCTGCCACGGTCTGAAGAGATCAACTGTGGAATGCCGTGCAGAGAGACAATCCGAGAGGTATAAAGCTCCACCAATTGAGCTGTAGTGATAGAATCTTTGATAGGCAGAAAGTGAGCCACTTTAGTGAGTTTGTCGATGACAATGAATATAGCATCATTGCCACGCTTGGACTTTGGAAACCTAGTCACGAAGTCCATCTCAATGTGGTCAAACTTCCATTCTGGAATGGCAAGAGGTTGGAGGAGACCAGATGGTCTTTGGTGTTCTGCCTTCACTCTTCTACAGACATCACATTCATTCACGAACTGAGCAATCTCACGCTTCATTCGAGTCCACCAATAAGCCTGCTTGAGGTCCTGATACATCTTCGTACTCCCAGGGTGGATGGAGAGGAGTGAATTGTGAGCCTCATTCATAATAACTTTATGAAGGTCACCTTTAGGCACAACAATACGATCCTCGAAGAAGAGAGTATCCTTGTCATCAAGGCGATAGCACTTGTACTTAGGTTGACTCTTGGCAATCCCAATCTTCACCTTCTTCAACATAGCATCAAGAAGTTGAGCCTCGCGAATCCGATCTTCCAAAGTAGGAGAGACTTGAAGGTTGGCGAGGAAACCTTGAGGAACAACTTGCAGATTGAGTTTGCGGAAAGCTTCATAAAGCTCGGGTTGGTAAGGCTTGATAATCAGACCGTTGCAGTAAGGCTTCCTGCTCAAAGCGTCAGCAATCACATTGGCCTTGCCTGGAGTATACTCGATACTCGGATTATACTCTTGAATCATTTTGACCCAACGAGTCTACCTGAGGTTGAGATTAGGCTGAGTGAAGATGTACTTGAGACTCTTGTGGTCAGTGAAGATGTCCACTTTTCTTCCCAATAAGAGATGTCTCCAAGTCAAAAGAGCATGCACAACTGCCGCCAACTCGAGGTCATGAGTGGGGTAGTTCTTCTCGTTGGGCTTCAACTGGCGAGAGGTATAAGCCACAACTTTCTTCTCTTGCATCAACACTGCACCAAGACCTTGAAGAGAGGCATCACAGAAGACCTCGAACGGTTTGGATTCATCAGGAGGAATCAGAACTGGAGCAGTGACCAATTTCTCTTTCAAAGTGTTGAAAGAGATGTCACATTCCGGAGACCAAACGTACTTGACGTGCTTCTGGATAAGGTTTGAAAGAGGCTTCGCGATCTTTGAAAAGTTCTCAACGAACCTTCGGCAGTAGCTTGCGGGACCAAGGAAGCTGCGGAGTTGCTTCACGTTCTGAGGTGGTTCCCAATTCACAATTGCAGACACCTTCTCAGGATTCACCGCTATGCCCTTGGCAGAGATGATATGCCCAAGATATAGAACCTCATCGAGCCAAAACTCGCACTTTGAGAACTTGGCGTAGAACTGATGTTCCCTGAGCTTATCGAGCACCAAACGCAAGTGCTTGGCATGATCTTCCTTGTTCTTCGAAAAGACCAGAATGTCATTGAGGTAGACCAAGACGAAGTCATTTGTGTAGGCATTGAAGATGAAGTTCATCATGCGAGAGAAAGTCAGAGGAGCGTTGACGAGGCCAAAAGACATGACAATGTATTCATATGAACCATAGCTTGTTCTGAAATCCGTCTTGGGAATATCTTGCTCACGGATATGATCTGGTGATAGCCCATACGGAGATCAAGCTTGGAGAATACTTGACCACCTTTGAGTTGTTCGAACAGCTCATTGATGTTGGGAAGTGGGTACTTGTTCTTGATAGTCTTCTTGTTTAATGGATGGTAGTCAACACAAAGTCGGTCCGTTCCATCCTTCTTCTTCACAAAAAGTACTCCACAACCCCACGGAGAAGAACTAGGTCGGATAAGACCCATTCGCTCTTGAATATCGAGTTGCTTCTTCAGCTTCTTCAACTCTTCAGGTACAAGCTTGTAAGGACGTTTGCAAACAGGTTCCGTGCCAGGCTCAAGATCGATGACGAATTCAACAGGCCGGTGCAGAGGCATTCCTGGAAGCTCTTATGGAAAGACGTCTTGATATTCACAAATGACTGGAATTTGAGAGATGGCATCCAGTTCACCCTTCTCATTGAGAGAAAACAGACGGATTGTATTATCCCGAGCGGCAAAGACAATTACATCCTCAGATGAATGAGTCAATTGAATCTGCCTGGCTGCACAATCAAGCTGAGCCTTGTGCTTAGAAAGCCAGTCCATTCCAAGAATACGATCAATATCCGAGTTACCAAGGACCATTGGAGAAGCCAAAAACTTGAAATCACCCATCATGATAGAAATATCTGGAACCATCATACTAGAACTCAGACGCTTAGCCGGAGAGACAATTTGCAAAGCTCTAGGTAAAGCCTTAGTACTAAAATTGTTCTCCAATGCAAATGGGAATGACATGAAGGAATGCGATGCACCAGAGTCAAAAAGTACTTTAGCTGGAATATCGTTAACAGGAAGGTTACCCATGATGACATCTGACGAGTCCTCTGCCTGAGCTGCATTCATCAAGTTGACCTTGGCGTGCTTGGTGTTATGCTTGACCACAGCTGTACTTTCCGATCTCATAGGAGGAGGAGGGAGACGCCTTTGATTGAAGCATTTGTTGGCATAGTGACCCTTCTATTGGCACTTGTTGCACGTGACCTCTGAAAGCGGACGGTGATACGGAGCACTCGATCTTGGAGCTTGAGACGAAGTCTTGTTTTGAAAGCCAGGGTTGGGTGGGTGGGAAGATCCACTGCCACCTTTGCTCTTCTGCTGATAAGGCTGACGGAACGGAGGAGGAGGAAGCCAACACTTCTGCTGCTTAGCCACTTGAGTTGAGGAAGAAGGAGTAGCATCTCTAACTCGCTTCTTAGAAGCATCGCACTTTAGTTGAGTAGTCTCTTGCTTCAATGCCATGTTGTAAAACTCATCGTACCTCCTGGGCTCAAAGAGGACAAGAACTAGCTGGATTTCTTCTCTGAGACCACCCCTGAACTGGTATATCATGCTCTTCTCGTCCGGGATGTCTTGCTTAGCAAAGCGGGCGACCTTCTGAAACATCTTGTTGTACTCATAGACAGACATAGAGCCTTGCTTCAGGTTGCGGAATTCCTCACGCTTGCTTTCAACCACGCTCTGAGGAATATGATGAGCTTTGAAGTCTTGACGGAATTCATCCCAGGTAATCACACGGCCTCCTCTGGAATCTTTGTACTGCTGAAACCATTCTGCAGCTTGGTCTTTGAGTTGGAAGGAAGCGAACTTGACAAAGTCCTTAGGCCTGACGTTACTGCACTCGAAATGCTTGCACAAGTCCACGAGCCAATCATCAGCGTTAGTTGCCTCAACGCAATTGCTGAAGGTCTTTGGCTAGTCAGCAAGGAACTGGTTGAGTGTAGCAAAGCGATTCTGATTGTTGCCCTGGTTCCGTTGGTTGCGCTCTTGAAGAAGTTGCCTGATCAGCTGCGTGTTTGCATTGGTAGTGGCCATCGCAACTTGCCATGCCTCCGGAGGAGGAGGTGGTGGTGGCAGATCAGGATTTGGAGATGTGCGCGATGGCGGAGCCATCCCGAAGAGGTTGACATCCATTAGCACATTGATAGACAATTATTGAAGCTGAACCAAACGGGTAGAAATTGCAACATATAGTCTTCACATCCGAACAAAACGAACGAACGCATTCCAATTGACATGGTCACATATCCATAAATTGAGAAGCCACCTAGAATTGATGTAGAAGAAAAAAACAACAACAAGGTATGGAACAAGAACGAATACTCGGTAAAGATCACCCAATCTCAAACCAAATATCCGTGGAAGAAGAACTAGAGCTACAAGAATTCCCACCTATGAAACTCCCGAACCTTTCCGGTTATGCAATCAGGTGTTGGGGATACAGGGGAAGCATAATATCTCACCCAAATCTAGCAAATCCTACATCCAGCTGTATCCATCCTTCAACACCTAACCGAGAAAACTTCGGAAATCGTCTACCTCAACCTTCGAAAAGCATCCGTTATACAAGTTATGGCAATACTCCCGAACTCCCGCCCCAGTACTAGGTGGCGTCGAGGTTATCTCACCAACAACTGCATAAAAGAGATTTTCGATGTCGGCGAAACTAAACTTAGGTATTCCAGAACTGCAACGATAAAATTGTGACGACAACACCTTGGAGCTCAACTCCCCGGGACACTGCCACAACCCCTAAATGACAGGAGGCACCAAGAACAATGTTCTCGTCACAAATCGATCGAAACGATTCCAAGATACCCGCGTGATCCTAAATTTTTTTTAGTGAAATTTGAGAAGAGAAGAGTCAAAACTCTACGTCAGGATGCCTTACCAGAGTGATGAAGGGACTGGGGAGTAAAAGGAATTCCTAAACTCTCCGATATATAATTCCTAAATGACTCAAAACATTTTTCTAGACTCAATAACGCCAGCTAATTCGATCAAGCAGGGGGCTCCTAAGGTCGGGGAAGGCTCTGATTACCAACTTGTAACGCCCTCGATGCGGCTATATCTCCTACATGTCGAAGCACGACTTAGAGGCATAACCACATTGAAAGCAATGTCGCAAGTAAGGTAATCTTCACAACAACCCATATAAATACATAATAGGGGAAAAAGGTACATAGTTGGCTTACACTCACCACGACACACAAATACATGAATAACATTACAATCATCCAATACACTCATGGTCCGACTACGGTACCAAAATAAAAGCTCAACCCCAACATGCGACATGGTCCCGATCGCCCCAACTGGGCACCACTACTGATCATCAGGGAAAGACACATAGTAACGGTGTGAGTCTTCGTCGAACTCCCACTTGAGCTCAAGCACATCATCTGGAATGGTATCATCGGTCCCTGCATCTGGTTTGGAAGTAATCTGTGAGCCACGGGGACTCAGCAATCTCGCACCCTCGCGATCAAGTCTATTTAAGCTTATAGGTGAGACAAGGTAATATGTGGAGCTGCAGCAAGCGACTAGCATATATGGTGGCTAACCTGTTCGCAAAAGAGAGCGAGAAGAGAAGGCCAAGCACGAACGAAGAACTAAAGAACAACGTACGGCAAACATTACTCCAACACCGTGTTCACTTCTCGGACTCCGCCGAGAAGTGACCATCACGGTTACACACGAATTTGATTCATTTTAATTAAATTAAGGTTCATGTTATCTACAACTGGACATTAACAAATTCCCATCTGCCCATAACCGCGGGCACGGCTTTCGAAAGTTCAAATCCCTGCAGGGGAGTCCCAACTTAGCCCATCACAAGCTCTCACGGTCAACGAAGGATATTCCTTCTCCCGAGACATTCCGATCAGACTCGGTATGCCGGTTCTACAAGACATCTTTGACAATGGAAAAACAAGTCCGACAACACCGCCCGAATGTGCCGACAAATCTCGATAGGAGCTGCACATATCTCGTTCTCAGGGCACACTCAGATGAGACTAGCTATGAGTAAAACCAAACCTCAAGTTTCCCCGAGGTGGCCCCGCAGGCAGCTCAGTCGGACCAACACTGAGAGGAGCACTAGCCCAGGGGGTTTTAAATAAAGATGACCCTTGGGCTCCAGAAACCCAAGGGAAAAAGAGGCTAGGTGGCAAATGGTAAAACCAAGGTTGGGCATTGCTAGAAGAGTTTTATTCAAGGCGAACTGTCAAGGGGTTCCCATTATCACCCAACCGCGTAAGGAACGCAAAATCCGGAAACATAACACCGATATGACAGAAACTAGGGCGGCAAGAGTGGAACAAAACACTAGGCAAAAAGGCCGAGCCTTCCACCCTTTACCAAGTATATATATGCATTAAGGTAACAAGATAATATGGTGATATCCCAACAATAAACAATGTTCCAACAAGGAACGATCTCCAATCTTCACCTGCAACTAGCAACGCTATAAGAGGGGCTGAGCAAAGCGGTAACATAGCCAATCAACGGTTTGCTAGGACATGGTGGGTTAGAGGTTTGACATGGCAATTTGGGAGGCATGATAAGCAAGTGGTAGGTATCGTAGCATAGGCATAGCAAAAGAGCGAGCATCTAGCAAGCAAACATAGAAGTGATTTCGAGGGTATGATCATCTTGCCTGCAAAGTTGTCAGAGTTGACTTGATCCTCATAAGCACACTCAGCGGGCTCCTCATTAGAGAACTCGTCTCTCGGCTCTACCCAAACAAGACAAACAAGCAAAAGGAACACAATCAACCACGTGCAAGGCTCAAACAACATGATGCGAACATGGTATGCTATGTGGGATACGATATGTGATGCATATGCAAGATTTGACTAGGAATGATTGAACCTGGCCTCAAGTTGGAAATCCAAGAGTGCCACTGGAAAGGTGAGGTGATTTCGGTTGAAATCGATATAAAGATCACCGGAATCGGATGCACGGTTTGGAAACGGCAAGCAAAACAGATATGGCACCGGTCTGCGATAAACAGCAAGTAACCATCTAAATGCATCAAAATAAATATGCTACAGCACTCAAACATGACAACAAAATACATGGCAGGGATCCACTCATGATACTTGACAAAAGATGAACACTTAGCTACGGCCAATTCATCCATTAACAGGTTATCGAGTAGGCTTGTTTACGAGCTCGATGCACTCACTACAAAGCAAGGCATGACAAACTAAGCATACACCCATCAAGAATACATTTCATAGAAGCTAGACATGGCACGAACAACAACATAGCATGCACGGATCAATAACAACATCCTTGGCAAAATCGCTAACAAGTCAACAATCTGCCAGGATTCACGAAATAGCAAAAGTAGAGCTCGATTGACTCAAGCTAGGGTGCTCCATAATTGCAAACAAAGACATAAATGGATAGAGCACCACAATATTAACAAATCATCCTTACTGATCATCCTCAAAAGATGCACGGATCACTAGGAAACAACATGAACATATGGCATATTGACAAAATCAGATCAAGGACTTAGAGTTTCTCTAAGTCCTTGAAATCAGCATTAACGAATGCACTACTTTGCAAGCTTGTGCTAGTCACCACACACATCACAAAAATACATGGAAAGCACCTCTGTAACGATGGCATGGCATATAACAAAACACATGTAGAGATCAGGGGCATATCAGGCACACATTAATCATGGCAAAAATGACAAATAGCTATTCGATGCAGCAGATCTGACAATTTAACCATATAGCCCTCTTCCAACAGCATTTCGGGCATCAAGATGAGCTCAAATGAAAATGATGCAGTGAGATGAAATGATGTACTCTCTGAGACGAACATTTTGATATGGTACACGCCCAAAACAGAGCTACGGAGAGAGAGTTATAGCACGATGAAAAATGCCAAAATTTAAGAGGAGTGGAGGGAAAGTCAACCCTCGCTAGGGTTTACTGTAGCCCGGATCTGGATCGGACGGCACGTAGAACAAGGAACACCGGGGAGCTCCGCAGGGCGGCGGGCATGGCGTCGTGGCGGCGAGGCCCGGCGAGGGCACCGGTGGCCGGGCGGAGAGGGCGCCGCGGTGGAGGAGGGGAGCGTGCGCGCGGGGCGCGGGCTAGCAGCCGGCGGGGCGTTGAAGACCGGCGACAAGGCGGCGGTGTTGCGGCCTCCGGCAATGGCGGTGGCGGCGCCGGGCGGAGCTCGCCGGCAGGGAAGGCGGCGGAAGAGGCTCGGGCGGCGCGCGGGATCTGGCCTGGTTCGTCCCAGAGGCGGGCCGGCGATGGGCCCCGCGGGCCCTGGCGGCCGCGGCGAAGTGGGCACCGGGCGGACGAATAGGGAAGCGCCACGTGGCGGCAGACGGTGGAATGGACGTGTCCGGCCGGCGAGATTTCGTCCGGCCGCGCGAGGAGAGGGAGAGGTTTAGGGTTTGACCCGGGAATTTCGGAGGGGGGTCTATATTTATACATAGGAGGAGCTAGGAGACTCCAAATGAGGTGCGGTTTGCAGCCACGTGATCGTGATCGAACGCTCTAGATGATGGAGAGGGTTTTGGTGGGCTTTTGGGCCAAATTGGAAGGGTGTTGGGCTGCAACACACACGAGGCCTTCTCGGTCCCTCGGTTAACCGTTGGAGTATCAAACGAAGTCCAAATGGCACAAAACTTGGCAGGCGGTCTACCGGTAGTAAACCAAGGCCGCATGACAAGTCTCGGTCCAATCCGGAAATGTTTAACCCCCACACTCGAAAAGAGGTAGAAAGGACCACCGGAGGAGATAGGAGCGCCGGAATGCAAAACGGACAACGGGAAAAATGCTCGGATGCATGAGACGAACACGTATGCAAATGCAATGCACATGATGACATGATATGAGATGCATGACAAAGGCAACAACACATGGAGACAAAAACCTGAACCCGAGGAAATAAAATAAATTAGCGCCGGAAAACGGCAAGAGTTGGAGTACATGTAAGGTAAATTACATCCGGTGTGTTACAGTTCGGGTCATCCTCGCGAGGTCCAGAGGCCCGTCCTCAGGAGAAGGCGATCTCCATAGCCAAGCTGGCTCCTGAGGCCTCCACCCCAAGCTCACCTGCTGAGGTCGCGACGGCTCAGGAGCCCCCGGCTCCTTCCGCTGCCGCAAATCTACAGACCTTAGTGCCGATGTCGTCTCTTCCCCCTTCAATCGCACCGTTGGGCTGTGATCCCCCTGCTTCGCCTGACGCCCTGGAGGATGCCCTTCTCGTGCTGACCAAGCTTTGCAACAACCTTCAGGGTGCTGACAGTCGGCTGGCGTCAGGGCGACTGGAGTTGGTTGCAGGGTGGCTATGATCCGATGCATCTCTGAGGGCGGCATGGGGTCGGGCCGTGGCAGCTTCTGAGGAGGGTAAGCACACCACTGACCTGGCCGCAGCCGCCTGCGAGGTGGCGTTGAAGGATGTCGAGGCTGTCATGGAGCGCTGCTGGGCGGCGGAGGCTGAGCTGGAGACCGTGTGCAATGAACGTGCTGCCGAGGCTCGCCAGCTCGAGGCACGTGAGGAGAAGCTGAAGGCTCGAGAAGACGCGGTCACCGGCCGTGACACCGAGCTGGAGCAGTTGGCATGGGCGTAGGCTGTGGAGCGCGATCACCTGGAGAAGCTGAAGAAGAAGGTGGAAGGGGAGAAGGCCCTGCTGGAGGCCAAGGCTACCATCCTTGCCAATGACCGTGCCACCTTTGATTCCCTTGAGAAGAGATCCCACGAGTCATTGCAAGAACTCTACGGAAGGGGGTTGAAGAAATCGTTGGTGACCGCAGAGGAGGGCCCTGCCGAGCTGCTCCCACAGCTTGTCGAGGCGCTCGAGCACGTTGCCAATGGGGTTGGCGCCATGGTGGAAGGGGAAGCCCGCACGCCCTCGTCCTCGGCTATGATGTGCGTCTTCAGACACCTCCATCTTCGCGACCCGACCACCGACCTTGGAGCTCTGCTTGAACCTGTGGATGAGAAGCGCTGCGCAGCCGCTGCCGACACCATGAAGGACCTGGTGGAGGCCGTGCTGGAGAAGTTCCTCGCCATCGACCTTGCGCCTCTGGCTGATGGTGCCGCCGATCCTACGGCCAACGACAGGATGACGGGGCACATCCTGGCGGCAGCACCCAAGGATGAAGAGGAGGCTTGCTGGTGGTGCTCCTTTCCACTTTTGCTTTCCTGCGATATGCATTGTGCCTCATGGAGGCGTTAAAACTTCTGTTTGGTACTTGGAGAAACGATATGTCTTGTAATAATTTGTTAGGATTTCGTGATTTCTTCCCGTTTGCTTGATGTTCTACGTCGGCAGGGCCCAGCCCCGCGCATACTTCAGTCGTCGTTGGGTCATCCGGAACACTAGGACGAGGCCAAGGGGTGAGGGGCTACGTGACTAGTTAGGCTCCTGAGTCGCAATGCTCAGGAGTCCCCCTTGACACACAAACGGCCCGTGGGATGGAGATGTGAAAGTAGGCCTTAGTGTTCTGCGTCGGTAGGGCCCGACCCCACGCGTACCTCAGCCGCCGTTGGGTCGTCCAGATCACCAGGACGAGACCAAGGGGTTAGGGGCTTTGTGACCAGTTAGGCTCCTGAGTCGCGACGCTCAGGAGTCCCCCTTGACGCGCAAACAGACCTCCATACCTTTTCTCGCCGAGGTCCCGCTCGGGAGGGACGCGCGACGACCAGTGCTACTTCTTGAGCACTTGCGTTGGTTTTCCCTTAAAAAGGAAAGGGTGATGCAGCAACGTAGCGTAAGTATTTCCCTCAGTTTTTGAGAACCAAGGTATCAATCTAGTAGGAGGCCACGCACGAGTCCCTCGCACCTACACAAACAAATAAATCCTTGCAACCAACGCGATAAGGGGTTGTCCATCCCTACACGGTCACTTACAAGAGTGAGATCTGATAGATATGATAAGATAATATTTTTGGTATTTTTATGATAAAGAGAAATAAAAGATGCAAAGTAAAATAAATGGCAAAGGAAATAACTAAGTATTGGAAGATTAATGTGATGGAAGATAGACCTGGGGGGACATAGGTTTCACTAGTGGCTTCTCTCAAGAGCATAAGTATTGACGGTGGGTAAACAAATTACTGTTGAGCAATTGACAAAATTGAGCATAGTTATGAGAATATCTAGGTATGATCATGTATATAGGCATCATGCCCGAGACAAGTAGACCGACTCCTGCCTGCATCTACTACTATTACTCCACACATCGACCGCTATCCAGCATGCATCTAGAGTATTAAGTTCAAGAGAACAAAGTAACGCTTTAAGCAAGATGACATGATGTAGAGGGATAAACTCATGCAATATGATATAAACCCCATCTTGTTATCCTCGATGGCAATAATACAATACGTGCGTTGCTGCCCCTACTGTCACTGGGAAAGGACACCGCAAGATTGAACCCAAAGCTAAGAAGTTCTCCCATTGCAAGAAATATCAATCTAGTAGGCCAAACCAAACTGATAATTCGAAGAGACATGCAAAGATAAGGAATCATACATAAAAGAATTCAGAGAAGATTCAAATATTGTTCATATATAAACTTGATCATAAACCCAGAATTCATCGGTCTCAACAAACACACCGCAAAAGAAGATTACATCGAATAGATCTCCACAAGAGAGGGGGAGAACTTTGTATTGAGATCCAAAAAGAGAGAAGAAGCCATCTAGCTAATAACTATGGACCCGAAGGTATGAAGTAAACTACTCACACTTCATCGGAAGGGCTATGGTGTTGATGTAGAAGCCCTCCGTGATCGATGCCCCCTCCTACGGAGCTCCGAAAAAGGCCCCAAGATGGGATCTCGTGGATACAGAAAGTTATGGCAGTGGAATTAGCGTTTTGGCTCCGTATCTTGTAGTTTGGGGTACATAGGTATATATAGGAGGAAGGAGTACGTTGGTGGAGCAACAGGGGGCCCACGAGGGTGGTGGGCGCACCTGGGGGGGGGGGGTAGGCGCGCCCCTACCTCGTGGCCTCCTGGTTGATGTCTTGACGTAGGGTCCAAGTCCTATAGATCATGTTCATTCCGAAAATCACGTTGCCAAAGGTTTCATTCCGTTTGATATTCTTTTTCTACGAAACCCTAAATTAGGCAAAAAAACAGCAATTCTGGGCTAGGCCTCCGGTTAATAGGTTAGTCCCAAAAATAATATAAAATGTATAATAAAGGCCAATAATGTCCAAAACAGAATATAATATAGCATGGAACAATAAAAAATTATAGATATGTTGGAGACGTATCAACCAGGTCCGAGGAACCTGGCAGGGGGGCGTACGCTAGGCGTGACCTGAGCACAGCCCCGTGCCCAGCCCCCTCGCACGACTCTCCCGAGGGGAAAGTGTTGCGATGAGGCTGGACACTGAGCCTGGTGTCTCCCCAAGGTTGATGCGGCCATGAGGCCGCCCTCAGTTGTTTATCACCAGTGCGGAGCATGGCGCTTCCGCACTTGCACGGGCATAGCCGCGCCTCGACCGTGTCGACTACTAGCGTGGAGCATGGTGCTTCCACTGGTGTGTGGGTGAGGGCTCCCTCTGAGTGGCGCCCCCAGGGTGTGTACAGCCCCGCCCTAACATGTGGCTTGCACGGCAGGGCTAGACGAGGTGTGTCTGGGCACTTGTGAGCCAGTGCGGGACTCACGAGGCCCTACCTCAAGGCGGGTTGCGCCTGAGTTTTATTCTTGGTAATTATGATGGTCCTGGGAGATGGTTAGGCAACCTACGCCGAATGAATCTCCTAAGGTGATCACATGAGAAGGCCAGACACCAACGACCCCAGGGGGTGACGTGAACGGGGCCGGCCCGCCAGACAGAGCTCAATCATTGGGTTTATCGACGCTGCAGGGACGGACCCTAGCAAAGACGCCGTGCCTAGTCTTCTCATGTGAAGATCCTGAAGAAACACAACTGGTGCGCGGCTCCCGTGGTGGCGAGGCACCGGGTCGCGCGCCCTAGCTCGTCTGCCCGCGATTAGCTCATGCAAGAACAAGGCACCAATGGCCATAGGAGGTGAGGTACATGAGAGCTAGCCCGCGTGCCAGAGCTCATCCTCTTGGGTTTAGTGAAGCTGCAGGGATGGACTCGAGCACAAACGTCGTGCAAGTCCTTAGTCAGGAGGTGGTCGTGGGTGGGTTTGCAAGGGCGTACGACGTTCATGGTATCGAAGTACCGGACAAGCATATAATAATCTTAAAGTAACTCATGGAAGGAGATAAAGCTAGTCCAGATAGATGGAAGAATGATACATGCCGCAAGGATGGACCCACGCGACTTGGCGATGATGCAGTCTGAGGGGCGCCCCTAACAAGGTAAACTAAAGATGCAAAAAGGGGTTGGCGTCGCAGGGACATGCCCATGCGACATGGGGATGATGCTTCCCGGGGGGCGTCCCCAACTGAATAAAATGAAAAATGTCACCTGGTGCCGTTGCTGGAGAGATGTTGGAGTAGCTAAAGATGCGCCCAGAAGAGGTCGCTCCTCACGAGCCGCCTTGGACTCGAACCTCTGGATGCTCTGGAGGCTCGAAAGGTTCTCGAAGGACCGTCGCTGCCTCCGCCAGGACCGCGTGGTACCTGGCCTCCTGAGCAGGCACGATGCTTCGCAGGCGACGCTGGAAGGCGACAGCCGCCTTCGGCAAGCCAAAAGGCATGCGAAGGTAGCTGTGAGGTGGGCCCTCACACCGGCCAGCATGTGATGGCCAGAAGCGTTGCTGGGTTGTGGCTCTGTTGAGCCCGAGGATGTTGACGCAGACGCATAGCTCGTTGTCCTCGCCAGGACAAGGAGCCGCGCCAGGTGATAGGCGATGGTGGACGTGCATGGCTCTCGCCTCTTGAAGCTCCTCGGTCGTCTGGGTGATGAACTCCTGAGCACTTGGCACCTTGTGGCTAACGCCCTCATGGGGGAAGCGTGCGGTGAAGCATGCCTCCATGTGGTGTCTGAGTGCCTTCCTCGTGACATTGGCTAGGTCAGACGCCCTCCAGAAGAGAGCCCCCAAGCCCAGCCCGAGGAGGGCGCCGGGCGCACCTTCCTATATGAGGGAGGGACGCACCCCATCCGTCGGCACTGGTCCTGAGGTGGTGTCGCTGGAGACACCGCTCTCCTGAGGCCCTTGGCAGAGCAGTTGCTTCTTCTTCTTCTTGGGGACTGCCTCAGGAGGGTAGATGGCGCCTTCGTTGTCTGGGTCTCTAACCGCCACAGCCTGGTAGGCGCACTCAAGGGAGCACACCGAGTCCTTCTCCTCGCAGGCGACCATGATGACGCTGCAGCTTCCTAGCATCTTGAGGACGTTGTAGCCGTGGTAGGTCACCACCATGAACTTGGCCAGGGCCAGATATCCATGCATGGCATTGTACAGCAGACAGATGTGGGCGATGTCAAAGTCGATGAGCTCGATGCGGTAGTTGTCATGTTGGTCGAAGGTGACAGGGAGGCGGACCTGCCCTATCGGGGTGGTGGAGCCGTCGGTCACTCCTGAGAAGGGCTTGGTTGGCTGCAGCTGATCGTATGGCACTTGGAGGCAGTCTAATGTCTCGATGGAAAGAACATTGAGTCATGCGCCACCATCAATGAGGGTCTTGGTGGCAAGGACATTGCCGATGACGGGCGAGCAGGGCATTGGGAGAGTGCCAGAGGTTGCCGCGCACTTGAGCTGGTCGGACGAGCTGAAGGTGATGGTGCACGTGGACCACCTGAGTGGACGCGTGGGCTCGAGCCTCGGAAGGGCTGCGTTTACCTCGCGAGCAAACTTCTTGAAGATGCGGTGAGACGCTGGGGCCTGAGCGCCACCCAAGATGCAGACGATGGCGTGAGGCTCCTGGAAGCCCCCAGCCCCCTCGTCTTGGTGGTGGTCGCCGTTCCTTCTTGGTGGAGGCGGTAGCGGAGGGAGGTCGGCCTTGCCTTGAGGACACTCCTCACAAGGCTGGTCTCTCCAGACGCCCTCGCGTGGCTGATCCTGCGAGCGTCCCTCACGAGGCTGGTCGCGCCACTCCTGGCGAGGGCCGTGGTCATCCCAGCGACCTCCACTTCTTCCTCCTCTGCGGCCATAGCCTCAGTCGCTGGGCTCGGGGCGTCGACCGAAGCGCCCGTCACAGATGGCCCTGAGCTCCTGATAGTTTTTGGTGTCGTGGCTATGTACGTTGTGGAAGGCGCAGAACGGGCGGCTGTCGTTGGATGACTCGGGGTGGTCACAGCCGCGCTTCGTCTCTGGTTCAGCCGTGAGCACGGCCGCCCCCTTGCGGTTCACGTCCTTGGTCTTGGCCTTCTTGTCTTCTGGGTCGGCAGCTAGAAGCTCGAGGAGGGAGAGGCATCCCTCCTCAGCTCTCGTGCACTTGGTTGCCATGTTGAACATCTCCAGAGCTGTGCATAGGCCCTTGTGGATGGCGAGCTCCTCCTTCATCTTGACGTCGCAGACGCCATCGGAGAACTCCGAGATAATGGCTTCGTTAGAAACCTTGGGGATCTTGAGGCAAACGTTGTTGAAGCGTTGGATGTACTTCTGCAGGGTCTCCCCAGGCTGTTGCTTGATGCACCACAGGTCACCCGCAGCAGGCGGGCGGTCACGAGTGCCTTGAAAGTTGGTGACGAAACGCTCGCGCATCTCGCCCCAGGAGGAGATTGATCCCGTGGGCAGGTTCAGGAGCCACGAGCGTGCTCCATCCTTGAGGGCCATGGGGAACCAGTTTGCCCTGACCTTCTCTTCGCCGCCGGCCACCTTGATGCTCAGCTTGTAGAGCTACAGGAACTCCGCAGGGTCGCGGGTGCCGTCGTAGTGTGGAGGTAGGTCGGGCTTGAACTTGCCAGGCCTGACAACGCTGCGCAGCTCGGGGGTGAAGGCGCGAGAGCCCGCTGTGGTCACGGGGGCCCGTCATGGAGGTGGAGCCTGATCTTGGTGATCGCACACCAACGCTGCAGGCAGCGTGCGGTCTTGAGATGGCGGTGGAGGGAGTGCTGGAGCGCCTTCTTGCGGCCGTTGGACTTCACGGCAGCTTTCTTCCTCACGGGTAGGCGCCTGGCGTGGCGGGTCGTGCCGAGGGGCCACGTGCCTTGGTCCGAGGGCGACGTCTTGACGGGGAGGTGGTGGAGGCGCTCCATGGGCTATATTGCCCGCAACAGGGGGCAGACGAGGCAGCGAGAGGGACGGTGCAGGAGAGCCCCCAGCAGCACTGACGAGCTCGGTGATGCGGTCCAGCCAAACTTTGTAGAGGTTGTCGATGGGGCGGTAGCGCAGGAGCTCACACACCATGAGCAGCGCAGCCTGCGCTTCCGAGGGCCTGCAGCGAGTGTGGGACGACGAGCCAGCCAGAGTCAGCGAGGAGGTGGCGGTGCGTCCATCCCTTCGCACGGAGGGGTGCAGCGATGAAGCTTGCTGCTTGTTCCCCGCCGGGCCCCTGGCGACGTTGCCAGCGGGTGATGCATAGCGACGGGGAGGCCCGCCGACAGGCGCCGTCTGGGCGACGCGAGCGTTGAGAGCGGCTCGGCGCCCAGCGCGAGCCTGACGAGCGTCAGCCATGGAAGCGGTGGAACGGCGGTGTGTCAATCGACAGAAGAGAGGTTTCAGCGCACCCCTACTTGGCGCGCCAAATGTCGGATTTAGGGCTCCGCAGACCCTTTAGAGGTTCGAACACTGTGGTGCGCATGAAGAACACTCTATCCCTAGCTCGCTCGCTAAGGCCTAGCTCGACGGACCCAAAGAACGAGAGACAAAGAGATTTATCCTGGTTCGGGCCACCTTGCGGTGTAATACCCTACTGCAGCTTTGTGGTGGATTGCCTCGAGAGGCTAAGGGTGAACTAGTACAATGGATGAACAGCCTCAGGAGGTGAGGTGTTCTTGGGCTCGATGAGCTGGTGAGCTGGTTAGGGTGGAATGGATCCGACCCCCCTCTACGATGGAGGCTAAGTCCAATTTATAGTGGCCTTGGTCCTCTTCCCAAATGTTAGGCGGGAAGGGATCCCACAATGGCCAAATTCGAAAGGAGACAACTAGTACCAGCTATCCTAACAAAAGTAGTCTTCGCCTGCAAAGGCTTTGGTGGTGATGCTGTAGTGGGCTCCGTAATGACCTCCGTCCTGGCGGTCTTGGTCTTCTTGCATCGATATGGAAACCTTTACTTGATTCCTCATGACTCCGCACCTATGCTTGCCTCCTTAGCACCAAAGAGGAAACTGGTACACTGCGCCCGCTTGTGCCTGCCTGGCCTTGGTCGTCATGGCTCACGTCATGTGAACCTCGTGAGGTGCACCTTGCCTTGATATCTCCATTCCTCGGGGACCAGCCTAGCGAGGCCGCCCCAGGGAGGTCTTGGTGTCGTCCACCTTGCGAGGCTTGGCCCCTCGCGAGGGTCTTGAGTCATTTCCACTGGAACTGGGCCATACAAGGCCTCTGGTGGAGCAACGCCACGGGCCGCTGGTAGGCAAGTCTGGGCACCCCTCGTCCCAGAATGCTGACAGGCGACGGCCGCGGCTCGTTCAGCGGCGGCGGCTCCTCTAGCGAGAGCTCAAGCAGTGGAAGCTACGACTAGCCGCTGCGTCGCTGGGCTCGCTTCAATGACGGTGGCGGATCATCTCATTTCTACGCTCCGGTGAAGCGGGAGGGAAGGCTCGGGCTGAGCTCGGGGGGCCTCCGATGCCCGGCCTCAGGGGCTGCCGTGGTTGCGTGGACCACTTTTGTTTTGCCTTTTCCTTTTTCCTGCATTGAAAAAAGTAGGGGGCCCAGCTGGGGCATGTAATGAACCATGCTTGTTGCTCTAATGTATGTCGTGATGTTCACGTTTCGGGTAGTGCAGTAGGATAACTTAGCTTGATATGCTTGCGATAGTCTCGCACCTCACGAGGCACGCCCTGTAGCACCTCGTGAGGCCCCCTCGCTGCTGACTCAGGGGTCGCTGGCCTCGGGAGACATCGTGAAGCTGAAGAATAGTTATAAAATTTGCTGGGTGTCCTGTTCTTCCTTGTGCGATCCCTCACACATGAGCTAGTCGTGGCTTAGTGCATTGCATCGCGGTACCCGGGGGGCACGGACTTAAGAAGATTTGCAAATCACAAGCTCGTTCAAGAGTGTCTTGCAAGGATAGAAAAAGCCATGGCCCTGGGGGGGCAAGCCTGTGGTGAAGTGTGTTCGCGGCATGGGGCAGGCCCGACGCACACACCAGCCCTGCCCCCGCACGTCAGACACGGGAGGAAGAGTGACGGGCAACTACCGCCCCTCCTGGGCCGAGACCGACGGCCAAGAGAAAAGATGAGGGGGCAATCCAACTTGGCAATCCAAAATGCAAGAACTCCAAATTCCATTAAAAGAAAGGGGGGCAGCCAACTACAGAAAGTAAGCAAATGAAGAGCCGTGTCCGGCACCTAGACTAGTCTTCTCACCAGCGCGGAGCTAAGTGCTGCCACTAGGACATGGGAGGGAGCCCCCGAGGCCCGAGGGCGGCTCTCTGAATACTCTAGGGCGTGTACAACCCCACTCATTATTACGCGAGAGTGTCACGAGCGGAAACCGTCATAGGCATTGGGCCTTGCTTCATGGGTAGAACTTCCGGAGGTGCTGGATGTTCTGGGCGTTCTGGATGAGGATCCTGTCCTGCGTCTCCAAGCGCACGGCACCAAGCCTGGAGACGCGGGCAATCCTAAACGGGACCTCCCACATGGGTGAGAGCTTATGCAACCCTTCCTTGGAGAGCGCCCACCTCAGGACGAGATCACCCACCTCGAGCGTCCAGGAGCGGACACTGCGGCAGTGGTACCGCTGCAGCGCCTGCTAGCACCTTGCTGCTCGGAGCGATGCTTGATGGCGACGTTCCTCCCCTAGCACGAGGTCCATCCCCCGCTGTTGGGAACATGGTATATCAAAAAATTTCCTACGATCACGCAAGATCTATCTAGGATATGCATAGCAAGGAGAGGGGAGAGTGTGTCTACGTACCCTCGTATACCAAAAGCGGAAGCGTTGAGTAATGCGGTTGATGTAGTCGAACGTCTTCGCGATCCAACCGATCAAGTACCGAATGCACGACACCTCCATGATCTGCACACATTCAGCTCGGTGACGTCCCTCATACTCTTGATCTAGCTGAGGCCAAGGGTGATTTCTGTCAGCACGACGACATGGTGACGGTGATGATGAAGTTACCGACGCAGGGCTTCGCCTAAGCACTGCGACAATATGACCGAGGTGGAAAACTATGGAGGGGGGCACCGCACACGGCTAAAGATCAACTTGTCTGTCTATGGGGTTCCCCCCTCCCCCATATATAAAGGAGGGGAGGAGGAGGAGGGCCGGCCTCAAGGGGCGCGCCCAAGGGGGGATTCCTACTCCTAGTAGGAGTAGGTTTCCCACTTTCCTAGTCTAAGTAGGAGAAGAAGGAAGGAGAGGAAGAAGAGAAGGAAAGGGGGGTACGGCCCCCTAGCCCTAGTCCAATTCGTTTTGGGCTAGGGGGGCGCCTCCACTTGGCCTGCCTCCTCTCTTCCACCACTAGGCCGAGAAGGCTTAATAACTTCTCGGAGGGGGTTCCGGTAACCCCTGGTACTCCGAAACTTATCCGAAAAGACCTGAACCATTCCGATATCCGAATGTAACCTTCCAATATATGAATCTTGATGTCTCGACCATTTAGAGACTCCTCGTCCTGTCCGTGATCTCATCCAGGACTCCGAGCAACCTTCGGTACATCAAATCACATAACTCATAATACATATCGTCATCAAGCATTAAGCGTGCGGACCCTACGGGTTCGAGAACTATGTAGACATGACCGAGACACATCTCCTGTCAATAACCAATAGAGGAACCTAGATGCTCATATTGGTTCCTACATATTCTACGAAGATCTTTATCGGTCAAATCGCACAACAACATACGTTGTTCCCTTTGTCATCGGTATGTTACTTGCCCGAGATTCGATCATCGGTATCATCATACCTAGTTCAATCTCGTCACCGGCAAGTCTCTTTACTCGTTCTGTAATGCATCATCCCGCAACTAACTCATTAGTCACATTGCTTGCAAGGCTTATAGTGATGTGCATTACCGAGAGGGCCCAGAGATACCTCTCCGATAATCGGAGTGAGAAATCCTAATCTCGATCTATGCCAACTTAACAAACACCATCAGAGACACCTCTAGAGCATCTTTATAATCACCCATTTATGTTCTGACGTTTGATAGCACACAAAGTGTTCCTCCGGTATTCGGGAGTTGCATAATCTCAAAGTCATAGGAACATGTATAAGTCATGAAGAAAGAAATAGCAATAAACTAAATGATCATAGTGCTAAGCTAATGGATGGGTCTAGTCCATCACATCATTCTCTAATGATGTGATCCCGTTCATCAAACGACAACACATGTCCATGGCTAGGAAACTTAACCATCTTTGATTAACGAGCTAGTCAAGTAGAGGCATACTAGGGACACTCTATTTGTCTATGTATTCACACATGTACTAAGATTCCGGTTAATACAATTCTAGCATGAATAATAAACATTTATCATGATATAAGGAAATATAAATAACAACTTTATTATTGCCTCTAGGGCATATTTCCTTCACCCGCGTGCCATCCTGGCTTGCCTCGTCAAACTCCAAGACCCGCGTGGAGCGATGCTTGACCTCGTGAGGGAGAACCGCTTTGACTCCGTAGAGGAGGAAGAACAGGGTCTCGCCCATCGGCTTGGTGGCGGTGGTGCGGATGGACCACAACACGGACTGGAGCTCATCGAGCCAGCCCCTGCCGCAGGACTTGAGCTTCTTCTTGAAGGTTCTTATCTTGAGGCCTCTTAGAAACTCCGCGTTGGCGCACTTAGCTTGGCCGTTGCTTCTGGAGTGTGCCATTGAGGTGTAGCATATATGCGTTCAAAGGTTAGCACAATACGTTTGGAAGAGGTTGCTAGTGAACTGCGAGCCATTGTAACTGATGATACGGTTAGGGATCCCGAAGCGGCTCACGAGGCCCTTGATGAACTTGACAGCTGAGGTGGCCAGGATGGTGCAGACGGCTTCCACCTCCACCCACTTGGTGCACTTGTCGATGGCGACGTAGAGGTAGCGGTAGCCCCCGGGTGCTCGTGGGAATGGTCCCAAGATGTCCAGCCCCCAGAACACGAACGGCCATGTGAGAGGAATGGTCTGGAGGCCCTGAGTAGGCAGGTGGATTTGCTTGGCATGGAACTGGCAAGCTTCACATGATTTCACTAGCTCGGTCGCGTCGTTGAGCGCCGTGGGCCAGTAGAACCCGCTGCGGAACGCCTTGCCCACCAAGGTGCGCGATGGCGAGTGATGCTCGCAGTCTCCGCTGTGTATGTCAGCTTACAACTCGTACCCCTGCTCCCTAGAGATGCATCACAAGGAAACATCGTTCGGTCGTTTTTAGTAGAGCTCACCGTCCTGAATGCATTAGGCTGTGGCCTACCGAGCCATGCGCTCCGCGTCTTCCTTCTTCTCTGGCAAGGTTCCCTGCAGTAGGTACGCCTTGAATTCTTTGGTCCAACACCCCTCTTGAGGCTCGAGCGCGAGGAGCAGGCGTGCTCCCGAGGTCGGGCCGCAGGCGGGGGCTCCCGAGGGTGGTGCTGGGGGGAGCTCCTCCTGGGGTAGTGTTGGCTCCGCAGCCGGAGGGGCTGCTGAAAGCTTTAAGAACCGCTCCTTGAAGACACTGGGCTCCTGAGGCTGGCGCTTGGATGCTCTCTTGGCGATATAGTCGGCTTACTTGTTCATGCCATGAGGCACGTGCTGCAGCTCCAGGCCTAAGAATTTCTTCTCAATTTTGCGTACCTCCGCCAGGTATGCCTCCATGTTTTCATCCTTCAGCTCGTACACCTTGTTGGAGAAGTTGATGAGGAGCTGAGAGTCGCCCTTTATGGTGAGGTGCTTCACACCCAACGCGGTCGCGGCCTTGAGGCTAGCAATCAAGCCTCCGTACTCCGCGATGTTGTTGGAGACCTTTTTGCCATGTTTGAAGTAGAGCTACACGGCGTAGTAGAGCTTTTCCTGAGTGGGCGAAATGAGCACGACTCCAGCCCCCGCACCCTATCGTGCGAAGGCGCCATCGAAGTACAAGACCCAGCCATCTGGTGCTTCCGGTGGTGTTCCGCGCCCGCTTCTGACCTTGGAGCATCAGTCCATTCCGCCATAAAGTCGGCGATTGCAGCACCCTTGATGACCCCGGTGGTGTTGAACTCCAACTGAAATGAGTGTAATTCGACGTTCCACTCGGCGACCCTACCCGCAACATTGGGGATCCAGAGCACCCTCTCTAGTGGGTAAGACGAGACGACCTTGATGGGGTGGGCTTGGAAGTAGTGGCACAGCTTGCGCGAGGTGACGAGGAGTGCGAGCAAGAGCTTCTACAGCATGGGGTAGCGTGCCCGCATGTCCCACAGTACCGTGATGACAATGTACACTGGGTGCTCTACAAGGGCGGAAGTGTTGGTGGAGTCCGAAACCTCCTGAGGTTGGTGACCTCGGGAGCTTGGTCACTTATTGGGGCAACTGCGGCACCATGAGCGCCATCTTGTGGAACTTGGTCATCTGTTGGCGCTGCCGTGGCTTCAAGGGCCCCGTCTTGGGGCTGCATCATCTCAACCGAGCATGTGGTGTCGTGTGGTAGGCCCTTGGCCTGGCGCTCCTCCCAGATGGCCACCAGCGCTGCGCTGGCCGAGTGAGGCATGCCGTCTAGGTAAAGCACCAGGGGCTTGAGAGGACGTGGCGCCACCATCACCGTCGGGCTAGTGAGATATCTTTTGAGGTCTTGGAATGCTGCGTCAGCCTCCAGAGTCCACTCGAATGGGCCCTTCTTTTTCATCAGCTTGAAGAACAGGAGGGCACGCTCCCCTAGCTTGGAGATGAAGCACCCCAGCGAGATCACGCAGCCCGCCAGCTTTTGCATCTCCTTGAGAGTCTGTGAAGGACTCATCCTTTCTACTGCCTTGACCTTCTTTGGGTTTGCCTCGATCCCCCTATGTGACACCAGAAAGCCCAACCGCTTGCCAGAGGGGACGCCAAACACACATTTCTCCGGGTTGAGCCGCAGGTGCACCTTGCACAGGCTGACGAAAGTCTCTTCCAGGTCCTCGATGAGGGTCCTTGCCTCCTGAGACTTCAACACTATGTCGTCGACGTAGGCCTCAGCGCTCATCCCGAGTAGTTGGCCCAGAGCGATGTGCATCAGCCGCTGGAAGGTTGCTCCAGTGTTACGCAGCCTTAAAGGCATGTAGGTGTAGCAGTAGACTCCGCACGGGGTCAGGAAGGCTGTCTTCTCGACATCCTGCACTGCCATCTTGATTTGGTGATACCCTAAGAATGTGTCCAGGAAGCATAGTAGGTCGCACTCGACGGTGGAGTCGACAATCTGGTTGATGCGCGGTAGCGGAAAGGGGTCTTGAGGGTAAGCCTTGTTGAGGTTGGTGAAATTGATGCACATGCGTTCCTTCCCGCCTTTCTTGGGGACGATGACCGGGTTTGCCAACCATTCTGGGTATCGCACCTCCCGAATGACACCAGCATCTTGCAGCTTGCGGGTTTCTTGGACGATGAACGACTGCTTCTCTGTGGACTACCGCCACGCCCTCTGCTTCACTAGGCGCACATTAGGGCACACCCTGAGGTGGTGCTCGATCACCCCCCTTGGGACTCCAACCAGGTCCTTGGGCTCCCATGCGAACACCTCCTTGTTCACGCGCAAGAAATCGACCAATGCCTTCTCTTAGTCTGGGGCCAGGTTGGCACCTATGGTGAAAGTGGCTCCTGATGCCCTATTCTCGTCAACCGGCACCTGCTTCATCTCTGCCCGATCTTGAGAGAAACTGCTTCTTTTTTGCCGGCACAGCCCCCGGGACCTCAGGGGCCCCTTCCGCTTTTGGCCGCATGGCAGTCGCGGCTCTGAAGGTGAGTTTGAGAGCTGCCAGCTGCTCCTTGGTGTCTCCGGCCACGATGAGGACACAGCTGCTTCCTGGCATCTTCATGAGGTTGTAGGCAAGTTGAGTTGCCGCCATGAACTTGGCCAAGGCTGGGTACCCGAGGATGGCGTTGTACGGGAGACCGATGCGGGCGATGTCGAAGTTAATGAGCTCGGTGTAGTAGTTGTCGTGGGTGCCTAAAGTGATGGGGAGGCAGATCTGCCCCAGAGGGCTGGTAGAGACGTCGATAACCCCGAAGAATGGCTTGGTGGGGCGGAGCCGGCCATGTGACACGTGAAGCAAGCCAAAAGCTTCCATGGAGAGCACATTGAGGCCAGCCCCGTCGTCGATGAGGGTCTTGGTTACCGCTATGTTGCAGATGGTGGAGGTGCCACTACTAGAAAAAGGGCTATAGATGGGATTGACACTAATGGCGCACCAGACAAGCGGTGCGCCATTAGTATACTAATGGCGCACCACCTTCTGATACGCCATTAGAGTTGAAACTACTAATGGCGCACCTGGCCCCGGGTGCGCCATTAGTATCAATTTTTTTTAACTAGTGCGCCTGTCCAAACATACTAATGGCGCATCCAGACACAGTGCGCCATTACTAGTTGTAACTAGTAATGGCGCACCTGCCGGAAAGTGCGCCACTAATGTTGTTTTTTTATTATATTTTTTATTCCCTTTTTTTGCAAAACTACTAATGGCGCACTGTTCCACCGTGTGCCATTACTAGTTTAAACTAGTAATGGTGCACTGTGGGACAGTGCGCCATTAGTATTTTTTTTGCAAAACAACTAATGGCGCACCACCAGGAGGTGCGCCATTAGTAACCTGGATTACTAATGGCGCATTTAGTGTTGGTGCGCCATTAGTAAGTGGGCAGCAACAAGATATTTTGGACAGCCTCTCCTACCCACACTCACTTTCTCCCCACTTCATTCTCTCCACCTCCTCCTTGTCTCGGGTGCCTCCTCTTTTTCACCTCATTTCCACCTTAGATTCATTCAATTTAAGTGGTTAAATTACCTTGTTTTGATAGGTAAGTAAGGGGGGAAGCTATATTTATGTTGTTCTCCCTACAACAATGTGCACATGCACTTTTTATGGCCTAGCTAGATCTATGTATGTTCATGGTGTTGCATATGTTTGTGGTGTTGCATATGTGTTTATGTTTGGAGGTGTACCGGTATTTGAAATTCGATAGTTGCCAATATTTTGCCGGAATGTTGATTCATTTCCGTTTCAGCGAGAATTTTGGCATTAAGCATTCTTTTTGGTCCTATTTTTAGGGAAAGTCATGCCAAATTTTTTCTTGGTTCTAAAATATCGTTTTGCTCTACCCCGCAGGTGACCATGGTCCGCATGATGACCGAAGGCATCGTGAATAGGTTCTTGAGGTCCGCGAAGGCCGAGATGCTTCAAAAGAACGAGACGGAGATAAGATGTCCGTGTCGAAGATGCAAGCTGAAGAGCCTTATTGCGGACCCGGAATCCGGGATGGTGCGGGACCACCTGCTCTTGCGTGGTTTCATGGATGGCTATCGGTGGCAAGGTGATGAAGATGACTACGAAGTCGTCCATGGGGGCCGGGCAAGAAATGAGGAAGGGCAGCAAGACAACCACCGCGGCTCGGGCGGGCGAGAAGACGAAGAATCCCCAGGAGATGATCACGACGGTGATGCTGTACACAGTCATCATGTAGAAGATGCAGGACATGATGATGAGGAAAATGCCGGAGCAGACGACGGGCATGATCATGAAGATGATGATGCTGGCAGAGCAGACAACGCTGGACCATCGATGGGCTGGGTGCAGGACCCTCATATTCAAGAGCTGCTTCTCAAGCAGACGGATAACGCAAGAGCTGCCACCCGAGAGAAAGCCAAGATGGATCAACTTGAGTTAGACGCGGTTACTCCATTGTATGAAGGATACAGGCCCGAGGATACCCACCTAAAAGTAACGCTCATGGCTCTGGAGATGAAGGTAAAACACAAAATGACCGACGCATGCTTCGACGAGAACATGTCATTCTGGCACGAACGTCTTCGCGAGGGGAACAAGTGCCCGACCAGTTTGGAGGAGGCGAAGAAAATCGTGTGTCCTCTGGATTTACCACACGGGAAATACCATGTGTGCATGAACAATTGCATCATTTATCGGGACGAGCACGCGGAGTGTACCATATGTCCGGTGTGCAGCGTCACTCGATACAAGAAGAGGAAGAAAGCTCCTCAAAAAGTGGTGTGGTACTTTCCGATCACTCCTCGTCTGCAGCGGTATTTCGCGGACCCTAAGGTAGCAAAGCTCCTGCGTTGGCACGCGGATAGGGAGGAGAAGAAGCGAGAAGATGATGCAAATGATCCGGAGATAGATAAAAAAGACAAGATGCTGAGTCACCCTAAGGATGCGAGCCAGTGGCAAGCGTTGAACTTCAAAGACCTAGAATTTGGGAACGATACAAGGAACATCGTGCTGGGCGCAAGCACCGATGGAGTCAATCCGTTTGGCAGCCAGAGAAGCACACATAGCACCTGGCCTGTGTTTGTGTGGATGTACAACCTTCCCCCCTGGTTGTGCATGAAGAGGAAGTACATTCACATGAGTATGCTAATTGAAGGACCGAAACAACCAGGGAACGACATCAATCTGTATCTGGGGCTGCTGAAAGAGGAGCTTGACACCCTGTGGAAAACGCCAGCCAATACGTGGGACGCCGTAGAAAAAGAATATTTCCCTATGAGAGCCGCGCTGCTCACGACGGTGCACGACTATCTCGGTTACGGATATGTCGCGGGGCAGGTGGTCCACGGATTTTCTGGATGCGTCAGGTGCATGGATGACACAACGTATCGCCAGCTAGATAGAGATCTCGGGTCTTCGAAAACCGTGTTCATGGGACATCGAAGGTGGCTTCGCGATGATGACCCGTGGAGAAAATGCAAGGATCTGTTCGATGGTGAAACCAAACCCCGAGGACGCCCGCGTACGAGGAGCGGCGAGGAAATAGACGAGCTGTTGAAAAATTGGAAAGACTGCCCACTGCCGGGAAAGAAGCAAAAGGCGCCAGAGCCGGGAAAGAAGCGAAAGGCGCCAGAGCCGCTGCTAAAGGTATGGAAAACGAGGTCTGTTTTCTGGGACTTGCCGTACTGGAAGATCCACCGTGTGCCTCACAGCCTTGATGTCATGCATATCACGAAGAACGTGTGCGAGAGTCTGCTTGGTACCCTGCTCAACATGCCAGAGAGGACCAAAGATGGGCCGAAAGTAAGGGCAAACATGAAATCAATGGGCATCAGGCAGGAGCTTCACGCTATATATGATGATCATGATGATGATGATGATGATGAGGCGAAGCAGGACACGAAAAGTCGTCGCAAAGGAAAGAAGGCCAAGAAGACCGGAAATGACTACCCTCCCGCGTGCTTCACTCTATGTCAGGAGGAGATCGAGCAGTTTTTCACCTGCCTCATAGGAGTAAAACTTCCTTACGGTTACGCGGGGAAGATAAGCAGATACCTAGACCCAGCGAAGCTGAAGTTCAGCGGGATGAAGTCTCACGACTGTCGCGTGCTGATGACGCAGATACTTCTAGTTGCAATCCGTGGGATCATGGACGCGCACGTCCGTGAAACCCTATTTGGCCTATGCAACTTTTTCGACGTCATCTCTCGGAAGTCTGTTGGCGTGAGGCAACTCAGAAGGCTACAGGAAGAGATCGTGGTGATACTATGCGAGCTTGAGATGTACTTCCCGCCCGCATTCTTCGACGTTATGGTGCATCGGCTGGTCCATATCATGGACGATATCATCCAACTCGGGCCGACGTTCCTGCACAGCATGATGCCGTTCGAAAGGATGAATGGTGTCATCAAAGGATACGTTCGCAACATGTCACGTCCAGAGGGAAGCATAGCCAGGGGCTTTCTGACCGAAGAGTGCATCTCCTACTGCATGAATTATCTAGGCATCGAGAACCCCGTTGGTCTGCCCGTCAACAGGCACCTCGGCAGTCTCGCTGGATAGGGTCACCATGAGGGTCGTCGCGAAATGCATGTCGACTTCGAGGGTCGACTCGCCGACTTTGAAAGAGCAAACCTAGTCGCGCTACAACACATAGACGTGGTCGATCCTTGGGTGGTACAGCACAAAACCTTTATTAAGAAGACGTACAATGATTGAGGCCAACAGAGGACGGACGGAGATATACTCAAAGAGCACAACTCATGTTTCACGCGTTGGTTCAAGCAGAAGCTTCTGTCATACCCTTTACATGAGGATTCTTCCGCGGAAGAACAATTCATATTTGCCTTGTCACAGGGCGCCGAGCACAACCTGATGACCTATGAGGCGTACGATATCAACGGCTACACATTCTACACCGAGGCCAAGGACATGAAGAGCAATGGTTATGAGAACTCCGGGGTAACGATGGAATCCTACACCGGTAACGACAAGGACAGATACTACGGAAGGATCGAGGAGATCTGGGAGCTGAGCTACGCTGGAGAGAAGGTCCCAATGTTCCGTGTCAGATGGGCCAAGAGCGTCCTAAAAGAAGACCGGTATTTCACCACCATGGTTATACCCGAAGCCAAATCCAAGACCGCGGGCGCAAACGTCACCGCGAAAAATGAGCCATGGGTACTGGCTTCCCAAGTGGACCAATGCTTCTTCATTACCGACCCGTCAAAGCCCAGTCGTGTTCTCGTGATGAGAGGTAAAAGGAAGATCATCGGAATGGATGGAGTAGCCAATGAGCAAGACTTCGACAAGTATGGCGACCCGAGGATCGAACATGACGACGATGGTGAAGTAGCAGCATACACCACAAGAAGAAGCAGGACCACCCTACCTAAAGGACGTCCGTTCCATAGAAGAACTCCATTTGCGAAAAAGAAGGGCAAGAAGATTGTGAACAGATAGCTAGCTAAGATCGATTGTATTTAAATCGTAGCCTTCATTTCTCGATTGTATTTCATGGGCACTTTTTGAACTATCATGAATATTTTTAAATTTCATGGACACTCAATCTCGATCCCCCTCCATCTCGATCGCTATCCCACCTCGCCAGATCCGGTCCCCCTCGCCGCCGAGCACCCCCCGGTCCACCGGCCGCCGCCGCCGACCCCCCGCACCCTCGATTCCCCTACTCAACCGCCGCCGCCGACCCCCCGCACCCCGCGCACCCTCCCCCGCTCCACCGGCATTACTGTTTGATGATATTTTTAAAAAAATTATTACTGTCTTATAAAAAAATATTACTGTTACTGTCTTATAAAAAAAATATAACTGTTATGATTTAAACAAGTTTAAAAAATTATTACTGTTTATAAAAAAAATACTAATGGCGCACCACAGTGAGGTGCGCCATTAGTATGGATGTACTTATGGCGCACCGAGGGGTGGTGCGCCATTAGTATTGTGCCATTGCTATAAGAAAAAAAAGTACTAATGGCGCACCACGGTGAGGTGCGCCATTAGTATGGATGTACTTATGGCGCACCGAGGGGTGGTGCGCCATTAGTATTGTGCCCGATCCCCCCTTCCCTCTCCCCCTTCGCCCGATCCCCCCTTCCCTCTCCCCCTCGCCAGTTCCCTCTCCCTCCCTCCATCGCGCCCCCGCCGCCTCCCTCTCCCCTTCCTCCCCCTCGTCTCCGGCGGCCCGGACGCCGCCCCATCCACCTCGTCGGGCTCCTCCTCCCGCTCCGCAGTCCCCACGCCCCCACAGTCGTCTCCTTTGCCACCCCGCTCCTCCCTCCCACAGCGGCTAGGGTTCGAGCCTTCGAGGGAGGATCCGCACCGCTGCCAGGGCGATCCTGCCTCGCCGGCCCGGTCAGCATCGCCGGCCCCTTCCTCTCAGCATCGCCAGCGCTAGGCCCTGCCTGGCCGCCTCCCGCCAGCCCTCCCCCCCGTCGTTGCTGCTCTTCTTCGACAAGCCCCCGGCCCTCCCGTCGCCCCTGCTTCGACCAGCCGCCCACATCTCCTTCGAGAACAGGTGCCTCTCATCTCCCTGTTCCCCCTGTTAGCCGGATGGGTGGATGTTGCTGTTGCATATTGAATAGATGGACGAATGGATTTGTTTTGCTACTGTGATTGATAGCTCGTGTTAGTACGTCTCAGATTTTTGCTGCTGTGAACTGTCAATGGTACTAAATCAGTGCCCTTTTGCTGCTTGCTGCTTGCTGCTTAGTGCTAGTTGATAATTTGCTAATGCTACCGATTCTTAGAAATCGATGGATGTACTTTTTCCAGTTTGATACTGCTACTAATTTGATGCTTGCTATTTTAGGACGCTGCTTGGTATGTGCTCTGTATGCAAGTCATGCTTTTATTCAGTTTTTTCTTCAGTTTTGGCCACTATTGATCTTTCGTTCGATCGAACTGAGAGTGGTTTCGTGAGTGGAAAGTGGAATTGAACAATCTAGACCTGAAACTGAGGCAGTTTTACACGAGTTTGTTTGTTGGTCTTTTAACCCTATCATTTCTCTTGTAGCCAGCATGTGTGTGCGCTTAAACTTGTTTAGCTAGTAATTTCCCCCAATTTGGCCATTACATGTTTAACTTAACTTAGCTTGTCAGAGCATGCTTCCTCGCGAAGAAGGGGGTCATGCTGAAAATTGAAAAATATTGTGAGACATTGGTTGGACTTTGAATTGGTATAGAGAGAAGGGAGTGCCTGCTTGTATATATTTTACTGTTGCTACCATGCCAGACTAACAAACTGCCCAATATTGTGCCCTTCTGTACTGTTATTGAGAACAGTTCATGGTTACTAACGTAATTCATTGTTTCGCTGCAATGGGCATACAAGTTGTTATAAAGCCAGAATATCGGATAACCCCTCCTGTAAGTTATATGATTTATTATACAATCACTACTTTCCTGTTCTCTTATGCAAGAGCTGTCAATCTACTTTGCTACCAAAAAATTTGTATTAATGAGTAATGACTGAGTTTAGTTTTCATTCTCCAGTGTTAAGAGTGTTGCTCCAAAAAAATGCTGTTTCATAGTTAAATGGGTGCCTTTAACTTCTGTGCATTGGCTGGACATCAACATACTACCATAAGTGTTTTGTTTTCTGTTACCAGTTATTCTCCTTGGGATTGTGAGAAATAGTACTCCTTGGAGTAGTGAATAAATTGTGATGCATTCAAGCAAGACATTTTAGCTAATAACTAATTGTTCTAAATGTCTGTTTCTGTCCTCATTTAGTGCTTGGTATGTCTCTTGTTCTGGGTCATGGACTTTGTGCCATGCCCACATTGGTTTTCTATTTGGCCTCAATTTGGCCTGACAAATGATGGTCTACTAGCTGGTCTACTAGCTGGCAAGATGCTTGGTATATATATGTTGTGTTCAGTTTTGGCAAGAGTTCAGAACTGTTAGGCAAAGGTCATGTCTCCAACCATCGTGTCCTTTTTTGCCTTGTCCACTCGAGAGGCCCTTGAGTTTGCTGGAATGTCGATTAACTTCCGTTCCGGCAAATTCGGGTACTCCATATGTCCTATTTTCAGCAAAGGTCATGCTGAAATTTTCCGTGAATTTTAGCATGACTTTGCTAAAAATAGGACATATGGGGTACTTGTGACTAATGCATGGGCCGGGGTATCTTAGTAGTTAATTAAGTAGGATCAAGTGCCCCGGCGTACTTGTGACTAATGCATGGCTTTTAGGGTGCCTCGGTGTCGATAAAAACCGAAATGATGAAAGCTTAGGCTTTTAGGGTGCCTCGGCGTCGAAAAACCCTCAATGATAAAAGCTTAGCTTTTAGGATGCCTCGGTCTCGACAAACCCTAAATGATGAGACCATGATCTTGTTCCTTGACAATAACCAACTTTTTGACCAAACTTTGTTCATATTTATAGAGAAACATGGCCAACAACAATGAGGCCGGGGGTTCGGGCGGCAAGAAATTCTGGGAGCTGTCCCAGGAGATGGAGGAACAACCTCACTTGTATGAGGAAGCCGCCTTCCCCACCGATCCTGAGACCACTGATGGTACCGCCGAGGATGACCCCACTGATGCCACCACTGATGGTGCCGCCGAGGATGCCACCACTGATGATGGTGGCGCACGCACAGATGGCAGCCAACCGAAGAGGCAACGGAAGGACCGGCGCCCGACCGTGCTCCTCACCCTCAAGGAGGAAGTTACTGAAGTGGACTCCAACGGGAATCCAACGGCGCACGAACGAATAGTTAAGGGGTACTCGCTTCAGCTCGGGTGCATTCTCCGGAGCACCGTCTCGATCAACACCGAGAACCTTAGGCATCCTGACCGAGGGAATTTGCGCAACCTCCTCTTCACGAAGCTGCACGAACGGTACAAGTTCCCCGCTGAATTTGAAAACACAAGCCTCAAAGGGAATAAAGTGAACAATGCTGCCCTCACGAAGATGAGCACGGCCCTGTCTACTTGGAAAAGCAATGTGAAGAGAATGATCGAGAAAGGTGAGAGTTATGAGAAGATCAAGGAGAAAAATCCTTCGATCACCGAAGATGACTACAACGACTTCAAGATCAATTGCTCGAGCACCGCAAGCTCCGAATCAAGTAAGTGGGGGAAAGAAATGCGGGAGCTGAACTTAGGGGAACACACACTCGGTCCCGGCGGTTACAGAGTGGCGGAGCCTATATGGGACAAGGAGGAGGCGGACCGTGCCGAGCAAGGCCTACCGCCCCTCTTCGATAAATACGGTGACAAGCAGACCACGAACTTTGTCAGGGCCCGGTACAAGAAGGACCCGAAAACAAAGGAGCTTACCACGGATCCGAAGACCAGGGCGCTTGAGCTTGTTCTGGTAAGGAATACACCCCCGCGTAATTAGCCCCATATGGTTGCATTCTAATTAATGAAGCCAAATTTCTAAATGGTTCACATTCCTTCCGCAGGCGACTGAAAGCAGTAGCGCGGGGTTGACTAAGAGCAACCCTTGGGACACCACTCTAAATAGGGCGTTGAATGTAATGAAGAACAAGGATAAGCTCAGTAAGCCGACGTCAGCTGGTCGTGTGGCCGGCAAAGGCTTGTTGACAAAATGGTCGTCATACTATAACACTGGTGGGCGAAAGGAGAAAAAGACCAGCTCGGAAAGCCAGGCGCGCGAGGTTCAAGAACTCAGGGCACAGGTGGCGTGGATTCCGGAGATTGTCCAAGAGCAAGTGCAACAACAACTCGGAGCGATGATCACCGCCATTGTGCCTACCTTGATCCAGGGGATTAGTGCGTGGATTGCGGGCGCCCAACAGGGGCCGCCCCCGATTCCTTGCTTCACGGCCAGCAACTCGCAGAACGTGATGGCGGGGCCATTGGTGTCTTCGGCGGAGGCGGCATTGATGTCTCCGATGCCGGCACGGGAGCTTAATGCACCCGGGTGTACGTCGGCCGGCACCTCTGCAGCAAGCGGCCCCTCCGTCAACTGCACGCCCGCCGTTGGCGGTGCCTCGACATTAGCCGAGCTCGACGCCATCATCACGGTAACTAATTAAGCCTCTCTCGGCCGAGGAATTCATCTCCTTGCCTTTGACTGGGCATCCCTGACGCCCTACATGTTTTCACAGGGCGCCGCCGACGTTCCGTGCACTCTCCTGCACTTCGTGAACAACGAGTTGGTCGATGTCACCAAGGGCAAAATCGTTCAACCGGGCAACCCCTTGTTCCACGGTACCCAGATGCCACCCAACTTGTTTAGGGTTCAACTGGTTCGGGTGCTGCCAGGCTGCGACGAGTTGTTACCTCTGATTCGACCCGTCGGGGCCGACGATGATGACATGATGACCCTCAGCGCCTGCCTGAGCTGGCCCCTGCTTTGGCCGAAGAGCAAGATTCGTTTGGGGGCGGGGGACACCACCCCAAAGACAACACCGCCAGTCGTGCCGGCGCCAAGTCGGCCCCATGGCAAGACCGCCGCAACGGTGCCGGACATCCCAATGCCACTGGATCCAAACATGCATATGGCACAGGATCAGAACGACGACGACGATGGTACATTTGCCAACGTCGATCAGTACTTTGCCGATCATGGGTATGGTGGCGACTTCATGGGGCCTCCTTCTCAAGAACCCAACCCAACAAAAGACGTGCGTGATCTAGCTGGTACTGCGGAGAAGCCAAGTTGCAACAGGCGTCGTCTGCAGTTCAGCTCTCAGGAGACGCCTCCAGCTGCCGACTTCACCGAGCCTCAGATAGGCGAGGTGCGAAATATGATCAGCCCCAACACACTCAAGAAGGCAGTCTGTGAGCAGAACTCGGTCCCATTACAGGAGAAGAAGAAGGCACGCAAAAGAAAGACTAACAAGGGTGCGGGCTAGCCGGCACCGAGTACGATCCGTGCTCAGGACGGGCCACCTTCACCTGAGGATATCTCGAGGAGGGTGCATGTGGCGGGTAGGCCGATGCTACCGAGAAATATGCTCGATGCTGCAACTGGTGCTATGCGGAGTCTGCATGACAGTGTTCTTTCTTTGGAGAAGCGGCGTCTCGGAGAGAAGGATGTGGCATACCCGGTTTTCGCGGCCAAGGTGCCAGAGGGCAAGGGCTTTGTGGATAACTCCATCGGGGGTACGATCGTCCTGCGGTTTGATGACATCCACGCTATGTTGAACCTTCATCCGCTGCACTACACCTTCGTTCGGCTATTTTCGCTGAGTATGGAGATGCGGATCATTCGCGACAAGACCCCGGACATCGTGATAGTCGACCCCTTCTACATGCGTGCCAAGATCTTGGGCAGCGCTGGGGACCGGCAAGTCGCGAGTTCTTACCTCGAAGGCGTCATTCTGGCAAACCAAGATAAGGATAACTTCCTCGTGCCTTACTTTCCCAAGTAAGTCCTCCCCTCAGCCGCCCCGTAACATATGAATTCTTAGATTTTGATCGTTTTTCTTTTAACATTCCGTGTTTTCTGCAGTGACACACGTTGCACGCTCATCCTCCTAAGCCCCAAATATTCCATGGCCACGTATTTTGACCCGGACCGTCAGTCGAACGTAGACTACACAAATGTCAAGAAGGTTCTTGATGATGTTCTCCCCGGCTACGTCAAATCTGGAGGCACCTTCACCAGGCCTATTCGTAAGTACGGCAAGCACGTGTTCTCCCACAATACGACGTTCTGCTGCGTCAAGCAGCCGCCTGGCGGTCAGAAGGGTGCCTACTACGCCATCCATCACATGCGGGCGATCGTACGGGACCATCATCAACTTCTGCTACCGAGTAGACTCAAAGATTGGGCCGCGAGCGTGTCGGCAATCCAAGACGCGGACATCAGACAAGAATTCTTTCGCATCCAGTCGGAGTTTGCGGAAATCATCCATCAAGATGTCCTTCGTACCGCGGGGCAGTTATACCTCAGAAATCAACCGTCCAATAGTGACATTGACCCAATCCTACAAATGCAGGCTGACAACGCCCGTTCTTTCATGACTCCCACGATAGATGGCGGCTTCATCCACGCTCCAGTCCCTTGAGTCGAGTCGAAAGCAGTGATGCCGTGTCTAGTTCTGAAACATCGATTGGCTCATGTTGTAATTAAACTTTAATGAACTTGTAGTATGTCTCTTTGGTTTCGAGAGTCATTCAACTTAAGATGTAATCGATGCTATTAATGTCTTGCTTTTCTCTTCCGATCGTTCTGTTGCATACTTATATATTGCTTATGTATTGTCTGTGAATTGGTACTAACGTTTCGTTTGGCTACTGCATAGCGATGCCGTGGTATGTCGTGTACAAGGGTAAGGTTCCCGGAGTCTACGACGACTGGGAGGAGTGTCGGAGACAGGTTCACCGATTCAGCGGTAACAGTTACAAAGGGTACGCCACTAGGGCCGAGGCCAAATCTAGATACGCCCGCTTTCTAGCGGGAGAGGGGAGGGAGCGTTGGAGGAACCGGATGAAGACGAGTTTCATCGTGATGATGCTCATCGTGATGACCGCAGCTCTCTTCTATGTGATGGTAGTTTAGATGATCGATATCGACTTGTAATGTGAAGACAAACTCGCGGTCTCGAGACTTGTAATATAATGTTCTATCTTTGTTCAGTCTTTTCAATTCGGAGACTAATATGATGACTTGTATTCGGAGACTAAAATGATGAATTGTATTCAGAGACTAATCTTCTATTGTATTCGATGAATCTGTTGTTGATGTGTGCTGTCTATATTTTGTCCAATTATACATTTTGTAACCTGTGCGAAAAACAGAAAATTAAAAAATAAAAAAACCTAATATTCATACTAATGGCGCATCACATCATAGTGTGCCATTAGTATGCCAAAGGATACTAATGGCGCATCATAAAACAGTGCGCCATTAGTATGCCGAAGTTACTAATGGCGCATCTTGCTGTCGTGCGCCATTAGTATGCCAAAGCACCTGGGTATACATGGCCCCCTGGGAGGCATACTAATGGCGCACTATTGTATATACTAATGGCGCATCTGGGGTGCGCCATTAGTATACCAGATACTAATGGAGCACCAGTGGTGCGCCATTAGTAAAATATACTAATGGCGTGCTACTAATGGTGCACCACTAATGCGCCATTAATGGCCAAATTAGGTGCGCCATTAGTAGGCCTTTTCCTAGTAGTGTGCAGAGCATTGGGAGCGTGCCTGCCCCCGCGGTGGTCGCAGGATGGTCCCTTGAGTCGAAGGTGAGGTCGTCCTTGGGTGCCACCCATCCTAGAGGAGCTCCCTACTGCACGCATCCGGCACCCGCTTTGCGAGAGAACCGCTTGACATGGCGGTCCGAGGGCGGCGCCTGTGATCCACCTAGGAGTGCTGCGACGGCGTGAGGCACCAGTGCCACAAAGCGTGCAATGAGGAGGCTGCACAACTCCTCCCAGGAGGCCACCGAAGATCCTGGCAGGTTGAGAAGCCAGGCACGCGGCGCGCCCTCGAGGGCCATGGGAAGCCAGTTTGCCATGACCTTGTCGTCACCGCCTGCCGCCAGACAGACTCCTCATACGCCTGGAGGAAGCCTGCCGGGTCCGCCACGTTGTCGTATCAGGGTGGCAGGTCCGACCTGAACTTGGGTGGCCACTGCACTTGTCGTAAGGCAAGGGTGAAGGCCCAGAGGCCCTCGGCGCCTCCGTGCGCGCCTGTCGATCCACCTAGAGGGGCGGCGCCCGCCATGAGAGCCGAACGAAGGGATGAAGCAGACGAAGAGATGGAGAGGATGGAGAGGCGGAGCGGGCGGAGAGGCGGAGCTTCGACGCACCCCTACTCGGCGCGCCAAATGTCAGATTCGGGGTTAAGCAAACCCTTGAGAGGTTCAAACTCTATGGTGCGTGAGAAGATCTCGTCCTCCCCAGTCTGCCCACTCATCCAATCCATAGCCTAGCTAGATGAACCCAAGGGACAAGGGACACAACAGTTTATCCTAGTTCGAGCCACCTTGTGGTGTAATACCCTACGCCAGCTTTGTGGTGGATTGCCTCGAGGAGCTGAGGATAAAATAGGATAGTGGTTGAACAGCCTCAGGAGGTGAGGTGTTCTTGAGCTCGATGAGCTAGTGGCTGAGAGGATGATGTGAGAGATCCGTCCCCTTCTATGGTGGTGGCTAAGTCCTATTTATAGTGGCCTTGGTCCTCTTCCCAAATATAGGTGGGAAGGGATCCCACAATGGCCAAATTCAAAGGGGGACAACTAGTACAAGTTATCCTGACAAAAGTAGTCTTCGCCTGCAAAAGCCTCTGGTGGTGACGCCGCGGTGGGCTCCACGATGACCTCCGTCCTGCCATCCTAGCGGTCTTGGTCTTGTTGCACCGAAATGGAAACCTTTGCTTGACGCCTCAGGACTCTGCGCCTGTTCTTGCCTCCTTAGCACAAAAGAGGAAGCTAGTACACCGCGCCCGTTGGCGCCCGCCTGGCCTTGGTCGTCATGGCTCATGTCATGTGAACCTCGCGAGGTGCACCTTGCATTGATATCTCTTCTTCTCGGGAGCCAGCCTGGTGAGGATAACCCCCTAGGGAGGCCCTGGATGTCATCCGCATCGCGAGGCTTGGCCCCTCGTGAGGGTCTTGGATTGTTCCTGTTGAAGCTGGGCCGTACCAGGCCGTTAATGGAGCCATGCCATGGGCCGCAGGCAGGCAAATCTGGGTACCCCCATTCCCAGGACGTCGATAGAGGTGCTCCGTGGGCTACGTTACCCTAAGCTGGCGGCGGGTGAGGCAACGAGAGAGACGGTGCAAGCGAGCCCCCGGCGGCGCTGACAAACTCTGCGACGCGGTCCAGCCAGTCTTCGTAGAGGTCATCGACGGGGCGATAGCACAGGAGCTTGTATGCCATTAGCAATGTGGCCTACGCATCTACCGGCCCACGACGAGCATGGGACGACGAACCAGCCGGAGTCAGCGACGGGGTGGCGGTGCGCTCATCACGCCGCATGGAGGGGTGCAACGACGAAGCTTGCTGCTCGTGCCCTGCTAGGCCGGTAGCAGCGTTGGCGGCAAGCGACCAGGAATGACGGTGAGGCCTGCCAGCAGGCGCCGTCTAGGAAACGCGAGCGATGAGGGCGGCCCGACGCTCTGCACGAGCTCGACGGGCTTCAGCCGTGGAAGCGGTGGCGGGTCGACCAGTGGAAGAGAGGCTCCGACGCACCCCTACATGGCACGCCAAATGTCAGATTTCGGGTTCCATAGACCCTTGAGATGTTTGAACTCTGGGGTGCATGCGAAGAACTCATCCTCCCCAGTCTGCCTACTCGCTAATCTCATGGCCTAGCTCGATGAACTGAATCGAAAAGAGACACAGCGGTTTACCCAGGTTCGGGCCACCTTGCGGTGTAAAACCCTACTCCTGCTTTGTGGTGGATTGGCCTCGAGGGGCTGAGGATGAACTAGTATAGTGAGAGAACAACCTCGGGAGGAGGAGTGTTCTTGTGCTCGATGAGCTGGCGGGTGTGAGGGTGGTCTGAGTGACCCCCTTCTATGGTGGTGGCTAAGTCCTATTTATAGTGGCCTTGGTCCTCGTCCCAAATGAAGGCGGGAAGGGATCCCACAACGTCCAAATTTAAAGGGCGACAACTAGTACATGCTATCCTTAAAAAAGTAGTCTTCGCCTGCGAAAGCCTCTGGTCGTGACGCCATGGTGGGCTCGGCGATGACCTCCATCCCACCGTCCTGGTGGTCTTGGTCTTGTTGCACTAGAATGGAAACCTTTGCCTGATTCCTCGGGACTCTGCATTTGCGCCTGCCTCCTTATCACCAAAGAGGAAACTGGTACACTGTGCCCACTAGCGCCCGCCTAGCCTTGTTCGTCATGGCTCACGTCATCCGAGCCTAGCGAGGTGATCCTTGCATAGAAATATCCGCTCCTCGGGAACCAGCCTGAGGACGCCACTCCTTGTGGATGTCTTGGTGTCATCCGCCTCGCGAGGCTTGGCCCCTCGCGAGGGTCTTGAGTTGCTCATGATGAAACCGGGCCATACCAGGCCATCGATGGAGCCACGCGGTGGGCCGCAGGCAAGCAAGTCTGGGTTGTCGGCATTCTGGGAACGGGGGTCCCCAGACTTGCCTGCCCGCGGCCCGCGGCGTGGCGGAGCCAGCAGGCCGTATGACCCATCTTCATCAACAAAGCATCCAGGACCCTCGCGTGGGTCCAAGCCTCGCGATGCAAACAATGCAAGACCTCCTCCCGAGCGGCCTAGTCAGGCAGGCTCGCGAGGGGGGGAGATATCAAGGCGAGGCGAAGCTCACGAGGCTCTCGTGTCGTGAGCCATGATGATCGACACCAGGTGGGCGCCAGGCGGGCGCCAGCGTGCGCAGCGTCCTTGTTTCCCCTTTGGTGCAAAGGAGGCAAGCGCAGCCGCGGAGTACCGAGGCCTCAGGCAAAGGTTGCCATTTCAGTGCAACAAGACCAAGACCGTGGACTGCAAGAGGGAGGTCATCGTGGAGCCCAAGACGGCGTCACCACCAGAGCTTTGGGCAGGCGAAGACTACTTTTGTCAGGATGGCTCATACTAGCTGTCCCCTTCAAATTAGCCCGCCATTGTTGGCTCCCTTCCCGCTCGATATTTGGTAAGAGGACCAGGGCCTCTATAAATAGGACTAGCCACCACCATAGTAGGGGATGAGACCCAGAGATCTCATCAGACCCAGAGATAGACACAAGTCCAAAAGCACAAGAACACCTCAACCTCAGGAGGCTGTTCTTCCCTTGTATTGTTCATCATCAGTCCAAGAGGCAATCCACCACCACCACACTGGAGTAGGGTATTACACCACAACGGTGGCCCGAACCAGTATAAACCCCGTGTCTTTCTGTGTTGTGAGTTTGTCGAGTTCGTCCGCGAGATCTAGCGAGCTAGAGCGTAGATCGGTAGGAGGGAAAGACTTCGCGCGCACCCCAGTGTTTGAACCTTAAGGGTTTGCCGGAACCCCACATCCGACATGGGTACCCCCGTTCCCAGAACGCCGACAACAAGGTCACCTTCCCCAAGGCTCTGGGTGCGAACCCTATGGCTATGGTAGCGGCGCAAGGCTTGCTGGTATCGTGCAGCACGTACAGCTGCCCAGAGATGGTCTTCCTCAAGGATCATGGCATCATCATGCCGTAGCTGCTTTTGCGCTACTTCATCATAGCAAGTACCTGAGGCGACCCGTATATGAGTTCCGTGGGCAGCACCGCTTCTGCACCATATATCAAGGAGAAGGGGTCTGGCTAGTGGCTTGATTTGGGGTCGTCCTGGTTGACCAAAGAACCACCGGCAACTCATCAATCCAGTGCTTGCCGCATTTTCGCAATCTATCAAAATTTCTTGTTTTCAGCCCACTTATGTGTTCATCCTTTCTGCCTATCCATTGCTCCTAGGGTGAGCAACAGAGGTGAAAGAGACCTTGTTTCCAAGGCTTTGGATGTACTGCATGAAGGCGCGGCTCGTGAACTGGGTGCCGTTGTAGGTAATTACTCTATTGGGTACCCCAAAATGACACACCAGTCCCTTGAAGAACTTGATAGCTAATTGCGTCGTCACCTTTCTCACTGGCTCTACTTCGGGCTACTTTGTAAACTTTCCGATAGCAACGTACAAGATTTCAAAGCCCCCGGTAGCACGGGGAAGGGTCCCAAGATGTCGAGCCCCCAAACCACGAAAGGCCAGGATATGGGGATGGTCTGCAAAGCTTGAGCTGGCTGATGAATATTCTTGCAATGAAACTGTCATGCTTCCCACTTGGTGGTGAGCTCAGTAGCATCTTTGAGGGCAGTGGGCCAGTAGAATCCTTGCTGGAAAGCTTTCCTGACAAGTGCTCTTGATCCCAAATGTGAGCCACACACTCCTCCATGCATCTCCGCCAACAACACTAGTCTTTCTTCTTGACTGATACACTTCATCTTTATGCCGTTTGGCCTATTTCTGTACAGAATGTTGTCCACAAACTGGTACATACTTGATTGCCGGGCTACTTTCTCAGATTCCTTCGGATCATCCGGAAGTTCTCTAGTTTGCAAGAATTGGACTATGTGTTGTGCCCATGCCGGAGCCTGGGGCCCGACGACGAGGACCAAAGGCATTTCTTCAGATGTGGGAGCGCTTTCCTCGATGGAAAGAATTTGGGATTCTACTTGAGAGTGCGTCTCACCAGTGTAAGATCGAAAATAGGTCTAGAGGGGGGTGATTAGACTACTTGACCAAATAAAAATCTAACCTTTTCCCAATTTTAAGTGTTAGCAGATTTTAGCAACTTAGCACAAGTCAAGCAATCAACCTACACATGCAATTCTAAGAGTGTAGCAATGGAAAGTAAAACATTGCATATGAAGGTAAAGGGAAGGGTTTGCAGAAGGCAAACGCAATGTAGACACAGAGATTTCTGGTGTGGTTCCGATAGGTGGTGCTGTCGTACGTCCATGTTGATGGAGACTTCAACCCATGAAGGGTAACGGTTGCGCGAGTTCACGGAGGGATCCACCCACGAAGGGTCCATGAAGAAGCAACCTTGTCTATCCCACCATGGCCATCTCCCATGAAGTACTTGCCTCAGTTGGGTAGATCTTCACGAAGTAGGCGTTCTCCTTGCCCTTGCAAACTTCTTAGTTTAACTCCACAAATCTTGTCGGAGGCACCCAAGCGACACCTAACCAATCTAGGAGACACCACTCTCCAAAAGGTAATATATGGTGTGTTGATGATGAAATCCTTGCTCTTGTGCTTCAAATGATAGTCTCCCCAACACTCAACTCTTTCTCATAGATTTTTCTATGGTGGAAAGATGACTTGAGTGGAAAGCAACTTGGGGAAGGCTAGAGATCAAGATTCTTGTCATTGGATTGGAATGTCTTGGTCTCAACAATAGGTAGGTGGTTCTTTCTCAGAAAATGTGTAGTGGAAGTTTAGGCACGTTCTGATGGCTGTCTCTCAATTGGATAAGGGGGTGGAGGGGTATTTATAGCCTCCTGATACATCTCCAGCGTATCTATAATTTTTTATTGCTCCATGCTGTTATATTATCATTCTTGGATGTTTTACATTCATTTTATAGCAAATTTATATCATTTTTTGGGACTAACCTGTTGACATAGTGCCCAGTGCCAGTTGTTGTTTTTTGCTTCGCAGAAAATCAATACCAAACGGAGTCCAAACGCAGAGGAACTTTTTGGAGACTTTTCCTAGACCAGAAGACTCCTGTTGGGCCAAATAGGTACCAGAGGGGGCTCCGAGGGGAGCACAACCCACCAGGGTGCGCCTGGGGGCCCAGGTGGGTTGTGCCCACCTCGGTGGCCTCCTGCACCTCCTCTTTGCTCTATAAATACCCCAATATTCCAGAAACCCTATGGGAGTCGACGAAAATCAATTCCAGCCGCCGCAAGTTCCAGAAACCATGGATCCAATCTAGACACCATCACAGAGGGGTTCATCTTCCTCATTGGTGCCTCTCTGATGATGCGTGAGTAGTTCATTGTAGACCTATGGGTCCGTAGTTAGTAGCTAGATGGCTTCCTCTCTCTCTCTCTTGATTCAAAAACACAATGGTCTCTTGGAGATATATTTGATGTAACTCTTTTTGCGGTGTGTTTGTTGGGATGCGATGAACTTTGAGTTTATGATCAGATCTATGTTTTTATCCATGAAAGTTATTTGAGTCTTTCGATCTCTTATATGCATGATTACTTATGGCCTCATATTTCTTCTTCGAATCTTTGGTTTAGTTAGGCCGACTAGATCGATTTTTCTTGCCATGGGAAGAGGTACTTTGTGATGGGTTCGATCTTACGGTACTTGATCCCAGTGACAGAAGGGGAAACGACACATATGTATCATTGCTATTAAGGATAACAAGATGGGGTCTATTTATACACAAATAGATCTTTTCTACATCATGTCATCGTTCTTATTGCATTACTCCATTTCTCCATGAACTTAATACACTAGATGCATGCTGGATAGCGGTCGATGTGTGGAGTAATAGTAGTAGATGCAGGCAGGAGTCGGTCTACTAATCTTGGACGTGATGCCTATATAATGATCATTGCATGGATATCGTCATGATTATTTGAAGTTCTATCAATTGCCCAACCCCTTTAACACGTCGGGTTGCAAGTATTTGCTCTTTATGTGCAGGTACTCTTTATGTAGTGTTGCATGATTCTCCTACTGGTTCGATTAGCTTGGTTCCATCACTGAGGGAAATACCTACCATCGCTGTGCTGCATCATCCCTTCCTCTTTGGGGAAATACCGATGTAGTTCAAGCCGCAATCACCTCCACACAAAATCCAACCGTTACACACATTTGATCCAACTCAGACAGAACGGATAGATGAACTCGGTGAGATCGATTTAGTTCAAAATGTGAATGTTAGGAATCTCGGTGGGACCGACTGGAACAACTCAGTGAGACCGATGTGCTAGGGCTAGGCCAAAACCTCATCTCGGTGAGACCGATTGCTTGAACTCGGTGAGACCGATTTCAGTAACGAGCAAACAGAGAGTTGGTCAAGAAAACTCAATGGGACTGATTGCACATTTCAGTGAGACCGAAATACTTGCAATAGGCAACAAAGAGTTTGCAGGGCCATCTCGGTGAGACCGAGATCCGTATCTGTGTGACCGAGTTGTCTAGGGTTTTTGGCAGTGGCTACGTCAACTGAACTCAGTGGCGCCAGATAGATCAAATCGGTGGGGCCGAGTTTGACTTTGGGTTTTGGACATATTTGAAAATGATAAAGTGGCTGAGGGTTTTGGAGCAATATCACTAAGCACTTTGAGCAAGTAGATCATTAATCAACAACTCACCCCCTTTTAATAGTATTGGCTTTCCTATGGACTCAATGAGATATTGGATCACTAAAATAGAAATGAAGAGTCTGGAGCTTCTGCCAATCTTTGTCCTTAGCATTTTGAGGGGTCCACATCTCTAGTCCATGCCATGCCAATCATTGAACTTTCCAAAATATTTAACTTGAATGGATATTAGTTCAATGAGCTATATCTTTTTATGAATTACCAAAACCATCCAGGTATTAGTTGCACTTTCAATCTCCCCCTTTTTGGTAATTGATGACAACATATAGATGAAAGCTTCGACAAATGATAATATGAATGAAATACATCATCACTTTGAGAAGTATGTGATAAGAAAGAGCTCCCCCTAAATTTGTGCATTATTTAGGCTTTGCTTTTGAATGCAAATGCACAGTCGATTAGGATCATGGGTCACTCTTTCATGTCACATACATCTTGGTGGAGCGCTCAAAATGATAAGAGTTAAACAACATGCACTCATCACCATGGGTAAAAGTGATTGATCATACACAAATTCATGGATATAATCATGCAAGCACACATTAAGCATAATATGATCAAACACATGATCACATAAGTATCTGATGATCATAACACAATTTGTAGCATAGGAATCAAACAACCAAAGTAGCAAGAGAAGCAAATAAAACCAACAAAAGAGCAAGACACACTCTCTCAAAGCCTATGATATATACACTTTCTCCCCCATTGGCAACAAGTTACCAAAAAGTTTGAAAACGTATAGTGCTATGCGGCACTCTAGGTACGATCTCCGGGAGCTCCTGAGGTGGTCTTTTGGATTGTCGCCCTGGTGTGCGTAGATGGCGTGGAGATGAGGGCATCTTCAAATGCTTCAGAAGATGTCTATGGAGCTGGAGGGGTTGACACTGAAGGTACAACCGAGGCAGTCATGGAGTCTCTGACAACTGACCTAGTTGTTGACCTTTGTGCCCTTGGCACTCTCTGGAATGTGTCTGCGGCACGTCTATCATCCCTATCCTCAGCATCTTCTTGGAGATTTTCCACAATGGTCTGTCTCTCAGTGACCTTCACATCTAGGTCATGAAATTTAGTCTCAATGATCCTCTCAAGACTTTCTTGATTTTGAGTCAGGATGGCCAAGCCCTTCTCAATTCTCATTGTAGCCTCAAGCAGATAACTGAGTTGATCTTGCTTGGTCTTGAGCATCACTATGAAGGCATCAAGTGCACTTGCTACCTTTGCTCATTTTGCAGCCTTTGCTTTCTCTTTCTTCTCCTGGGCTTCTGCACAAGTAGGATGGAATGCATCAATGACAACCTCTTTGTCCTCAAAATCTGGCGTCAGGTGAAGATGATCTATGTCAAGAAGATATGTCTCGATTCCCATCTTGGAATTGATCAACATTTGAATGTGAGGGGCATATCCACAAGATCTCTTCTGATAAGCAACTGTTCCCTTCACTATCTCAACAATCAAGCTCATTACCTTGGACTTCTGAGGTACATCAAACATGTGAAGCAAGTTGACTGAGTGACCACGGATCATTCTATGATCTCCTGACTTGGGAAAAAGAGTGTGCCTCAATATAGTGTTCATGGTGGTCAAGCCAGACAGCAGATAGTATATTGATCCAAGCTTGTGAGTCTCCAAGGCTTCATCAGGAATAGTCTTGTACATGTTAGCCATGGAGTGGTGATCCTTTCTAGGCTTGGCATATACATCAATGCCATTTTCCTCTTCCTTCGGGGCATTGATCAACTTGGCCCATTCTGAGATGGTAGATTGATACCTTGTACCTTCAGTCGTCCAGACAATCCTTCCATCGAGATAGAAGTGAGAAGTGGAATAGAATTGCATGATCATCTCATCGTTCCACTTAGTTAACTTCTGACCAACAAATTTGCCGACTTCATTCATTCTGAAGCTCTCATGCACACCTGGGAAATAGTCCTCATTGTCATCAATGTATTCCCAGCCAACCCATTTCATATCGCACACTATGGGCTTCTTGTCCAACAAGACTGTCTCATAGAAATCTTGTTGTTCCTTGGTGCGAAAGTGGTAGTCCACAACAGTTCTCCTCTTAGTGGCATAGGGATCTGTTTGTCTCCATAATCTCAGACCTGCATACTTTCTTAGCTTCATTTTCCGCCATAGGATGATCGTCACTATGATCTGGAATCTTGGGCTTTAACTTTCTGAGCACTTGTGACTCTTCTTCTTCTTGAGCTTCAGGCACTAGGGCCTTATTATTCTCAGCAGCAGGGATGTTTCTTGTTGATCTCTTGGGTGCAGATGGTTTGGGGGCTTGAGCTTGAGCTGAAGTCTTGGGGCAGACTTGGGCTTAGATGGAGCAGCCCCAGTCCTTATGGCATCCCCCATAAGCTTTTGGGTCTTGGCAGGAGGTGCAACAGTCTCTTCCTCCTCCTCATCTTCATCAGATTATCTCATCATAGAAGGTTTTCCAATGACTATTGCAATAGTCTTTCCGACTCTCTCCTTCCTCTTCTTTCCTCCAGCAGCCACTTCCTCTCTTGGTTCAAGAGTGAATTCCATGGTTTTCTGAGTTGAGGCTCTGGCTTTTGACATTGGAGCTCTCTCAGGTGGAGCTTTCTTGGGCATTCCAGGCTTTGTTGCAGCAGCAACAGCATACTCCTTCTTGAGTACCTTTTTCTTAAAGGTCACTTCCTCCTCAATAACAAAGTCCTTATCCTCAGATTCAGAAGTACTCTTCTTCCTTGTCCTGGTAGCTGCCTTAGGAAAATTGTTGGGAGTGCTCCTACTCCCATCATCAGTGCTACTAGAGGGACCGGTGCCCTCACTGAGGTTGAGTTGGTCTTCAGTCTTGTTCTGACTATCAATGCATTCTGACATAGCTGAAACTGATCCTGTGAATAGATGGGTATAGATAGAGTGGATGAGCATCACAAAGTGCAACTTATTTATCAAAAAATATTGCGAAAAAATTTAATTTTAATTTTCTGCAGAAAGCATTTCGGAACTACCAATTTGACAAACTCAGTGACACTGAAGCACTAACAGAGTCTAAACACATAGTTTCAGTCAGACCGAAATGCAGTTCGGTGACTTTGAGATGCTAGGGTTTCACAGAGAAAGTGATTTCGGTCGCACCGATCAGTACAATTCGGTCAGATCGAGTTGTACTTGTGCAATGGCAGGTCCAATCAGTGTGACCGAGATCCTCGGATCGGTTGGTCTGAGATGAGTTTGTTGGAAACCTAACCCTAAGTTTTTGCATCAAATCTATTCTAAGGAATTATTTTGGTGGATAGATCAATCTCATACGTGGGAAGAACATATGCACTATACTTCATGCAAGAATCAGAGTTATGGAAAACACAAAGGGGTCAAATCCGTACCCTAACTTGGCGACGGACTTGCTACAGCGGCAACGGCGGTGAGGATTCCGTTGACGGCGGCAGAGACCAACGACAGGAGGTCACTGGCGACGACGGCGATGATCAGGAGACCAAGGGGCGGCAGTGCTGGGAGGCGCGGTTGAGTGGTTTGGAGGAATTTTCAAAATTTCAACCCGCGGTATATACCCAGTCGGTGTGACTGACTGGAACGACTCGGTGGCACCGAGATGCAAAACTGCTAGCAGTTGCTCCAACTCGGTGTGACCAAATTGTTCAAATCGCTTGCACCGAGATAAAAACCTAGATCAACTTAATGAGTTCGGTGAGACCGAGTAGGAGTGAGTTGGTCTGACCGAAAGGCATTAAGAGGTTTTGCAAATTAAGTCCATCATGGATTGGTGGCTCCGAGTGCTGATCACCCGGAGGGTCCAAATTTGACTTGTTCAAACTTTGTGATGTAACATGAATAGAGTTTGAAACGAGAAAATCATAGATAGCAAGAGGGATTAGTTCGGCATTCTTGTCCATCCATTTGGCAAAAAGAAAAGCCAAATAATCAAAGCAACAAATGGATGTCCTTGAATGAATAAAGTTATGCAACCAACATGCTCACACAATAAGATGGCAAATAAAGCATGTGGCAAAGCATGCACAAACACTCTAGCATCCATCAAGCAATTGGCGATGACTAGGTCATCTATATATGAGTATATTGACTTAGGAGTCAAATGCGAACATTTGATTGTAGGTCATACTCATCGTTTAAGCACAAGTGGGGTTACCACTTTTACATAAAGCATTGTTGTGTTCACACCATTAGAGTCGCCTTAGCTCAATTCTTAGAGCAAAGCTCCCCCTAGATGTGATATCCCCCTTAGAGGGATGAACTAACCTTGGGTTTTGTCGATGATGACTTCATGTAGGTGTTGAAGATGTGTATGCTGAATATTGATGTAGATCATTTGAAGCAATCCATTGGAGTGAGTTGCACTTCCAATACCTACACGGGTTAGTCCCACAAGGGACACACAAGGATATCCAAAGACATAGAGTGAAACACACATATGATGATGTCCATGAAGGCATTAGGTTACCTTGTCCCTTGTCTTACCAGCAAGAGGGTTTGTAACTCCATGAACTAGTGCAAGATATGGAAGTTGATTACACTTGTCCTTGCCAAAAATGAATATGAGTGAAGTATGTTGGCGGAGTCACCCTCAAGAACTCTCTAGTTCTTCTTTGGGACCCAGATAAACTTGATGGGAATCCTTTGAGTTGTAGTCGTACTTGATGAAGTAGAACTTGATGTAGTCTTGGGAACCCATTTGACCAAGGCCTTAGGAGCTTCTTCAAATGAATGAATCTCCTCTTGAAGCTTGTCCTTGCCTTTTAGCTTGTGGTCTTGTGGTGGAAGATCATTTTGAGCTTGTGTTCCCTTGAAAGAAGTGGGTTCATACTTATCTTGTTGAGGAACAAAGTTTATCTTGGGGTATTGATCTTCTTCCCACTCAACTCCATTGGTTTTGAACTTTTGTTCAAAACCAACACCTTTTTTCTTCCGGTGCCTTCCTTCCGGCAAGACTCTTGTAAACACCTTTCTCTATAATTCCCTTCAATAACCTATTTTCTTGCTCAAGTGTAACTTGGCTAAGAGAATCATTAGTGGAATCAAGAGAACTACTAGAAGCAACAATATTGGATTTAACATGATTATTGTTACTACTAGAAGAAGAATCTTTCTTGCTCTTGTTGCTAGATTTTACTTGTGGCATGTAAGTAGACAAGAGTAAACACTTGACAATGTAAGAAGAACTTTTCTTTCGAAGATCATCATGGATTGCTTTTAAGAACCCATGCTCTTGCTCTAAATTTAGCTTCTCTAAGCGTAGCTTATCATGAGTTCTTAGAAGCTCTCGATGATCCTCTAGAGTTGTTTCATGAGCTAACTTAAGAGTCTTTAGTTCTTTAGTTAGACGCTCAATCTCCTTCTTATCATTTTCATTCGTTTGATCTTGATTAGCATGATTAATAGCAATTTCATCATAGTTTCATCACTAGTGTTGTCAACAAGTAAATCATCATCACCTAGCAAATCATCTTCATCACTATTGAAATCAATATACTCGAGGTGTGATACCTTAAGGCCTTTATCCATGAAGAATCTTCCAATTCCTTCATTTGGTGAGTGAAATATGTCGTAGGAGTTGGATGACACAAGTGCAATACTGACAACACCTTAATCTTGAGTATATTCGAAGTCTGAGTGATAACTTCTCTCAGAGTAGTTGTCGGAGTCGGAACTGGTTACCCATTCACCAATGTGAGCTTGATGTCTTCGTTTTTTGTAGCTCTTTGATGACTTGTCCTTCCTTTTCGAATCCTTGCTTCTACGAGAGGGTCTGTGTTCATAACGATCATCTCTACTCCTTCTCTCTCTTGGTGGTGATTCATCTCTTTTACTTCTCCTCTTAGGTGAATCTTCTCTTCTTTTGTAGGGAGCCTTACACTCATTTGAGTAGTGTCCGGGTCTTCCACAATTGTAGTAATTACGATCACGACTGGAAGATCTTTTATTATTGTAGGACCTTGACTTGGAACTTCTCTCTTTGCTTCTATTCTTGTAGAACTTGTTGAAGTTCTTCACCATTAAGCTCAATTCTTCATCGAAGACTTGTTTCTCACTTGATTTTGTAGCAGCATGACATGAAGCTTTATAAGCACCACTCGACATGTTGTGGGGCTCTTATCCTTGAGTGACATCTCATGAGCAACAATTCTACCCGTGACTTCCGTTGGCTCGAGATCTTTGTAATTGGGCATCATTTGGATCAAGGTGCACACGGTATCATACTTTTCATCCAAGGCTCTTACGATGTTCTTGACAGTGAATTTGTCGGTCATCTCTTCGCTTCCTAAGACGGCAATCACATTTGTGATGAGAGCAAGCCTAGAGTACGTCTTAGCTACTCCTTCACCATCCTTCATTTTGAACTTGTCAAGTTGACTTTGAAGGACATCCAATTTGGATTCCTTGATGGACTCGGTACCTTTGAGCATATCAACCAAAGTATCCCAAATTTCCTTTGCATTCTCAAGGCGTCTGATTTTGTTGAATTCTTCGGGGCACAATCCGTTGAAGAGGACATCGCAAGCTTGAGCGTTGTATTGCAACATCTTCAATTCTTCCGCGGACGCTTCACGATCCGGTTCTCTTCCATCCTCGAAGTATTCACCTTGCAAGCCAATGTGCACAATAGCCCAAATGGCAAGGTTATGACCAAGAATATGCATTTTCATATTATGCTTTCAACTAGAAAAATTAGTACCATCAAAGTAAGGACCTCTACTGTGGTAATTTCCCTCCCTAGACGCCATACTCTCCTAGGTTGTGAAACCCAAGTTATGATCGCCAAAGCTATGGAAATAAAGGTAAATGAAGACGAAAGCTCTGATACCACTTGTAGGATTGAGAGTAGGTCTAGAGGGGGGTGATTAGACTACTTGACCAAATAAAAATCTAACATTTTCCCAATTTTAAGTGTTGGTAGATTTTGGCAACTTATCACCAAGTCAAGCAATGAACCGACACATGCAATTCTAAGAGTGTGGCAGTGGAAAGTAAAACATTGCATATGAAGGTAAAGGGAAGGGTTTGCAGAAGGCAAACACAATGTAGACATGGAGAGTTTTGGCATGGTTCCGATAGGTGGTGCTGTCGTACGTCCACGTTGATGGAGACTTCAAACCATGAAGGGTAACGGTTGTGCGAGTTCACGGAGGGCTCCACCCATGAAGGGTCCATGAAGAAGCAACCTTGTCTATCCCACCATGGCCATCACCCACGAAGGACATGCCTCACTCGGGTGGATCTTCACGAAGTAGGCAATCTCCTTGCCCTTACAACCTTCTTGGTTCAACTTCACAATCTTGTCGGAGGCTGCCAAGCAACACCTAACCAATCTAGGAGACACCACTCTCCAAAAGGTTATAGATGGTGTGTTGATGATGAACTCCTTGCTCTTGTACTTCAAATGATAGTCTCCCCAATACTCAACTCTCTCTCTCAGATTTGGCTATGTGGAAAGATGATTTGAGTGGAAAGTAACTTGGGGAAGGCTAGACATCAAGATTCTTGTGGTTGGATTGGAATGTCTTGGTCTCAACACATGAGTAGGTGGTTCTTTCTCAGAAAATGTGTAGTGGAAGTGTAGGCACATTCTGATGGCTCTCTCTCAAATGGAGAAGGGGGGTGGAGGGGTATTTATAGCCTCCACACAAAATCCAACCATTACACACATTTGACCCAACTCGGTCAGACCGCATAGATGAACTCCCTGAAACCGATTCAGTTCAAAATGTGAACGTTAGGAATCTCGGTGGGACCGACTCGAACAACTCGGTGGGACCGATGTGCTAGGGCTAGGGCGAAACCTCATCTTGGTGAGACCGATTGCTTGAACTCGGTGAGACCGATTAAAGCAATGAGCAAACAGTGAGTTTGTCAAGCAAACTTGATGGGACCGATTGCACATTTCGGTGAGACCAAAATAATTGCAACAGGCGACAGAGAGTTTGTAGTGCCATCTCAGTGAGGCCGAGATCCATATCGGTGTGACCGAATTGTCTAGGGTTTCTGGCAGTGGCTATGTCAACTGAACTCGGTGGCGCTGGATAGATCAAATCGGTGGGGCCGAATTTGACTTTTGGTTTTGGACATATTTGGAAATGAGAAAGTGGCTGGGGATTTTGGAGCAATATCACTAACAGTACAAAAAAAGACACATCCGCGACATTTTGGGCCGAACGAATTTTTTTCCTATCATGCTTATGACACTTCTATGATGATAATTGTGACAAAACCTGGTATCATCATAGATGTGGTGGGCTCCTACTTCTATGACAAAAAATCATAATAGAAAATGGGCTTTTCATCCTGGGCGAGCCAGAGACGCAGCTGCATGACATTCTTTGGGCCATCCATGATGGAAAAAACCATGGTAGAAGCGAGGGCATGGAAAATATCGGGGAGTTCCCGGTTACGATGGGTGGTCGGGGCCGAGCGATGCGCGTTTCTCTCGTACACGTATGCGCGTGGGTGCGAGGCGTTGGGCTCTAACTGAACCAAGAGGCGTTCGCCTACTGAACCCGAGCGATTGCAGTGCCGGCTACGCGTTACTGAACCCGAGCGATCGATCGATCTGGTTCTTAAATGAACCCGATCGAGCAATTCCTTCGCTACTGCTGCTAACTGAAGCCGATCGAACCTACTACCTCTTGATGAATAGTGATTGTTGTTGGGGGTTGGATGAATAGTTCTCGATGGGGGTTGGATGAATAGGACCCCGTGGTAGTAGAGGCCATTGCCGCTGGATGAACATGACCCTGATTGATCGAGCCGGTTGGGGTGGATGAATAGGACCCCATGGAGGGCTGGATGAATAGGCCCCTGTGGAGGGCTGGTTCAACAATAGCCGGTGGAGGGCTGGATGAACAGTAGCCCGTGGAGGGGTGGTTGAACAGGACCCTGTGGAGAGGGCTGGTTGAATAGTAGCCGGTGGATGAGCGGTGGAGGCTGGATGAACAGGAGCCCGTGGATGAACATTCGCAGGTGGAGGCTGGAGGAAGTCGACGGTGGATGAATAGTAGCCCGTGGAGACTAGAGCGAGGCACTAGATGGTGGATGAACAGTAGCCCATGAAGTCTCGTTTTGCGGTACGCCCATCCCCTCCCGATGAACAAGACCCCCATTTCGACCGTAGCGCTCCAACACAAGTCTGTTTCCTCCGTTTTGCGGTACGCCACACCCCTCCCAATCGATAGGACCCCGTTTCGACTGTAGGAGGTCCAAGATAAGTCTGTTTCCTCTATTTTGCGGTACGCCACACCCCTCCCGGTGAATAAGATCCCATTTCGACCGCAGGCTGTCGAATACAAGGCCGTTTCTTCCGTTCCGTAGTACGCCAGGCCTCGTTTCGGATGTTCCGTTCAAGCTGGTTGGATCACGATGAACATGACGCATTCCGTTGCCTCCTGACGAACACGACGACGTAGTTTCTCCGTTCCAACCTAGCCGGTTGGCTGCCGATGAACAGGACTCAAGATGACAGGGAGCGGTGGCGTCATCACAGTTCCGCGTGAAGAAAGAGATGCGGTGTGCTCCCTCGATCGCGCCTACCAAGCTGCAGCAGTCGAAAACCCCAACAACGAAGGCACCATGTACCCTCCTGAGGCCATCCCCAAGAAGAAGAAGCAGCTACTCCACCCAGGGCCTTAGGAGAGCGGCATTTCCAGTGGTACCACCTAAGGACCTGTGCCCGCAGATGGGGCGCCTCCCTCCCTCGCATAGGAAGGCGTTCCCGGCGCCCTCCTCAGGCTGGGCTCGGGAGCTCTCTTCTGGAGGGCCTCAGAGCTAGCCAACGTCACGAGGGAGGTGCTTGGGCACCACATGGAGGCGTGCTTCACTGCATGTTTCCCTGAAGATGGCACAAGGCGCAGAGCGCCTTGTGCTTAGGAGTTCATCACCAAGGCGATCCAGGAGCTTCAAGAGGCAAGGACCATACACGGCGTACGCCGCCCACCATCCGGCGCAGCTCCCCATTCTGGCGAGGATGGCGGGCTGAGCGTCTGCATCGACATTCCAGGGCTCAACAGGGCCGCATCTCAGGGACGTTTCTGGCCTTCGTGCATTGGACGGTGCGAGGGTCCACCTCACAGCTACGTTCGTATGCCGTTCGGCTTGCCGAGCACGACTGTCACCTTCCAGCGCCATCCGCGGAGCATCCTGGCGGCTCAGGAGGCCATGCATCATGCTGTCCTGGAGGAGGTCGCTATGGTTCTTCAGGAGCCACCTGGGCCTGCGGGTCCTCCTAAGGCGCAGGACCCTAGCAGCTCATGAGGGACAACCCTTCGTCACACATCTTCAGCTACTCCAACACCGCTCCAGCTACAGTATCAGGTGACTCTTTCCAGTTCATTCAGTTGGGGGCGCCCCTTGGGAAGCATCATCCCCAAATTGCACGGGCTTGTCCATGTGACGTGTATCCTTTTGCATCTCTAACTTACTTTGATGGGGGCGCCCCTCGGGCTGCATCATCCCCACACCGCATGGGTCTGTACCTGTGGCATGTATTGTTCGTGCATCTATCTAAGCTAACCTACCTCTTTGCTTGAGCCATTTCATGATTATCACCTTCTTACTTGTTGCCCTTCATGGCCACCCGCATCGCCAATCGGTCCCCTGCTCATCTCGCAACGGGGGCTAGTCATGCTGGCACGACGCTTGTGCTCGGGTCCGTCCCTGCAGCTCTGACAAATCTGAGCGGTCGAGCTCTGGCTCGCAGCACGCCCCGCACACGTCACCTCATCAGGCCCTCAGTGCCTTCATCTTCTTGAAGAACGACTAGTGGCAGACAGGCATGTGCTGTTGCAACTTGTATTCCTCCCTCACGCTAACCTGTAGGAATCTCCGGAGGCTGATGGCGGGCGGCACCGCGGGATCCTTCTTTTTTCACACAATTCGCTTGCGCGTTAAAGGGGGGCTCTTGAGCATCACGACTCAGGAGCTCTTACTGGCTCTCCAGCCCTCACCCCCTGGCCTTGACCATGGCATCGTGACCTGGCATACCAGCGGCAGCTGAGCTCACTCGAGGGACGGGACCCGAGGACGCAGAGCACATAGACGAGCGTGAAAGGAGGGAAAAGCTTGTGCGAGCCTGACCCAGCTGACACACGGAATTGGCGCTGCGCAAGGAATCGGCTCCGGACCACTAAGATAAGTTTCATGCTCGAATCATCTCGGCACTGTGAGACAGGATTCCCACCTCCAGCAGCCTTGCTGCGGCGACGCCGCCTTCCTTTCCCACCTTCAGGTAGTTGCTTGTATGCTAAAGGGGACCTCTTGAGCATCGTGCCTCAGGAGCTCTTACTGGACCTCGGGCCGCTCACCTCCTGGCCTTGACCACGGCATCGTGACCTGGCATACTAATGACGGCTGCAGCCTGCCTGGGGACTGAGACCTGTCAGCATACAACACTAAGATACCGCTGGGCTGGAAAGGGGGACCGAGCCGGAGCAAGATGCGCAATCACGAATTTCATAATGGGAGTAATATTGCTGCAAAAAGCGCTACAGAGTCTTTACATGCCCCCGTAGGTTCATCTTGATTCCTCGTAGGGAACAAAAAAATAAGGTTTCTAGGAGCCCTTTCTACCAACGTCGCCACCGACGCCATCATCAACAGTGGGCCGCGAGAGGCCGACGCCAACCTCATCCAGATCGACGGCGGCGATGAGCGGATGCTGCCACGGTGCTCCGGGCGCGACGAGAGCTTGGGGGGACGTAGCTGTCGTCGCTCGTCTCCGGAGTCTCGTCAGGCTTAGGAGAGTTGCTGGACTCCCAGGAGCCACCGCTGCTGCTGGAGGAGCTGTAGGCAGGTCCAAGGGCGGGCTGAGTGCCTGCCGCCGCACCATCCTAACGGCCCCCTCCAGGGCAGCATTCCAGGCGATCGCCCACCTCGTCAAAGACCTTGAAGAACAGCGTAGAGGCGCCGTCGTACTCAAAATGGATGGCGAGCGCCCCCTCCACGCGGCAGATGTGAGCGACCTCACCCCATCCGCGGGTCATGAAGATCTTGCCTCGGGAGACGAACTCGACCTCCGCTCCCGTCGTCGAGGTATCGCACCTGGCGTGGTGCAGCCACAATTCTAGTGTCCCCCTCGGCGACATCTCTTTAGCGAAGAACGACGGGAACCGGATCCACGTGCACGGCGGCATCATAGCCCACACCATGAGTTTTCGCGAGGAGCCCCCGGCGTGGGTTCGTGGGGCGGCGGCGCACGCCACCACTGCACGGCCACTGCGGCCATGGCGCGAGGGGCATCGGCCCCCGCCTCCTCCTCCGGAGCCATCCGCCTGAGCATACAAGGGCAGCGGGTAGCCCGGGGGAGGCCACTCGTGCCAGGGCCTTGTCTCCTCCGGTCTCGCGACGATGTCGCGGGAGCGGACCGGCCTCTTCTTCGATGGGATTAGCTCTAGCTCTTCATGGGTTTTTTTTCCCTTCTCAGCGGCGGAGAACCTCCGTATCGGCACCATGGGTGTTGCCGCGAGGAAGAAGAAGAAGAAGCTAGCGGAACGGAGGAAGAGATGAGCGAAGGGGGCTTTGCCCCTATCCTCATTTATAGCCAGAGGGAGGCCAATCGCCGGCCTCCACAATCTAAGGTAATGATGACCTTCTTCTGCATGCAAAAGGGTCTCGTCAAGTCGGGCAGTTGCCGAGGCAGCATGGGGAAGCGGAGGCACCCACGACCCGTCAATCGCCACGCGTCAATCAAGGCCGCAGGCTATTGGGGCCTATGGCGCTCCGCACTTGACCCTTGGCTTCACCACAAAGCCAAGTATGAGCATGCCTTGGGCCCAGGGGCTACTGTTGGCATCTTGGGAATGGAGGTACCCAGACCTGCCTGCCTGCGGCCCAGGGCGTGGCTCCAGCAATGGCCTGGTACGTCCCATCTTCATCAACAACCACTCAAGATCCTCGCGAGGGGCCAAGCCTCATGAGGCGGACGACGCAAGACCTCCTCAGGGACAACCTCCTAGGCTAGCTCCTGAGGAGTGGAGATATCTATGCAAGGGGCACCTCGCGAGGAGCGCGTGACGTGAGCCATGACGACCAAGGCCAGGCGAGCGCCAGCGGGCGCAGAGTACTCGTTGCCTCTTTGGTGCTAAAGGGGCAAGCACAGGCGAGGAGTCCCGAGGCATTAGGCAAAGGTTTCCATATTGGCGCAACAAGACCAAGACCGGTAGGATGACAGGATGGAGGGCACCGCGGATCCCATGACGGCGTCACCACCAGAGCCTTTGGCAGGTGAAGACCACCTTTTGTCAGGATAACTTGTAGTAGTTGTCCCCCTTCAAATTGGCCGTTGTGCGATCCCTTCCTGCCTAATATTTGGGAAGAGGACCGGAGCCTCTATAAATAGGACTAGCCACCACCTTACCAGGGGGATGATCCACACCACCCTCACACACACACACACACGAGCTCATTGAGTTCAAGAACACCTCTCCCCAGGAGGCTGTTCATCCCTTGTACTTGTTCATCCTCAGCCTACAAGGCAATCCACCACACCACACTGGAGTAGGGTATTACACCACAATGGTGGCCTGAACCAGTATAAACCCTTGTGTCCCTTGTTCTTCGGGTTCGGCGAGCTAGGCTTAGAGATCGTTGCGAGACTGGGCTCGCGGGGGAGAGAGATCTTCATGCGCACCCCAGTGTTGGAACCTCAAGGGTTTGCCAGAACCCGTAATCTGACACATGCCTCTACTACTACACATTCCCTTCCTTACCTGGCCACGGTTCATCGCTGCAGCCAACAGACAGACCGATCGACCAGTATGTACATACACATTCCGCGACCAGAATGACAACGCTATGTATGCTTCGACCAGGTGGGTCCTGACTATCAGGGAGGATAAGGAGGCACTTCCTTGTGTGCAAAGATGTAGCTGGTGGGTCCCAACAGTCAGGGGGAAATGTTTTTTTGCGAAATATGGTGTCCCGTCCGATGGGTCCCTACTGTCAGGTGGAGGAATAATTATTTTAAGCGTAATAACGTTGCACTTCCTTGCTGTGGCCGTGGACCCAGCTGTCAGCCTCTCCACGCACAGTACTCTTCTGATGGAAGTCGTTCCTTGACCACATTGACCACGTCGCGCCGGGATCACCAAGGTGGTGGACGACGTCGAGGGGTCAGAAGGGGATGACACGGAGTTGGGGAAGACGCGGCACTGGATGCCCACGAGGAGAGGGGTACGAGGGTTGACTAGTTCGGTTGCGGTGTGAGGCTGTCGTCGCCATAGAATAACAGGGGGTGCGGGTGAGTAGAGGGATGGCCTGGTGAGAGGTTAGAGTAGGGTGGGGCGGTCAGGCCTCCGCGGCAGCACAGCCGGCCACGGGAGGCAGGAGCAGGCGGCATGACCGGCGCTAGTTTGGGTGGCTGGAGCAAGAAGACCAGAGGTTGAAGAAGCACTATGGCCGTTGGATGGACATCGTACGGTCACTGGAGCTAGAATTGTTCACGTTGACTAAATTGAGAAAGCCCTCTGTCAGCATCAACTTCGTAGGCCCACAAGTCACCCTCCAACTATGGTGGGTCCCAGCTTGTAGGGGGAGTATTCATTTTTTTGTGCGTAATAAGGAGGCACTTCCTTGCGTGCAAATATATAGCTGGTGGGTCCGAGCTGTCAGCAGGGGGAACGTTTTTTTCACGAAATACAAAGGCCCTTCTGGTGGGTCCCAGCTGTCAGGTGGAGGAATCATTATTTTGCGCTTAATAAGGAGGCATTTCCTTGCGTGCGGCCGTGGATGTCATTCGTTGACCATGTAGACCACGCCATGCCAAGAGCACCAAGGCGGTGGGCGACAGCGAGGCCTAGGAAGGGAAGACATGGACCCAGGGAACACTCCGCAGTTGTTTCCCACGCGGAGGGGAGTACATGGGTTTACTGGTTCGTCTGCCGTCGCTGGAGAATAACAATAGGTGTGGGTGAGTTGAGGGATGGTCAGGCCAGTGATGGGAGTAGGGTGGGGCGGTGAGGCCTGCGCGGTAGCACAATCGGCCATGGGAGGAGGGAGCAAGCAGTCCCGCTGGCGCTTGTTTGAGCGGCTGGAACAGGAAGAGCAGAGATTGAAGAAGCACGGTGGCCGCTAGATGGACATGCAACAGTCACTGCTCTCATGTGCTGACTAAGTTGACATGACATTGCATGTGCTTCAACCCTTTTTTAGGAAAGCGTATGCGTCAACCTATAGTAGGCGCACAAGTCATCCTCAAATTTGTGGAAAACAGCATACAACCCATCTGCCATTATTTCTGATAATTTACAACCCATTTGCTAATTCTTAAGGTTTTTTTGGAGCCCATATTCTTTTTTTAGCATTACAAGCCATATTGTGGCCACGGTTAAAAAATTATACGAAATTTTGCATATTACGGTGTGGTCCGAACTGATTTTAATCCCGAAATTTCGAGTCACATTCAAACTAATTTTAAAAATAATTTTATAGCAATATAAAATCCAACAAATTGTCATGCATAAAAGTCAATGGAATTTAAAATCTCGAAATGAAAAAAAAAATTGGATCTTATTGTCGGTTTGATGTGTTTTCAAAATGTATAGCCCATTTCTCATTACTGATAGCCCATTTTCTGGGCAAGCTGAATGAAGCTCTCCTCGTCTTGAAAGATTTGCAGCCCAGCAGGGCTGACAAAGCATGTAGGCCTCGGTTGGGTATTCTGCGAAAGAACAAAAAAACTGGGCTAGCCATTTCAAAAAGAAAAAGAGCTACTGGGCTGGTCTTGTCGTAAACATAAAAGAAAAGGCTGGCTAGACATGCTAGAGTGCCCTGCACAGCCCAGTTGACACCCTGCTTCCATCTCAGAAACAGAAATAACTGGCCAAGCTGCTGGGTCCCTGGTGTTAGCTGCTCGTTGTGCAATTCTCTCATTTATTAACTGCGTTGACAATGACATGGGACCCAGATGCCAGAAATCCGTTAGGAGGAAACATTTTTGGGCATAAAATAAGGAGGCACTTGCTTGCGTACTACCATGACCTTGTTGGGTCCCTGTTGTCACCCTCTCCACTCCACATACAATCATCTCCTGATTGTGTACGCGTCAACCTAGTAGGCCCACAAGTCAGTCTCTAAACCCATGGCGGAAAAATACAACCCATTAAAAAAATAACAGCCCATTCCATACATTCAAACGGAAAGTTCAACATTCAAAGAAAAGTAACATGTCTGATCAAGATATAGAGTATTGAACTTCCACGTTGACAACCATCATAGCTAGGTTAACTATCTACTCGCACTAATACTCTAGTAGTGTACACGTACTAACTTACTCTTAGCTAACAAGACAATGCCGGCCACCATCTGCGGTACACGCTAAACACGGGCACCGGCAACCTCCGCCTCACCTCAAACTTTCCGGAGGTGCGATAGGGCATGTTGCTCGCGCGTGTTAGCCCTTTCCATGCTGGCATGGTCCACCGAAGCTTTGGCTTCTAAGCGGGAAACCCACTTGACGAGCTGGTAGTAAAATTCGGCATCGTGCACGCGTGCGTGCCCGACAGCCTCTAGGGCTATCTGCTAGGAGCCGTCCTCCACATAATCGGCCCAGTCGTGGGAGCTCTACTTGTGACTCAAAGCAGCGGTGCACTACTGCTCCATGCCCCGCCAGCGGCGCAAATCAGTGATACGCTACTCCTGCGCTAGGCGGTTGCGCTCCAAGAAGTCCTCGTACTCTGCATTGTCATCTAAACACTGGTAGAATGCCTCCTCCCTCCGTCTTCCTTCCCGTGAATAACCGAACACTAGCTCCGGCGATGAGCGCCTCTGGCGTCACTTGTTGCAGATGGTCGGGGGCATGATGGACGTGGCGAGAGCGAGTGCAAGTAGCGAGCAACGTCGGGCTGGTGGTGGTTGTGAGGGGGGCCGATAGGGCGAGTTGCGTGATGGTGCTACCGGAGAACGCTGGGAACCAGTAATTATTGGTGGAAGGTAGGTGAAGCAGAATGTCGCGGGAAACGCGACGAGCATTGGAATTCAATGCATAAGCAGGCATGGCTTAGCACGCCAGCTTACCGCGGAAAACGGGAAAAACTGATGTGTCGTCCCATCCCATCATTGGTTCATCCCGTCCATGTTGGGTCACAGATCGGCATGACGGTCAAACGAGTGCACTCGAATCATCCAGATGAGGTACTCCCTCCTTGTCAAAAATTATTCCACCACTCATCATCTACCTTGGTTGGTGAGATTTTTGAATTGAGCCCTGCAAACCGGAAAGGAGGTAGTACGTGCGTGATCCACTATTTATTCGTGTAGGATCGAGTAGGTCGGATAGTGTACATGTAGGATCACATTACCTAATGAACGTTCGCTCGGAGATAAGGCATTTGCGAATGTTTTTGCTAGCAGTTTCTTCAGATTCGCATGGCATTTTCTTCAGAACAGCTTGTCAGTTTCTTCAGAGGTAGGCATTTTTATTCAGAAGACTGCCACCTTTGGATCTTGCGTCGCAACTAAAACTACCAGGAGCATATTAGTAGGCTAGGTAGTGATCGATCAGTAACTTGTAAACACTAAGTGAACCGAAATAAGGAACTGCTAGTATCATGTAAACACTGAGAATAGAAAAATAAGGATCATACTATGCACAGTAGTAAGAACCGATCCGTTCGAAATGTTCACACGAGACTCACATGCCTGGCGTTGTAATATGTTCACATTAGTAGCCCAAATTCACAACCAACTAAGTAACATGTTAATGCATCTCAATGAATCACAGATCATATACAAATATGTAGCTCCAAAAGCAAAGATCTAGAAAAAACATCTGTTCTTCCTACAAACATGGATGCTTCTCTGGGCCAACATTTAGTACAGAGTGAAAGACAATTTTGTTTGTGAAGTCTACAATTCCTCTTGCAAATATAAGTGGTTTCACCAACAGCTGGAACCATCATAATGAGCCACACATGATGGAGGAACATCCACTACAATATGATTTGGTCTTCTCTCGATCACATGGCGAGACTATTTTCGAAATATAAACTATAAGTTAGGCAAAATGATGCCCATTGTATAATCAGACCAAAGCAATGAAGCACCTAGTGTCAGCCAATAAATAGTACAGTACTACTTTTGTGCAGTCCATGAAGTGTCACTTTGTTTGTTTGCCAAATAGCAACAGGAAGACATCTGTCTACAAAAATATCAAGTAGCTACTAAACATATACCCCACCTTGTATTTTCGGTTTAAACACATCTCTTCCGCTTAGCATCTGTCATGTTTTGCACTGGACAATTTGATACTATCATGTTTTGCCCTGGACAATTTTGTACTGAATTGATTTGCTAGTATAGAGCAGAAATATAGCGCCTATTCTTCATCAGACCAAGGATATCCATGTTCACAGTGATGGAAGAGGTGAAATCCATACAACCGAAATTGAGCATCCAATCATTGAATCATGTCCTGCACCTCCAATGTACGTCCACCCTGCCAATAAATTCACATGCAAACCGTAATATTACTATCTAATGTCAGTACAAAAAGAGTAGCAAGATAGTAGCAAACCATGTACCTTTGTAATGAGCAGCTCATAGTGCCACCAATTGGATATAAAGGTTTGGAAGAAAACATGCTCCTAATGTTGAACCATTTGGACTTTGTTGTGTAGTTCCACTAAAATCGAGCATCCCTGTTTGCATAGATATTGAAAGTGTGATTACTATAAAAGTGACACTAGTTGAAGCATAGAATCACAAATATAAGCATTCCAATTTCTTAATGGGAAAAGGTAGCAAGACTATTTCTAACACCTGTTTGAAGGAATAAATAAGGCAACAAGGGCTGATGTGAGGAAGGCATACATAGTATTTTCTTAAAAACTGAACCATTCCTGACCTTTCCTCTTATTTTAAGCATATTTTGTGCAGTTCAACTAAAATAAAAATGCCATCACCAACTTGACAATTCAGTGACATTGTACAAAAAGAAATGACATAACATTACATCATGATGTCAGGTATGTAATCGATAGGCATTAGAGACAAACATACAGACATCCTCCGATAAGATAATGAACATTAATTTTAACAAAGGTGTGACTAGCTTTACCGGGATAATTTGAGTGAACTCTACACCCTCTGTTCCTTAATATAAGACGTTTTCGCAGTTCAATTCAAAGTACCCAAACGTCTAGTATTTAGAAAAAAATAGGTAGTAGTTTTCTTGAGCACATATTTGGGAAAGCTTGCCACACTTTATATATGTCCATATGCTAATGCAACACCATTCAAATAGTACAAATATACACTAATCCATTCGCTAGTGCAATAATAGAGTAGTTTTGTTATTACGGAGTACAGTACAATGGTTTTACTGAACCTATTTCCATAAGCTAGCACTGGAAGATTTCTATAAGCATTAACAATACAAAATGTAAAGGTAACAAGTTTCAACATTGGTATACTAGCTGTGCAACAACATTAAACCAAATACAAAAGTCTGAAGGTTACTAGCATTATTAACTAATGATAGTATAGTTTTTTGCAAACTATGTACCTGCAAGATAAATATCATTTTGAACTCAAGGGGACTTGAAAAATTGCTATCCAAATCTTGATAATCGATCAAACATAAAAACTTGATCGAACGAATCAATACAACAGTCGGAGGAGGAGGTGCCCACTCTTGACCATTCCTCTTGTCTTCATAATTTTTTTGTAGTTTAACCAAAATAAAATGAAATCAGTGCCTTGGCATTTTGGTGACACTGTACAAAAAAATTGACTTATCTCATGAAAGTGAGGTATGTAATCTATAAGCATTAACAATGCAAAAATTTGAAGGTAGTAACAAGTTTCATCGTTGGTATACTGGCTGTGCAACATCATTAGAATGCCTTAGCTGAAAAATCTTTAATACATCCACAATCAACAGCTAACCCTGAAATAATTCAGAGACATTAAATGGCATTGCTTAAATTTATCAGTGGCATTAGACTGAGTGCGGCATTAGTTAAATGTGGCATCACTTTAGAAGTAACATTGCTTGACTTTACCGCTGGCGTTATACTAACAGAAAAATAGTGGCAATAAGAGCATGGGAGGCCCATTCGGACAGTGGGCGCACCCGTACGATGTACCTCCACGGACGCATAGAGTGGTGAGGGAGCTATGGTTGCCCAGAGCAATAAATATCTAGGCAGCATATGTGGATTACGTCCCATTTTTGTTCTCTTTAGCCACCTTTTCCTATGTGAGGACAATAAACCGATCGACCTGGTCGTTCTCTATTGCGTTGTCATGCCTTTCTACCCTTTTTCACCCTTTTTCAACCAAGATACACGGGACTCGTTCCTTAGCTACTGATTTTCCCCTTTCAACCTAGATGCGGGTTCGACCCAGACATGGATTAGTCTGCATGAAGTAGGGTTTTCTTTAATGGTGCAAATTAAGGTTTTCGTCTACATGAACAGTAGAGCAAAGGATAGCAAATTGGGAAGATGGTGGAGTGGAAAAAGTTCCACATGGAGCGAAGTGGCAGATGGGGCAATAGAACAAGGGTACGGTTCGAAAAGAGGTAGCATACCTGAGGGTTGGCGGGAAGTGGCTTCGCTCATGGTCGTCGTCCTCCGCACACACTACGGCAGCAAGCTTGGGTACGGAGGCCATCCCGCGTAGGCACTAGGTCTGCGAGGACGACCTTGTCGTCAGTGTGTGACCTCGCTCACCAACGACAAGTGCGCCAACACTGCATGTCCTTTTCTTCCCTGGCAGATCTGTGACCACCGATGAGGAGGTAGACAGAGGCTGCCTTTTTAAGATCTGGAGAGAGGGTGATAGTGCGAGAAGCAAGTGGGCAGCCCTTAGCAAGCAAGCGCTGAAGCTCCAACCTATATATCTTTTTTGAGACTAGTACTAGAGGTGGAGTAGTGGTAGAGTAGGTTATATTTTCTCTGCATACAGTATCAGTTAGTCATGCTTCAAAACTGAACAGCACGACATTAAAAAATAAAGTCGAGAAATAATGTGACACCTTGGGAAACGCGGCTAGATCACATTTTGCACGAGAAATGACACACCATGCTTCGTTGACATGTGGTCTCGTTCCAACATGTCAGTGAGATGACAGTGAGTCCTTTTGTACAATTTCTGAATGGATGTCCATTTAGGCTGGGGTGCCTCTTCGTGTACCGTGGCAACCGTCCACTGCCTCTTCGCCTTTCCCTCTCGATTTGGAACTGCTGTCGCACACTCTTCGTCCCTCCTCCATTTGCCTTCACCCTTCCTTCTGCCATTGTTCGATCGTCTTCTCCATGGAGGGAACATGCTAGAAATGACCCCGTTATTCTTGCCCAATCTGAAAGATGATTTGGGGGGAGGAACTCATTGGTCGGTGTGATGTCATCACCTCAGTTAGCATGGCAGGTTCGTTCAAGACCATTCTCGGCTGAACTAATAACATCATTACAAAGAACCCAAGGGTCCAGGAGCGGTTTGATGTCCCCTATCTTCTTAGCCGTGACCTCGATCACTGGTGCGCGGACGACAAAAGCCTCGCCTTGTACAAGTTGATGCCGCTTGATAATGATATGTGTGATGTTAAGATGCCATCGCTTGAGAGTAAGGCCTGGGTAAGCGCAAATGGATATTGGATTGTTTATATTGGGTACAACTGCGAGTGGGAACTTGTGAATGTGTACACTCGTCACTGGGTTCCACTTCCAAAAATCTCAGACTGCCCAGAGGTTGAGCACACCGGTATACTATGTACGTTCAACTACTATCATGGTGACTGTCATCTACAGAAGATAGCAATTTGTCGAGTTCCCGACCGCTCTTGGGGTTATAGGAATGCTTGTGTTGTCACTGAGGGAGTCATGGATTACGTGGTCCTCGGGCGTCCGGGCTATGCAACATGGGCCGGACTAATGGGCCGCGAAGATACAAGATAGAAGACTTTCCCCCGTGTCCGAATGGGACTCTCCTTTGTGTGGAAGGCAAGCTTGGTGTGCGCCTATGGATATTCCTTTCTCTGTAAACCAACTCTGTACAACCCTAGCCCCCTTCCGGTGCCTATATATGCCAGAGGGTTTAGTCCGTAGAGGCAATCATAATGATACATGCTAGACATCTAGGGTTTAGCCATTACGATCTCGTGGTAGATCAACTCTTGTAGGGTATTACCTCCATCAAGAGGCCCCAAACTTGGGCAAACATTTTGTCCCTGTCTCCTGTTACCTTCGATCCTTAGACGCACAGTTTGGGACCCCCTACCCGAGATCTGCCAGTTTTGACACCGACATTGGTGCTTTCATATAGAGTTCCATTATGCCGTCGTTGAAAGGCTCGATGGCTCGCCTTGTCTTCAAGGACATTATCACTTCCGAAGGAGCCCTAGTTTCAGGGCAAACCCTCCGGCTTGGCGGCTTCACCATGGGTGCCCCTTCGGCCGTTAAGCCGAAAGAGACCCCCAAGTCGCCGAAAATCCTCTCTGTATCAGCCCCGAATACTCCGACAAGATGGATCTAGAAGATCTATCGTCTTTGAACGAGCTGCTAGATCGCATCGCCGCCCTGGGGGTCTCAACTGACTATGATCGGATCGGGCTTAAACCCGACCAGAGAGAAACTAAAACACCACCGATCACCCATTAGGTAGCGATTGTGGAGGAACAAGCTGACAATAACTCTTCTCCTACTTTGAGAACAAACTACATTCGGATTTCCGAACCTGGAAAAATAGATACCTGTTGGGGATATTACTACTTGGCATAAACCGGCCTACCTGGGTCGGATTAACTCCATCAGTAGTTCAAAGGTGTTAAAGCCCAAAGAAGCAGATAAAGGCCCAGGGCCCGTAGTTGGTTTACAACCTATAGCCGTACATCAGCTTTGTGCATATACTTGTAATATAAGTTAGGAACAAGGAGAGACCAACCCGGATACGAGTATGAACCGGTGTTGGGACTCTCTGAACCGGCAGGCGTCACCCATGTATATAAGGGGACGACCCGGCGGCGGTTCAAGGACAACAGACAACAATTTGAGACATAGGCGAAGCTTATTTGCTCCCTAGTCATCGACACACCCATCAATTCCATCACAACTAGAGGTAGGCTTTACCTTCTTGCGTTCTTGCGTCCGCTTTAACCCCTTCAAGCTAAACCGTAGCGATGGCTCCACTAATTCCTTTCAATAGGACATCTGCCATGACAAAACCACGACAGTTGGCGCCCACCGTGGGGCTATCGCACGGTGGTTTCCGGTTCTTGGAGGGCCACTTTGAAGGACTCGAGGGCTACGCTGTAGGCCGGATGACTAAGAGTCGTCGCGGCAAACTCTACATCGACGACGTAGGCTGGGGCCCCGAGGCCGGCTCAATTGAGTACGGGTACCGGGTCCCCTTTGGTAGCATTCATGTTTTCATTGGCAAGATCGGTGAACTGGGCCCTGAGCCGGACATCTGCACCGACCTTGTCGAGACGGCTCAGCGTACGCGATCCGCTCGGGTTAAACCGGCCATGAAGCGTGCCTTCATGGGAATGATCCATGGAGGGAGTTATGAGGATGGATCGGAGCTTCGCGGGGCGATTGCCATTCGTTCCGGTGATGAATCTTCGACCGGAGAAACTGAATCTCTTTATCAGCTACAAGATGGTCGGATTGGGAGCTGTTCCGACGGCGACAGTATTACGGACCCCTCTGATCCGCCCAACCGGGTTGGAATATTCTTGGCCGGAACACAAGCAGCGCTTCATTCTTCGATAGCTGCGGCAACGATTTCCGGTTCAGCAGCAGCAACGGCCGCCGGGACAGGAGGCCCTGTGCGCCCGCCGGCTCAGGTTCTATCAGAGCTATTTGATGCGTTGGCTATGCTTATGGCGGAAGTTAATCCGCCAGATCAGGACGTTCACAATATGGAGATTGCAAATGTAAAGGAACAGATCACCCAGGCCAAGGCGGATCTGGCGGCTGAGGACACCAGGATGGCCGCAGAGTGGGCTGCTTTAGACGCACAGGCCTACAGGCTTATGTTAGACCAGAGCGCATCACATGAAGTCATGAGAAGGAAGCATCGATCCCGCTTACCTCCGGTTTTTGAGGCCAGAGACCTTTTCAACACTCCAGGGCCAAGAGCCGGCAATCTGCCGGAGGGGAACCGGGCAGAAGCCCCTGGGACCGGTGCACCGGTTCAGCCTCGTCATATCGACCCGCCTCGTCAAAACACCGTTATACCTCGGGATGCTTTAACACCTCCGGGTCACTACTCCAACCCAATGGACAATCTTGTTGCCGCTGCTGCACGACTGGAGGCAATTCCAGTTGAAGGTGAGTCGCCGCAAGCAGTAGAGACGCGACGGGTCAAGGAACTTTTGAGGACAGCTTTGGCCCAACAGGAAGCGTACTCGTACAGCCGCAACCGAATCCACTCGACCCCCCGTCCGAGCCGGAGCTATAGCAGACATAGGGATGAACCAGCAGTATCGAGTAATGAACAACGTGGAGCACCCTGTGGTAACAACCCGACGGGTGGGGCTGACGACGCTCAGGAAGTGGTGAACCGGGCCCGAGTGCATAGGGAGGCCGAGTTAGCCGCACAGCATCAGGCTCGGCAGCTCACGCCGGTTCGACCAACCATTTCGATCGAACCTGGTGTTACTTCTAGTTCTTTGGGGGTGCCTTGCCTCGTCCCCGCTTTACGCAATGTGCGTTTGCCCAAGGATTTCAAAGGCCCACGCAAGGTACCAAATTATACGGCGGATCAACCACCAGAGACATGGGTAGAGAGCTATGAGATGGCCATGGAGATGCTTGATGTGGATGACACGGCGTGTGCGAAATACTTCACCATGATGCTTGAAGGAACGGCCCGTACTTGGCTAAAAAGCTTGCCCGCTAATTCTATCAGCTCGTGGGCCCAATTACGAGCCCGGTTTATCAACAATTTCAAGGATACCTGTAAACAGCCTATGTCGATAGTGGACTTAGCTACATGTGTCCAGGAGGAAGGAGAGTCAATGACTCATTGGGTGCGCCGGGTTTCTCAAGTGTTGCACTCCTCAGACCGCATCAACACTGACACCGCAGTATTAACCCTAGAAGGAAACTGCCGGTTTGGGCCCCTGAAGTTGAAATTGGGACGGATGAAGCGTCATTGCACCGACATGGGAACCCTCATGGCCGCTTTGGTAAAATATGCCGATTCTGATAGTACCAAGGATCCCGAGTCTGATGATGACAAGACAGGGAAGGGGAAGAAGAACAGCAGTTCCAAAGGTCAACAACATCACTGGGTAGGCAATGGCGGAGGAGGCAAGCGTAAAGCGGATGGCAACATGGATTTTGTGTCTAATACCAACGTACAGGACAATGGCCAGCGGCGCAAGGGCAGACCGAAAAATCGTAGTGGAGCGCCCAACCCCAACCCAAACCGCCTGAACTATTTGCTAAACCAGCCCTGTCCAAAACATGGGACGAAGGAGGAGCCAGCAAAACACCTTTGGAAGGATTGTTTTATTATGCAGGAGTTCAAGAATTCTAATAATTTCCGGTATGATCACGGATCTGGCGGCGGCTCAGGATCAGGGCCGGGCATAATGGTCAAAATAGTCAGAACAACCAGGGTGGTCACAACCAATAGCAGCAACAGTCAGGTTACCAAAGCAACCCAAAGCAGTTGAGTAGTGGGCAGTACCATGTCTTTACCACTAGCTTGACAAGCGAGACCGGAAGGTTCAGAGGCGGGCAGTCAACTCTGTTGAACCGGCCACACCCCGTTATCTACGTTGGTCTGAACAGCCAATCATATGGAGCAGAGAGGATCACCCACTCCAGGTCAATAATCCGGGTCAGTTGGCTCTGGTGGTGGCGCCTCAGGTGGGAGGTTATAAGTTCACCAAAGTTCTCATGGATGGAGGTAGCAGCATTAACATCCTATACTATGAGACCTGCCGTCGTATGGGACTTACAGATAAGAATCTCAAACCGTCCAATACAGTATTCCACGGTGTAGTGCCTGGCAGATCAGCATATCCCATTGGTAAGATAGCTCTTGAAGTGGCCTTTGGGGATGATCATGATTCCAGATCAGAGACATTAACGTTTGAAGTGGTGAAAATTCAAAGTCCGTATCATGCCCTGTTTGGGCGTCCGGCATACGCCAAGTTTATGGCTCGGCCCTGTTATGTGTATTTGCAGCTCAAGATGCTGGGTCACAAGGGGACAATAACGGTTCACGGAAGTCGCAAAATCGCTTTGGAATGCGAGGAAGAGGATGCGGCTTATGCAGAGTCGGTTTGTGCCACCGAGGAGTTGAAGTACTATAAATACAATGTTGATCCGGCAGACATGACTCCGTTGAAGAAGCCAACTACGGAGCATGATCCGGCCCTGAAGTTCAAATCGGCAGCAGAAACTAAGCTTGTTGACTTCGTGCCTGGCGATTCGTCCAAGCAGTTCAGCATTAGTGCCAACTTGGATCCGCAATAGGAAAGCGTGCTCATCGAGTTCATCCGTGAGAATCAGGACATTTTTGCATGGAAGCCCTCTGACATGCCAGGTGTACCGAGGCAACTCGCTGAGCACACACTTAATGTGGATCCTAAATACAAACCGGTGAAAAGTTCCTCTGCCGGTTTAACAAAGAAAGACGCAAGGCGATTGGGGAAGAGGTAGCCAGGCTCTTTGCAGCTGGTTTTATTGTTGAAGTTTTTCACCCTGAGTGGCTTGCCAATCCGGTGCTAGTCCTTAAGAAAAACGGCACCTGGCGTATGTGTGTGGATTACACAGATCTTAATAAAGCTTGTCCAGCAGATCCTTTTGCCCTCCCCCGTATTGATCAAATCATCGATGCTACGGCGGGTTGTGAGGGTTTAAGTTTTTTGGATGCATATTCTAGTTATCATCAGATCAAAATGGCAGTTAAGGACCAGGAGAAGACGGCATTCATAACTCCCTTTGGAGCCTTCTGCTATGTATCTATGCCCTTTGGGCTCAAAAGTTCCCAGGCAACTTATCAACGGTGTGTACAAAATTGTCTTCACAAGCAGATTGGCCGTAATGTACATGCTTATGTGGATGATATCGTGGTTAAATCCAGGGAGAAGGAGACTCTGGTTGACAATTTGAAGGAAACCTTTGATAACCTAAGGACGTACAAGATGATGCTTAATCCGGACAAGTGTGTCTTTGGTGTACCGGCGGGCAAGTTATTGGGCTTTCTGGTGTCCAACAGGGGAATTGAGGCTAATCCGGAGAAGATCACAACCATCACCTCCCTGGCTAAACCGAAGTGTATCAATGATGTTCAACGCCTGGCAGGCCGGATTGCCGCGTTAAGCCGGTTTATCAGCCACCTGGGTGAGAAGGCGATCCCTTTGTATCAGTTCGTCTGGAGTTCTGCTGCTGATGAAGCATTTGAGGACTTAAAGCGGCAATTGGCCAATCCGCCTATGCTCGCCGCTCCCATTGGCAAGGAGCCGTTACTGTTATATGTTGCTGCTAATGCTCATGCGGTCAGCGTAGCTATTGTGGTGGAACGAAAGGAGGCAGGTAAGGAGCATCCGGTTCAATGTCCGGTCTATTATATCAGTGCGGTGCTCATTGAGTCCAAGCAAAGGTATCTGCATTGGCAGAAGCTGGTGTACGGAGTTTTTATGGCAAGCCGGAAGCTTAAGCAATACTTCCAAGGGCACCCAATTACGGTGGTCAGTTCTGCTCCTTTGGGAGATATCATCCAGAACCGGGAAGCAACTGGCCGGATTGCAAAGTGGGCTATAGAGCTGGAGCCGTATGGTTTGAAATATGTGCCTCGGACAGCGATTAAGTCTCAAGCACTTGTTGATTTCATCAATGATTGGACGGAAATGCAAGCACCTGAAGAAAAGCCGGATCATACGTATTGCACCATCCATTTTGACGGATCCAGGCAGTTGGAAGGCTCGGGGGATGGAGTCATATTAACTTCCCCATGAGGTGATAAGTTTTGTTATGTTCTCCGTTTAATGTTCCCTTGTACTAACAATGCAGCTGAGTATGAAGCCTTGCTCCATGGTCTTCGGATGGCTAAGGAGATGAATCTAAGTCGAGTTAAGTGCTTCGGTGATTCGGACCTTGTGGCTCAGCAAGTGTCTGGCACTTGGGACTACAAGGACCCACTCATGGCAGCATATCGTTGTGAGGTGGATATTGTTGCAGGTTACTTCGGAGGATATCAGGTGGACCACGTGGACCGGTGGAAAAATGAAGCGGCAGACGCTTTAAGTCGGCTGGGCTCTCAGCGCAAACCGGTCCCACCCAATGTTTTTCTGGATGTGCTGCACAACCCGTCGGTGAAGATCCCTGGTGAAGAGGATTTGGCCATTCCTGATCCGGAGGCTCAATTGGTGGCAGTTCTTTATGTTATTCTGGATTGGACGCTTCCTTATCTGGCGTACAAGAACCGGGGCGAGTTTCCAGAAGATGAGATTCTGGCCCGGTAGATAATCCGGCGATCCAAGTCCATGGCTGTCATCAACGGTGAGTTGCATCATTGCAGTGTATCAGGAGCTTTTCAACATTGCGTGTCTCCTGAAGAAGGCCGTGAAATTTTGCGGGAGATCCACGAAGGAGATTGTGGTCACCACGCCGGTTCAAAGTCTCTGGTGGCTAAAGCGTTTCGCCATGGTTTCTATTGGTTAACTTCTCATGCTGATGCGAAGGATCTGGTCAGACGATGTGATGGTTGCCAAAAGTTTTCAAGACGCGCTCATGTACCAGCTCAAGAATTGAGGATGATTCCAATTACTTGGCTGTTTGCGACTTGGGGGCTGGATATGGTTGGGCCTTTCAAAAGGTCCAAAGATAAGAAGACCCACCTCCTAGTGGCGGTGGACAAGTTTACAAAGTGGGTGGAGGCAGAACCTGTTAGCAAGTGTGATGCGGCCACGGCGGTTCAGTTCATCAAAAAGGTGATTTTCCGGTTTGTCTTTCCGCACAGTATTATCACAGATAATGGTACCAATTTATCCAAGGGTGTTATGAAGGAGTTCTGCGAACGGGAGCACATCCGGCTCGACGTTTCATCAGTGGCACATCCACAGTCCAATGGTCAAGCAGAAAGAGCTAATCAAGAGATCTTGAGAGGCATCAAGCCCCGGCTCATGGTTCCTTTGCAGAGAACTGTAACATCCCAAAATTCTAAATTTTGGAATGTTATAATAAATAGATAGCTTTGATTGATTGTTTGATTGATTGACTGAAAGTGAGTGAATTCGAAACTCTTTGAAAGTTAAATGAGAGGGAATAAAAGGACTTTCGCAAACTTTCATATTTGTTTTATGATATCCATGAATTCAAATTCTTTTCACCACAAAACCCTGGAGAGAAGATGACATGACTTCTTCCATTTATTTAAATGACAAGGGGTGTTGAAAATATTTGAATTTCATTTGAAAATATTTCCGATTCTGGAACTTTATGCAACTCAATGATTTTCATGAGAGAAGATAAAATGACTTCTTCAAATTATATGAAATATGAGTTGGGAGTTTCAAAGAATTAAATTCAAAGTTCTTTTGTATTTATTTTCAATTTGGAGTTATTTGAGTTTGATTTCAAATTATTTTTCTCCAAAAATAAAATATATGGAAATTAGGGTAACATGATTCCCTACATTAGAAAATTGGAGGAAAATTAATTTGAAATCATTTTGGTATTTTTAAAATGATTTTAGTTGGATTTTAATAGACCAGTAGCACTCTTTGATTTATCTGAATTTGTGTGGATTTTATTTGAAGTTATAAAGATGTTCACCGTGTAGAAAATCTTTTTCTGAAAATTTTGATATATTATATGCCTATATCATATTTTTGTTTATTTTACTTTTATTATTTTATTTGTCTGGAAAAAATCTTAAGAAAAAAACCTTCCCACCAAACCGGGCCGGCCCAGCCAACCAGGCCAGGCCAGCCGCGGCCCAGCTGAGCCCCGCGCCCGTTCCCGCAGGTCTCTGGCGCCCACACGTTGCCGGCGATGCCATAGACGCCGCGGACTCCTCCACCGCCTCACCTTGCCCCTCCCGCAAGCCTCCCCGGCCCTCCCCTTTATATAGAGCCGCTCCCCGCCATCGCCGCCTCCTCTCGCTCCGCGCCGCGCCGCTCCTCCTGCATCTCGCTGCTGTCTGCGCCGCCGCCTCGCCGCTGCACGCCGCCGCCCAGCGCCGCTCGCTGCTGCCGCGCCTCGCCTCCGCCCGGAGCCCTTCACCAGCGCCGCCGCCTTGCCCGCACCGCCGGTGCCCGCTGCTGCCTGCTGCCGCGCCACCGCTCACTGCCACCGGAGAACGCCGCTGCTGTCGGATCGGCCGTCGCCGCCGGTGAACCTCCGAGAACCGCAAATAAAACCGCCGGTAAACCGCCAACCCGCCGGTTCATCTCGGTTTATTGCTTTTGGTCCGGTTTTCCTTTAAAACCAAACGGTTTTCATTTAGATGGAATCTATTTAGAGAACGTTCGCTGTTTAGATCTTATAAACAAACGTTCGTAATTTAGTCTTTTTCTTTTTCTGTTTTAATTTTCGGCCAGGGACCTAGATGTGAATACTTTCTTCACAGATTAGTCCCTGAACTTCAAACGATCATTACTTTTTACTCGTTTGTCCAAATCCAACGAAACCAACGCCCACTTCTTCATTATGATCTCCTCTATCCAGTAATCCAACCCAAACATGTTTTTGAAAATTTTAAAATTTGAATTAAATCAGATTTGAATTCAAACTTCTTTTGATCATATCTTTTTATCCGTAACTCCGTTTGAGTTGAATCTTTTTGCAAATCGAAGCTCTTGACCTAAACATTCTAATAAGGCCAAATTCACATAATTTTGGTACTGTTAGAAATTGTTTTATGTTGCAAGAGTTATTTGCTTGGTTTCGATGTTTTCCGATTTGTTTTCTTCGTTCTTCCCGATCTTTTGAGTGATTGCTTATGTGTGGTTACTATTGCTTGATTTCGATAGATTGACCGGAGTGTGACGAGTAGATCTATCAAGAGTTTTGAGTGCGAATCATCTTCATCAACATTGCAGGCAAGTTCACACTTTGATCATACCTTTTCTACAACCCAGTTTTGTTGCATTAGATCAATCCTCACACATTGCGTGATCAGGATCTAATTAAACTGTGGGATGGGAAGTAGATGAGGTAGTACCTATTACCTGTTTATTATCAAACCTTTGGGAGTTACTTCTACGTTTGCTTATTATGCCATGCTATGCTAGTAGACGTGGATTGGGTGAGTGATATCCATGACAGATGTGAGTTTGTTAATTTTAATGGTTTACTTAAGGTGGCAACTTAAATACACATCTGGGTGGATTGAGGCACCTGATGTCTATCGGGACTTGCCTGTTTTTATTTCGGACCGCCACCTAGGCCCAAAGGGATCATGAGATTATTCATACTAGAAACTTCCGTGTGCAGCCACATGCTACTATGGGCTCTGGCATAGTTGACTAAGTTGTGCGAACTCTTACGGGGTGGACTAGCAGATGTAGGGGTTGTATGTGGTACGGTCTACCCCACATGTAAGGTGCTAGCGCTTCTGAAAGACTATGTCTCGGTCATCCGTTTCTCAAACACCATGTAGTGCGAGAAAAAAAACAGAGGCGATCGAGTCATGTGGGGAAAAGTGCGCAAACCTCTGCAGAGTGTATAAACTAATCATGATTAGCCGTGTCCCCGGTTATGGACATCTTGAGTATCTAGTTCTTGGATTATCCTGTTGATCTCATCACGTTACTTTAAATGAATATTGTTGGGTTTAATGATGTTACTTAATTGGGATTGAGAATGATGTCAACCATTCTCAATGTTTAACAACCACCTTGATAGTAATTAAATTTATTCCTTTGTAGTAGGGAAAAATTGGCTTTACGCAAAAACCTTATAACCATAGAGCTTTTCCACCAGCCAAATATGCATGTAGTGATAGCCATTGTTCATCATTTTCTCTATGGTGTGAATTTGCCAGTACATTCAATGTACTGACCCGTTTCGGGCTGCAACGTCTCATGTTGCAGGATTATCTTACGACGAGTAAGTGATACGTTAGGGTTATGATTTCTACACTCAACTTTGCCGTTGGTGTTGATGGGAATCCACAACCTTGTTGCTTCCGCTATATGGATTGAGGTAATAGTATTTACGTTACTTTATACATGTGATTTACCTCTGTTATAAATCCTTCGAGTACTGTGTGTGTCAGCATACCGATCCAGGGATGACACTTAAGCACAGAGACTTGATCCATTCGGGTCGGGTCGCTACAAGAACGCCGGGGTGTTGGGTAGAAGAATTACCATCTGTGTTATGCAGCATCAATACAACACCCAACAGATCAACAGGATACACACCGTTCTTCATGGTTTATGGAGCGGAGGCGGTTCTCCCCAGCGATATCCGTCATGACTCACCTCGTGTCACGACTTATGTTGAAGCGGACAACGAGACAGCACGGCAAGATGCTTTGGACCAGTTGGATGAAGAGCGTGACATCGCAGCCGCCCGGTCGGCGATTTACCAGCAGGATCTTCGTCGTTATCACAGTCGCCGAGTCGGAACCAGAGCCTTCCAGGAAGGAGATTTGTTGCTTAGGCTCATCCAAGATCAGACTAATATGCATAAGCTATCCCCACCGTGGGAGGGGCCTTTCGTGGTCAGCAAGAATCTGCACAACGGGTCGTACTATCTGATCGATATTCGAGAGCATAAGGACTCACGTGCATCAGGGGAAGAGACTAACAGGCCATGGAATATAGCTCATCTTCGTCCTTACTATACCTGAGCCATTGGCTATACTTATGTACAAACAATGTATATATTATGATTAAGTATAATAGACCGGAACCTCGGCTAAAGCGGGGTATCTGTTCTTTTACATCATGTGAGGTTACACGGAGTTGCTCTAAAATGGCCTCCGGTTTACCCCTTGAGTTCGCTTTGCTAAAAGCATCGTGTTATATCACTTGGAGGATTGGTCGTGTCCGAACCAATACCATGCTTCTTGATAGGGGAAAGCCACCAGATCACTTGGGGACTTGGTCATGTCTGAACCAGTCATGCCTCTTGATCGGCCTAAGGCCACAGAATCACTTGGGGGCTTGGTCGAACCCGAACCATGACAACGCCATTTGGTCGGCATAAACGCCACAAGAATCACTTGGGGACCTGGCTAACTAGAACCATAGTTACACCTAACGGGAGCTTGGTCGTGTTTAGCCATGGTTACGTCATTTGATCGGCTTAAATAAATCTTTTTTGGCAAACGTTTTTGTCGTTGCTTTTGCTTCATACTTTTCTTTGAAGGGGGGTTTTTGCTTTTTATTGTGTTCTTTAAACCGACAAAGTTTTTTTTAACCAATCAATTGACGGAACACAGTTCACGTCAATCCGGAGACTATTTTTCCGGTTTGATCCTTGTTGTTAACATCCTCTTATGGAGTAACACAGTGTTTATCATAACCCGGCACGGTTTACATGGTAAACCAGCGTCATATATATATACAGGAGCTGTTATCTCCTCCAACAGTATGGGTTTGCAAAACTCCGCTTCAAGATTGGCCAAGCCAACTTCACGCTCAATGACGGCAGGTATTATGTATCTCAAAATTTGGTCATATTTAAAATTTTGTTTTGATTTCATATATGCAGACATCATATTCCGCCTGACGGTACAACCGCGGTGGCACTTGACGAATTTTTCATTTCAGAAAGTATTTTGGAAAGTTCATTGCCACAGGAAGAACAAATTATGCACGAAGGCATATCAATATCAAAGGTATCGGCTAGCATATTACAAGGCGACATGGTGCCCATAATAATATAATTGTTTTTCACGAAGAAGAGGCAGTTTTAAACCGGCGTCTGGTTCAAGCTTGGTCACTAGCCTGGCCTGATGGTTGTGGGTCGTCCTGCGCCGCTTCAGCCTCCGTATCCCTACCCAGTGGCTGGAAATCCACAGTTGTCCAGTCGATTCCAATTAATGCTTGAAAAACAGCTTTATCATGGATCAGCAAGGACGGGTCAATATCGGGAGAGTAAGTATGCTTACGGATTGGAGGAATCAGATTTTCCGATTCATGGATTGGCGCAGCTATTCGCTTGTTCTGACTGTCATATTGCGCTTGATAACGAGACAAGTCTGCTTCCTCAGCCAACTGACAAGCTAGTGGACGCACCTCCCGGTTTATCGCTCGCAGATCCGCTTCACCGAATTCTGATCCGTCTTCCTTCAAGCTGGGATAGCCCTGAGCCACTTCAACAGGATCAAAATCCGGCACCCAGGCTTTTTCCCGGATTAAAGCATTGATTGCGCCGGTTCGAGCTGCAGATTTCTTTAGCTCTTCAATCTGGGCAGGAAGCACTGACAGTTTCATCAGAGTATCTTGAATCAAAGTAGGCGCCGGTTTGTTATGAGAGGCGGTACAGATGATCCGCTGGGCACCAGTATACAATTGTTCAACCAATGTATAGGCGGCTTTTAGCTTCTTCCGTACATCTGACCCCAAGTGACCAATGCGTGTCCCTGAAATACCATAAAGGGTTAATAAACCGGCGAATTTGTCAGAAGGCAGAGCCAATTCAATAGGAAAACTGGCTTACCAAAGATAGCAGCAGTCATGGCATGCACGTGCCGCTTTATGCTGGTCAGTTCATCTGCCACTGGTTTTAGTGCAGCCTCAGCATCCTCTGCTTGTTTGATCAAAGCGGATTTCTCAGTGGCCCAATCCGCCCGTTTCTTTTTGAAGTTTTCCTTAAGTTGTTCCATGGCGCTTAAAGCACTGGCCAATTCCTCTTTTGCTTTGGAGGTTTCAGCTTGTTGGGTTTTCAGGGCTTCTTGAAGATCGATGACTTGGTTCTCTTTCGTCGTTAGCTCCGCCTGCATGCATACAGATATATGCTTCAGCAAATTGGTAGAAGGTTTCAAGTGCCAACCACATAACAAGTTATGTGCTTAACACATGGGGGCTAATGCATATTCGATCTTCATCTTTCAATGGTTTACAAAGTCCCAAGCTCAATACAAGCATTCAACTTGGCACTTGGGGCTAAGGCATATTCGATCTTCATCTTTCAATTGTTTACAAAGTCCCAAGCTCAATACAAGTATTCAACTTGGCACTTGGGGGCTAATGGCTATTTGATCATATGTATTCTGAGGTGGCAGTTTCATTTACTTAAAGTACCGGTTTAACTATGCTAAGTTGAACCGGCCCTTGGGGACTACATCAGCAAATTTCAAAGCATGAAGATTCATAGTATTAAGTCCCGGTTTGAAAGAATATTTCAAATCGGCCCTTAGGGGCTAGGAGAGTCAACAAGAATGAAAGCACAGAAGCAAGAAGGAGCATATGGAAGTTACCTCATATTTATCCTTCATCATATTAACCAGACCGACTTCATAGTCACGGCTGGTATACAGCCGGTTCAGATAGCCGGAATGGATATCTCGGGCGTTCAGAGCAGCGTAAGCCGTCAGATCAGTATTCCACTTGCCTTTGCCAAAAGCAGCTAATTCCTCCTTGGCAAAATGTTTGGATAAAGCGACAGGGTTGCTTGGCTCAGTATGGCCAGTGCCAGTAATGACAACTTCATCATCATTCGTACCGCCGGTTTGCACTGGAGCTGTTGGCTTGTCAGTAGGTTTTGCGAGACCGGTGGAGCTTTCAACCCGGAGGGAACCTGTGGGCTGATGGATAGGACCTGAGGTATCAGTAGGTCTTTCGTCAGCAGTAAGATCATCATCTGGCTGCGGTGGATCATTGGTAATATCCTCAGGAATAGCCGCTTCAAGATTGGGTGTTGTGCCTGGTTCAAGAATGACATCTTCTTCGGCAGCTTTATCCAGGCGGGCCTTCTTTCTTGGCCTAGGTTTGGCCCTGAGAAAAATAACAAAATTAAATACAGCATATGTTCTAAGGCAATATACTACAAACATCACAATAAATATAGCTTACCCAAGCACTGTTTTGAGCGGTGGGAGCTAAGTAGCCAACGACTCGCCAGAAGATGAGTGGGAAATAGCCTGATAATCGGAGACAGATGGATTAAGAGGTTGACGAAAGCAGCCCACTTTAGGACAAGTACTGACAAGCGAATTAGAGACCTATGAATGATGTTTCCGAACCGGACTGTTCGGTAAACCGGCAGAGGTAACTACCTGGCCGCTGTGCCGGGTGGTGCGGCGAGCTTCGTGTTGTTGAGTCTTCATAAGAAGTTTAGGATCCAAATAAGCAAGAGGATGAGAAAATTTAACTTTCCGGTTTGCCTGACGGATTTTTTGTGAAGGCAAAGTTTCTGAATCGGAAGAGAGAATAATTACCTCTGCAACATCCGCATGGCTGGCTTCGGCATCATCCTGAAAAATATCATCATCAATAAGATGCATGAAAAATAAACCAAGTGAGTCAAGCTCTACCTCAAAGTCCGAATTATCCACCTCATCATCAGGGGCCGGATTAGAAGATGCACTGGTTCTTTTCTGGTGGGTAGTCTTCTTCACGACTTTAGTTTTTTGCCGGGTTGCCCTTTCCGGTTTATCTGTTTTCTCTGGTTTCTCCTGCGGCAGCTTTTTGCTCCAAAACGGTTCATCACCCTGATTATGCAGACACTGATATTAGAAACAATGGCCAGACATATCGATAATAGATTCAGCAAAGAGGAAAATCAAAGTCTTACAGCTGGCGGTTTGTTGGTGGCGCAGAAGGGAAGCAGGCCGATTCTAGCGCAGATGTGCTCCGGTTCATTCAGTATCTTACGCACAGCCTCCGTGATTTCTTCACCGAACAGCTGGAGTCTTGAATGTTGCAGTGGGTCATCCACACTATCAGTATATTCGCACATCAAACCGGAGCACTGACTAAGGGGCAGTATGCTCCATGATATCCAACAGCGAGCAAGGTCAACCCCTGTTAAACCGTTGGCCATAAAGGCTCTGAGCTTTGACAGCTGGGGAGCATATTTGCTTCTCTCTTGGGCAGTCAATCGTTGAGGAAAAGGATGGGTATTCCTGAGCCGCTCCGGACACAAAAACGGACATTAAGCCTGAGAATTCACCGGACAGTCCGGAACCTAGGCTGGTAACCTCGGAAATTCTTCGAACTCCGGATTCCACAGTGGGTCAGGGTGCGAATTTAAGCCCGCCCACCCACCACAAGCAATATTCTCCAAGCAATTCCGGCCCTCCGGACATATGAGACCTAATGTATGCGCCGCAGCAGCCTCAGGAGACAGTACATCACTTTTGGGCCAGATTCTTTCTTCTTAAAAACAAGATAAAAGACTGTTGCAACGATGACGCAATTTCAGTATTTCGCAACAACTGTACGGACGAGGGAATCCATAATGCCCTCAATCGCCGTCATGTACTACACTTCGTAGATTTGGCACACATAGTACAGAAGTACCACGCAATGGAAAGCGCCTGGAAAAATCAGACAACCCGCTGGGAACCGCAGGCGTTTAAGCCATATCCCGCGCAAGCAAAAAGAATGCACCCTCGTGGGGCACCCGATCATCATCCCGTGGACAAGAAAACCAAGCCCTTTATAGGACATAGAACTATATTTGAGGAATGGCTCGATAGGCCCTGTCAAATACACATGACGCTGAATACTAAACCAACACACAGCCTACGGGCATGTTGGATACTCCGGCAGGTTGCCACGAGCGGGGAGGGTATCCTCACCAACAATACCCTAGAGAATTACTCTTCGGAGGACACCGATATCAAAGTATTCATGGTCTTCGAGACCTTCTCATCAAATAATTGGCGCAAAAGGGCGCTCCGTGACCTCGCCGAAGTTTGCCAAATAGCAGCAATAAACCCTTGGAACGATACGGCGATCACTTTCAATGACGAGGACGAACCAAGGTCCCGCTCAATCTGGGCACTAGCCTCTTTGGTCCTAAATCCAATCGTGGATGGCTTTTGGCTCACTAAAGTGCTAATGGACGATGGCAGCAGGCTGAACCTCATCTATGAGGACACGCTCAATAAAATGCAAATGGATAGGAGTCGCATTGAGAAGAGCAATACATCCTTTAGGGGAATCATCCCCAGTCGGGAAGCAAGATGCTCAGGGAAAATTAAACTAGATGTGGTATTCGGCACACCAGAACACTATAGGTCCGAAGAGATAATATTCTAGGTGGCTCCTTTCAACAGTGGATATCATGCCCTGTTAGGACGAGATGCATTCACGTGCTTTCAAGCTATACCTTATTACGGGTATATGAAGCTCAAAATGCCCAGGCCCAATGTTGTTATCACTATTTCCAGTGATCCGGACATAGCACTCCGTGCTGAAAATAAAATCGCATCCCTGGCCCTTGAGGCACTGTCCGAAGCCCTAGCGGCCGAGGATCTCACTGCTCTGCATTCTACAGTGGATAGGGACGACGTAATTCTTGATAAAAGGCCTAAATCCACCTCTTTCAAGCCAGCTGACGAAACAGTGAAATTTCAAGTCCACCCGTTGGACCCCAAGAAAACAGCTTCTATTGGGGCACAGCTGGACCCAACGGTCGATGCCACATTCATGCGTTCTTGCGTGAGAATTGGGACATCTTCGCCTGGCACCCCTCGATATGCCAGGAATCCCACGCGCACTGGCTGAACATAGCCTCAACATACTGAAGGGATACAAGCCAGTCAAGAAAACGCTCCGACAATTTTCCGAACCCAAGCGACGGGCTATGGGGGAGGAGCTAGCCAAGCTACTCAAAGCCGGGTTTATCAGAGAGATCAAACATCCGGACTGGCTAGCGAACCTGGTCATGGTACCAAAGAAGGACAAATCCTGGCGCATGTGTGTCGATTTAAAAGACCTTAACAAGGCCTGCCCTAAGGACCCCTTCCCACTACCTCGCATCGACCAGATTATTGATGCAACCGCGGGACACGATTCACTGCGTTTCGTCGACGCATAGTCCGGATACCATCAAATTAAGATGAAGGAATCCGACCAAGCCGCAACGGCATTCATTACCCCGTATGAGCCTTTCTGTTTCAACACTATGCCCTTTGGGCTCAAGAACGCTGGCGCTACTTACCAACGCATGATTCAAACATGCCCAGAAAAGCAAATCGGCAAGACTGTGGAGGCATATGTAGATGACATAGTCATCAAAACAAAGCATGTTGAATCATTGGTGGACGAGTTACGCCTCACATTCGATAACCTCCGAACATATGACATAAGGCTCAATCCGGAAAAGTGTGTTTTCGGCGTTCCCGCCGGCAAACTGCTCGGGTTTATTATCTCCAATAGAGTAATTGAAGCAAACCCAGCCAAAATCCGGCCCCTGTCACAATTGGCAACACCAACTGAACTCAAGCAGGTCCAAAAACTAGCCGGGTGCGTGGTTGCCTTGAGTTGTTTTATCTCCAGACTAGGAGAAAAGGCATTGCCATTGTATCGCCTGCTCCAACGGACCTACCACGTTGTGTGGACGGACGCTGCAACAGCCGGACTTGAGGAAACAAAAACTTTGCTAGCAAGGAACCCCATCCTGGACGCACCAAACGTCGGCGAACCAATGTTGCTCTACATATCGGCAACTCACCAGGTGGTGAGTGCAGTTCTCGTCATCGAACGAAAAGAGGAGGGGCATAAATTCCCAACCCAAAAACCAGTATACTACGTATCGATGGTCCTTACGCCATGCAAATCCCGATACCCATATTATCAAAGATAGCATATGCAGCCTTTATGGCATCCCGCAAGCTGCGACACTACTTTCAAGAGTGCTCGATCATGGTAGCTTCAGAAGTACCACTCAATGATATTATAAGCAACCAGGATGCCACTGACCGGATTGCCAAATGGGCCATTGAGCTCTAACCATTTGAAATAATGAACAAACCACACCGAGCAATTAAATCTCAGGTGTTGGCTGACTTCATCGCCGAATGGACAGAGGCCGAACTCCCTATCCCTAAAGAGTACGACACGTACTCCAACTAGGTGATGCACTTTGATGGGTCTAAAATGCTAGCCAGACTTGGGGCTGGCGTCGTCCTGACATCCCCCACAGGAGATATAGTTCGTTACGTGCTCCAAATACTGTATACGGACTCTAATAACGTAGCCGAATATGAGGCCTTATTGCATGGTCTTCGGATTGCTGTCTCTATGGGCATACAACGCCTTGAGGTGCGCGGGGATTCAAACCTCGCAATATCCCAAATAAATGGAGATTTTTATGCCAAAGATCCGAAGATGGCGGCTTACCACAACGCTATACTCAATTAGCTCGGTTCGAGGGGCTTGAGTTTCATCACGTGGCCCGAGAGAGCAATCAGGCAGCAGACATCCTTGCTTACATGGGGGCTAAGCGTGACCCCGTCCCATCGAACACATTCGTGGAGAGGCTCTTCAAGCCATCTGTGGTATGGCAGGACGAGAGTACTAATGCCAGTCTGGATCCGATCATACCCCTATATGTCGAACATAATCCCGATATCATCGGGGACTCGGCCACTGAACCAACACCATCGGCCCATGAAATCATGGCAATAATCGCTCCATGCACCGAACCCTTCCTGGCCTAACTCGATAGGCGAGAAATCCCCGAGGACCAGACTAAGGCTCGATGCATAGTCCGATGCTCGAAAGCCTACAAGGTTCATGAAGGAGAGCTCTAAAAGAAAAGTACTGCCGGAGTCCTTCAAAAGTGTATCTCCGAAGAAGAGGGGCGGTAGCTCTTGGCTGAAATCCATGTAGGTCTTGGCGGTCATCATGCCGCAGGTCGGGCTCTTGTAAGTAAGGCCTTCCGAACGGGATTTTTCTGGCCTACGGTCCGAGCAGATGCGCAAGACCTCGTCAAGCGTTGTGTAGGATGCCAGCTTTTCGTCAACCAAAGCCATATGCCGCCTACCTCCCTACAAACAATCCCCATTACTTGGCCCTTCGCGGTCCGGGGGCTTGACATGGTCGGACCCCTTAAAGGGGGAAGCCACAAGAAAAACATATGTTGGTCATGGTGGATAAATTCACTAAATGGATAGAGGCCAAGCCGGTTAAAACGGCCGAAGCCGGACCAGTGATAGATTTCATATCCGGTGTCGTACGCCATTATGGTGTCCCACATAGCATCATCACCAATAATGGCTCTAACTTCATAGCCGATGAAGTAAAAACTTGGTGCGCTAATCTGGGCATCAAGCTCGATTACGCCTCCGTCCATCACCCTCAAACAAACGGTCAAGTCGAACGGGCTAATGGCCTGATAATGAGCGTCATTAAACCCAGACTAGTGCGATCCTTACAGGAGTCAGATAAACGCTGGATTGAGGAGCTTGACTCCATACTCTGGGGGCTGCGGACCACGCCCAATCGCATGACCGGATACACATAGTTCTTTATGGTGTATGGCGCAGAGGCCGTCTTGCCGTGCGACATTATCCACGACTCACCTCGAGTCCACATGTACGAGGAGAAAGAAGCCGAGCTCGATCGGCAAGATGACTTAGATGGTCTGGAGGAGGAGCACGATGTCACAAAACATCGCTCAGCATTCTACCAACAACAGGCTTGAAGATACCAAAGCAGAGAAGTGTGGGCCAAGACTTACAATGTCGGTGAAATCATTCTACGCCTACTAGAGAAGAAAAAGGACAAGCTCAAGCCCAAATGGGAGGGACCCTTCATTATAGATAAAGTTCTCACTGGAGGAGCCTATCGCCTTCGTAATGCATCAGACAATTGCTTGGACCCGAACCCATGGAATGCTGCCAGACTCTGAAGATTCTACGCCTAAGTCCGAACCCACTATTCATCACCTTTTTCTATTCTTTTCTCTTTCTTCTGTTCGTTTTTATACGACCTTTTGGCTCATGTTCGGATAAACCGCACACTTGAGGGGTGTACATCCTTAAATGTACATACCCCACAATACCTCGGACTTCTTTTCACAAGAAGCTTACTATTATTATTACTATTTTTCGAGCATCAAGCTCACACTATATATGTGTCGTCTACTCACATATGTCTTTTCTTCACAATTATATGCACCTTTATGACTTATGTTTTGCCATGCTGGGTTGCCTGGCTCCTATGCTTATGCCCTATGTTCCCGCTTGTTCGGCTAGGGCATAAAGGGAGCACCTCTGCGATTGTTACAGCCGGGTTATCTGGACGTGTACCTCAGACGGGTGAAGCCGAAAGCTAGCATTCTTAAGGGAATGATTGGTCGGTGAGTAAAACGCAAACTACCCACGTTCCAATATAAAACCCCAGATTATAATACATAATGTGATTTTTTAGCATCATAGCTTCGGTATGCACAAAAAATGCATGCTGGCACAGGGAAAGGAAGCCTTAACGGAACTATTCTCTCTGGAAGATGTTTCTTACAATCAACTATAATATAACATAACTCCCCGAATACAACTTGTCTGTTCAAGCAACTATGATCGGACTGCCTGGTTTTCGAACATACTTTGGTGTTTACCTACGGTATAGTATTTGTAAACACTCGAAACCTAAGGTTTTCGGAGGTCGAAGCAGAAAGTCTGCCATGACAATCATTTTACAAATTCGATTGGAGACAAGTTTTTCAGTGAAGTACATTGCTACTGGGACTCCAAAACTTCTTCTTCCTCTAGACCCTTTAACAGGTTGTCTAGCTTACAATCCTGCTGAGAAAACTTGGCGGCTATCTTCATTTGGCCGTACACCAGGCTGACCAGAATTTCCTGCCCATCGGATCCTCGAGGTCCGAACCGCGCCATATGATTCGGATAAAGTCCTGTGTAGCGTTGTTTCACCATGGCCCAGGCTTCCCGCGCACCTTCTCGGCAGGCTGATATCTTCCATAGCCCAAAACGGCGCCGAGCTCCCTTGAACAAATTAACGAATTCCTTCATACTTCCTAGAGGAGAATCGGCTGGCCATAAAGCCTTCGCGATGTTTCTCATTGCTTTCCAGGCTCGTTCGTGCACCTTCGATTGCTCTTGTAGCAGGTCGCCCTGAAATTCGGACACCTCTTCTTCGGGCCGCCCAGTCAGCACACCTACAACAATAAACTTGTAAGGATTTGCATTAGCGAGCCGTGCGGAAGTAAGTTAAAAAGCATACTGAGTATGCCGCATCTCAATTTTCGGTTCTCCTTCAAGGCATCCACCAGTTGAGACTGCATGTATTTCAGCTCTTTGCCTAGTTGGGTGTTGGCATCCTGCAGCTTATTCTTTTCATTCCTGGTCCGTGTCAGTACACGCTGACCAGCGGCCTCTTGCATTTCGGCATGTTGTTTAGCCACTTGTGCGGCCTTCAGTTTCTCTTCAAGCTGACCGGGTGATCCTGCCATCGTAAATACAATAGTGCTTATTTGAAAAAACATTACTGGCACATGATCATATTTTCCGGGCAGGAGGGGACATTATCAGTCGGTGCCTCCTTGGACTTCTCCAGTTCGGCTGTAATAGTAGTTAAGTGGGTCCGACAATTTTCCAGCTCCTGAGACAGCATGTTGTTCTTCTCCGTGAGTACCTGATTACACAAATGATCCTTAAAAGCAGTTGCTTCAACTGTTGCAATTCTCGGGGGCTACTGGTACATGATTATTAAATCTATGCAGTACGATCTTACCCGCACGTCCTTTGAAAGTTGGTAAGTGGACCTAGCAAGCCCATCCCGAATAGCCTGGATGTATGCATCCGCTGAGCTGAAGGCATTGAACGCCTCTTCCGTAAAGTTGGGGTCGCGCATAGAGGCCCTCTGGCGCCGATGGTTTATCGCACTCTCCACTTCAGAGTTGGTGACAGACACATTATCTGAATCTTCGGAGAGAGGACAATCCGAGATTACACCCGCATCAACTCTAGCCCTGGAGGCAGGGTCCGGGGTCAGATTAGTGGACGTATGTCTGGCGACGTCTCCACATACAGTTCGGCGAACGCTCTTCCTAAAATATGGTGCAATAAGGAACGTTACAATTCGGTACGATTGCCATGGGGCACATTAAAAACCATACCTCTTCGACGAAGGCTGGACAGTGTCGTCATCCGCCCTTCTCTTTGAAGACCCACCTCGCACGGGCTCCCCCCTTTTAAGGGATACCACTGGTATAGAGTGGCGAGACGAGCGCCGCCCCTTTAAAACACAAGACAATGCAGTGGGTGAAGCGCAGTGAGAAAAATCTTTTTGAGGAGACATCTTCAGGGTACTTACGTGAGAGGAAGGGAGAAGGCCGGGGTAATCGGCTATAATGGACACTTCCATGACACAATAACTCGCTTGATAGAAAACCCCCTCCTTGAGCTCTACGGATATATCCAGTCCTCTTCGAATCTGGGATCCAGGTCCTGATTATGGTCCTCCGGCTGCGGGGCAGGGCTATAGATCTCCACGACAACTTTCCTCAATTCCTGTCAAGAAATGGTGGGGTTAAGTTGGGTACCACTCAGGAGGAGTATTAAGTAGAATTACTAAGCGAAGGATTACCCAGCTGGGAGGGTTGTACATGGAAAGGCCATCTCGGCACTTAAGGCGAGTGAATTCCTCTTTCTCCCCCTTGAAAGGATTAGCCAGCAAGGAAGCCAAGGCGGCGAAGTTTTCCGGACCCTTGCGTCCGCATCGTGTTGCGGCTTCTTCGCCGTTGTAATGCCACTTGGGGAGTCGTCTAGATTCGAGTGGCTGAATGCCCCGCGTTATTGAAATTGCCATTACCTCAATAATGGACGGCCCGGATTGGGAGAGAGTGCCTTTATCTTGTCCATTAGCCTCTGAACCTCCGCATTGTCTTCCTCCTCGAGGCTTCAGGGGAGCCAGCTATGGCGCTTCTTTAATGGAGCATTGGAAAACGCAGGTAGGCCTTGTCGGATTGGGTCGGATAGGACGACATCTTCAATATAAAACCACTCCGAGGGCCACTCTTCGGATGCCTTCTTTGGAGTGCCAGATAGGTATCCTGTCCCGGCTATGCGCCACACTTCGGTGCCGCCCACCTTGAATATGGATCCCTTTTGGGAGCGAGGGACGAGGCAGAAAAGCTTCCTCCATAATTCAAAATGGGCCTCATAGCCTAGAAACAGCTCGCAAAGAGCGACGAAGCCCGTGATGTGCAGAACGGAGCCTAGCGTAAGGTTGTGCAGTTGGAGGCCATAGTACTCTAGGAGACCTCGGAGGAAAGGATGGATTGGAAATCCAACACCTCTTAATAAAAAGGAAATGAAGCACACCCGCTCCCCTTCTGAAGGATTAGGGAAATTTTCTGCCAAGGCTTTGCTAGTAAAAGAGGTTAATCTCGCCTGAACAGGGACTAGATAAGCAGAGGGAGATATCCCTACATCTGGAGCTTGGTCAGCTGGGCGTGGGTTACATAATAGCTCTCCCAATCGCCTTTTTGCGGCCCATGGGGGCAGGAAGAAGAACTGGGAGCGTTGGCCATGTTTGCGTGCTTTCTTGTGGCAAGCTCTGAGGATTTTCCACCTGGTATGGAATGGCATCTGAGATTCAATCTCCTTAAATAGATGCCTTCCCTACACGGCCCAGGTGTGATGTGTAGAAATGCCTGGATCCTTTGTATTTGTCTGACTAGTGGGAGCTGGAGCGGCGATGGCGCAGAAGACAAAGGATATCACATTTAATGTAAAGCCAAAGATCGAAGACCAAAGATGTAAAACCGAATACAGTCCTTTGGTTCAGATGCTTGGAGATCTGCGGAGGAGGATTCCGCCTTGCAATGTCGAAGACAATTTGCGCGCCGGACACATTGTCATTGAAGACTGGTTCAGGGGCTACTAAGGGAGTCCTGGATTACGGGGTCCTCTGGCGTCCGGGCTATGCAACATGGGCCGGACTAATGGGCCGCGAAGATACATGATAGAAGACTTTCCCCTGTGTCCGGATGGGACTCTCCTTTGTGTGGAAGGCAAGCTTGGCATACGGATATGGATATTCCTTTCTCTGTAAACTGACTCTGTACAACCCTAGCCCCCTCCAGTGCCTATATAAGCCGGAGGGTTTAGTCCATAGAGGCAATCATAATGATACATGCTAGACATCTAGGGTTTAGCCATTATGACCTCATGGTAGATCAACTCTTGTAACCCATATACTCATCAAAGTCAATCAAGCATGACATAGGGCATTACCTCCATAAAGAGGGCCCAAACCTGGGTAAACATTGTGTCCCTGTCTCCTGTTACCTTCGATCCTTAGACGCACAGTTCGGGACCCCCTACCTGAGATCTGGCGGTTTTGACACCGACAATCGCTATCTTGGACAAGCTTCTTGCCATCCTTCATACTTTGACTCGATGGATATTGCTCAAAAATTAGTTTCTATACACAGATGTGTACTGTGATGTAATTCAATACGAGGGTCTTGTGTTTGTTGCCACCACTCATGGCACTATTTTTGCATGGAATCCTGATGCTTTCGGTATGTTTGTATTCCACCGTAATTATAATTTTTTCATCCACATGCATGCGGGTTAGCTAGTTTCCCTTTACTAATTAATCTTCTTGTGTTTCCAAGGTCCTGTGAACATTCCACCACCTATACTTGAAAAAAATTATAACCAAGGGAGTGATGACGATGGTGATGATCGCGAGCATGAGGACGAGCAGGACCTATATACTCAGTGATGCGTGGCAACTTATTTCGATGGATCACCTCTTCTTGTCCGTATACAGGGCACTGCTGATGTTACTAAGGAGGCAGTTCTTGTCTCGCATGGTCGCACTCTCCAGACCTATTCCAACATCCGTTGCAGGGTATTCGGGATGGATACTAGTGTGCTAGCGCCAACACCTTCTCCCTGGTTCAGTATTGGTAGTCTTGGAGGAAACACGCTCTTCCATGGACAAAACTATCCAATGATGGTGAAAGGCGATCCAGCTGCTATTGACACAATTTTACTACCATTTACGAGAAGCAACTGTATCTATACCTCGGACATTGCTATGGTTCCCTACCGTGGCTATCACAATATGCGTCATGATATAGGCCGCTTTAGCCTGGATGATTAGTCCTGCGTTGGTCTCGAGATTGACAATAGTTGGCCCTTCCCAGAGAATCACTTCTGGTTCAAAGCAAGCATTTCCAATGCCGAGGAATGGTTGAGCTAAAGTTCATTTCATTGCTTGTTATTTGTTGTGTGATGAAAACTTTAGTATTTATAATGTATCCTCGTTGTCGTTGTGGGTTGATGACCTATTGTATGTAATGCTAAATGATATGCCTGTGATAAACTTACTAAATTTATGAATGGCTTTTGAGTCGCTTCTCAGAGTGGGTGCTGCGACGAGGCAATTTTTTTTTCTGAATACATAATTGTACGTGCATTGCAACAGATTATCGGATGAGTCCAATCAACAATAGTGGAGTACTACTATTTGTACTAGCTTCACATGCTTCACGCGTCGGGTGGATGTTTGTACTGTAGCTGCGAATCCCATCATCCTAGGTCCTCGGATGAGTCCAATAAACTATAGAAATTTCATTATGATGTTTGGGTTCAAACTTTCAAAACTGCTTCACTATCTCTACGTCTACGTATACATAATACAAGAAGTTCTCAACTTGAGGCCAGCCATCCACCCTCACAAAGAACACTTTTTAACCTAGCACAGACTCTAGTAAATTTGGTAATAGTGTGAGGTGGGCCATATGTTAATGTGTTCGCCATACGTAACCAGCACCTGGAATCCTCGATATATAGTTGGATGGCATGGGCCAGAACAAGCATTCACGTCCAGGAGTACGGCACATGCAACCAGCACGACTTCCATCTGACACCATATTTCTTGGAGTCCGTGCCACAACTATCTCTTCAACCTCCTTGTTTCTCTAACTCAGCCATCGTGCGGCGGGCGAGGTGGGGGTTCGCCAATAGTTGGTTTCCTCAACTGCGGTCCTACTTGTAAGGCCAACTCCAACGCACGACTCCAAATGGACGTCCGTTTTGCCCGGATTCTGTCCGTTTGGGTAGGACAATGGGGTCGTGTCCGGGCCATTTCTCGGATGCGGTGGTCATGCGCCCAACGCGTGGATGCATCCCGGCCGCATCCCATCCACGTACATTTTTCTTTGCAAACACATATTTTTTTCACATTAATTTTTGGTACATGGAAATACATCACCAAATTTTGAGTAGAAAAGCAAGACCAAAGAAATCAAGAACCACAAAAATACATTTTAGAAGATATCCAACTTTCATAACTGCTCTTGTAAGTTGGATTAGTGCCTTCTCGATGCATTCATTGTTGATCTGCGGCGGCTAGATCTTGCGTGCTTCTTTCTTATTCGAGTGTAAAGAAGTAGACATTGCTTTCTCGCATCTAGTGGCATGTCTCGCCTCTATTCTATCAACAAGTGCACTAGTCTCATCTCTAGCCTCTATGTTAGCTAAAAGTGCACGAACATATACTAAATTGCGCTCTATCAATATATCGATGTACTCTTCTTCCCAATACCAAAACTGGCATCCATTCTACACAATAAAATTTTAAGTTAGCACAACTAGTCAAATCCGACAGCACAACCGAAGCTAAAGTAGCACATACCGCATCGGTTGGAACTAGATGAACACCCATCCGGGATGTTCCGGCGTTGTAGACACGCGGCGCAAGACCTTCTTTGGGAAGTCGTCGCACATAATGAGCGGCAACGATGCACCAATGAGGTTTTCGGCCAGCACCGAGCCCGACCGACTGCCATTCATGTATCTGTCAGCGGACCGCCGACGGTGTAGATTCGAGTGGCTAGAGGAGAAGTAAGTACCTGCATGCGGCCTTGCGGCCTTCCCGGGGCCTTCCGACCCGGTGCCCGGCCATTCCATCGCGCGGCGCGGCCTCCCATAGCCGGGCGAGCTCAAGCCTGACCGGATCCGCTCCAAATCAGTCCGTCGGGTGCGCAAAACAGGTAGCCGTGGTTGGGTAGCTCGGGGGCGTTGAGGGAAAGGCGGCTAGGCAAGCGCATGTCCGAGTTGCACGCGCTTGAGTTGGCCTAAGTGAAGATGCAAGACAACAGGCGTCTCCCTAGCAGCGTGGCGGACCAACCGTGTGGGGGTGCGAAGTGGCTTCACTCGTGTGGGGGCGGAGGCCATCCTGCGTGGGCGCTAGGTTTGACAGGACGGTCTTGTTGTCAGTGTCTGACCTCTGTGGCAACCGTCTGCTCCCCACTAGCCTCTTCGTGTACCGTGGCAACCGTCCACCACCTCTTTGCCTTTCCCTCTCGATTTGGAACTACTGTCGCATGCTCTTCCTCCCTCCTCCATTTGCCTTCACCCTTCCTTCTTCCATTGTTTGATCGTCTTCTCAATAGAGGAACACACCGGAAACGACCGTGTTATTCTTGCCCCGATCTAAAAGATGACATGGTGGAGGAACTCATTGATCAGTGTGACATCATCACCTCGGCTAGCATGGCAGGTTCATTCAAGACCATTCTTGACTCAACTAATAACATCATTACAAAGAACCCAAGGGTCCAGGAGCGGTTTGATCTCCCCTATCTTCTTTGCCATGACCATGCTCGCTGGCATGCGGATGACGGAAACCTCGCCTTGTGCAAATTGATGCCGCTTGATAATGATACATGTGATGTTAAGATGCCATCGCTTAAGGGTAAGGCCTGGGCAGGCGCAAATGGAGATTCGGTTATTTATATTGGGTACAAATACAAGTGGGAACTTGTGAATTTGTACACTCGTCACTGGCCTCCACTTCCAAAAATCTCAGAGTACCCTGAGGTTGAGCACGCAGATGATCTACATACGTTCAAATACAATCATGGTGACTGTCGTCTCCGGAAGATAGCAATTTGTCGAGTTCCCAACTACTCTTGGGATTACATGAACTATGAAGTTGTTGCTATCTTCGACAAGCTTGTTGCCGTCCTTACTTCCACACCTCGATGGATATTGCTCAAAAATCAATTTCTGTACACGGATAAGCTCTGTGATGCAATTCAATACGAGTGTGTTGTGTTTGCTGCCACCACTCGTGGCACTGTTTTTGCATGGAATCCTGACGCTTTCGGGACGTTTGTCTTCCACCGTAATTATAATTGTTTCATCCACATGCATGCAGGTTAGCTAGTTTCCCTTTACTAATTAACCTTCTTGTGTTTCCAAGGTTCTGTGAACATTCCAACACCTATACTTGAAAATTTTATAACCAAGGGGGAGATGACGACGGTGATGATCACGACCATGAGGACGAGCGGGACCTATATACTCAGTGGTGTTGGGTAACACAGTAATTTCAAAAAAATTCCTACACACACGCGAGATCATGGTGATGCATAGCAACGAGAGGGGAGAGTATCATCTACGTACCCTTGTAGACCGTAAGCAGAAGCGTTATGAGAACGCGGTTGATGTAGTCGTACGTCTTCACGATCTGACCGATCCAAGTACCGAACGTACGGCACCTTCGAGTTTAGCACACGTTTAGCTTAGTGAAGTCCCACGAACTCCGATCCAGTAGAGCTTCGATGGAGAGTTCCGTCAGCACGACGGCGTGATGACGGTGATGATGATGCTACCGATGTAGGGCTTCGCCTAAGCACCGTTATGATATGACTGATACGTCCATTTTGCATCATGCTTTTATATCGATATTTATTACATTATTAGCTGTTATTACACATTATGTCACAATACTTATGCATATTCTCTCTTATTTTACAAGGTTTACATAAAGAGGGAGAATGCCGGCAGCTGGGATTCTGGGCTGGAAAAGGAGCAAATATTAGAGACTGCACAACTCCAAAATCCTGAAACTTCACGGAAGTCATTTTCAGAATATATAAAAAATAATGAGCGCAAGAAGTTCTAGAGGGGGCCACACCCTGCCCATGAGGGCGGGGGGCGCGCCCTACCCCCCTGGGCGCGCCCACTTCCTCGTGGGTCCCCTGGTGGGCCTCCAATGCCCATCTTCTGCTATATGGAGTCTTTCGATGAGGAAAAAATCATAAGCCATCTTTCTGGATGAGACTCCACCGCCACGAGGCGGAACCTTGGCAGAACCAATCTAGGGCTCCGACGGAGCTGTTCTGCCGGGGACACTTCCCTCCGGGAGTGGGGAAACATCGCCATCATCATCACCAACGCTCCTCTCATCGGGAGAGGCAATCTCCATCAACATCTTCACCAGCACCATCTCATCTGAAACCCTAGTTCATCTCTTGTATCCAATTCTTGCCTCTAAGTCCGGGATTGGTACCTGTGGGTTGCTAGTAGTTATAATTACTCCTTATAGTTGATGCTAGTTGGTTTATTTGGTGGAAGATCATATGTTTAGATCCTTTATGCATATTAATACCCCTCTGATTATGAACATGAATATGCTTTGTGAGTAGTTATGTTTGTTCCTTAGGACATGTGAGAAGTCTTGCTATTAGTAGTCATGTGAATTTGGTATTCGTTCGATATTTTGATGAGATGTATGTTGTCTCTCCTCTAGTAGTGTTATGTGAACGTCGACTACATGACACTTCACCATTATTTGGGCCTAGAGGAAAGCATTGGGAACTATTAAGTAGATGATGGGTTGCTAGAGTGACATATGTGGGGTTCCGGCAAACCCTTAAGGTTCGAACACTAGGGTGCGCGCGAAGTCTTTCCTTCCCACCAATCTATGCCCTAGCTCGCTAAGGTCTCGCGGACGAACTCGGCGAACTCGTAACACAGAAAAACACGAGGTTTAGGCTGGTTCAGGCCACCGTTGTGGTGTAATACCCTACTCTAGTGTGGTGGTGGTGGATTGCCTCTAGGGCTGATGATGAACAGTACAAGGGCAGAACAACCTCCTGAGGTTGAGGTGTTCTTGTGAGTAGGTTCTCGATCGGGTTGGATCAAGCTAAGATGAGATGAAATGATCTCTCCCCTCTACTATGGTGGCTAGCTCTACTTATATAGGCCCTGATCCTCTTCCCAAATATCGAGCGGGAAGGTAGCCAACAACGGCGGGCAAATTTGAAGGAGGACAGCTAGTACAAGCTATCCAGACAAAAGTGGTCTTCGCCTGCGAAAGGCTCTGGTGGTGACGCTATCTTGGGCTCCACGATGACCTCCGTATTGCCGTCCTCCTGGTCTTGGTCCCGTTGCACCAATATAGCAACCTTTGCCTGATGCCTCGGTACTCTTTGCCTGCACTGGCCTCCTTAGCACCAAAGAGGAAACAAGGACGCTGCGCGCTGGCGCCTGCCTGGCACCCGCCTAGTGTCGTGCGTCATCGCTCACGTCACGAGGGCCTCATGAGGTTTTCCCGGCCTTGATATCTCTGCTCCTCATGAGCCTGCCTGGCGAGGCTACTCTAGAGGAGGTCTTGCGTCGTCTGCCTCGCGAGGCTTGGACCCTCGCGAGGGTCTTGGTTACTTTGTTGGTGAAGACGGGCCGCACGGCCTACTAGCTTAGCCACGCCACGGCCCGCAGGCATGCAAGTCTGGGGACCCCCGTTCCCAGGACGCCGACAGTAGCCCCCAGGCCCAAGGTGCGCTCGGGCTTGGCTTCGCGGCGAAGCCAAGGGCCAAGTACGGAGCGCCGCGGGCCCCAAAAGCCTGCGGCCTCGATTGACGCATGGTGGTTGATTAGACGTGGGCGTCTTCGCTTCCCCACACTGCCCTTGAATCCGCCAGGCTATGCGGCCCCGCCTCTTACACAGTTATTCTTCCTTCGCTGCGCCTGGCTCTTCCAATCTCCCCGCTGCCTCGATGCCCAGCTCCGCCTTCTCAATCCATCCCGTGCTCCGCCCGCTTCACCGCCATGGCGCCGAAACAAGCCAAGAAGGGGAAGAAACCTCTATCCTCACCAATTGCGCCTCCATCCTTCGAGCTGGCACTTGGCTGGCCTCGGCTGCTCAACGACGAGGCCATGGACAAGGTGCGCCCCATGCTTGCCTCCAGTTTCAACGAGTGGGGAGAGACGCCGGCTTGGCCCGCGTCTCGCACCAGCATGGCTCAGGCAGTTACCGAGGTTCCGATCTTCATTGATGCCCTCTGGGCTGACCTGATTCCTCCCTTCTCCACCTTCTTCAACGCGGTGCTCGAGCACTATCAGATCCACATGCTCCATCTCGATCCTCAGGCTGTGCTCGCCGTCTTCGCCTTCGTGTGCGAGGCCATGGTGGGCATCGCCCCCTCCGTGGCACTCCTCCGCCACTTCTTCTCGTTGCATCTCACCGGTCCCCGACAGAGCTCAGGGTGCGTGGGTTTCCAGGCCGTGGCTGAGACGGCAGGCGCGGGGATCGACTTCGAGATCCCTTCATCCACGAGCGAGTTCCATACACGATGGGTGTTTGTTGACGCAGGCGTGCTCAACCCTCTGCTCCAAGCTCGGGTGGGGCATGCTATTCCAAACTCCGGCTGGGGTCATCAGAAGCTCATGAGCCCCTGCCTTGCCCCTGTCCGGGCCAGGCTAAGGTGGTTGAAGGACCTTAGCGTGACTGCACCCATGGTGGTGAGGGAGTTCGTCAGGTGTCGAGTTGCTCCACTCCAGCGCCACTTTCACCCGATGTGGGACTTACTCAGCGGACAGGACAACATGAGGTTTCAGGAGGAGGGGCTTCCTCTTGCAGGACGGCAGACAGTGCTCACAGTCCTATCAGGTGTCCCTCTGCTAGACGAAATGCCCAGGAACAACTGCATGTTGTACCGCTGTGAGAACAAAGTCACCTTTGCCACGAACATGCCTTCCTTTGATGAGTGGGGGTTGCGCCCAGTCGGCTTGGTGGGGCCCCGTGAGAACCCCATCACCGTGGTCCCCTTCCTCGCCGCCGGTGCCGGGCTCGCCCCAGGTGATGATGCAGGGGAGCGAGCTGTGACGGGGGCCGGCGGCTCGGGTGCTGAGGAGCACTTGTCGGGTGGTGATCCGGGGGCGTCGTCCTCGGGGGCCTGTGACCCCCCCTCCTGAGGCGTCGGTTGCCGAGGAGATGCGGCATGCGTCTCCCGAGGCTGAGGCTCTAGGAGCCTCGGGAGGTCGCAGTGGGGAGGAGCTAGGCTGTTCGCCTTAGCCGGGCTCCCCTGAGGCCATCCCTCTTGAGTCTTCTTCGGCTCCGCCGTGTACCGGCCGTCACATCCAGCGCTTCGGTCGCCTTTGTGTGGACTTCCAGCAGCTCCGCAAGAGGAAGGGATCCCCCAGCGGCAGCAACATCTTCGGGCCGTTGAATCAACGGAAGTACATCGCTATTGACGTGTAAGTATTTTGTCGCTGTGGCCTTTTGCGTGTGGTCTTCTTATCCTGACGCCTGTCCTCCAGGGCTCCTTCTGCTGAAGTTGTTGCATCTTCCAGGCCTCCTTCATCAACTCCCCCGTCGGCATTGAGCGTTCCTGGCCTGCTTGCCGCCCCTAGTGCAGGGTTGGTCGGAGGAGCATCCCCGCCTTCGGGACGTGCTGAGTCCATGGTTTGGCCGCCCCTCTCCCACGGTCTGGCGTGGAGCTTGGCGGGCGTGCCCAAGACTCCTCCCCTGCTCATGAGCAGTCGCTGGCTGACCTCGGTCTTCGGTTCCTCTTCAAGCAGCGAGCCTCGATCAGCTTTGGATCCTCGCAAGGATCAGTTGACGTCAGGCACGGCGCTAGCCCCTAGCACCCAACCAGGAGGTGGCGCACCACTTGATGCTCCACCCACCGCCCCCGAGGTGGAGGATGAGGAGGGTCGAGCATTCGAGCTCTAGCGCGGGCGCAACGTAGTTCGTCACGAGCTCTTCTAGGAGGCGATGGGTGCGATGAGCCGCCTCGGTGAAGAGCTTGCTGGTGTCGACTCGCGTCTTGAGGCTGAAGGTCTTCGGTTGGTGACGGAGCGGCGCAAGCTGCGAGTGTCCATCAACCTTGGTCGCTATCAGCGCGACCTCGAGACGCGAAGGCCGAGGCATCCCTTGATACGTCCATTTTGCATCATGCTTTTATATCGATATTTATCACATTATGGACTGTTATTTCACTTTATATCAAAGTACTTATGGCTATTCTCTCTTATTTTACAAGGTTTACATAAGGAGGGAGAATGTCGGCAGCTGGAATTCTGGGCTGCAAAAGGAGCAAATATTAGAGACCTATTCTGCGCAACTCCAAAAGTCCTGAAACTCCACGGAACGTCTTAAATAAATAAAGAAAAATCCTCGCCAAAGATGAAGGCCAGTGGGCCCACACCCTTCTCACAAGGGTGGGGGGCGCCCCCCCCTAGGGCGCGCCCCCTACCTCGTGGGCCCCCTGGTGGCTCTCCGATGCCTATCTTCTCCTATATGAGGTGTTTCGATGATAAAATAAATAAGAAGGAACTTTTCGGGACGAGACTCCGCCGCCACGAGGCGGAACCTGGGTGGATCCAATCTAGAGCTCCGGCAAAGCTGTTCTGCTGGAGAAACTTCCCTCCAGGAGGGGGAAATCATCACCATCGTCATCACCAACGCTCCCCTCATCAGGAGAGGGCAATCTCCATCAACATATTCACCAGCACCATCTCATCTCCAAACCCTAGCTCATCTCTTGTATCCAATTCTTGTCTCAAAGTCCGGGATTGGTGCTAGTATGTTGCTAGTAGTGTTGATTACTTCCTGTAGTTGATGCTAGTTGGTTTAATTGGTGGAAGATCATATGTTCAGATCCTATATGCATATTATTACCCCACTGATTATGAACATGAATATGCTTTGTGAGTAATTACGTTCGTTCCTGAGGACAAGGGAGAAGTCTTCCTATGAGTAGTCATGTGAATTTGGTATTCGTTTGATATTTTGAAAAGATGTATGTTGTCTATCCTCTAGTGGTCTTATGTGAACATCGACTACATAACACTTCACCATTATTTGGGCCTAGAGGAAGGTATTGGGAAGTAATAAGTAGATGATGGGTTGCTAGAGTGACAGAAGCTTAAACCCTAGTTTATGCGTTGCTTCGTAAGTGGCTAATTTGGATCCATATGTTTCATAAGTGGGATGCTTGTTCAAGTAAGAACAGCACCCAAGCACCGGTCCACCCACATATCAATTTATCAAAGTATCGAACGCGAATCATATGAACGTGATGAAAACTAGCTTGACGATATTCCCATGTGTCCTCGGGAGCGCTTTTCTTATTATAAGAGTTTGTTCCGGCTTGTCCTTTGCTACAAGAGGATTGGGCCACCTTTCTGCACTTTATTTACTTTTGTTACTTGTTGCTCGTTACAATTTATCCTATCACAAAACTATCTGTTACCGCTTATTTCAGTACTTGTAGAGAATACCTTGCTGAAAACCGCTTATCATTTCCTTCTGCTCCTCGTTGGGTTCGACACTCTTACTTATCGAAAGGACTACGATAGATCCCCTATACTTGTGGGTCATCAAGACTCTTTTCTGGTGCCGTTGCCGGGGAGTGTAGTGCCTTTGGTAGGTGGAATTTGGTAAGGAAAAATTTATATAGTGTGCTGAAATTTACTGTCACTTGTTACTATGGAAAGTAATTCTCTGAGGGACTTGTTTCGGGTATCTTCACCCTGTCCAGTAGAGCAAAGAGTTTCTCCTCAACCTACTGAACCTATTGAAAATGAAACTCCTTTTGAATTTCCTGCGGCTATGATGGAAAAATTGCTAGCTAATCCTTTTACAGGAGATGGAACAAAGCGTCCTGATGAGCACTTAATATATGTGGATGAAGTTTGTGGATTATTTAAGCTAGCAGGTATACCCGATGATGTTGCTAGGAAGAAGGTCTTCCCTTTATATTTGAAGGGAGACACATTGGTATGGTATAGGCAATGTGATGATATGAGATCATGGGACTATAAAAGATTGAAGCTGGAATTTCATCAAAAGTATTACCCTATGCATCTTGTTCATCGTGATCTGAATTATATATATAATTTCTGGCCTCGCGAAGGAGAAAGCATCGCTCAAGCTTGGGGGAGGCTTAAATCAATGTTATATTCATGCCCCAATCATGAGCTTCCGAGAGAAATAATTATGCAAAGTTTTTATGCTCGGCTTTCTGAAAACAATCGCAACATGCTCGATACTTCTTGTGCTGGCTCTTTTATGATGCAGACTATTGAATTCAGATGGAATTTATTGGATAGAAGTAAACACAACTCTGAAGATTGACGAAGGTAAGGAGTCAGGTATGACACCTAAGTTTGATTGTGTTAAATCTTTTATGGATACTGATATTTTCCGTAAGTTTAGCAGTAAATATGGACTTGACTCCGAGATAGTAGCTTCTTTATGTGAATCTTTTGCTACTTATGTTGATCTCCCTAAGGAGAAGTGGTTTAAATATCATCCTCCCATAGAAGTAAAAGTAGCTGCACCTATTAAAGTTGAAGAAAAGACTGTCACTTATAATGATCCTATTTCTTCTACTTCTTATGTCGAGAAACCACCTTTCCCTGTTAGAATAAAGGATCATGCTAAAGCTTCAACTGTTGTTCGTAAAAGCAATATTAAAACTTATACACCTCCTGAGCAAGTTAAAGTAGAACCTAATATTGCTATTGTTAAAGATCTCTTGTCTGATAATATTTATGGGCATGTTATTCACTTCGAAGGTGAAACTGCTAGAATTGCTAAACCTTGTGCTAAAGATAAACATAGACCTGTGGTAGGCATGCCTATTATTTCTGTTAAAATAGGAGGTCATTGTTATCATGGCTTATGTGACATGGGTGTTAGTGCTAGTGTTATACCTCATGACTTATACGAAGAAATTAAGAATGAAATTGCACCTGTTGAGTTAGAAGATATTGATGTCACAATTAAACTTGCCAATAGAGATACTATTTCACCAATTGGGATTGTTAGAGATGTTGAAGTCTTGTGTGGGAAAACTAAATATCCTACTGATTTTCTTGTTCTTACTTCCCCACAAGATAGCTTTTGTCCCATTATATTTGGTAGACCCTTCTTGAATACTGTCAATGCTACCATAGATTGCACAAAGAAAGTGGTTACTGTTCGCTTGGATGATATGGTTCATGAGTTTAATTTCTCTAAATTTAGTAAACAACATCGTGAGGAAGAATTACCTAGTAAGGATGAAATTATTGGTCTTTCTTCTATTGCCGTACCTCCTAGTGATGCTTTAGAACACTATTTTCTAGACCATGAAAATGATATGTTCATGAATGAAAGGAGGGAAATAGATGAAGTATTCTTTAAACAGGAACCTATTCTGAAACACAATTTGCCTGTTGAAATTTTAGGGGATCCTCCTCCACCCAAGGGTGATCCTATGTTTGAGCTTAAACCTTTGCCTGATAATCTTAAATATGCTTATCTTGATGAAAAGAAGATATATCATGTTATTATTAGTGCTAACCTTTCAGAGCATGAAGAAGAAAGATTATTAAAAACTCTAAAGAAGCATCGTGCTGCTATTGGATATACTCTTGATGATCTTAAGGGCATTAGTCCCACTTTATGTCAACATAAAATAAATTTGGAAGCAGATGCCAAACTAGTTCGTGATCCTCAATGACGTCTGAATCCTAAAATGAAAGAAGTGGTAAGAAAAGAAATACTCAAGCTTCTGGAGGCAGGTATAATTTATCCCGTTGCTGATAGTGAGTGGGTATGTCCTGTCCATTGTCTCCCTAAGAAGGGAGGTATTACTGTTGTTCCTAATGATAAAGATGAATTGATTCCACAAAGAATTATCACAGGTTATAGGATGGTAATTGATTTCCGCAAATTAAAGAAAGCTACTAAGAAAGATCATTACCCCTTACCTTTTATTGATCGAATGCTAGAAAGATTATGCAAACATACACACTATTGCTTTCTAGATGGTTATTCTGGTTTCTCTCAAATACCTGTGTCGACTAAAGATCAATCAAAGACTACTTTTACATTCCCTTTTGGTACTTTTGCTTATAGACGTATGCCTTTTGGTTTATGTAATGCACCTGCTACCTTTCAAAGATGCATGATGGCTATATTCTCTGACTTTTGAGAAAAGATTTGTGAGGTTTTCATGGACGACTTTTCCGTCTATGGTTCCTCTTTTTACGATTGCTTGAGCAATCTTGATCGAGTTTTGCAGAGATGTGAAGAAACTAATCTTGTCTTGAATTGGGAAAAGTGCCACTTTATGGTTAATGAAGGTATTGTCTTGGGGCATAAAGTTTTTGAAAGAGGTATTGAAGTTGATAAAGCCAAGGTTGATGCTATTGAAAAGATGCCATGTCCCAAGGACATCAAAGGTATAAGAAGTTTCCTTGGTCACGCCGGATTTTACAGGAGGTTCATTAAGGACTTCTCAAAAAATTCTTGGCCTCTGACTAATTTATTGCAAAAAGATATACCATTTGTCTTTGATGATGAATGTGTAGAAGCATTTGAAATACTTAAGAAAGCATTAGTCTCTGCACCTATTGTTCAGCGACCTGATTGGAATGTACCCTTTGAAATTATGTGTGATGCTAGTGATTATGCTGTAGGTGTTGTTCTAGCGCAAAGAGTTGATAAGAAATTAAATGTTATTCATTATGCTAGTAAACTCTAGACAATGCTCAAAGAAATTATGCTACTACTGAAAAAGAGCTTTTAGAAGTTGTATTTGCTTGTGATAAGTTCAGATCTTATATTGTTGATTCTAAAGTAACTATTCAAACAGATCATGCTGCTATTAAATATCTTATGGAAAATAAAGATGCTAAACCTAGACTTATTAGATGGGTTCTCTTGCTAAAAGAATTTGATTTGCATATTGTTGATAGAAAGGGAGCTGAGAACCCCGTTGCAGACAACCTGTCTAGGTTAGAAAATATTCTTGATGACCCACTACCTATTAATGATAGCTTTCCTGATGAACAATTAAATGTTATAAGTACTTCTCGTAGTACTCCATGGTATGCTGATAATGTTAATTATATTGTTGCTAAATTTATACCACCTAGCTTCACATACCAACAAAAGAAAAAGTTTTTCTATGATTTAAAACATTAATTTTGGGATGACCCACATCTTTATAAAGGAGTAGATGGTGTTATTAGACGTTGTGTATCTGAGCATGAACATGAACAGATCCTACGCAAGTGTCATTCCGAGTCTTATGGAGGACACCACGCTGGAGATAGAACTGCACATAAGGTATTGCAATCTGGTTTTTATTGGCCTACTCTCTTCAAGGATGCCCGTAAGTTTGTCCTGTCTTGTGATGAATGTCAAAGAATTGGTAATATTAGTAGACGTCAAGAAATGCCTATGAATTATTCACTTGTTATTGAACCATTTGATATTTGGGGCTTTGATTATATGGGACGTTTTCCTGCCTCTAATGGATACACACATATTCTAGTTGCTGTTGATTACGTTACTAAGTGGGTAGAAGCTATTCCAACTAGTAGTGATGATCATAACACTTCTATTAAAATGCTTAAAGAAGTTATTTTTCCGAGGTTTGGAGTCCCTAGATATTTAATGACTGATGGTGGTTCACACTTTATTCATGGTGCTTTCCGTAAAATGCTTGCTAAATATGATGTTAATCATAGAATTGCATCTCCTTATCACCCACAGTCTAGTGGTCAAGTAGAGTTGAGCAATAGAGAGCTCAAATTAATTCTGCAAAAGACTGTTAATAGGTCTAGAAAGAATTGGTCTAAGAAACTTGATGATGCATTATGGGCTTATAGAACTGCATAAAAAATCCTATGGGTATGTCTCTGTACAAAATGGTCTATGGAAAAGCATGTCACCTACCTCTCGAACTAGAACACAAGGCATATTGGGCTATTAAAGAGCTTAACTATGATTTTAAACTTGCCGGTGAGAAGAGGTTATTTGATATTAGCTCACTTGATGAATGGAGAACCCAAGCTTATGAAAATGCCAAGTTGTTTAAAGAAAAAGTTAAAAGATGGCATGACAAAAGGATACAAAAGTCTGAGTTTAATGTAGGTGATTATGTATTGCTATACAACTCTCCTTTAAGATTTTTTGCAGGAAAACTTCTCTCTAAATGGGAAGGCCCTACGTCATCGAAGAGGTCTATCGTTCCGGTGCCATAAAAATGAACAACTTCGAGGGCACAAATCCGAAGGTGGTAAATGGTCAAAGAATTAAACAGTATATCTCAGGTAATCCCATAAATGTTGAAACCAATATTATTGAAACCATAACCCCGGAGGAATACATAAGGGACACTTTCCGGAACGTTTCAGACTCTGAAAAGGAATAGGTATGTGCTACAGTTAGTAAACCGACTCCAAAACAATTTTTAAGGCAATATTTCTCCGTTTTAGAATATTTAGAATAATAAAAAAATAAGTAGCAGTCCGGGAAGGACACGAGGATGGTGGGCGCGCCCTACCCCCTGGGCGCGCCCCCTACCTCGTGAGCACCTCGTGTGCCCTCTGGACTCCATTTTCTTGCACGTTACGTATTTTGGTCAGTAAAAATTCATTATATATTCTCCCGAAGGTTTTGACTCCCGTATCACGCAATTATCCTCTGTTTTCGTTTCGAGCTGTCCTGTTGCAGATTAAATCAACATGTCTTGCAAGATTCGGATGGAGAAAGCTATGTGGGTGATTACTTAGCAAATCCCAAGGTCTATGGGGATGTGGAATATGACGGATGGACCACGGAGGAAGAAGAGGACTATGAACCCAAGGGGAAGGAGGAGGCGAGCTCAGACGAAGATGAAGCACCATTACCGCAACCGGGGGACATGCACGTGGAGTTCAAAAAGTCAAGTCTCCCTGATAGGGTAAAGAAACCCAAGTTCGAGTTTATCCCTTTTCTTCTCTTGCAGGAAAATAAGCAAGACCTATGCAAAAAGATATTAACCCTGGAGTGGGAGATTGATGATCTGAAGGATCAAAATGTCGTCCTCAAGCGCAAATTAAGGGCGAAGTCTAAGCCATCAACTAAGCCAACATCACCACCACCTTCTTCACCGACAAAGGAGATATAATCACATGGGTATGGGCACTCCCCTTGGCAACTGCAAAGCTTGGGGGAGGTGCCCCAGTATCGTATCACAATCACAACTCTTATTTTTACCGTTTTTCTTATTTCGATTTTATTAGTAGTATCTTGATCTAGTAGAATAAAGTTTATGGCATGATCTAGTTTTGAGTTTTTCTTTATGATCTCTCTATGTAATCGAGTCTGTGAGCTACATATAATAAAGATTAGTGTTGAGTCAAGGGCTTGATTATTTTGCCATGATCTTGGGTGAATAAAAGAAAATAGAAAAAGAATAAAAAGAAACAAAGAGTTCATATTGATCTTATTGAGAGTAATGACTTCACATAGAAAGAGTATGATGATTAAAAGTTGTTGGGAATTGGCAGACATAGCCTTGGTCATTGTTGCAATTAATAGGAAGTAATAAGGAAAGAGAGGTTTTGACATATAGATATATTATCATTGACATCTTTTATGATTGGGAGCACTCATTAAAATATGACATGCTAAAGAGTTGATGTTGGACAAGGAAGACAACGTAAGGAGTTATGTCTTTCTTATATCTGAGATAAAGTATGTTGTCATGGTTCCTCTAACTTGTTGAGATTGCCTTTCCCCCTCATGCTAGCCAAATTCTCAGCACCAAGTAGAAATACTACTTGTGCTTCCAAATATCCCTAAACTAGTTTTGCTATGAGAGTCCACCATATCTACCTATGGATTGAGTAAGATCCTTTAAGTAAGTTGTCATCGGTGCAAAGCAATAAAAATTGCTCTAAATATGTATGATTGATTGGTGTGGGAGAAATAAGCTTTATACGATCTTGTGATGTGGAAGTAATAAAAGCGACAGACTGCATAATAAAGGTTCATATCACAAGTGGCAATATAAAGTGACGTTCTTTCGCATTGAGATTTTATATATCCAACCATAAAAGCGCATGGCAACCTCTGCTTCCCTCTGCGAAGGGCCTATCCTTTATTATTATCTTCTACCTTATGCAAGAGTCACGGTGATCTTCACCTTTCCTTTTTCATTTTATCCTTTGGCAAGCTCAGCATGTTGGAAAGAACATGATATATATATATATAATTGGATGTAGGGGAGCATGAACCATTATTGTTGATATTACCCTTGAGGTAAAAGGTTGTGAGGCAAAACTATAAGCCCCTATTCTCTGTGTCCGATTAAAACACTGTAACCACAAGTATTGCGTGAGTGTTAGCAATTATGGAGTACTAAATGATAGTTGAGTATGTGGACTTGCTTTTTAGCTCTGACATAGACTCTTTCTAATGTTATGATAAATTGCAATTGCTTCAATGACTAAGATTATAGTTTGTTGGAACCCAATAAGGTTTATGATTTATACTTTTGCAATGTGAATAGATCATCACTTGAACATAAGTAATCATAGGACAAAACCTATATATGTTGCTGTTATAAGAATAATCATGATGCCTTCATGTCCATATTTTATTTTTATCGACGCCTCTACCTCTAAACATGAGGACATATTTATTGTTATCGGCTTTTCGCTTGAGGACAAGCGAGGTCTAAGCTTGGGGGAGTTGATACGTCCATTTTGCAACATGCTTTTATATCGATATTTATCGCATTATGGACTGTTATTTCACTTTATATCACAATACTTATGGCTATTGTCTCTTATTTTACAAGGTTTACATAAGGAGGGAGAATGCCGGCAGCTGGAATTCTAGGCTGGAAAAGGAGCAAATATTAGAGACCTATTCTGTGCAACTCCAAAAGTCCTGAAACTCCACGGAACGTCTTAAAATAAATAAAGAAAAATCCTTGCCAAAGATGAAGGCCAGGGGGCCCACACCCTTCCCACGAGGGTGGGGGCGCCCCCCACCCTAGGGCGCGCTCCCCTACCTTGTGGGCCCCCTGGTGGCTCTCCGATGCCCATCTTCTCCTATATGAGGTGTTTCGATGAGAAAAAAATAAGAAGGAACTTTTCGGGACGAGACTCCGCCGCCACGAGGCGGAACCTTGGCGGATCCAATCTAGAGCTCCGGCAGAGCTGTTCTGCCAAAGAAACTTCCCTTCAATGACTAAGATGTATGTTGTCTAGCCTCTAGTGATGTTATGTGAACGTCGACTACATAACACTTCACCATTATTTGGGCCTAGAGGAAGGCATTGGGAAGTAATAAGTAGATGATGGGTCGCTAGAGTGACAGAAGCTTAAACCCTAGTTTATGCGTTGCTTCGTAAGTGGCTAATTAGGATCCATATGTTTCATGCTATGGTTAGGTTTACCTTAATACTTTTGTTGTAGTTGCGCATGCTTGCAATAGAGGTTAATCATAAGTGGGATGCTTGTTCAAGTAAGAACAGCACCCAAGCACCGGTCCACCCACATATCAAATTATCAAAGTATCGAACGCGAATCATATGAACGTGATGAAAACTAGCTTGACGATATTCCCATGTGTCCTCGGGAGCGCTTTTCTTATTATAAGAGTTTGTTCGGGCTTGTCCTTTGCAACAAGAGGATTGGGCCACCTTGCTGCACTTTATTTACTTTTGTTACTTGTTGCTCGTTACAATTTATCCTATCACAAAACTATCTGTTACCACTTATTTCAGTACTTGCAGAGAACACCTTGCTGAAAACCGCTTATCATTTCCTTCTGCTCCTCGTTGGGTTCGACACTCTTACTTATGAAAAGGACTACGATAGATCCCCTATACTTGTGGGTCATCATCCCTCAAGATTGCCAATGAGGCCTGCTCGCGAGCTTTGGAAGAAGCTCGCGAGGCTGATCACCGCCGCGAGGCTGCGAAGGAGCGCGCGTGGGGGCTTCAGGCCTGGAGCGCGTCCCTTGAGCAGCAGGTGGAGGCACGCAGGGCCGCTCTTACATCGCTGAGGGGGACACCTGCGGAGGAAGAGGAGGTCCGGCAGCGCGAAGAGGCGCTGGCCCTAGAAGCCGTGGAGCGCAGCCTCGAGCTCGAGCGACTGGAGACAAGGGAGCATCAAGTCGCTCAAGCAGAAGATGCCGTCGGGGCCCGCGAAGCCGGAGTCGAGGAGGAGATCAATCGCCTGGTGGCCGAGGTTCCCGTAGATCTGGAGGGCAGGTACGACTTGAAGCTGAAGCTCGCCGGTCTAGAGGGTGCGGGTAGGGCCGCCGCCCTCAGGCCCAGGTTGGACGAGGCCAAGAGGCGAGCGGAGGCCACAGCCGCCGCACTGGTTACGGTGCAGGCGGACTTGGCTTCCGCCCGCGCCGAGCTACTTTCCCTCTGGAGACGAGTTGACGACGCCGAGGCCGTTGCACGTCAAAACAGGGAGGAAGAGCTCCAACACTGAACGCTGGAGCGCGAGCATGCTCCTATGCTTCAAGACCTTCGGAACAGGGCCAACACCACCCTGGGTTACATCTGCGACGAGAACGCCCCGACCCCTCACTCGAATGACTACGCCAGCCACCTGACTTTCTTCACCGAGGTGGTGACGCGCTTGGAGGCTCAATCTGCCCGAGCTCGACGGCTTGTGGAGGAGAGGGGTCGTGGCCTACTTCAGCGCGCCTTCTCATGTGTCTTCAGCCACCTTCTGAATGCCGACCCCAACTTTGACTTCGACGCCGCCATTGCTCCTGTACCCACGGCCGTCCGGGGCGACCTAGCGCGTTGGGTAGAGGACCATGTCGACGCCTTGGTCAGGGCCTTCACCCCGGAGGATGACGCGGTGGTGGTCGTCGCAGATGAAGGTGACGTGGTCGACGACGGTGACGGGGGCATCGCCGACGGCGGCGGCAAAGATGACAACGACGCGAGTGACGCGTCCGTGGGTGATGTAGCAAGTGATATCTCTGGCTGATCCCATGTTTGGTTGTTTCATCCTGCGCACAAAACTCGGGTGTGGCCCTTGGAAGATTTTGTAAGTGCATTTTGAGAGGGGAGCCCCTCGTCTAAGCAAATTGCAGTTTTTACTTTCCTATGTGATGTGGGTATGTGTCCTCGTGAGCTCATGAAGCTGGGGGTGAGCTCCCCGACGTGGTTTACCTTAGTCAGCGCCAACTTAGGGCTGGGTCGTGAGGCGACGAGTTCCTGAGAATCCTGTGGAGCTTATCGCCCCGTTTGAGGGGGGCCCGTAAGAGGTGAGCACCAGACGCGGTGTTAGCGCGTGCTTGATGAACGTGCGCTTTGCGCGGTCCTGCTCACGAGGAGCTTTGCAAGGGAAAGGTGATGGACATGAGTCCCAAACCAAATGAGATCCAGAAGGAAAGAAACAACTCGAACGAGAAAAGGCACCCCCCGCGCGCATCGATAAAAATTCAGCTTCAACTTAAGTCTAGATCTAGAAGGCAAAACCACAGAAAGACAGATCCAAAGCAAAAGGCCACATCCGGCACCTAGTCCAGTCTTTGGGTCTTCAACTCTTCTCACCAGCACAGAGCTAAGTGCTGCCACTACGCGTGGGAGGGAGCCCCAGGGCCTGAGGCCGGTGAGGGAGTCCTGGATTAGGGGGTGTCCGGATAGCCGGACTATAACCTTTGGCCGGACTCTTGGACTATGAAGATACAAGATTGAAGACTTCGTCCCGTGTCCGGATGAGACTTTCGTTGGCGTGGAAGGCAAGCTTGGCAATACGGATATGTAGATCTCCTCCCATTGTAACCGACTCTGTGTAACCCTAGCCCTCTCCGGTGTCTATATAAACCGGAGGGTATTAGTCCATAGGACGAACAACAATCATACCATAGGCTAGCTTCTAGGGTTTAGCCTCTCTGATCTCATGGTAGATCTACTCTTGTACTACCCATATCATCAATATTAATCAAGCAGGACGTAGGGTTTTACCTCCATCAAGAGGGCCCAAACCTGGGTAAAACATTGTGTCCCCTGCCTCCTGTTACCATCCGGCCTAGATGTACAGTTCGGGACCCCCTACCTGAGATCCGCCGGTTTTGACACCAACATTGGTTCTTTCATTGAGAGTTCCTCTGTGTCGTCGTCATTAGGCTTGATGGCTCCTACTATCATCAATGGTGATGCAGTCCAGGGTGAGACTTTTCTCCCCGGACAGATCTTCGTATTTGACGGCTTTGCACTGCGGGCCAATTCGCTTGGCCATCTTGAGCAGATTGAAAGTTACACCCCTGGCCACCAGGTCCGGTTTGGAATCTTAAACTACACAGCCGACATCCGTGGATATTTGATCTTCGACGGATTCCAGCCTCTGCCTTGTGCGCCACGTGGTCACGATGAGTATGACTTAGCTCTCCCATCGGACAGTGTTAAGGAGATCGCACCGGCAGCCGCTCCGACCCTCAATTCGGAGCCAGTTGCGCCTTCCGCGGACGGGTGGATGGACCCCGCCACGGAGGCCTTACCCTCAGCGGTGATCGAGCCGAACATCGACCTTACCTTGCACGAGAGCCGTGTTGTTAAACTGCCAGATCTTTCTCCGGCCACGGACTCCGAACCGCCTGCGCCCATTCCTATCGAATCTGATTGGGCATCAATCATGGAATTTGCCTCCGTGGATATTTTTCAGCACTCGCCCTTTGGCGACATACTGAACTCGTTAAGGTCTCTCTCCTTATCAGGAGGAACCTATCCGAACTATGTCTGGCAGGACTGGGATGCGGACGACGAAGAAATTCGTGACGCACCCACCACCCACTTAGTAGCCACTATCGATGACTTAACCGACATGCTCGACTTCGACTCCGAAAACATCAATGGTATGGACAACGATGCGAGAGACAAAGAGGAACCACTGCCCATAGGGCACTGGACGTCCACCTCATCACATGACGTATACATGGTGGACACACCAAAGGAAAACAACAACAATAACAAACACCGGAATAAATAAGACAGCACGAAGAGCACGGCAGTAAACGCCGGATTCAAAAGCTCTCGGCCAAGTCAGCAAAAGCCGCCCTCTAAAGGTGCCAGAGACGAACTGTTCAGCCTAAACAAAATTTTGGACCAATTATGTCAGATCCATAGCACCCCTGGTAAACCCGCTAATCATACCCATAGAGAATGTTGGGTCTTCAAGCAGTCCGGCAAGCTCAACGCCGTACACAAGGGGGAGGATACACCAAGCGAAGACGAGGATGAGCCTCTCAAGCAAGTCACTGGGGAACAAAAGAAGTTTCCACCAGAAGTCAAAACAGTCAGCGTGTTACACGTGATAAATGGAAGCAAAGCGGCACTCCCAGAAAGACATGCCCAAGGGCCCATCACAGCGAAGTCCTACCACTGGTCGTCTCAAACGATCACTTTCGACCATCGTGATTACCCAGCAAGTATCCGGCGTGTAGGATGGGCTGCTGTGGTATTAGAACCAATAATTAACGGATACCACTTTACACGAGTCCTGATGGACGGTGGCTGCAGTTTAAACCTGATATACCAGGATACAATCCGCGAAATGGGGATAGACCCAACGGAAATCCGACATAGCAACACTACCTTTAAAGGAGTAACGCTAGGCCCAGGGGCTCACTTCACGGGCTCCTTGCTACTAAAAGTTATATTCGGCTTCCCCGATAACTTCCGTAGCGAACATTTAACCTTCCACATTGCTCCGTTCCAAAGTGGTTATCAAGCACTACTTGGACGCGAAGCTTTTGCTCGCTTTAATGCAATACCGCATTACGCTTCCCTCACGCTCAAGATGCCCGGTCCACGTGGCATCATTACAGTGAACAGAAATATTGACCGATCTTTGCGCGCCGAAAAGAATGCGATTGCCTTAGCAGCCGCACACTAAAAACGGCCTCACCAACTAAAGCATTCGATAGGTCGTCAAGACCACGGACACGGTTAGACGAGTCCGGCGCAGCTATATTTAATTCATACCGGATCGAGGGCCACACCCGTATTACAAATACACGGGGCTCAATACGCGCAGACAAGTGGCGATTTTTTACTCATTTTTTATACATGGTTTCTTTAAAAACCCACCTTTTTGCACGACAACTTTTCACCTAAGTTCCTCTCTTTTACAGATGACCATCGTGCTACACCCGTCCAGGATACGGCACAACGGAGATGCAGGCGCAGACGTGCAGCAGGGACCTGCTCCAAGGATTCTTTTTAGATTAAGACCCTGCGTAAACCTTTTTTACTGTGTCTTGTTGATACACATCCCTCAAATTCTCAGCACAATTGAGAAGGATGCTGACATCTTGGGATGTGGCCACGTCAGAATAATGCACGTACCTAGACACAAGGGGCTTCTTACAAAGGGAACTATTTAGGCCCGGTTTATACCATAAAGACCGAATACCTTACGGAGTGTTCGGTGTCGCGAGTTTGGCCTTATATGCATCAGCTCCGAATCATTGTCTTTGGTCAAATGTTGGGTTTGCCCGACTCCTGTGTTTTGGTGCCTTACATTCCGCTTTATCGGCTAAGGCAGCACCAGGAGAACTACTGCGATTGTGCCCTGGTTCATCCGGACGAGCACCTTAGTAGAGAAAGCCGAAATCTGACTGTCATGATATAGCATGAGACTGGTCAACCACTCGATGACCTATCGGAATGTTAGAATTCCTCCGCCTTAACGAAGGGCCGTTTTTCGGTCAGGCATGTACGCACCCCGAGATCAGGAGAGTGCGGAGCCACCAGGGGCTATCTAGTAGCCCCACTGTCAAACTCCTATGGCTAAGTGAAAGTGTTAAAGCTTATAGTCCGGTTGCCTCGTTCGCTGCGCTATCACCTCCTTAATAGGACCAAGACGTTGGGTTAAGTGTGAACACGCGTTTTTTGTGAGCACCTCCGCATTATATGCGTGAGGGTTGAAGCCGATGACTGCAATCTTTCAGGTTATACACATGTATATATAAATGGCCGCACAGGAGGCATCATATTACTTTCAGGCAAAAGTATAAACACAGCCTTAATAAATTTCATAAAAACATTGTGTTTACAATGGGAATACATGTCACTCAAACATAATATTCTTCGAGCATTCGGCCTCTATCAAACGAGCACCCTCGAGAACCTCTTCAAAATAGTGCTCGGCAGCCACTCGGCCAATGGCCGAACCCTACGCCAAAACAGTGGTAGTCTCCATCTCCGCCCACTATGCTTTAACACGGGCAAGGGCCATCCGCGAGCCTTCTATGCACGCCGATCTCTTCATCGCATTAATGCGTGGCACCGCACCAAGGAACTACTGCACTAAGCTGAAATAGCTGTTCCGCTTTGGCTTTTTCGGCCATAGCTGATCCACGACAGACCTCATGGCGAGTTCGGAAAACCTATTTAGTTCGGCCCATTCAGCTAGCTGATCAGTCAATGGAAGCGGACGCTCTGGAACGTTGAATTGCGACCAGAACAGCTTGTCCACTTCACGATCTGTTTGACCTTGGAAGTATTTGGCCACATCGGCAGCGCTCGCCGCCAAGTCCATATATGCATCTGCCAAAGTCCACAGCCGATCCAGAGGGGTATACCGTGGATCTCCGAACTTCCTCCGTAGCATGAAGGGCTTCCCAGCCACAATATCACTGGCTTCCCGCAGCTCCTTCTTCTTCGCTCTCATAGCAGAGTGGGTGTCTTTGTCCGCCATCGTGGCCTTTTCAAGGTCCGTTGCCTTCGCTCGGTTTTCTTTTTCAAGGAACCGGCAACGGTCGGCAGTGTCTTTTAATTCTACGACCATCTTGGCCATCTTCTCTTTGCTCTCGCAATGTGCGGCCTTCTCGGCTTTCAACTCTTCGGCCGCCTTCAAAGCAGCCACATTACTAATCCTTGCTTGTTCCTTGGCTCGGGCAAGTTCTGCCCGCAAGGTTTCCACGGTGGCAGCTCCATCTGCAGTCACAACATATTAAAGATACTGGCATCATGCTGCTCTTACTATGTGGCATTCACCAGAAAATAACACTTACCATGTGCCTCGTCAAGCCTCTTGTTAACAAGCTTGATGTCGGCATCCGCCGCATCCAGTTGTCGCTTCAGTCCGGCAAATTCATGAGTCCGGCTAGCCACCGGAGCTCCTGCTACCTGCACATCAAAGCGGTATGGTTATTACCTGGGACTAGGATCCTCTGTTTGTCGTCGTTTTCGGCGACAACCAGAGTCTCAGGGGCTACTATCTACACAGGGCACACCTAAAAATGTGCGGTACCATCACAAATGTATATCATTTTACATACCTCAAAGCCCGTTAGTAGACTCATAAAGGCATCATGCAACCCTCTTTCGGCGGATGAGATCCTTTCCATCACTGTACCCATCAATGTACGGTGTTCTTCTGAGATGGACGCTCGCTCCAATAGCTCTCTCAGTACGTCCATGACAACACTTCAAGAGAGCCGGACGCTGGGAACTTTGGGTGACTATAGGATTATCTTCTGGCCTCGCTGGATCCGGAGAGGCCCTCCATGACAACACTTCAAGGTCGCCCGCTTCTTCGGCGGAGGAGTCCGGGGGAGGCGTTTCGCTCTCCATCATCTTCGGAAAAAGATCCCCCGAAGACGAGCTCTGCTGAGAAGGGCTAAGATCCGAACTGCAATAAATACTTCGGTTATTCTCCTCAGAGGTAAGGTAGTATATCTCCACTATTAAAGTACTTTTTGATTACTTACAGCTCGTTGGAGGGCTGATCCCCGCGAGGACTTTGTGCGGCAAGAGCACCCTCCAAGACAGGACCCTCTGGTGGAGATTTCTTCTCCCGCTTGGAAACCTTGGTTTCCAGATCTTCAGAGGTAGTCCTCTTCCTTCTCCGGGGTGAGAGAATGTCCGATTCCTCCCCTCGGTTAACCTCCCTCACGGGGGCGCTCGTTCCCTCGGTCAGAATAGGTAGCGATGGAGGCCTGCTTTCGCCCTCATTATTCCCCCCTTTGTCTTCCTTTGAGGGCTCCGGGCAAGGTGCTAGCTCGAGCATCTTTTCCAGTATCGGATTTTCCAAACCCTCAGGAAGGGGGGCCTAACACCGAATCATCTTCGCCTTTGTTATCCAGTCCTGGTCAAAGAGCAATTTCTCAGAATGACGTCATGGTAAATAAGAGACGGTGTGTTCGGCTAAAGGATTACTTACTTGGTCGGCGGTACGGTTGCTGCTCAGGCCCACGTCCTCGGTAGTATCCGGACACTCTATTTGGGGTCCGAAGAATGATTTGTACATATCCTCATGCGTCAGGCCGAGGATATTCTGAATAGTGCGCGACCCTTCTGGGTTGAACTCCCACATATGGAGGGGCCGGCGTTTGCAAGGCTGGACTCGACGAACCAGCATAACTTGCGCCACCATAATCAAACTGAAATCTCCTTTGAAGAGATTTTGGATGCGGCTTTGCAGTATAGGCATGTCCTTGTCTGGGCCCCAGCTCAGCCCTCTGCTAATCCATGACATCAGTTGTGGTGGAGGGCCTGAGCGGAAGGCAGGGGCAGCCACCCACTTGGCACTTCTGGGAGATGTGATGTAAAACCACTCTTGTTGCCATAATCCGGACACCTATGGAAAGGAACCTTTGGTCCACGGAGCTCCTACTGTCTTGCTTATTAATGCGCCTCCGCACACTGCATACTGCCCCTCGATCGTCTTCGGCTTCACGTCAAAGGTCTTGAGCCACAGGCCAAAGTGAGGGGCTATGCGAAGGAAGGACTCACACACGACAATGAATGTCGAGATGTGGAGAAAGGAGTCCGGGGCTAGATCGTGGAAATCAAGCCCGTAATAGAACATCAAACCCCTGACGAAGGGATCCAGAGTGAGGCCTAGGCCTCGGAGGAAGTGGGAGACGAACATGACGTTCTCGTTGGGTTCGGGAGTGGGGACGACCTGCCCTCGAGCAGGCAGCCGATGCGAAACCTCGGCGGTCAGGTATCTGGCCTCCCTCAACTTCTTGATATCCTCTTCCGTGATGGAGGAGTGCATCCATCGGCCTTGAAGGCTGGATCCGGACATGATTGAAGATTCGGAGCACCTGACCTGGGCTTTGGGTGTTAGAACTCGAGACGGGGGAGGGGTTCGATTGAGCACGAGAGGGAAAAAGCGAAAACCTTGTCCCTTTATAAAGAGGGTGAATATCAAGCGCCCACTCCATAGTCGTTTGGGACTTGCCTATAATCTAGGAGTCCTAGACACGGTTGGGTTACCCACGACCGTATTAATGAGAATCCCGTAATTGGGGGAACATGATCTCTACTTTGACAAGACGTGTCAAGAAACCGCCTCGCGTTATGTGTGGAGCTGATTGAAGAAAAATGGCTCGAATAAGCACCGGGCCATGGCATAATGTCATGTTGACAAAACGTGTCAGCAGATTAAGATTTGTGTAAATGTTATTCTCTCTACGACAGTATGTGGAACTTATTTTGCAGAGCCGGACACTATCCTTGTGTTCAAAATCTTCTATGAAGTATTCGGAGGAGGAACCCGCCTTGCAATGCCTAAGACAATCTGCGCGCCGGACTCGTCATCATTGAAGCCTGGTTCAGGGGCTACTGAGGGAGTCCTGGACTACGGGGTGTCCGGATAGCCGGACTATAACCTTTGGCCAGACTCTTGGACTATGAAGATACAAGATTGAAGACTTCGTCCCGTGTCCGGATGGGACTTTCCTTGGCGTGGAAGGCAAGCTTGGCAATACGGATATGTAGATCTCCTCCCATTGTAACCGACTCTGTGTAACCCTAGCCCTCTCAAGTGTCTATATAAACTGGAGGGTTTTGTCCATAGGACGAACAACAATCATACCATAGGCTAGCTTCTAGGGTTTAGTCTCTCTGATCTCGTGGGAGATATACTCTTGTACTACCCATATCATCAATATTAATCAAGCAGGACGTAGGGTTGTACCTCCATCAAGAGGGCCCGAACCTGGGTAAAACATTGTGTCCCCTGCCTCCTGTTACCATCCGGCCTAGATGGACAGTTCGGGACCCCCTACCCAAGATCCGCCGGTTTTGACACCGACAGCCGGCGCTCCTGAGACTCCGGGGCGTGTACAACCCCAACTCATTATTACGTGAGAGTGTCACGGGCGGCGAGCTTCACAAGCACCGTGCCTTCTTTACAGGTACTGGCCTTGCTTCATATCGCCAGACGAGGGCCACGCCTTGCGCCACCCTCGTCCTCCTTTGAGCCGACCGGTCACCAGGACGACTCAAAAGAGGGAAAGGGGACGCCAGCTATCAGTGTTAAAACCGGCGGATCTCGGGTAGGGGGTCCCGAACTATGCGTCTAGGCGGAAGGTAACAGGTGGCAGGGGACACGATGTTTACCCAGGTTTGGGCCCTCTTGATGGAGGTAAAACCCTACGTCCTGCTTGATTGTTCTTGATGATATGAGTAGTACAAGAGTTGATCTACCATGAGATCAGAGAGGCTAAACCCTAGAAGCTAGCCTATGGTATGATTGTATGTTGTTTGTCCTACGGACTAAACCCTCCGGTTTATATAGACACGGAGGGGGCTAGGGTTACACAGAGTCGGTTACAAGGAAGGAGATCTACATATCCGTATTGCCAAGCTTGCCTTCCATGCCAAGGAGAGTCCCATCCGGACACGTGACGAAGTCTTCAATCTTGTATCTTCATAGTCCAACAGTCCGGCCAAAGGATATAATCCGGCTGTCCGGATACCCCCTAATCCAGGACTCCGTCAGTAGCCCCTGAACCAGGCTTCAATGATGATGAGTCCGACGCGCAGATTGTCTTCGGCATTGCAAGGCTGGTTCCTCCTCCGAATACTTCATAGAAGATTTTGAACATGAGGATCATGTCCGGCTCTGCTAAACAAGTTCCACATACCACCGTAGAGAGAATAATATTTCCACAAATCTAATCTGCTGACGTACCCCGTAGCGTGACATCACACCACAGCCAGGTCTTTATTCGAATCGTTTTTCATAACCTATCTCAGCGTGTTTCGCGAGGCGGTTTCCTTGGCACGTCTTGTCGAAGCAGAGATCGTGTCCCCTTATTACGGGATTCCCATCAATACGGATGTGGGTAACCCAACCACGCCATCAATTACGACGCTTGGGGGATAAGCGAGTTTTACCAGGCTGGTGGGGGCACATAGTTTCGTTCGCCCTTATAAAGGGATAAGGTCTCACCTTTTTCTACCCACGCCTTCTTCCTCCTTGCTCATCCATTCTTGCGCACTCGTGCTCCAGCGCCCAAGTCCACATCCTTCTCCGCAACTCTCTCTAAACATGTCCGGAGCGGGAGGCAAGTGGATGGTCTCCTCCGTCACGGAGGGACACATCAAAAAACTACGTGGGGCCGGATACTTAGCCGCGGATATCGCGCACCGGCTCCCAGCCACGGGGCAGATCGTCCCTACCCCGGAACCTTACGAAAGGGTGGTTTTCCTCCCCCACTTCGTCCGTGGACTGGGGTTTCCCCTCCATCCATTCGTCCATGGCCTTATGTTATATTATGGGCTGGACTTTCATGATCTGGCCCCGAATTTCATCCTCAACATCTCGTCATTCATCGTCGTGTGCGAGGCTTTCCTCCGCATCCGGCCCCACTTCGGCCTGTGGCTGAAGATGTAACACCCGGATGTAACTTACCCAATATGTACTCCAACTCTTGACGTTTCCGGCCTTAAGTTATTTTATTTCCTTGGGTTCGGGTCTTTGTTTCCGTGTGTTGTTATCGTTGTCATGCATCTCTTATCATGTCATCATGTGCATTGCATTTGCATACGTGTTCATCTCATGCATTCGAGCATTTTCCCCGTTGTCCGTTTTGCATTCCGGCGCTTCGTTCTCCTCCGGTGGTCATTTCTACCTTTCTTTCATGTGTGGGGTTTAAACATTTCTGAATTGGACCGAGACTTGCCAAGCGGCCTTGGTTTACTATCGGTAGACCGCCTCTCAAGTTTCGTATCATTTGGACTTCGTTTGATACTCCAACGGTTAACCGAGGGACCGAATAGGCCTCGTGTGTGTTGCAGCCCAACACCCCTCCATTTTGGCCCAAACCCACCTAAACCTTCTCCATCATCTAGAGCGTTCGATCACGATCTCGTGGCCGAAAACCGCACCTCATTTGGACTCTCCTAGCTCCCTCTACCTCTATATAAAGACTCCTCCTCGGAAATCCGGATCTCCCCCCGTCCAAACCCTAAAAATCGGATCTCCGCCACCGCCGGACACGTTCGGACAGAGCCGGACGCGTCCGGATTCGCCACCGCCGCCACGTGGCGCCCCGCCACTCTCCCGCCGAGCCGCCCCACATCGCCGACCACGCCGCCAGCCCGCAGGCCCGTGCGGGGCCCTCCCAACCCATCACGCGCCCCGCCGCCTGGGATCCACCGGCGCCGCCACGCCCGCGGCCACCGCCGCCCTTCTCCATCGCCGGCGCAGTCGCCACCTCGCCGGCGCGAGCTAGCCGCTGCCCGAGCTCGCCGGCCCTGTCCCCGCACCGCCCCGCACCATCCTCCTCCTCGCCGGAGACGCCGGCTCTCCGCTCCGGCGAGCCCCGCGGACTACCCCGGCGACCCCTCCGGCTGCTCCCCTTTTTCCGGCAAACAAGAACCTCCGGCGAACATCGAAGAGCGCGCCGCCCGATCTGGATCCAGATCGGGGTGAACAGTAAACCCTAGGTTGCCTCCTCTTTTTTTCCCTAAGTCTGTAGTCCAAATGCCCATGTTCATCACATCATAGCTCCTCATCTGTAACTCCGTTTTTGGCATATAGCATATCAAAATGTTCGCCTCAGAGAGCACATCATTTCATTCCATTGCATCATTTTCATTTCAGTTCATCTTGATGCCCAAAATGCTGTTAGAGGAGTGCTACTTGAGTTATTTGTCAGATCTGTTTCTCCATTTAGATATTTGTCATTTTCGCCATGATTATTGTGTGCATGATATGACCTGGAGCTCTACATATGTTTTGTTAATGGTTTTGCCATCTTTCCAGAGGTGCAACCCATGTATTTTTGTGATGTGTGTGGTGACTAGAACAAGCTTGCAAAGTGAGGCACTTGGTAATGCTGATTTCAGGGACTTAGCATTTCCACCAATTCCTTGAGCTGTTTATCTCATATGGCCATATGTTCATGTTGTTTTCTAGTGATCCGTGCCACTTTTGGGGATGATCAGTAAGGATGTTTTGTTAATGTTGTAGTGCTCTATCCATCCATGTCTTTGTTTGCAATTATGGATCACCCTAGCTTGAGTCAATCGAGCTCTACTTTTGCTACTTCGTGAATCTGGGCAGATTGTCTACTTGTTAGCGATTTTGCCGAGGATGTTGTAGTTGATCCGTGCATGCTATGCTATTGTTCTTGCCATGTCTAGCTTGCATTTTGTGAACTCTTGATGGGTGTATGCTTAGCTCGTCATGAGTTGCTCCGTAGTGAGTGCATCGAGCTCGTAAACATGCCTACTTGATATCTGTTTTCAGCATGCTTCAGTTTTCACTAAGTCTGAGAACTGATTATGTTTTGCCATGTTCACATGCTTGCAATTGTATTTTCTGATCCCTTTTGGCTCAGGGTCACTAAGGGACTTTTGTTAAGATCTTTGAGTAGCTCCATGCCATGCTTTAATTTGCCATATTCAGGTCCTGTAGCATATAGTTTTGATGCTCCGAAGAGTGCTACCTGATCTGAAATTCCACACAAGTGTTAATTTCACTAAGTCTGAAATCTGTTTACCATATGCATTTTTTCCATGCTTGTTTGAACCTGTTAATGGATGAATTGGCCGTAGCTTAGTGCTAGACTTTTGTTAAGCATCATGCATGCATCCCTTCCATGTATTTTGTTGTCATGTTTGGGTGCTGTAGCATGTTCATCTCATTGCATTTAGATGGCTACTCGCTGTAAATCACAGAACGTGGCCATATTTGTTTTGCTTGCCATTTCCAAACCGTAACTCCGATTCCGGCGTTCTTTATATCGTTTTCAAGCGATTTCATCTAATCTTTCCAGTGGCACACTTGGATTCCCAAGTTGAGGCCAGGTTCATGCATCCCTTGTCAAATCTTGCATATGCATCCCGCATCGCATCCCGCATAGCATACCATCTTTGCATCATATTGTTTGAGCTTTGCATGTGGTTGATTGTGTTCCGTTTGCTTGTTTGTCTTGTTTGGGTAGAGCTGGGAGACGAGTTAGCTAACGAGGAGCCCGTTGAGTTTGCTTTCGAGGATCCAGTCAACTCTGACAACTTTGCAGGCAAGATGATCATACCCTCAAAATCACTACTATCTTTGTTATGCTAGATTGCTCGCTCTTTTGCTATGCCGATGCTACGATGCCTAGCACTTGCTTTCAAGCCTCCCAAATTGTCATGTGAAACCTCTAACCCACCATGTCCTAGCAAACTGTTGATTGGCTATGTTACCGCTTTGCTCAGCCCCTCTTATAGCGTTGCTAGTTGCAGGTGAAGATTGGAGATCGTTCCTTGTTGGAACATTATTTACTTGTTGGGATATCATTATATTGCCATGTTATCTTAATGCATCTATATACTTGGTAAAGGGTGGAAGGCTCAGCCTCTCTCCTAGTGTTTTGTTCCACTCTTGCCGCCCTAGTTTCCGTCATATCGGTGTTATGTTCCCGGATTTTGTGTTCCTTACGCGGTTGGGTTATAATGGGAACCCCTTGACAGTCCACCTTGAATAAAACTCTTCCAACAATTCCCAACCTTGGTTTTTCCATTTGCCACCTAGCCTTTTCCCTTGGGTTTCGCGGACTCAAGGGTCATCTTATTTTAAACCCCCCGGGCCAGTGCTCCTCTGAGCGTTGGTCCAACCTAGAGCACCGTGCGGGGCCGTCCCTTGGCAACTTGGGTTGTGTTGACTCACGTACGCTTAGCTTATTCGGTGTGCCCTGAGAACGAGATATGTGCAGCTCCTATCGGGATTTGTCGGCACAGCAGGTGGTGTTGCTGGACTTGTTTTACCATTGTCGGAGTTGTCTTGAAGAACCGGGATACCGAGTCTGATCGGAATGTCTCAGGAGGAGGTCTATTCCTTCGTTGACCGTGAGAGCTTGTCATGGGCTAAGTTGGGACTCCCCTGCAGGGATTTGAACTTTTGAAAGCCGTGCCCACGGTTATGGGCAGATGGGAATTTGTTAATGTCCAGTTGTAGATAACATGAACCTTAATTTAATTAAAATGAATCAACTGCGTGTGTAACCGTGATGGTCTCTTCTCGGCGGAGTCCGGGAAGTGAACACGGTGTTGGAGTAATGTTTGCCGTAGGTTGTTCTTTAGTTCTTCGTTCGTGCTTGGCCTTCTCTTCTCGCTCTCTTTTGCGAACAGGTTAGCCACCATATATGCTAGTCGCTTGCTGCAGCTCCACTTATATTTACCTTACCTTATCTATAAGCTTAAATAGACTTGATCGCGAGGGTGCGAGATTGCTGAGTCCCTGTGGCTCACAGATTACTATTACACCAGATGCAAGGCCTGATGATTCCGCTCCAGGTGACGAGCTCGAGCTCAAGTGGGAGTTCAACGAGGACTCTCAACAATACTATGTTTCTTTTCCTGATGATCAGTAGTGGTTCCCAGTTGGGGGTGATCGGGACTGTGTCGCTTGTTGGGTTGTCTTTTATTTTGGCGCTGTAGTCGGGCCATGAGTGTTTGGCTGATGTAATGTTTTTTTATGTACTTGATTGACGTGGCGAGTGTAAGCCAACTATGTTATCTCCCCTTTTATTAATTATATTACATGGGATGTTGTGAAGATTGCCTGACTTGCGACATTGCCTTCAATGCGATTATGCCTCTAAGTCATGCCTCAACACGTGGGAGCTATAGTTGCATCGAGGGTGTTCCAAGTTGGTATCAGAGCCTTCCCCGACCTTAGGAGCCCCCATTGCTTGATCGTTTTTAGCAGTCGTTGTTGAGTCTAGAAAAATGTTTTGAGTCATTTAGGAATTATATATCGGAGAGTTTAGGAATTCTTTTTACTTCCCAGTCTCCTCATCGCTCTGGTAAGGCATCCTGACGTAGAGTTTTGACTCTTCTCTTCTCAAATTTCACTAAAAAAAATTTAGGATCACGCGGGTATCTTGGAATCGTTCCGATGGTTTTAAGACGAGAACATTGTCTTGGTGCCTCCTGTCAGGGGTTTTGTGGAAGTGTCCCGGGGAGTTGAGCTATGAGGTGTTGTCATCATAATTTTATCATTGCAGTTCTGGAATACCTGAGTTTAGTACGCCGACATCGAAAATCTCTTTTATGCAGTTCGTTGGTGAGATAACCTCGACGCCACCCAGTACTGGGGCGGGAGTTCGGGAGTATCGCCATAACTTGTATAACGGATGCTTTTCGAAGGTTGAGGTAGATGGTTTCCGAAGTTTTCTCGGTTATGTGTTGAAGGATGGATACAGCTGGATGTAGGAATTGCTAGATTTGGGTGAGATATTATGCTTCCCCTGTATCCCCAACACCTGATTGCATAACCGGAAAGGTTCGGGAGTTACATAGATGGGAATTCTCGTAGCTCTAGTTCTTCTTCCACGGATATTTGGTTTGAGATTGGGATTTCTTACCGATTATTCGTTCTTGATCCGTACCTTGTTGATTTATTTATCTACCTTAATTCTAAGTGGCTTCTCAATTTATGGATATGTGACCATTTCAAGAGGAATGCATTCGTTCATTTTGTTCGGATGTGAAGACTATATGTTGCAATTTTCATTCCGTTGGATTCAGCTTCATTTATCTATCTATGTGCTAACGGTGGTCAACCTCTTCAGGACGGCTCCCGCTAAGAGCACCAATCAGAATCAGAATCAAGATCCGCCACCACCTCCCCCTCCTCCGGAGGCATGGCAAGCTGTGATGGCCGCATCCAATGCAAACACACAGTTGATCATGCAAATTCTCCAAGAGCGCAATCAACAATCAGAATCACTTTGCTACACTCAACCAGTTCCTTGCTAACGGGCCAAAGACTTTCAGCAATTGTGTTGAGGCAACCGATGCTGATGATTGGCTCGTGGATCTGTGCAAGCATTTCGAGTGCAGTAACGTCAGGCCTGAGGACTTCGTCAAGTTCGCTTCCTTCCAACTCAAAGATCAAGCTGCAGAATGGTTCCAGCAGTACAAGGATTCCAGAGGTGGACGTGTTATCACTAGGGATGAATTCCATCAAGACTTCAAAGCTCATCATATTCCTCAGAGCGTGGTTGAAAGCAAGCGTGAGGAATTCCGCAACCTGAAGCAAGGCTCTTTGTCTGTCTATGACTACAACAAGTTGTTTCAGAAGCTCGCCCACTTTGCCAAGCAGGACGTCCCTGATGAGAAGAGCATGATATACCAGTTCAGGGGTGGTCTCAGAGTAGAAATCCAGCTAGCTCTTGTTCTCTTTGAGCCCTTGAGGTACGATGAGTTCTACAAAATGGCATTGAAGCAAGATGCCGCTCAACTGAGATGTGATGCTTCCAAGAAGCGAGTCAGTGACACTACTCCTTCTTCCTCTACTCAAGTGGCCAAGCAGCAGAAGTATTGGCTTCCTCCTCCTTCGTTCCGTCAGCCGTATCAGCAAAAGAGCAAAGGTGGCAGTGGATCTTCCCACCCACCCAACCCTGGCTTTCAGAACAAGACTTCGTCTCAAGCTCCAAAATCGAGTGCTCCATACCACCGTCCGCTTTCAGAGGTCACGTGCAACAAGTGCCAACAGAAGGGTCACTATGCCAACAAGTGTCTCAACCAGAGGCGTCTCCCTCCCCCTCCTCCTGTGAGATCGGCAAGTACAGCTATGGTCAAGCATAACCCCAAGCACGCCAAGGTCAACTTGCGGAATGCAGCCCAGGCAGAGGACTCATCAGATGTCATCATGGGTAACTTTCCAGTTAACTCTTTTCCCGCAAAAGTTCTTTTTGACACTGGTGCATCGCATTGTTTCAAGTCAAGATCATTTGTTTCCAAGCATGACTTCATTTCACAAATGTTGGGTAAACCTATGGGAGTGGTTTCCCCTGCTAAGTCTATGAGGGCTACTTCAATAGTCCCGGATATTTCTATCATGATGGGTGATTTCAAGTTTCTGGCTTCCCCAATGGTTCTTGGTAACTCGGATATTGATCTTATTCTCGGGATGGATTGGCTTTCTAAGCACAAGGCTCAGCTTGATTGTGCAGCCAGGCAGATTCAATTGACTCATTCGTCTCAGGATGTAATTGTCTTTGCCGCGAATGACGATACCATCCGTCTGTTTTCTCTCAATGAGAAGGGTGAACTAGATGCTATCTCGCAGATTCTAGTCGTTTGCGAATATCAAGACGTCTTTCCAGAAGAGCTTCCAGGAATGCCTCCGCACCGGGCAGTTGAATTCGTAATTGATCTTGAGCCTGGCACGGAACCTGTGTGCAAGGGTCCTTACAAGCTCGGACCTGAAGAGTTGAAGGAGCTGAAGAAGCAACTCGATATTCAAGAGAGAATGGGTCTCATCCGGCCTAGTTCTTCTCCTTGGGGTTGTGGTGTTCTTTTTGTGAAGAAGAAGGATGGAACGGACCGACTTTGTGTTGATTACCGTCCATTGAACAAGAAGACCATCAATAACAAATACCAACTTCCCAACATCAATGAGCTGTTCGAACAACTCAAAGGTGCCCAAGTATTCTCCAAGCTTGATCTCCGTATGGGTTATCATCAGATTCGAATCCGTGAGCAAGATATTCCCAAGATGGCTTTCAGGACAAGCTATGGTTCATATGAATACACTGTCATGTCTTTTGGCCTCGTCAACGCTCCTCCGACTTTCTCTCGCATGATGAACTTCATCTTCAACGCCTACACCAATGACTTCGTTTTGGTCTATCTTGACGACATTCTGGTTTTCTCGAAGAACAAGGAAGACCATGCCAAGCACTTGCGTTTGGTGCTCGATAAGTTGAGGGAACACCAGTTCTACGCCAAGTTCTCCAAGTGCGAATTTTGGCTCGATGAGGTTCTTTATCTTGGTCATATCATCTCTACCAAGGGCATTGCCGTGAATCCTGAGAAGGTGTCTGCAATTGTGAATTGGGAACCTCCTCAGAACGTGAAGCAACTCCGTAGCTTCCTCGGTCTCGCAAGCTATTGTCGAAGATTCGTTGAAAACTTTTCTAAGATCGCGAAGCCTCTCTCAAATCATCTCCAGAAGCACGTAAAGTACGTTTGGTCTCCGGAGTGTGACATTGCTTTCAACACTTTGAAAGAGAAATTGATCACTGCTCCAGTTCTGACTCCGCCTGATGAATCCAAGCCGTACGAGGTCTTTTGTGATGCCTCTCTCCATGGTCTTGGTGCAGTGTTGATGCAAGAGAAGAAAGTTGTTGCTTATACCTCTCGCCAGTTGAAGCCCAATGAGAAGAACTACCCCACTCATGATCTCGAGTTGGCGGCAGTTGTGTGTGCTGTTTTGACTTGGAGACATCTCTTATTGGGAAGAAAAGTGTACATTTTCACTGATCACAAGAGTCTCAAGTACATCTTCACTCAGCCTATTCTCAACCTCACAAGAGTCGAAATGATTCAAGAGTATAATCCGAGTATCGAGTATACTCCAGGCAAGGCCAATGTGATTGCTGACGCATTGAGGAGGAAGGCTTATTGCAACAGTCTGATTCTCAAGCATTATCAACCCGAGCATTGTGAAGCTTTCCGCAAACTTAATCTGCAAGTTGTTCCTCAAGGTTTCCTCGCCAACCTTCAAGTCTCTCCTACCTTGGAAGATCAGATTCGCCAAGCTCAGCTTCTTGATGCTATGGTGAAAAAGGTGAAGATTGGGATTGCCAAGAGTCAACCCAAGTACAAGTGCTACCGCCTTGATGACAAGGATACTCTCTTCTTCGAGGATCGTATTGTTGTACCCAAAGGTGAACTTCATAAAGTGATCATGAACGAGGCTCATAATTCTCTCCTCTCCATCCACCCTGGGAGTACGAAGATGTATCAGGACCTCAAGCAGGCTTATTGGTGGACTCGAATGAAGCGCGAGATTGCTCAATTCGTGAACGGGTGTGATGTCTGCGGAAGAGCGAAGGCAGAACACCAAACGCCAGCTGGTCTCCTCCGACCTCTTGCCATTCCAGAATGGAAGTTTGACCACATTGAAATGGACTTGGTGACTGGGTTTCCAAAGTCCAAGCGTGGCAATGATGCTATATTCGTTGTTGTCGGAGTAAATAGCCATGGGTAGCCTAGCCGGCCTCCCCTGGCACTTCTGAAAAATTTACGAGCCCGCCCGGCTCTCAAGAATCCAAGACAAGTGGCCGCCTTCCCCTAGCTGGCAGCGATCAAGGCCGGCTTTCGGAAGGCGGTCCGGCTTTAGCCCTCATGAGAAGGCCGACTCCAAGAAGCCGGCTATGAGAAGGCCGACTCCAAGAAGCCGGCTCCCGTAAAGCAGCCAAGACCGTACCCACAAAGTTTGCACCCACCTAACGGCAGTGCGACGAGGCGTGGCTACAGAAGAGCCTGCCACCCCCGAATCCTGGGGCACGCCTGGCACAGTGCGCCGTACGGGGTAGGCATGACCCGTTCGGCGCGGCACTGTTGCCATGTTGACCCTGGCCTCACCCGCGACGAGCCGCCAGCGCGGCCCACAGGCGGTGGGCCCCTTTGAGCAGAGAGACGGCCGAAGGTGGCCACGCTTCCAACCAGCCGGCCCAAGACAGAGCCGGCTCCCCGCAGCCAGCTTGCCGCCTCCCTCGAAGGAGACACCCCATTAAGGAGACAAGACGCAGTAAGGCTGCAGCGATCGCCCGACAGGCTGCGGTACTGTAGCCACGCTTACCACGATGAAGCTCTCGTCAACTAGATGAAGCCACAGTAACCAGCCGCCGACCAGGCCCTGGACAGTGGGGCCTGCCTGTCGACCGAGGTGCCGGCAGTCGGCGGGACCCACCAGTCGGCGGGCCTCAGCAGCCGGCGCAGAAGCCGGCGAGCACAGTCACAGACGGCTGGGCCCCGCGCCCAGCCGGATTACCATTGTACCCCCGGGGGGTAGGCCTATATAAACCCCCCGGAGCACCCATGCAAAGGGTTCGACCTCCTGCTAGTTCTAGACACCATACAAGGAGAAGAAGCAGGCTAGCCGTGCCCTTTCTTCCTCCTCCCCCCAAAAACAGCTCAAGGAGCGTTGTGTAGCTGCTTGATTCATCGAGTGAGTATGCGGAGACCCCGCAGACCAGCAGTAGGGGTTTTATCTCCACGGAGAGCCCCGAAGCTGGGTAAGATCCGCCGGCGTGCATGTCTTCGCCTTATCCCGCTTCCAGGCACCGGCGATGTCTTACTGGTTCCCACAATGATAAGCCACCCGTTGGCATATGTCGCACCTACCACCCGACATTTGGCGCCCACCGTGGGGCCAGGCGCACCGTTGTCCGAAGACCTATTCTGGACGGGAACCCTCTTCCTCCCCAGCGAGCGTAGCCAGCCCGGCACGCCGGATGGCGCTTGACACGACGCGCTGCAAGGCGTCACCGGCATCTGCGCGGCAAGCGGCCTCGCCGATCTCCCTGACGAGACCTTCGTCTCCGACGAGCTCGCCTCCAATGCGGGCACTGACGGCCTCGCCAACCTTCTCGGCCAGCTCCATGTCTTCAACGAGCCCGCTGCGGACCTGGAGTCGGTTGGCTCCACCGACCCGATGCCTGTCGACTCCGACACGGCCTCCTACGACACCTTCCCCACCAACGTCGCGATCTACAACGACCCGCTTCCTCAAGCCGACGGCAGCGATGCTGTCACCGCCGAAGTGATGGTTGTCGGCCACGGCGGCCTGGCCGACGAGAGCGCCCACGACTTGTCCGCTCCTCTCCCGGCCGACGCCGACGACGAAGCACTGGAAGCATGCCGCCTCACCCTCCTCGCAGAGGGCCAGAGGCTGGCCTCCGTAAGACGCCTCACTGAGGCCTACCAGCGCGAAGCTGACCGCGCCGCCTTCGGCACGCCGGCCCCGGGCGGGCCAAGCCGGGCCGGCCTTGTCAAGCAACGCGGCGCCATCATCGCCGACACGCTGGGAGTCGACCGCCCGGTCTATGCCACTCCGCTCGACAACTTGCGTGCCGCCCAGGCGGCCGTAGACGAGCTGGACGGCCTGGAGGCCGAAGACCTTCCCCACATGACCCGGCGCATCCAGCAATTGATTGACGCCGCCGCGCAGCGGCACGAAGCCGACGCTCGCGCGGAAAGCCTTCCCCCGCGCCGAGAACACAGCGCGACATCCCGGATGCCGACTGCGAGCAATACCCACGCGCGAGGCGAGAAGGAGTCGGCTACCAGCCGCAGCCGGACCCGGATCTCGATCGAGCGGGACGCGGACGGTCATCCTCGAGCCATGGAATGGCGGGGCGACCCGCCTCCGCCTCCGCGCCATGGAGAGAGATATCCCGCCTCGCCGCCAGTGGCGCACCCGACTCTCAGCGGCTGACTGGGCCACCGCGAAGGAATCGGCGAGAACGACGCCCGCCATCGGATCGACCGCCTGGCGCGATCCCTGGCGTTGGAAGAAGAAGACGATGTCGGCCAGCCTTGTTTTGGCCCCCGCATCCGCGACGAGCCCTTTCCCAAAGGGTTCTCGCTCCCAAGAGACACGCCCAAGTACAACGGCTCCGTGAAGCCGGAAGATTGGTTGATCGACTACTCCACCGCGGTTAGCATAGCCAACGGCAACCGGCGCATCGCCGTGAAGTACGTGCCCCTCATGCTGCAGGGCACGGCGCGGACCTGGCTCAACAGCCTCAAGCCGCATAGCATCAACAGTTGGCTAGACTTCACAGAAACCTTCATCCGCAACTTCACCAGCACCTACAAGCGGGCTCCCAAGCCCAGACAGCTTTCCTTGTGCGTACAAGGCCCCGCCGAGTCCACTCGCGATTACCTCACGCGTTGGGCCGAGCTCCGCAACTCCTGTGAAGCGGTGCACGAGGTACAAGCCATAGAATACTTCACAGCCGGATGCCGAGAAGGCACCCTCCTCAAGCACAAGCTCCTCTGCGACGAGCCGGCTACCCTCGACGAGCTTCTGGACATAGCGGACAAGTATGCCACCGCCGACTCCTCGATGAAGACCGAGCTTCGGGTAGACGCGTCCGGAAAGGTACTCAACCCGGCGCCCAAGACGCCGGCTGGGGATTCCGGCCGACACCCCAACTCGAACGACCACAAGCGCAAGGGCCCCGCGCCGCCTCCCGCCAGCCGGCAGGTGGCCACAGTCGAAGATGCACCGCCTGAAGAACGACCGGCGCCCAAGAAGCCCAAGGGCGGCAGGCCGGCTTGGCAGCCCGCTTTCTCCTACGAGCAAACCCTCGACGCCCCTTGCAAGTTCCCCAGCGGCGCGAAGCCGTCCAACCACACGACCCGGATGTGCAACTGGCTCACCCGAATCTCTAAGGGCGAGGGGCTCTTGCCACCTCCGCCTGCCGGCCCGCCGCCTCCGCCGTGCATGACGAGTTCCCTGATGAACAAGCAACCTACATCGTCTTCACCAGCCAGCCCGAAGACCGGCGCAGCAAACGCCGAGAGCACCAGGAAGTCAGCGTGGTCGCTGCCAACCCCACTAGGCATATGCATTGGTCAGAAAAGCCCATCAGCTGGAGCCGGGCCGACCATCCGGAGGTGATGCCGTCTCCCGGCTCTTATGCTTTGGTCCTGGAAGCCACCCTTGTGACGGACAGACGCGCCGCCCGCTTCTCCCGTGTGTTGATAGACGGCGGGAGCAACATCAACATCCTGTATCATGACACCCTGGAGAAATTGAACGTCAAGACAAAACAACTCACGCCCAGTCGGACAGTGTTCCACGGCATCGTACCCGGCCTGTCCTACACCCCCATTGGCAAAATCAAGATTGATGTACTTTTTGGGGACAAGGAGCATTTCCGCCGGGAAGCGATCTGGCTTGAAGTGGTGGACCTGGAGAGCCCTTACCATGCATTGCTGGGCCGACCTGCTTTGGCCAAATTCATGGCAGTTCCCCACTATGCCTACCTCAAGATGAAGATACCATGCACCAAAGGCGTCATCACCGTAGCCGGTGATTACAAGAAGTCCTCCGAGTGCGCAGCGGCCAGCAGCCGGCTGGCCGAGTCCCTTGTGATCGCCGAAGAGAAGAAGATGCTGGACCGAGTCGTGGCCATAGCCGGCAAGTAGTCGGCCGTGTCCCCCGACCCCAAGGAGCATGATACTCAAGGGTCTTTCCAGCCGGCGAAGGAGACGAAGAAGATACCTCTTGACCCCGAGCATCCAGAGAGGTTTGCCATCATCAGGGCAAACCTGAACAGCAAATAGGAAGGCGAGCTCGCCGATTTCCTCCGTGAGAATCGGGACATCTTTGCGTGGTCCCCCAAGGACATGTCGAGTGTTCCGAGGAAATTCGCCGAGCACAAACTACATGTTCGAGAAGACGCAAAGCCAGTCAGACAACCCCTTCGCCGACTGTCGGAGGAGAAACATAGGATTGTAGGGGAGGAGATAGCCCGGCTCTTGGCGGTCGGCTTTATCATGGAAGTTTTCTTTCCAGAGTGGCTCGCCAACCCGGTCCTTCTGCTAAAGAAGAATAACAAGTGGCGCATGTGTATAGATTACACAAGTCTCAACAAGGCCAGCCCCAAAGATCCCTTTGCCCTGCCAAGGATAGACCAAGTGATAGACTCCACAGCCGGATGCGAGCTGTTGAGTTTTTTGGATGCTTACTCTGGATACCATCAGATAAAGCTGGATCCGGACGACCGCCTGAAGACCGCCTTCATCACGCCGTTCGGAGCCTTCTGCTACCTGACTATGACATTCGGCTTGAGAAATGCCGGTGCCACCTTTCAGTGTTGCATGCAGAAGTGCCTCCTCAAGCAGCTCGGCAGGAATGCTCACGTTTACGTGGACGACATCGTGGTGAAGACGGAGAAGCGCGGCACCTTGCTGGAAGACCTCAAGGAAACATTTGAGAACCTGCGCCGGTTCCAAATCAAGCTTAACCCCGAGAAATGCGTGTTCGGTGTGCCAGCCGGCCAGCTCCTAGGTTTCCTGGTCTCCGAACGCGGCATCGAGTGCAACCCGGTGAAGATCAAGGCCATCGAGAGAATGGCGATCCCCACCAAGCTTCGAGACATCCAGAAGTTCACCGGGTGCTTGGCCTCCTTGAACCGCTTCATGAGCCGGCTCGGAGAGAAAGCTCTCCCCCTCTACCGCCTCATGAAGAAGAGCACTCACTTCGAGTGGAACGACCAGGCCGACCAAGCTTTTCATGAGCTGAAGAAGATGCTGGCCACGCTGCCTGTCCTCGCGGCGCCGACTGAGAAAGAGCCCATGCTCCTTTACATCGCTGCAACCAGCCGGGTGGTCAGCACCGTCATCGTAGTCCAGCGCCCGGAAGAAGGCCGAGCCCAGCCGGTCCAGAGGCCGGTGTATTATTTGAGCGAGGTGCTGTCCGCCTCAAAGCAGAACTACCCGCACTACCAAAAGATGTGTTACGGCGTGTACTTCACCGCCAAGAAGCTAAAGCCCTACTTTCAAGAGCATGCCGTCACGGTCGTATGCACTGCCCCGCTAGCCGAGATCATAGGCAGCCGGGATGCATCCGGCCGGGTGGCGAAATGGGCCATCGAGCTGGCCCCCTACACGATCGTCTACCAGCCCCGCACTGCCATCAAGTCCCAAGCACTGGCCGATTTCCTCGTCGACTGGGCCGAGACCCAGTACCTGCCACCGGCTCCCGACTCCACCCAATGGCGCATGCACTTCGACGGGTCCAAGATGCGCACCGGCTTGGGAGCCGGCATCGTCCTTACCTCTCCCAAAGGCGACAAGCTCAGATACACGCTACAGATCCACTTTGCTGCCTCGAACAATGTGGCCGAGTACGAGGCGCTCATACATGGGCTCCGGCTTGCCAAAGAACTTGGCGTTCACCGGATCCTATGTTATGGCGACTCGGACCTGGTAGTCCAGCAATCATCCCGCGACTGGGACGCCAAGGACGCGAATATGGCGAGCTACCGTTTCCTGGTCCAACAACTCTGCGGATACTTTGAAGGATGCGAGTTCCTCCACGTACCATGAGCCGACAACGAGCCAGCCGATGTCCTGGCTCGAATAGGCTCCACTCGGCAAGCAATTCCAACCGACGTCGCTCTACAACGCCTCCTCAAGCCGTCTATCAAGCCGCCTCCGGAATCCGATTCCATCTTCGTGCCGCCTGACCCCGATGCGGCCAGGTCCGGCTCGAAGAATCAAGTAGCCGACCCCAAGACCCCCGTAGCCGACCCGGCGACTTCGGCAGCCGTCTCGGGGACTTCGGCAGCCAGCTCGGGGACTTCAGCAACCGGCTCGGGGACTTCGGCAGCTTGCTCGGGGACTTCGGCAGCCGGCTCGGGGACTGCGGTAGCCGGCCCGGGGACTGCACCAGCACTACAGCCGGCGGCTGACTCTAGCACCTCACCGCCCAGCCCGCCCACCCTGGTGGCAGTAGCCACTTTGGCAGTAGAAGAAGTCGCGGCTCCATCATGGGCTCAGTCCATCCTCAACTTCCTAGTAAACCAAGACCTGCCGGCTGACGAAGCAGAAGCAAGACAAGTCCAGCGTCGAGCCGGAGCGTACACAATCGTCAACAGAGAACTACTCAAGCGCAGCGTCACTGGAATCCTCCAACGGTGCGTCGAGCAAGAGAAGGGCACCGCAATCCTTGCAGACATTCACCAAGGAGAATGCGGCCACCATGCGGCCTCAAGAACACTTGTCGCCAAAGCCTTCCGCCATGGTTTCTTCTGGCCGACTGCTTTGGATGACGCCAAAGAATTAGTCAAGCATTGCAAGGGATGCCAGCTCTTTAGCTCCAAGCAACACATGCCGGCTTCGGCACTCAAGACCATTCCCCTCACTTGGCACTTTGCCGTTTGGGGACTGGACATGGTGGGCCCATTCAAGACGGCGTGCGGCGGCATGACGCATTTGCTCATCGCCGTGGACAAATTCACCAAGTGGGTTGAGGCAAAGCCGATCAAGAAGCTGAATGGGCCGACTGCCGTGACGTTCATCGCGAACATGACAACTCGGTACGGCGTGCCGCACAGCATCATCACCGACAATTGCACGAATTTCGCCAAAGGAGCCTTGGCACGTTTCTGCGCAGCCCAAGGTATCCGGCTGGACTTAGCATCCATCACCCACCCGCAGTCAAACGGCCAGGTCGAGCGAGCCAACGGCCTCATCCTCTCCGGCATCAAGCCCCGACTGGTTGTACCTCTGGAGCGCTCAGCCGGCTATTGGCTCGATGAGCTGCCAGCTGTCCTCTTGAGTCTGCGCACTACACCAAACAAGTCAACAGGCTTCACCCCTTTCTTCCTTGTGTATGGTGCCGAGGTGGTCATCCCAACTGACATCGAATTCGACTCGCCTCGAGTAACCATGTACATGGAAGCGGAGGCCAAGGAAGCACGAGAAGACGGCGTCGACCTGCTGGAAGAGAGTCGGCTGTTAGCCCTCAGCCGGTCTGCGATTTACCAGCAGGGTTTGCGCCGCTAACACAGCCGCAAGGTCAGGCCAAGATCTTTCCAAGAGGGCGACCTTGTGCTCCGGCTGATCCAGCGAACAGCCGGCCAGCCCAAGCTCTCAGCCCCTTGGGAAGGCCCTTTCGTCATCAGCAGAGCTCTAGGCAATGACTCCTACTAGCTGATCGACGCACAGAAGCCGAAGGCACGCAAGAGGGACGACTCCGGCAAGGAGTCGGAACGGCCATGGAACGCCAACCTCCTTCGAAGATTTTACAGTTGAAAGGCAGTATGTATCACGCTAACTTTTTTATTAAGTACAAGACAATAGGCTCCCCGAGGAGGGCTCGGGGACTGCCATCCCTTATTTATGAATGAAAAGTATCATGCTTATTACCTTGTCGTATCATTTACTTATTTCGTCCGGCACCGAGTTCGACTAGTCGGCTCGGGGACTGGCCGACTGAAGTTATGTCAGAAGTCCTACCCACAGTCAGACAAGTAGTGTGCCGGCTCTCAAGCCTTCTCTTGCCAAAAGTCGCAGTTCGAAGAACCGGCTATCTGGCTGGCAAGAGTTAAAGGTAGGAACGACCGCCCACACGAAAAACGGCTAGGGACTGACGGACTAATATAACAAAAGCCGGTTTTTCTCACACCACCGACTGGCTACCAGAGTAGCCGGACGGCCGGTTTCCATTCACTTTACTTTAATCCAAGAAAGCTCAAGTACTTGCCGCCCCAAAGAGGGAAGGCAGCAAAGGAAAAAGCCTAAGGATAAACAAGCATACGCGAATGGAAACCAAACATGCACATGATAATATTTACATAAAAAGACCTCCAAGAGGCTAGCATTCAACATAGTTTGGATACACCCCCAGTGGGTGGAACTTCGAAAACTTAACAAAAGATTGTTCAAAGACAACAAAGCAGGAAAGATAAAGATGGCAGGTCAAGCTGGCGGAGCGGCCGACAAGCCAGACCGGTTGGCGGAGACGGTCGTGCCGGCTGAAGGAGCGGCCGGCTGACGAACTTCGGCTTGGTCGCCGCCTCCCGCAGAGGGCGCGCTTCCACGCGCCTCGTTGCTGGAGGCACGGTCGGCCTGAGGTCGGCTGGTTGTTCCACCAGCCGGCTCGACGTCTCTGCCGTCCTCGTCTTCGTCTTCTTCGCCCTTGTCGCTGGAGGCAATCTCCTCCGCCGAGTCCTCGCCCACCGCCGGGTTCAGCCCGAACCACTCCTCCGGCTGAGCGACTCCGTCATCATCGATTTCGGGTGCGAAAACGCTGATGTCGGTGTACCCGGCGATCGTCGAAGCCCGCTGGGCGATAGCCGGCCTCACCTCCTCCAGCTCCGCGTCGGCCTCCATCTGCCAAGTGCGCAGCTGGTCCAGGCTCAGCCCTGGGTACCATGCCCGAACGAATTCCAACGCCCGCCTGGCTCCGAGGCGGGCCGCTGACGCTTTCCAAGCCTCGAAGCGACCGACTGCGACCTCCAGCCAGTCGTCAGTTCGGCTTGGAGTGCGGGGGATCGTCTCGCCGGGAGAGAGGGCGGCCAGCACTTGCGCCCCGGCATGTTGGAGCCGGCGAACCATCCGATGAGCCGGCTGCAACCGTGCCTGGACAGCCAGGAGCTGCTCCTCAAGGGTCCGGTTTGCATCCGGCGCGATGTCGGCCCCCGCTTGCCGGCGCGCCTCGCGATGGGCCTCAATGCTTTGGGCGGCGAAGGCGGAGTAGCCCGGGAAGTAATCTGCAAGAAACATCAAGCAACAGCTCAAGATAAGTCAAAAGACCCAGGCGGCAAGGGGCAGGAGAAGGGCCGAGGAAGGAAACTTACCGTCGATCAAGTCCTCGATCCGGCCGAAGCCTTCGTCCAGGGCTCGCCGGGTCTCAGACCAGCTCGCCGCCTCCATCTCATACTCCGCCAGCAAGGTGGCTTCACTTTCCCGCGCCTCCTGCAGGGCCGCTTTGTGGCTTTCCTCTTGGTCGGCCAGCTTCTTGGCCAGGCGATCCCGTTCCTGGACCAAGGCAGCGCACTCGGCCTCTTTGGTGTAAAGGGCGGCCTTCGCTTCGCCAAGCTCCTTCCTCAAGTCGGCGTTGGCCCCTGAAGACAAAGAAAAAGAAAAATCAATAAGAAAAGAGTCGTCAAGAAAGATCCGACCCGACTGCGCAGCAGTCGGCCCGAATCTCGGGGACTACACCCAGTGGGTGCGCTGACGCGCCCCCACAGGAGACAGACAAAACCAAGTACTTACTTCGGCTGTCGGCCAGGTCGTCGGTCCGCCGGCTCAACTCTTGAGCCTGGGAGTCGAAGGCGGCAGCACGAAGGTTGTGGTATTCCTGAAAATTCAGAAAAAAGCAAAGTAAGATAGCCGTCGAGAAAGATCCGACCCAAATGCGCAGGAGTCGGCCCGAATCTCGGGGACTACACCCAGTGGGTGCGTTGACGCGCCCCCACGGAAGAAATCAAGAAAGCAAAGCAGCCAAGAGCGAAGGACTCACCCGGAAAGTGGTTCGCGTTGACAAGAACTCTTGGTTGAGCTGTTGCAGCAGGGCGGCTTGAGCTTGTAGCCGGCTCCGGACCCCTTGAGCCGCCGCATCCAGCTCGCCAGTCCCCCCGCTGGGAGTCCACTCGGATACGGCGGTGCTGGCCGCCTCCAGATCTCCCGCCGGCTTGGCGCAACTCCGGCGGAGCGGCGCCTCCCCCAGCACGCCGGCCCGTCGCCAGCTGCACCTCGAGGCCGGCTCTGCTCTCCGGCTCACCTCCGGCCGGCCCCTCTGGCGCCGCTGACGATTGATCGCCTTGGCCCGCTCCGGTTGGCGCCGCAGGCGGCGCTCACCCCACCAAGGCCACGGGGTCCTCCTCCCTCTCCAATAGCGGCGGGTCTTGGATGATCTCCTCCGCCAAGGGCAATGGGGTGTCGGGGGCTACGGATCGGAGAGGAACGGCGAGCAGCGGAGGCTGGCTGCACGAGCTTTCCGCCTCCATCTCCGCGGTAGCCGCCTCCCTCTGGGCCTTGGCTACCGCTTCGGCCTGCTCCTTCGCCGCCTGGGCAGCCGCCTTCTCCGCCGCCTCGCGCTCCTCCCGCGCTTCGCGGGCGTTCCGCTCTGTGGCCTCCCTAAGATCGGCGCGGGGATCCACGCGGCGGGAGCTCGAAGACCCTCTAGCCGGCCCCACGATGGAGCCGCCCGAGCCCCGCTCAAGGGAAAGCGGCGCCCTGTCCAGCAAGCAAGGAAAAGTTATGAAGAAAATTCGAAGAAAAGAGAAAAATGACGAGAATGCGGCAAGGCAATCGAAGCCTTACGCCGAGACCGCCTGGGGCTGCTTGACCGCCTTGCGGAAGTGGGCCGCCTTCGCGGCCGCCTCGTCTCGCTTTGTCGCCGCGATGGAGGGCTTGGACTTTTTCGGCCGACTGCCAAAGAGGCCTAGAGCGGCCCGGCGCTTCTGCGCGCCGCCGGCAGCCAGAGCGATAGATGAGCCCGCGCCCTATTGGTCGGCCGCCGGCTTGCGACGCGGGGCGACTTCGGCTTCGAAATCGTCCGGCCAGTCCTCGAAGCTCGCGGTGAACTTTGAGCCTCCAGGCTCGGCGCTGTCCCCTACCACGGTGTCTTCCATGGCGGCCGCCCCCAAGTCCGGGTCGTCAACGTCATCCACCGCGCGGTCGGGGGCGTACTGGTGTTCAATCCCTGCCACCCCGGACGGCGGCGCAAGAAGAGAGTTCTGCTCAAAGAACCGACTGGTCAGAAGCCGGCCGTCCCGAAGCCGGCTGACGACAAAAAGAAGATAAAGAGAGAAACTTACCATGGGTGGAGGATTGGTGCGAGAATACGGCGCCTTGCCGTATTGCCAGTCCCCGCCGAGCTTGCAGTTGGCAATATAATTGACCATGAGCGCCACCTCCGCGTGGGGCATCTCCCATGTGCTCAGCCGGCTTGGGTCGAAGCGGCCGCTCATCTGACACATCATATGGGGCCGGCTTTGGAGAGGAAGGATCCGGCACTCCACGAAGGCGGCCACCAAGTAGGCCCCGTGCAAGCCTTCCGACTGAATCAGCACCCGAAGCCGGGAGATGGCGGCGTTCCCGGCCGGAGATAACGATCAGGACCGGAAGCTCCACGAGGGCTGCCTCCCAGCCGGCGGGCCGACTACGTAAGCCGGCAGGTTGATGTAGTCTTCTTGCTCGGCGACGCTCTTCACATAAAAATAAGATCTCTGCCAGACCTTTACCGACTGGATCAGGGGGATGGGCGGGAACGGATTGTTCTCGCTCGCCCTCCTCATGGCGATGAAGGCTCCGCAGGGGGTGGGCACGCCGGTGACGACTGTGCCGAGCTTGCTCTGGAAGAACTCTCCCCAGAGCTCCAGCGTGGGGAGCAGCCCCAAGAAGCCTTCGCAGAGGGAGACGAAGGCCGACAGCAGCATCACCGCATTGGGCGTGAGGTGATGCAGCTGGAGGTTGTAGAAGTCGAGGAAGGAGCGCAGAAATACGCTCGCCAGGAGGCCGAAGCCGCGCAGGCAGTGCGAGCAGAAGACGACCCGCTCGCCCTCCTCCGGCGCCGGTGAGATCTCCCTCGTGGGCGCCAGGCAGACCTGTACGCGGTCGGCGCCGGGCAGGCGCCGGGTCCGGCGAAGGAACTCCACGTGGTCTTCATGGACGTTGGAACCGTCCCAGGAGCTTGACAACGCCATGGGAGCGAGGTGGCGTGGAGACACGACGGCGCTGAGACAGGAAGCCGCGGCGGCAGCGAAAGGAAGAAGACAAGGGTTAGGAGGGACGGAGCGGGAGGGAGCGCGCGAACCTCTGTCGCTCTCCCTCCTCCCCCTACTTATAGGCTCACGCGGCGTAGCCGAGGAGGCGCTGCGTGGGGAAGCGTGGGGATCGATCGTGCCCACTCCCCACGTCCCGCGATTATCGAGCCTTAACGGCGAGACGAAACTGCCTTGAGAAGGCGAGCGGCCCCTGTGGGCCACGGAAGATCCGCGCCCGGACCAAGGCTCGTGAGTGGCGGGCCCGGGCCTACGGCGGCGTCCCGTCGCGCGCGTGCGCTCGTGGGATCCTGCCGCCACGTGGCCGCGAGAGGGCCCGTGGTCACCACGCAGGTCCCCTCTCCTCCCGCCTACGCGGGCTCTCTGAAGTCGCGTACGCCCGCAAAGCCGGCTCTTCAGGATAGGAAGCTAACCGAGCTTCTCGTCCCCCTGCTCACCTCGGAGCTCGATCAGCTTCGGGGACTACTGTCGGAGTAAGTAGCCATGGGTAGCCTAGCCGGCCTCCCCTGGCACTTCTGAAAAAGTTACGAGCCCGCCCGGCTCTCAAGAATCCAAGACATGTGGCCGCCTTCCCCTAGCTGGCAGCGATCAAGGCCGGCTTTCGGAAGGCGGTCCGGCTTTAGCCCTCATGAGAAGGCCAACTCCAAGAAGCCGGCTATGAGAAGGCCGACTCCAAGAAGCCAGCTCCCGTAAAGCAGCCAAGACCGTACCCACAAAGTTTGCACCCACCTAATGGCAGTGCGACGGGGCGTGGCTACAGAATAGCCTGCCACCCCCGAATCCCGGGGCATGCCTAGCACAGTGCGCCGTACGGGGTAGGCATGACCCGTTCGGCGCGGCACTGTTGCCATGTTGACCCTGGCCTCACCCGCGACGAGCCGCCAGCGCGGCCCACAGGCGGTGGGCCCCTTTGAGCAGAGAGACAGCCGAAGGTGGCCACGCTTCCAACCAGCCGGCCCAAGACAGAGCCGGCTCCCCGCAGCCGGCTTGCCGCCTCCCTCGAAGGAGACGTCCCATTAAGGAGACAAGACGCGGTAAGGCTACAGCGATCGCCCGACAGGCTGCGGTACTGTCGCCGCGCTTACCACGATGAAGCTCTCGTCAACTAAATGAAGCCACAGTAACCAGCCGCCGACCAGGCCCTGGACAGTGGGGCCTGCCTGTCGACCGAGGTGCCGGCAGCCAGCGGGACCCACCAGTCGGCGGGCCCCAGCAGCCGGCGCAGAAGCCGGCGAGCGCAGTCACAGACGGCTGGGCCCCGCGCCCAGCCGGATTACCATTGTACCCCCAGGGGGTAGGCCTATATAAACCCCCCGAAGCACCCATGCAAAGGGTTCGACCTCCTGCTAGTTCTAGACACCATACAAGGAGAAGAAGAAGGCTAGCCGTGCCCTTTCTTCCTCCTCCCCCCAAAAACAGCTCAAGGAGCATTGTGTAGCTGCTTGATTCATCGAGTGAGTATGCGGAGACCCCGTAGAGCAGCAGTAGGGGTTTTATCTCCACGGAGAGCCCCGAAGCTGGGTAAGATCCGCCGGCGTGCATGTGTTTGCCTTATCCCGCTTCCAGGCACCGGTGATGTCTTACTGGTTCCCACAATGATAAGCCACCCGTTGGCATATGTCTCACCTACCACCCGACAGTTGTCATCGACAAACTCACTAAAGTGGCTCACTTTCTACCTATCAAAGAGTCAGTCACTGCAGCTCAATTGGCGGAACTCTATACCTCTCGAATTGTCTCTCTGCACGGTATTCCACAAGTGATCTCTTCAGACCGTGGCAGCATCTTTACCTCCAAATTTTGGGATTCTTTTCAGAAGGCCATGGGCACCAACATCCGCTTCAGCACAGCTTTCCATCCTCAAACTAGCGGTCAAGTCGAGCGTGTCAACCAGATTCTTGAAGATATGCTCAGGGGTTGTGTGATCTCCTTCGGCATGAAGTGGGAGGATTGTCTTCCATATGCTGAATTCTCCTACAACAACAGTTTTCAAGCAAGTTCGGGAAAGGCCCCATTTGAAATCCTGTATGGCAGGAAGTGCCGTACCCCTCTCAACTGGTCTGAAACCGGTGAACGTCAGCTGCTGGGTAATGACTTAATCACAGAGGCAGAGGAAATGTGCAAAGTCATTCGAGATAACCTCAAAGTAGCCCAATCCCGCCAGAAGAGCTACTATGATAGTAAGCACCGTGAATTGGCTTTCGAGATCGGAGATCATGTTTACCTCCGTGTCTCTCCTATGAAAGGTACTCGTCGCTTCGGTATCAAAGGGAAGCTTGCCCCCAGATATGTGTGACCTTTCAAGATTGTCAGCAAGAGAGGCGATCTCGCCTATCAACTCGAGCTTCCTTCAAACTTTGCAAATGTTCATGACGTGTTCCATGTCTCTCAGCTTCGAAAGTGCTTCAAGACTCCTGACCGCACCGTCAACTTCGAGGACATTGAGCTCCAAGAAGATCTCTCTTATCGTGAGTACCCCGTTGCTATTCTTGAAGAGACGGAACGCAAGACTCGCAACAAGTCAATCAAATTCCTCAAAGTCAAGTGGTCACACCATTCCGTCCGTGAAGCTACCTGGGAGTGCGAGGATCACCTCCGTTCTGAGTACCCGGTGTTCTTTCAGTCCTAGATCTCAGGACGAGATCCTTTCATAGTGGTGGAGTGTTGTAACACCCCGGATGTAACTTACCCAATATGTACTCCAACCCTTGTCGTTTCCGGCCTTAAGTTATTTTATTTCCTCGGGTTTGGGTCTTTGTCTCCGTGTGTTGTTATCGTTGTCATGCATCTCTTATCATGTCATCATGTGCATTGCATTTGCATACGTGTTCATCTCATGCATTCGAGCATTTTCCCCATTGTCTGTTTTGCATTTCGGCGCTTCATTCTCCTCCGGTGGTCATTTCTACCTTTCTTTCGTGTGTGGGGTTTAAACATTTCCGGATTGGACCGAGACTTGCCAAGCGGCCTTGGTTTACTACCGGTAGACCGCCTGTCAAGTTCCGTATCATTTGGACTTCGTTTGATACTCCAACGGTTAACCGAGGGACCGAATAGGCCTCGCGTGTGTTGCAGCCCAACACCCCTCCATTTTGGCCCAAAACCCACCTAAACCTTCTCCATCATCTAGAGCGTTCGATCACGATTGCGTGGCCGAAAACTGCACCTCATTTAGACTCCCCTAGCTCCCTCTACCTCTATATAAAGACCCCTCCTCGAAAATCCGGATCTCCCCCCGTCCAAACCCTAAAAATCGGATCTCCGCCGCCGCCGGACACGTCCGGACAGAGCCGGACGCATCCGAGCAGCCCCACATCGCCGACCGCGCCGCCGGCCCGCAGGCCCGTGCAGGGCCCTCCCGGCCCATCGCGCGCCCCGCCACCTGGGATCCATCGGCGCCGCCACGCCCGCGGCCACCGCCACCCTTCTCCATCACCGGCGCAGTCGCCACCTCGCCGGTGCGAGCTAGCCGCCGCCCGAGCTCGCCGGCCCTGTCCCTGCGCCGCCCCGCACCATCCTCCTCCTCGCCGGAGAGGCCGGCTCTCCGCTCCGGCGAGCCCCGCGGACTACCCCAGCGACCCCTCTGGCTGCTCCACTTTTTCCGGCGAACAGGAACCTCCGGCGAACATCGAAGAGCGCGCCGCCCGATCTGGATCCGGATCGGGGTGAACAGTAAACCCTAGGTTGCCTCCTCTTTTTTTCCTAAGTTTGCAGTCCAAATTCCCATGTTCATCGCATCGTAGCTCCTCATCCGTAACTCCGTTTTTGGTATATAGCATATCAAAATGTTCACCTCAGAGAGCACATCATTTCATTCCATTGCATCATTTTCATTTGAGTTCATCTTGATGCCCGAAATGCTGTTAGAAGAGTGCTACTTGAGTTATTTGTCAGATCTGTTGCTCCATTTAGATATTTGTCATTTTTGCCATGATTATTGTGTGGATGATATGACCTGGAGCTCTACATATTTTTTGTTAAGGGTTTTTGCCATCTTTCCAGAGGTGCAACCCATGTATTTTTGTGATGTGTGTGGTCACTAGCACAAGCTTGCAAAGTGAGGCACTTCGTAATGCTGATTTCAGGGACTTAGCATTTCCACTAAGTCCTTGAGCTGTTTATCTCATATGGCCATATGTTCATGTTGTTTCCTAGTGATCCGTGCCTCTTTTGGGGATGATCAGTAAGGATGTTTTGTTAATCTTGTAGTGCTCTATCCATCCATGTCTTTTTTTGCAATTATGGAGCACCCTAGCTTGAGTCAATCGAGCTCTACTTTTGCTACTTCGTGAATCTGGGCAGATTGTCTACTTGTTAGCGATTTTGCCAAGGATGTTGTAGTTGATCCGTGCATGCTATGATATTGTTCTTGCCATGTCTAGCTTTCATTTTGTGAATTCTTGATGGGTGTATGCTTAGCTCGTCATGACTTGCTCCGTAGTGAGTGCATCGAGCTCGTAAACATGCCTACTTGATATCTGTTTTCAGCATGCTCCAGTTTTCACTAAGTCTGAGAACTGAATATGTTTTGCCATGTTCACATGCTTGCAATTGTATTTTCTGATCCCTTTTGGCTCAAGGTCACTAAGGGACTTTTGTTAACCTCTTTGAGAAGCTCTGTTCCATGCTTTACTTTGCCATTTTCAGGTCCTGTAGCATATAGTTTTGATGCTCCGAAGAGTGGTACCTGATCTGAAATTCCAGACAAGTGTTAATTTCACTAAGTCTGAAATCTGTTTACCATATGCATTTTTGCCATGCTTGTTTGAACCTGTTAATGGATGAATTGGCCGTAGCTCAGTGCTAGACTTTTTTTAAGAATCATGCATGCATCCATGCCTTGTATTTTGTTGTCATGTTTGGGTGCTGTAGCATGTTCATCTCATTGCATTTAGATGGCTACTTGCTGTAAATCACAGAACGTGGCCATATATGTTTTGCTTGCCATTTCCAAACCGTAACTCCGATTCCGGCGTTCTTTATATCGTTTTCAAGAGATTTCATCTCATCTTTCCAGTGGCACACTTGGATTCCCAAGTTGAGGCCTGGTTCGTGCATCCCTTGTCAAATATTGCATATGCATCCCGCATCGCATCCCGCATAGCATACCATCTTTGCATCATATTGTTTGAGCTTTGCACGTCATTGATTGTGTTCCGTTTGCTTGTTTATCTTGTTTAGGTAGAGCCGGGAGACGAGTTCGCTAACGAGGAGCCCGTTGAGTTTGCTTTCGAGGATCCAGTCAACTCTGACAACTTTGCAGGCAAGATGATCATACCCTCGAAATCACTACTTTCTTTGCTATGCTAGATTGCTCGCTCTTTTTCTATGCCGATGCTATGATGCCTACCACTTGCTTTCAAGCCTCCCAAATTGTCATGTCAAACCTCTAACCCACCATGTCCTAGCAAACCGTTGATTGGCTATGTTACCGCTTTGCTCAGCCCCTCTTATAGCGTTGCTAGTTGCTGGTGAAGATTGGAGATCGTTCCTTGTTGGAACATTATTTAGTTGTTGGGATATCATCAATTGCCATGTTATCTTAATGCATCTATATACTTGGTAAAGGGTGGAAGGCTCGGCCTCTCGCCTAGTGTTTTGTCCCACTCTTGCCGCCTTAGTTTCCGTCATATCGGTGTTATGTTCCCGGATTTTGCGTTCCTTACGCGGTTGGGTTATAATGGGAACCCCTTGATAGTCCGCCTTGAATGAAACTCCACCAGCAATGCCCAACCTTGGTTTTACCATTTGCCACCAAGCCTTTTCCCTTGGGTTTCGCGGACTCAAGGGTCATCTTATTTTAAACCTCCTGGGCCAGTGCTCCTCTGAGCGTTGGTCCAACCTAGAGCACCGTGCGGGGCTGTCCCTTGGCAACTTGGGTTACGTTGGCTCCCGTACGCTTAGCTTATCCGGTGTGCCCTGAGAACGAGATATGTGCAGCTCCTATCGGGATTTGTCGGCACAGCGGGTGGTGTTGCTGGACTTGTTTTACCATTGTCGGAGTTGTCTTGAAAAACCGGGATACAGAGTCTGATCGGAATGTCTCGGGAGGAGGTCTATTCCTTCGTTGACCGTGAGAGCTTGTCATGGGCTAAGTTGGGACTCCCCTGCAGGGATTTGAACTTTCGAAAGCCGTGCCCGTGGTTATGGGCAGATGGGAATTTGTTAATGTCCGGTTGTAGATAACTTGAATCTTAATTTAATTAAAATGAACCAACAGTGTGAGTTGCCGTGATGGTCTCTTCTCGGCGGAGTCCGGGAGGTGAACACGGTGTTGGAGTAATGCTTGTGCAGGTTGCCCTCTAGTTTCTCGCTCGCGCTTTGCCTCCTCTTCTCGCTCTCTTTTGCGAACAGGATAGCCACCATATATGCTAGTCGCTTGCTGCAGCTCCACTTATATTTACCTTACCTTACCTATAAGCTTAAATAGTCTTGATCACGAGGGTGCGAGATTGCTGGGTCCCTGTGGCTCACAGATTACTATTACACCAGATGCAGGGCCTGATGATTCCGCTCCAGGTGACGCGCTCGAGCTCAAGTGGGAGTTCGACCAGGACTCTCAATGATACTATGTTTCTTTTCGTGATGATCAGTAGTGGTGCCCAGTTGGGGGTGATCGGGACCGTGTCGCTTGTTGGGTTGTCTTTTATTTTGGCGCCGTAGTCGGGCCATGAGTGTTTGGATGATGTAATGTTTTTTATGTACTTGATTGACGTGGCGAGTGTAAGCCAACTATGTTATCTCCCCTTTTATTAATTATATTACATGGGATGTTGTGAAGATTGCCTGACTTGCGACATTCCCTTCAATGCGATTATACCTCTAAGTCGTGCCTCGACACGTGGGAGCTATAGTCGCATCGAGGGTGTTACAGAAGACCTTCAATATCAAGCCGAAGGTAGTAGGCGGCCAACAAGCGGAATGCGACGGAGCCATGGTGGGAAAAATGCCCAACGTTACATGGCTCGAGGGCTCCTTCGTGGAGACCATAAAGGGGTGGCAATCAGGGTGGTTCTACATCACCGAGCCGCGTGACACCAACTGGGTGGCTGCCCCCGAGTTTCGATCCGGAATCCCCACGCGGCTCAATTCCTGGAAGGAGAAGTGCCTATCCTGGGGCTCATCGGTGGAGCTGGACGTACTCCAGAAGTGTATCCGGAACATGATAAGCAAGAAACTTAAGCTTTTCAACATAGTCTAGGTCATGCTCTTCCGCCGGATCCTCCCGTGTCAACAACTGGCTTTCAACTTATGGGAGTTCGACCCGGCCCAGCACCAGACTCTATGCGAGCTCTTCGACACAATGCATAAGGACGTCTGGAAGGTGCTGTTCAAGGGCGCCGAGGTCTCCCCTTCTCTTACCGAGGACCGCGGGCTAAGCGCGAAGCACCCTGTGAATCCGGTAAGTTCTGTACATCTGGTAGGGTATTTATTTCCCATAGCTTAACCATGTGCGGGGTCTGAGCTCCCATGCCTTTGACAGGACTGGGTGGAGACATCGGAGCAGATTAACTGTCCGGCCCCTCTACCCGAAGACCCTGCAGACGCTCTCTTGACGGAGATGCGGACTCCGGCTCCTTATGAGGTGCCGGAGAAGACCAAGAAGAAGGCCACGGGAACCCGAAAGAGTTCCCGGCGCCAGGTGGTATCGGACACATCGTCCGATAACTCTGAGACGCACTCCTCCCGTGAAAACGAGGAGGAGGAAGATGAAGATTCTCCCCCTCTAGCCGGGGGAGACAAGAAAAGGAAGGTCGCCCCAACGGGGGAGGCCTTAGTGTCCAAGAAGGTAAGGACTCTCCTTCCGGACTATTCCACCACCGCCGCCGACGGCGAAGACGAGTGGCTACTCAGGGCCAAGCCCCTGGCGAAGTCGTAAGTATTCGGATACCAGAGTAACTCATAGCATACTTTTGTTGCACTGCTTCTCCTAATGTCAAATATGATTATGCAGTCCGCCCTGATCCCGGACAGTTCCTTGGACTCATCGGACAGTTCCTTGGACTCATCGGATATGAACAGTGATACACTTCCAACCGCCTCCTCTCCTTGCCCTACGAACAATGTCGAGGTATTGTCTCAAGGGGCACTGAGCCGGGGGAAGATTGTCCCGGAGGCACCTCAAGGCGACCTTCCAGACTCCAGGCGCAAAGGGAGCAAGACTCCCAAGGGCTCCAAGTTCGGCCCTCAGCCGAACGCTGCGCCGGAACCTGTAGTGGTTCCAGACTCCAGCAGGCGGCCCCCTTCCAAGAGGGGCAAGCTGCCCGTGCCGGTGACCTCTGTCCATCCAGAGGCACCGGACAACCTGCTGGGTGCGCTTCGCAGCACTTCCATCGATGAAGAGCACCACACTATTATGAGTGCGGTGATCAAGAAGGTTCAGTCCGCCAAGAGCGGACTGACTGAAGCCTGTGCCAGCCTTCTAACAGGCTTTGAGGTAAGTATTTAAAATATAGGAAAATATTACCGCATAAACAGTAGCCCCTGATGCTCTGTTTGGTGTTCACAAAGAAAAGCCAAATAGAGGATCAAATAATATCTGCAGGAGTCTAATACAAGTATGTCTATATGCGTATGCAGGCTTCGTTGCTGACATCTACTGCACTGACTGCGGAGGTCGCCGCACTGATGCAGAACCTCGAGTGGTCCGAGAAAGAACTCGGCCTTGCCAAGAGGCAGCTCGAGGAGAACAAAGGTAAGTAATACCTTGTCTATATATATATAAGATGTGGTTGCAAAATGATAGGATCATCATGGATGTGCCAGGGGCCACGACCGAAGTGGCGACTCTGAAGCGAGCGCTGTCCGAGGCCAAAAACAAAGCGGCCGAGGAGCACACCGAGCGGGAGAAATAAGAGGCACGGGTGGGCGAGGTGCAGCAAGAGCCCCAGGCTCTCGTGAAGAAGCACGAGACTTTGGAGCTTGACTCGAAGATGTGAGAGTCCGAGCTTGACGCGACCCTCGAGAGCACAAAGCATGCCAAGGCTGAAGCCCAAAAGGCCCTCCAGGAAATTGAGGCGATGAGGAAGATAGCGGTAGGTAAGGCATTCAATATGCAAAGCAAGCATGTGAAAGTAAATTACTTGTTACTTACCCAAGTCTGGAGATCTCCAGGAGCATTCGCAGATTTGCCCCGCAGCGTGTCGGATGCCGCAAAGTATTATCAGGCCGAGGAGGGAAGCTCGACAGAGAAGTTGTTCTGGTCTTAGTATACTGGGACCAAACACCCAATGCCTGTGAGCGACCAGCTGAAGCAACTGGTCAAGCTGCACAAGGCGGCCAAACAGGCCATGATGGGCCTTATAGTCCGGATGTGGCCTGGCGACTCCCTTCCCAACAGCTACTTCGGCCTAGTGAGGCGGCTTGTGGATGCCTGCCCACGGCTGGAAGTCATAAAGTGGTCCGTCTGCATCGAGGGTGCACGCAGGGGTTTTGCCCGTGCGAAGGTGCACTGGGCCAAGATGGACGCCGAGAAGCTGGTGAAGGAGGGGCCGCCGTAGGGCAAGGAGCATCGCCACCCTGAAATGTATTATGAGGGTGTCCTGAAGGGTGCCCGTCTTGTGGCGGACGAGTGTGCGAAGGATGTAATTTTTGAATGAACTTGCTCGTGCGATCCTGTATTATGAAAACTTGTTCATATGCGCTATGCAACGCTTGTTTGAATTTAAAATATTACCTTCTGTGCGGCTGTTTATTAAATCTGGGAGATGGCCAGTCGTCGGCTTCTGCCCCCATGCCACGAGTGTTGGGGTGTTCGGGATAAATCTGAGCACTCTTTTTCCCATTGTTGGCTCCTTCGAGGGAGGTGCTCAGCACGACGAACAAGGCCATTAGACTATAATGCTTTATCACTCTCACTTAGCCACAGAAGTCTACAATTTTAAATTTTGGCGAAGCCCCTAGTATTCGGAAGGCCGAATTCGGGGCGCTATACACGCCTTAGGCCGGACAAAGCCGACTCCTCGCTCTAAGCGGCATAAGTCTTTAGGGACTCAAGACCTCTCGAACAGCGACCAGCTCTCGCCTTATCATGAGATCAGTTTTAGCTTTCTCTACTGAGGTGCTTGCCCAGATGAACCGGGGCACAATCGCAGTAGTTCTCCCAGTGCTACCTTAGCCGATATAGCGGAACGTAAGGTACCAAAACATGGGAGCCGGGAAAACCCAACTATTGACCCAAGACATGATTCGGAACTGATGCATATAATGCTATAAGTTCGGGGTGCTGCACTGTCGAAAGTGTTCGGACTTCTCACGCCGTATTATGGGGTACGCTTAAGCCCCTGGCGTATTGGCCGTACCAGAGTGTACGAGTGCTGTCGAGGGTTGGGTGTGACATATGCCAAATGATGGCTTATCATGGTGGGGGCGAGTAGAACGTCGCCTGTGCCTGGAAACGGGATAAGGAGAAGGCATGCACACCGGCGAATCTTACCCAGCTTCGGGGCTCTCCGGGGAGATAATACCTCTACTGCTGCTCCACGGGGTCTCCGCATGGTCACTATGGCAAAGTGTGTACACGGTTGCTCCTTGAGTTGTTTCCTGGATGTAGGAGAAGGCAAGGCTTAGCTCTCTCCTCCCTATGTGATTCTGTCTAGTGCTAATGGATTCCAACCCTTTGCATGGGTGCCCTGAGGGTTTAAATAGGCCTACCCCCAGGGGTACAATGGTAATCCAGCTGGGCGCGGGCCCAGCTGTCAGTTTCTCCGGCCTCCGTCTTCTCTGCCGACTGCTGGGGCCCGCCAACTGGTCCGGTACAGCACCGACAGGCCGTGTCAGCCGCTGGCGGGTCTTGCCGGCTGCTGATTACTGTAGCCGTGCTTTTAATGACGCGGGCTTGGTCATGGGGTCGTGGCAACAGCCCCGCCGCCTAGCGGGCGATCACTATTTCCACTCCCCGTCACATCTGGTTAATGGCGCGTGGGCCCCGGGGGAGGGGCTGGCCGACTCTCGGGGGTCGACTCCCACCGGGTCGGACTGGTGACGCTCGCGCCGTCTTCTGGACTCCCACTGACTGGTGGGACCCGCCGCCCAAGGGTCGTATAGACAAGCCGTTGTGGGTGCAGGATTCTGCCCATTGGTGCTGATGTTAGGGCCGGCATGGCAATAGTGCCGCGCCGGACGAAGATCTCCGCGGGTACGGCGTACTGTGGCCATGCTTGCCTTTGGAAAGGGGTGGGAGTGGGCTTTACTATAGCCACTCCCTGTCCCGTCCCCCTTGATGAGGGCATGGGGTTTGTTGGAGTCACAGGCCGGCTCCCATGGCCGGCTTCTCTGGAGGTCACTAGTTAGGAGTCGACTCTTCCTGAAGTCGTCCCTGGGACTCGGCCACGAGTGGGCAGTCGGTTGCCTTGCCGCCGACTTCTCAGAAGGCGGCTTTTTGTCCTGGTGTCTTGAGGGGCGCAGCTTGCCCCGATGTCTTGAAAGGTTCAGGGACTCGGGTTAGCCTACCCGTGGCCCATTACTCCGACAGTAGTCCTCGAAGCTGATGAGGCACCGCGGACGATCGGCCGAGGAGCCTCCACAGTTTCTCTTTCTGGGTGTCCGAGACGTGGATCTTGCTTGACTTCTGCCAGGCCGACTAGAAGGAGTCGAACTCGCTCAACTCTGATTTGTACAATATTTCGAACGCCGCGGCGGGATCCAAGTGGCGTGCTGGCTAAGCTTCCAGGCCACCGCCCGTTCCGGGCATGTCACGTGGGAACACGCGGCCGGGCCAGTCTGCCCGCCCACGCGCATGACGGTACAGGCCCGCAGGCAAGGCCAGCCATTACCGGGCCTCGGTGCACGAGCGGATCCATTGCGGCCCAAGCGGACGGTTGGGATTCCTGTGAAGTTACTGCGCGCAGTAACTTTGGCGTGGGAACGTGGGGGTCATGGGGTCGTGGGCGCAGTAAATCCCGCGACGGCCCCCTCGGCTTCGCAGCCCATGAACCTGTAAGTAGGGGGAGGAGGGGGGAGCGGCAGAGCACGCGCGCCCCTCCTCCACGCTACTCCTTGCTCTTCTTTTTATTCTTCCTCGCACCGCCGCGCGCCCAAGCTTTGCCGAACGCTACGGCGATCCGCTCACGATGAGCTCTTCCTCCGCCGCCGCGCCTCCCTCGGTGCATTCAGGCACCTGGGATGGCTCAGAGGTCCATGACGACCACATCAAGTTCCTCCGCAAGACTCGTCGGCTCTCCGCAAGACTCGTCGGCTCCCCGGCAAGGATTACGTGCGGGTACGCCTTGCGCCAAGGGGGAGATCTCTCCGGCGCCGGAGGAGGGCGAGTGGGTTATCTTCCGCTCGCACTGCCTGCACAGCCTGGGGCTGCCGGCGAGCAGCTTCTTCCGCTCCTTTCTAGGGTTCTACGGCCTCCAGCCGCACCACCTCACGCCCAACACGGTGGTGCTGCTATCCGCCTTCGTTGCCCTGTGCGAAGGCTTCCTCGGAGTCCTCCCCACCATCGAGCTTTGGGGGGAGTTCTTCTACTCCAAGCTCGGCACCCAGGCCGCAGGTGTGCCGGCTCAGTGCGGCGTGTTCATCGCCGTGCGGAGGTCGGGGGCCGACAACCACTTCCCCACCATCGTACTTCTACGTGAAGAGCGTCTTCGCGGAGGGCGATTGGGTCAATCTGCCGGCTTTCGAAGCTGGCCCGCCGGCTGGGAGGCTGCCCAACTGGTCGTATCGGGCCAAGTCACTGACGCCTGCGGGAGCCGGCGCCGTTACGCGACTCCGAGTGCTGACGCAGTTGGATGGCTTGACTGGTCCGGATCTGCTGGCCGCCTTCGTGGCGCGCCGAGTTCTCCCGCTCCAAGGTCGCCCCCACATGATATGCCAAATGAGCGGGCACCGTGACCCGAGTCGGATGTGCACCAAGACATGCCTCACGAGGAGGTGGCCTACATGGTGAACTACCTCTCCGACAGCAAGCTCCTGGAGGATTGGCGGTTCGGCATGGAGCCGAACTCTTGCGCCAACCCCCCGCCCATAGTGAGTTGCCTTTTTCCTTCTTTCTTTGAATTGTCTTCTTTCTTGCCGAGTTTGTCTTGTCCGACCTGACCAGTCGGCTTTGGTCAGAATCCCCTCCTCCATCGATCAGCCAGCACCGCGGAGCCGGCCCGCGAGTTCCTTGCCGATCGGGCGGAGAGCGACATCGATGACCCCGATCTGGGGCCGGCGGCTTTGGAAGACGACGCCGAGGGAGGAGGCGGCCCGCGCCTCGGGGCCAGTCTAGAGGACTAGCCTGATGATGATGAGGAGGTCGCCCCCCGCCACCGGCCAGGAGTCGGCCATCCCAGCGCGGGCTCTTCTGCCGCGCTGGGTGCTCCAGGCGGCGGGAAGAAGTGTAGGGCCGTGCCGACCTTGTTCGGCAGTCGGCCGAAGAAGCCCAAGAGTTCGGCTGCGGCGACCAAGCGGGACGAGGCGGCCGCGAAGGCCATCCACTTCCGCAAGGAAGTAAAGAAGCTGCCACTGGTCTCCGCGTGAGTATTCCATCTTAATGCCTTTATTCCTTCTTTGTGGCTTTTGTCTGAGTCTTTACTTGCTTCCCTTGCTTCAGGGCTCCCCTCACTCTTGAGAGGGTCGTCGCCGCCTCTGTCTTGGGGTCGGCGGAGATGTCCGCCACCACTCGGTGGATTGACCCCGCCACCGACCTCCGGGAGGCGACGGAGTGGAACGCGCAGGAGAAGCGCGACGAGGAAGAAGCCGCCCGCCTGGAGAAGGTGGAGGCCGAGAAGGCGAAGGCCTCCGCCGAGAAGAAGCTGGCGGAGGCCGAAGCCGCTGTCGCGGCGAGGCGGCAGGCTGAGGAAGCCGCGCACCGCCAATCGGCGGTGTTCCTCTTCCCGCTGAACTCTGCGCCGCCGCCTCCAGGGTTCACGGTGCAGACTGGGGAAGCCGGAGGCAAGAACCCCATCATGGAGAGGGAAGGCGGCGACGCCTCCATGCCGGACATGATCGTTACGCCGCCGCCTCCGCCGCCGTTTGGGAGCGCGCAAGGCAAACAGCCGGCGGGCCTGCCGGTGCTGCCGACTGAAGACAAGGCCATGGCGAAGCTACTCGTTCAAGTTGGCTCGCCAATGCGCCGCCGTCTTGAGAAGGCGACTTCGGCGCCACGCCCCTTGGAGACCGGCACCGCCAGAAGCCGAAGCGATGAGCGCCGCGCCCATTGGGTGGGTGCGAGGAGGCGGCACAGGCCCGCTGAACCAGGCACTTCTGGCCATCCAGACAAAGCTGCGAGCTGAGGGCAACGCTATCTAGAACTGCACCAAGGCGCACCTGGCATCGTGGGCAGCCGTCTGGGTATGCTTTCTCTTTTGTCCTTGTTTTCTTGTTCCTCTCTATCGGGGCGCGCCAGCGCACCCACTGGGTGTAGTCCCCGAGTTTCGGGCCGGCTGCTGAGCAGGCGGCCTGGAACTCCAATTGGTGAGTTCCGGGTACTAACTTTTGTCTAAAATACTTGTCACAGGATTATCACAACCTCCGTGTCACTGCCTTCAACCGCAACATTGAAGAGCTGGGCAAGCGGACCGCCGACTTGTCGGAGAGCCGGAGTGAGTCCTTTTTCTTCTTTGCAGGGGCGCGCTGGCGCACCCGCTGGCTGTAGTCCCCGAGATTCGGGCCGACTGCTGAGCAGTCGGGCCGGATCTCTCCGGCGACCTTCTTTGTTGATGACTTAACGCCTTCTTTCTTTTTCTCTTCAGAGGCCAACGCCACTCGTCAACAGCAGCTGAGCGAAGCTAACACCGCGTTGCGCGCCAAGGGGGAGGAGTGTAGCAAGCTCGCCACAGAGCGCGATCTGCTGGCCACACAATTGGCAGAGCAGAAGGAGCTGCTTAAGAAGACGCAGAAGGAGGCGGAAGAAGCGGAGACCGCCCTCCTGGCCGAGTTCGCAAGCGAGCGCTCCTCCTGGTCTGACAAGGAGGCATTGCTGGCCTCCGGCTTCCACGAGATTGAGGACGTCGTTGATGGTGAGTTTCTTTACTTTCTTTCTTTGAGCTGCCGACTATAGGTCGAGCCGACTCCCGATTTTTGACTTGCTTCTTCATTCTTTTCGTCTTGGCAGACTTCTTCCGTGGCCACTGACATGCCGCCAACCAAGCCATCGAGGCTGACCATGAAGGGCGGAGGGCGGAAGGCGCAGAGATCGCCGCTGACGCCCCCCGAACCCTTGACGAGCAGATCCTGAGCATCGAGGCTCACCTTCGGCCGGCTCACCGGATGCTGCGCCTGCTTCAACGTATCAGTGCCCAGGCGATCGCTGCCCTGTGACCAGAGATGCAGGCTCCACGCACCCCTAGTCGGACTGCCGACTAGCCGTCTTGAGGCCTAGAAAGGTTCCTCGGCCCGGGCTGGAGTGCGCCGAGCCTTGGAATTCGTCAAGGCGTGGTATCCGTGGCTGGACCTAGACCGGCTGGCCACACTCCGGTCAAAGGCCCAGCCGGAGCTGGCAGCCGCGGAATAAGCCCTCGTCAAGCGCGCCGCAGCGATCGCCGAGTACACCGACACCAGCATCTTCGTCCCCGAGCGGGCTGAAGACGGCGAGGAGGCACCGCTGGAGTGGTTTGGGATGAACCCAGACTACGGTGAGGACTCAGCGGAGGTGATCAGCTCCAGCATCGAGGAGGAAGGCGAGGCGGAGGACGGAGGCGAGACAGAGGCACCAGAAGACGGAGCGGACGGCCAGCCTCAGCTCGACCGCGCCTCCAGCAACGAGCCGCGTGCGACCGAGCCGACTTCCGTCGGAGGCGATCAAGCCGAGACTGCCTAGACGGCCGCCCCAACGCTTGACACTACCATCTCCTCTGACCCTCCGAATCCGTCTGCCGCTTCCTAGACTGCCACCTTATCTTTATTTTATCTGCTTAAGTAGTCTTTAAAGAACTTGTTAATTCGCACAATTCCACCCGCGGGCTGTATTTTGAACTTCTGCTCGAAGATTCGGCCAAGGGCCTACGTTATGTAAATATTTATCTGAATTCTATCTTTTCTTGCTCATTGCTCATTTGGCTTTTTCCTTTGCCGCCTTCCCTTAGTTGCCGTCTTGCTAGTCGGACAGCCGCTCTGCGGACTGCAGCTGGATCAAATGCTTGGCTACTTTTGGGAAGGCAAGTACTTAGCCATTTTAGAGTTTTTTAGCAAATTGAATAGAAGGCGGTGAGCCGACTGCTCAATAGTCGGTTTGCGAAAAAGGGCTGGAAGCCGGCTTAAGCTATGTTTTATGCTTTGAGTCCTTTGCCATTTTTCATGCGAACGCCCATTCTACCTTACTCCTGCCCACCGGACAGTTGCTCTGCGAGCTGCGGCTTCTTGACAGGAGATGGCTTAGGCGCCACACACTACTTGTCCGGCTGCAGTAAGCATTTCATAGTGCAAGGCGGCAAGACCCCGAGCCGACTAGTCGAACCCGGTGCCAAGCGGCCTAACAAAGAGTAACATACTCATAAGCATAATTCTTATCATATAGATAAAAGAGGGCAGTCCCCGACCTCGTCTATGGTGGCCCGAAGTCTTGGTATTTTAATACAAAAGGTAGCGTGGTACATACTGCATCAATTGTAAAATCTTCGGAGGAGATTTGCATTCCATGGCCGCTCCGTTTCTTTGCCGGAGTCGTCCCTCTTGCGTGCTCGGGGCTTTTGAGCGTCAATCAGGTAGTAGGAGTCGTTGCCCAGCACTTTGCTGATGATGAAGGGGCCTTCCCATGGCGCCGACAGCTTGTGTTGGCCGGCTGTTTGCTGGATCAGTCGGGGCACAAGGTCGCCCTCTTGGAAAGATCTCGGCCTGACATTCCTATTGTAGTATCGGTGCAGGCTCTGCTGGTAGATGCTGGACCGGCTGAGTGCCAACAGCCGACCCTCTTCCAGCAGATCGACGCCGTCTTGACGTGCTTCTTTTGCTTCCTCCTCGGTGTACATGGTGACTCGCTGGGAGTCGAACTCTATGTCCGTTGGGATGATGGCTTCAGCATCGTAGACGAGGAAGAAAGGCGTGAAGCCGGTTGACTTGTTTGGAGTCGTGCGCAGAGTCCAGAGGACGGTTGGCAACTCGTCAAGCCAATAGCTGGCCGAACGCTCCAGCGGTTCGACTAGTCGAGGCTTGATGTCGGACAGGATGAGGCCGTTTGCTCGCTCCACCTGGCTGTTTGACTGCGGATGGGCAACGGACGCTAAGTCCAGTCGGATGCCCTGTGTCGCGCAAAAACGGGCCAAGGCGCCTTTGGCAAAATTCGTGCCATTGTCGGTGATGATGTTGTGTGGTACGCCGTACCGAATTGTGATGTCGGAGATGAAAGTCACGACAGTCGGGCCATTTAGTTTCTTGTTTGGCTTCGCTTCTATCCACTTGGTGAACTTGTCCACTGCGACAAGTAAGTGAGTTAAGCCACCTCATGCCGTCTTGAATGGTCCCACCATGTCTAGGCCCCAAACTGCGAAGGGCCGGGCAATGGGGATCGTCTTGAGTGTAGAAGCCGGCTGATGCGGCTTGGAGCGGAACTTCTGGCACCCTTTGCACTTTGGGACCAATTCTTTGGCCTCTTCCAAGGCCGTTAGCCAAAAGAAACTATGTCGGAAGGCTTTGGCGACGAGTGCTCTTGAAGCCGCATGGTGGCCGCACTCGCCTTGGTGGATGTCTTTGAGAATTGCTTGGCCTTGCTCTGGCTCTACGTAGCGTTGGTAGACACCAGTGACGCTGCGCCTGACCAGCTCTCTATTGACTATGGTGTAAGCTGCCACTCGGCGTTGTACTTGTCGAGCTAAGGTCTCATCAGTCGACAGCTCTTTGCTCACCAGGTATTTGAGGATGGGCTGGGCCCATGAGGCTGCTGCTATTTCTTCGACTGCCAGAACTGCGACTTGGACGAGGGCGGCTGGGCTGGGAGGCGGCGGGCTGGAGTCAGCAACCGCTTGCTGGATTAATGAAGTCCCCGGGCCGACTGGCGCAGCCCTCGGGCCGAGTTCTGGAGTCTTCGGGCTGGCTGCCGCAGTCCCCGGGCCGGGTTCTGCTGTCCCTGGGCCGGCTTCGACTGTGGCGGCTTTGGAGCCATCTGCCAAAATCCTCGTACCGTTTGCCGGGGCTCTGGAGTGGGATCCGACTTCTTCGGGAGGAGCTGGCACAAAGATGGAGTCTGATTCTGGTGAAGGCTTGACAGACGGCTTGAGGAGGCGTTAAAGGGCGACGCCAGATGGTATTGCTTGGCGGGTAGAGCCGATTCGTGCCAGGGCATCTTCTTGGTCGTTGTCGTTTCTTGGTACATGGAGGAACTCGCACCCCTCGAAATATCCACTGAGTTGCTGCACGAGGAAACGGTAACTCGCCATGTTTGCATCTTTGGTGTCCCAGTCGCCAGACGACTGCTGGACCACTAAGTCCGAGTTGCCATAACACAGGATCTGGCGAATGCCAAGTTCTTTGGCAAGCCAGAGCCCGTGAATGAGCGCCTCGTATTTGGCGATGTTGTTGGAGGCGGCAAAGTGGATTTGCAGTGCGTATTTGAGCTTGTCGCCTTTAGGAGAAGTGAGGACAATGCCGGCTCCCAAGCCGGTGCACATCTTGGAGCCGTCGAAATGCATCCGCCAATGGGTGGAGTCGGGCGCTAGTGCTAGGTACTGGGTCTCGGCCTAGTCGACGAAGAAGTCGGCCAGTGCTTGTGACTTAATGGCGGTGTGGGGCTTGTAGTGAATGGTGTAGGGAGCTAGCTCTATGGCCCATTTGGCCACTCGGCCAGAAGCATCTCGGCTTCCGATGATTTCGGCAAGTGGGGCCGTGCAGACCATAGTGATTGGATGCTCTTGAAAGTAAGGCTTCAACTTCTTGGCGGCAAAGTGCACACCATAGCACATCATCTGGTAGTGGGGGTAGTTCTGCTTGGACGTTGACAGCACTTCGCTCAGGTAATATACCGGTCTCTGGACAGGTAGTGCCTTGCCTTCCTCCTTGCGTTCCACTACAATGACTGTGCTGACTACCCGGCTGGTGGCGGCGATGTACCAGAGCATAGGCTCCTTAGGAGTCGGTGCCGCCAGAACGGGCGGAGTAGTCAACATCTTCTTCAACTGGAGAAAGGCTTCGTCCGCCTTGTGGTTCCACTCGAAAAAGTGGTCTTCTTCATGAGCTGGTATAAGGGGAGAGCTTTCTTGCCCAGCTGACTAATGAATCGGCTAATGGACGCCAAGCAGCCAGTGAACTTTTGCACGTCCAGCAGTCGGCTGGGTACCTCCATCCTCTCAATGGCCTTGATCTTTATAGGGTTGCACTCTATGCCGCGTTCAGAGACCAGGAAGCCAAGGAGTTGGCCGTCTGGTACTCCGAAGACGCACTTCTCAGGGTTGAGCTTGATCTGGAATCGGCGCAGATTCTCAAAGGTCTCCTTGAGGTCTTCCAGCAGTGTTCCACGCTTCTCCGTGTTCACCACCACATTGTCCACGTAGACGTGGGCGTTTCTGCCGAGTTGCTTGAGGAGGCACCTCTGCATGCAACGCTGGAAGGTGGCGCCGGCATTCCTCATGCCGAACGTCATGGTTAGGTAGCAGAAGGATCCAAACGGTGTGATGAAGGCGGTCTTCAGTCTGTCAGCCGGGTTCAGCTTGATCTGGTGATATCCTGAATATGCATCCAAGAAGCTCAACAGCTCGTATCCGGCTGTGGAGTCTATCACCTGATCAATTCTTGGCAAGGCAAATGGGTCCTTGGGGCAAGCCTTGTTGAGGCTTGTGTAGTCAATACACATTTGCCACTGCTTGTTCTTCTTCAGTACCAGGACCGGGTTGGCTAGCCATTCTGGAAAGAATACTTCCATAATGAAGCCGGCTGCTAGTAGTCGGGCTATCTCTTCTCCGACAACTCTTCTCTTTTCTTCTGATAGGCAGCGCAAGGGCTGCCTGACTGGCTTTGCATCAGATCGGACATGTAACTTGTGCTCGGCGAATTCCGTCGGTACACCTGGCATGTCTTTGGGGGACCATGCGAAGATGTCCCGATTCTCACGGAGGCGATCGACGAGCTCGCCTTCCTATTTGCTATCGAGGTTTGCGCCTACGACAGTGTACCTCTCTGGGTGCTCCGGATCCAAGGGTATCTTCTTTGTCTCTTTGGCCGGCTTGAACGAACCCTCAGCCTCCAACTCCTTGGGGTTAGGTGACACCTCTAGCTGCTTGCCGACCATCGCCACAACCCGGTCAAGAACCGCTTCTCGGCCGCAATCACCAGGAACTCGGCCAACCGACTACTCTCAGCCGCACAGGCAGATGACTTCCGGTAGTCGCCGGCTACGGTCAGAATCCCCTTGGAACTAGGCATCTCCATCTTGAGGTAGGCGTAGTGGGGGACCGCCGTGAACTTGGCCAGGGCGGGTTGGCCAAGTAATGCATGGTATGGGCTCTCAAGATCCACCACCTCAAACCAAACTGACTCTCGGCAGAAGTGATCTTTGTCTCCAAAGAGGACGTCCATCAGGATCTTGCCGATTGGTGAGCAGGAAAGGCCAGGAACAATGCCGTGGAACACAGTCCGGCTATTCTGAAGCTGTCTTTGCTTGATTCCTAACTTCTCCATGGTGTCCTTGTATAGGATGTTGATGCTGCTGCCTCTGTCTATCAGAACTCGCGAGAAACGAGCAGCTCGTCTATCCGTGGCGAAGGTGGCATCCAAGACCAAGGCATAAGAGCCCGGACTTGGCATCAACTCTGGGCGATCAGCTCTGCTCCAGCTGATAGGCTTCTCGGACCAGTGCATGAATTCTTGTGTCTCTGATGCTACTGCATTCACCTCTTGCTGCTGATGCCGACTGCTGCATCGATCATCAGCCATGCTGGTAAATATCACGTAGGCTCCGTGCTCTTCGGGGTAATTGTCTTGTACTGCGCCGACTGGCCCGACAGCCGGCTGCTGCGGCGGAGGCGGAGGCTGCTGCCCAGCATGCGGGGGAGGTAGGAGGCCGTCTCCTTTGGCGATCCTGGTGAGCCAGTGGCACTTCCGGGTGGTGTGATTCGACGGCTTTGCACCTCTATGGAACTTGCAAGGACCATCCAGAGTCTGCTCGTATGAGAAAGCCGGCAACCAGTTGGGCTTGCCGCCTTTCTGTCGCTTGGGTGGAGGCTGCCCATCCGGCTGTTGGTCTGCGACTGTCGCCACTTGTCGGCTGGTGGTAGCCGGCTACGGTGCCTTGCGGTTGTGGTTGCTCTGCTGTTGTCGCCGACTGGCGTCTCCAGCCGGAGTTCTAGGAGCCCGAGGGGCCACTTTGCCAATCGCACTAACTTGAATCTCCGCCTTCATGGAGGAGTCGGCCGTGGCATACTTGTCTGCTATGATCAGCAGCTCGTCGAGAGTTTCTGGCTCGTCGTAGAGGAGCATGTGCTTGAGGAGGGTGCCTTCTCTGCACCCGGTGGTGAAGTACTCGATAGCCTGCACCTCGTGCACGCCCTCACAAGAGTTCTGGAGCTTGGCCCAACGCGAGAGGTAGTCGCGAGTCGACTCATTGGGGCCTTTCATGCACAAGGAAAGCTGACGAGGCTTGGGAGGACGCTTGTACGTGCTTGTGAAGTTGTGGACGAATGCATCGGTGAAGTCGACCTAGCTGTTGATGCTGCGGGGCTTCAGGCTGTTCAGCCATGTCCGGGCCGTGCCCTGTAGCATGAGCGGAACGTATTTCACGGCAACACGCTTGTTGCCGTTCGCTATGCTGACGGCCGTGGAGTAGTCAACCAGCCAGTCCTCCGGCTTCATGGAGCCGGTGTACTTGGGCGTGTCTCTTGGGAGCGTGAACCCTTTGGGAAAGGGCTCGTCTCGAATGCGGGGCCCGAAACAAGGCGGACCCAACTCGTCTTCTTCTTCCAGCGCTAGGGATCAGTGAAGTTGGTCGATCCGGTGGCGGGCGTCATTTTCTCCGACTCCCTCTCGGCGGCCAAGGCGGTCGCCGAGAGTCGGATGGTCAACAGGCGGCGGGGAGACTCGCCTTACCTTGTGAGGAGGAGGAGGCGGACAGTCATCCCGTCGTTCCACTGCTCTCGGGCGGCCGTCTTGGTCGCACTCTATGGTAATGCGAGTCCGGCTGTGGCTAACAGCCGGATCCTTGTCTTTCCTTCCTCGGGCGCCGCCAGTCGGCGTCCGAGACGTCGCGCCTTGGTCTCGACGCGGAGGCGGGTCGTCGTTTTGTCGCTGCGGCGCCTCCGTGCAGCAGCCGGCCTCATTCTGCGCGGCAGCCGCGTGGAGGAGCCGTTGGACTCGCTCCATCATCAGGCGGCGCTCTTCGCCCTCGAAGTTGTCCAGATCGTCCGCCGCCGCCTGGGCGGCTCGAATGTTCTCCGCAGGCATGGCGTACACAGGGCGATTTGCCCTGAATTGGTTGGCGATGGCCACACCGCGCTGCTGGAACGTGCCTAGGCGGCTGGGCCCTATTAGGGCTGGCGAGCCACCTACAGCGCGATCCATCTCACGCTGGTAGGCTTCTGACAAGCGTCTCATGCTAGCCAGCTTCTTCGCGCCTTCGACAAGCTGAAGGCGGCGCGCCTCCATTGTCTCCTCGTCAGCGTCTTCTGGAATGGGCGCAGTCAGGTCTTGTAGTGCCGCGCCAAGTGGGTCATGCGCTCCTCCGCCGGGAGGCTCGTCATGACCGATGGCGAGCACCTCTGTGATAGTGCTTCCGTCGCTCTCCACACGAGGGAGCGGCTCATCGTAGACCACCACGTTGGTGGGGAATGGGTCGAGCGACGCGGTGTCAGAGTCGACCAACATCGGCTCGGTGGAGCCTACAGACTCCAGGTCCAGGGCAGGCTCGCCGGCGATGTGGAGTTGGTCAAGGAGGCCCGCGAGGAGGCTCTCAGGGCCGCCCATGCTTGCGTCGGATACAGGCTCGTCGGAGAGGCGAACCTCGCCGACAAGATCGGCAAGGCAGCTGGCTGCGCAGGCGATCTCAGCGCCGTGCAGCGCGTCAGTGCAAACTCTGTCTGGCGTGCCGGGCTGGCTACGCTCGCCAGGGAGGAAAAGGTTTCCCGTCCAGAGAAGGTCTTCGGACGACGGTGCACCAGGTCCCATGTTGGGCGCCAAATGTCCGGGGTTGGGTGCGACATATGCCAAATGATGGCTTATCATGGTGGGGGCGAGTAGAACGTCGCCGCTACCTGGAAACGGGATAAGGCGAAGGCATGCACGCCGGCGAATCTTACCCAGCTTCAGGGCTCTCCGGGGAGATAATACCCCTACTGCTACTCCACGGGGTCTCCGCATGGTCACTATGGCAAAGTGTGTACACGGTTGCTCCTTGAGTTGTTTCTTGGATGTAGGAGAAGGCAAGGCTTAGCTCTCTCCTCCCTATGTGATTCTGTCTAGTGCTAATGGATTCCAACACTTTGCATGGGTGCCCTGGGGTTTATATAGGCCTACCCCCCAGGGGTACAATGGTAATCCGGCTGGGCGCAGGCCCAGCCGTCAGTTTCTCCGGCCTCCATCTTCTCCGCCGACTGCTGGGGCCAGCCAACTGGCGGGCCCGGCCGACTGGTCCGGTACGGCGCCGACAGGCCGTGTCCGCCGCTGGCGGGTCTTGCCGGATGCTGATTACTGTAGCCGTGCTTCTAATGACACGGGCTTGGTCATGGGGTCATGGCAACAGCCCTGCCGCCTGACGGGCGATCACTATTGCCACTCCCCGTCACATCTGGTTAATGGCGCGTGGGCCCCGGGGGAGGGGCTGGCCGACTCTCGGGGGTCGACTCCCACCAGGTCCGACTGGTGACGCTCTCGCCGTCTTCTGGACTCCCGCTGACTGGTGGGACCCGCCACCCCAGGGTCGTACAGACAAGCCGTCGTGGGTGCAGGATTCTGCCCATTGGTGCTGATGTCAGGGCCGGCATGGCAACAGTGCCGCGCCGGACGGAGATCTCCCCGGGTACGGCGTACTGTGGCCATGCCTACCTTTGGAAAGGGGTGGGAGTGGGCTTTACTGTAGCCACTCCTCGTCCCGTCCCCTTTGATGAGGGCATGGGGTTTGTTGGAGTCGCGGGCCGGCTCCCATGGCCGGCTTCTCTGGAGGTCCCTAGTTAGGAGTCGGCTCATCCTGAAGTCGTCCCCGGGACTCGGCCGCGAGTGGGCAGTCGGTTGCCTTGCCGCCGACTTCTCAGAAGGCGGCTTTTCGTCCTGGGGTCTTGAGGGGCACAGCCTGCCATGATGTCTTGAAAGGTTCAGGGACTCGGGTTAGCCTACCCGTGGCCCATTACTCCGACAGGTGCTGAATGTCATGAATGAACATATAAATAAAAAAGAATAGGGAATGCGGTGATAGTCTAGTGCTATGCATTGTTTATTCAAAAAGGTGCGTCGAAGCAGAATGATACAAGTAGTGCGATAAGAAAAAAGTAGGACTATTTGACATGTCCCCTCCAAGGGCAAGCTGAGGAATGGTATTTAAAGCAAGTATTTCACTCGTTATCAGAGACCACCTAGGAGTTCCATGGTGCGACATAGCTTTCTGCCTCCTTGGTTGTTGAATCGTGTTTCCGGCAATCGTACTGCCGGATGGGGTTTCCGGAGAGTAAAGTCCTGAAAGAGAGAAAAGAATAACAAGGCAGGAAGCCCCTAGTGCGGTTGAGCCGCGTTTTGGGGCGTGGCGTACTCGTGCCCCCCACCCATGCCCATGGTATTTGCAATGCGTAATTATGTACGCGTGGCACGGATTTCGCCGTTTGGCTGGGACTGGGGTGGGGGCCACATTTCTATGCGAGCTCGGAACGTGCCAAGTGGTCTTATTGTAGATTACTCCGGGCGCACATGACGGTGTCCAGGTGTTTAATCACTGAACTGGTGGATTGCCTGAAGAGGCTGCTTTGTGCTTCTGCTGCGAGGGCCGCAGTGTGCTCCTCCGTGCGGAGAGAGTGCTCTGTGTTTCCATTGACTGTGATGACCCCCCGAGGTCCTGGCATCTTGAGCTTGAGGTAAGCATAATGTGGTACCGCATTGAATCTCGCAAATGCGGTTCGCCCGAGCAATGCATGACAGCCACTGCGGAACGGGACTATATCAAAGATTAACTCATTGCTTCGGAAGTTATCCAGGGATCCGAAGACCACTTCCAGTGTGACTGAGCCTGTGCAATGGGCCTCTACACCTGATATGACGCCTTTGAAGGTCGTTTTTGTGGGTTTGATCCTTGAGGGTTCTATAACTGTTTTGCGCACTGTGTCCTGATAAAGCAGGTTCGGGCTGCTGCCGCCGTCCATAAGGACTCGAGTGAGGTGAAATCCGTCGATGATTGGGTCTAGGACCAGTGCGGCGAATCCGCCATGACGGATACTAGTGGGGTGGTCCTTGCGATCAAAGGTGATCGGACAGTCGGACCACAGGTTGAACTTTGGGGCGACTGGCTCCAACGCATATACGTCCCTTAGCGCATGCTTCCACTCCCTCTTGGGGATGTGGGTTGCGTATATCATGTTCACCGTCCGCACTTGTGGGGGGAACCTCTTCTGTCCTCCGATGTTCAGCGGTCGGGGATCCTCCTCGTCATTGCTATGTAACCCCTTATCTTTGTTTTCGGCATTTAACTTGCCAGCCTGCTTGAACACCCAACATTCCCTGTTGGTGTGGTTGGCTGGCTTGTCGGGGGTGCTGTGTATTTGACACGGGCGATCGAGTATACGGTCCAAACTGGACGGGCCCGGAGTGCTTCTTTTGAATGGCTTTTTCCGCAGACCGGGTTTAGAGCCTCTGAATCCAGCATTGACTGTCATATCCTCGGTATTGTCGCTATTGACGCGGCGCTTATGTTTGTTGCGACGTGACCTGCCATTGCTATCCTTGGTATCTGAAGTGCCATGGTTCTTTGATATGTTATTGCTGCGAGCCAGCTAGCTGTCCTCTCCCACGCAAAAGCGGGTCATGAGTGTCGTGAGGGCTGCCATAGATTTCGGCTTTTCCTGGCCAAGGTGCCGGGCGAGCCACTCGTCGCGGATGTTGTGCTTAAAAGCTGCTAGGGCCTCTGCATCCGAACAGTCGACGATTTAATTTTTCTTTGTCAGGAACCGTGTCCAGAATTGCCTGGCCGATTTCTCTGGCTGCTGAATTATGTGGCTCAAGTCATCGGCATCTGGTGGTCGCACATAAGTGCCCTGGAAGTTGTCGAGGAATGCGCTTCCACATCCTCCCAACCGCCAATGGATTCTGCTGGCAGGCTGTTTAGCCAATGCCGAGCTGGTCCTTTGAGTTTGAGTGGGAGGTATTTCATGGCATGTAGATCGTCACCGAGGGCCATGTGGATGTGCAGGAAGAAGTCCTCGATCCATACCGCAGGATCTATTGTGCCGTCGTATGATTCGATATTTACGGGTTTGAAACCCCTTGGGATTTGGTGATCCATTACTTCGTCTGTGAAGCATAGGGGGTGTGCGGCGCCTCTGTACTGGGCTATATCCCGGGGCAGCCCAAATGAGTCTTGTCCGCTCTGTTCGGCCCGGCCGGATTTACTTTTACTGTATCTGGCGTGACGGTTATCGTCTCGCGTAGTAGCGCGCCCTCGTCATCTATAGATCAATCTTGCATTTTTTGCTTTGTCCTCCAATATGTCTCGCAGGTCTAGCGTGTTCCCCCGTGCCTTGACATTTTTATTTGAGTGGCGTCGGGGTGCGGGCTGAGGTGGCCGATCAGCCGCGTCATACGCTGGAGATGTAGGTTTTAATGCTTACTCCTCCAGTCGGGGTAGCAACCTGCGCTTTGGGTAACTCTTGGAGGGGCGTTCGAGTTCATATTCCTCGGCCGCAAGGACTTCAGTCCATCTGTCAGCTAGCAAGTCTTGATCAGCTTGAAGCTGCTATTGCTTTTTCTTAAGGCTATTTGCCGTGGCTATAAGCCGGCGCTTGAAGCGCTCTTGCTCGACGGGATCCTCAGGCACGACAAATTCGTCATCGTCGAGGCTTGCCTCGTCTTCGGAGGGAGGCATGTAATTATCATCCTCCGCCTCTCCATCTGCCGCTCTCTTGGGAGGGCTGGCTTCTCCATCCTCCTGCTCTAAATCTTACTGGAGGGGATTGTTGTCATCTTCGGCACTGTCCGGAGTGCTATTATCTCCTATGCTGGTATCACTGCTTTTGCTTTGGTCAGACTTAGAGCGGCGCTGCTGACGTTGGCGCTTGGGTTGCTTCTTGGAGGGGTCATCCTCCGCTGTCCCGTCGCCATTGCCTTCTTTGGGTGTGTCCACCATGTATATATCATATGATGAGGTGGCTGTACAGTGCCCTGTGGGCAGTGGTTCCTGTTCATCTCCCGCATCGTCGTCCATACCGTCGATGTCTTCGGAGTTGAAGTCGAGCGTGTCGGTCAAATCGTCGACAGTGGCTACTAAGTGGGTGGTGGGTGGGCGGCGAATTTCTTCGTCATCCGCATCCCAATCCTGTCGGACATAGTTCGGCCAGGACTCTCCTGACTCCTGACAAGGAGAGAGACCTTAATGAGTTCAGTATGTCGCCGAAGGGCGAGTGCTGAAAGATATCCGTGGAGGTGAACTCCACGATCGGCGTGTAACGCCCTCGATGCGGCTATATCTGCTACGTGTCGAAGCATGACTTAGAGGCATAACCGCATTGAAAGCAATGTCGCAAGTGAGGTAATCTTCACAACAACCCATGTAAATAAATAAAGGGGAAAAGGTACATAGTTGGCTTACAATCGCCACTTAACACAATTACAGGAATAAAGCATTACATCATCCAGATACAATGAAGGTCCGACTAGGGAACCAAAATAAAAGAAGACTACCCCAAAAGCTACACAGATCCCCGATTGTCCCAACTGCGCTCCACTACTGATCATCTAGAATCAAACGACACAAAGGACAAGATATTCATTGACCTCCTCCTTGAGCTTGGTTGCATCACCTGCACGGTATCATTGGCACCTACAAGCTGGTTTTGGAAGTATCTGTGAGTCACGGGGACTCAGCAATCTCACACCCTCGCGATCAAGACTAATTATGCTTATAGGAAGGGTAAAAGGTATGAGGTGGAGCTGCAGCAAGCGACTAGCATATATGGTGGCTAAGATACGCAAATGAGAGTGAGAAGAGGAGGCAAAGCACGGTCGAGAAACTATGATCAAGAAGTGATCCTAGAACAACCTACGTCAAGCATAACTCCAACACCGTGTTCACTTCCCGGACTCTGCCGACAAGAGACCATCACGGTTACACATGCGGTTGTTGTATTTTAATTAAGTTATGTTTCATTCTATCTACAACCGGACATTAACAAATTCCCATCTGCCCATAACCGCGGGCACGGCTTTCGAAAGTTCAAATCCCTGCAGGGGTGTCCCAACTTAGCCCATCACAAGCTCTCACGGTCAACGAAGGATATTCCTTCTCCCAAGACAATCCGATCAGACTCGGCATCCCGGTTACAAGACATCCTCGACAATGGTAAAACTAAACTAGCAAAGCCACCCGAATGCGCTGACAAATCCCGATTGGAGCTGCACATATCTCGTTCTCAGGGCACACCGGATTGTCCAAGGTTCAGGTAGGCCAGCCCAGAATTGCCCCTGGTGGGCACCGGCACCTGACCGGTTGGACCAACACTTAGAGGAGCACTGGCCCGGGGGTTCAAATAAAGATGACCCTTGGGCTGGCCGACCCAAGGGAAAGAAAAGGCTAGGTGGCGAATGGTAAAACCAATGTTGGGCCTTGCTGGAGGAGTTTTATTCAAGGCGAACTGTCAAGGGGTTCCCATTATAACCCAACCATGTAAGGAACGCAAAATCTGGGAACATAACACCGATATGACGGAAACTAGGGCGGCAAGAGTGGAACAAAACACCAGGCATAAGGCCGAGCCTTCCACCCTTTACCAGGTATATAGGTGCATTAAGACAAACAAGATAATATTGTTATATCCCAACAATAAACAATGTTCCAACAAGGAACGATCTCCAATCTTCACCTGCAACTAGCAACGCTATAAGAGGGGCTGAGCAAAGCAGTAACATAGCCAAACAATGGTTTGCTAGGACACTGAGCTACGGCTAATTCACTCAATATCAAGCTCAAACAAGCATGGCAAAAGGGCAAACGATAACAGGTTTTAGACTTAGTGAAATTAACACAAGTCTGGAATTTATCATCAGGAAGCAATCTTTAGAGCATGAAAACTACATGCTACAGGAACGTAACATGGAAAATCAAGGCATCGAATGAAGCTACTCAAAGCACTTAACAAAAGTCCCTTAGTGACCTTGAGTCAAAAGGGATCGGAAAATACAATTTCAAGCATTTGAACATGGCAAAAACATAAACAGATTCAGACTTGGTGAAAAACTGGAGCATGCAAAATAGTTAACTAGTAGACATGTTTACGAGATCGATGCACTCAGTACAGAGCATGGCACGACAAACTAAGCATACACCCATGAAAAAGACATGGCATACAAGCTAGACATGGCAAGAACAACAATATATCATGCACGGAACAACAAGAACAAGCTCAGCAAAATTGCTAAACATGTTAACAATCTCCCAGGAACATTTTATAGCAAAAGTAGAGCTCGATTGACTCAAGCTAGGGTGCTCCATAAATGCAAAACAAAACTTGGATGGATAGGGCACCACAATATTAACAAAACATACTTACTGATCATGCTCACAAGAGGCACGGATCACTAGGAAACAACATGAACATATGGCATAAAAGTAAAAACAGGACAAGGACTTCGTGAAATTCTAAGTCCTTGAAATCAGCATCATTGAGTAAGCTACTTAGCATGCTTGTGCTAGTCACCACAAATATCACAAAAATACATGGCATACACCCCTCTAAAGATGGCATGGCATATAACAAAACACATGTAGAGCTTAGGATCATAGCATGCACACATTAATCATGGAAAAAATGACAAAATGCCATTTGCTGAAACAGATCTGACATATTCCTCACATAGCCCTCTTCCAACGACATTTCAGGCATCAAGATGAGCTCAAATGAAAATGATGCAATGAGATGAAATGATGTACTCGTCGAGACAAACATTTTTATATGCTACGCGCGCGAAACAGAGCGATGGGGATGAGGTTATGATGCAATGAATATGCTCAAAAATATTACAGGGAAAAAGAACTTAGGCGAAATTGTACCCTCCAGATCTGGATCTAGGTCAATGAAGGCACGCATCCCAAGGTCAACTCCGGCGAGGGAGGCTTTCGGAGGAGGTCGGCAAGGAGCGGATCCGGCCCGGACCTCGCCGGATCCGAGCGCGGCGGCGGCGGGGAGGCGCGCTTCGGCTGGTGGCGTCGGGCGGCGCTGCAAACGGTGGGTGCCGGCGAACGGTCGTCGATGGGCGGCGGGGCGGCGCATGGCGTCGAGGCAGATGATGCCGGGAAACGGGGCGGCGCGGGCGGCTTCCGGCGAGCTCGGCCGGTGCCCGGAGCCAGGCATGGCGCTGCGCTGCGGCGGCGTTGCGCGGTATGAGGAAGAGGACGGCGCGCGGAGGAGGACCGGAGCAGAGCGCAGCTCCAGCGAGGTCGCGCCGACGAGGCGGCGGTGATGAACGCCGGCGATGAGTGGTGGAAGGCGGTGGTTGGACGCGGGTGACGGCGGCACTCACGTGGCGCGGTGCGATTGGCCGGGGTGAGGTGGAGGCTGGACATGTCCGGCACGGGATGGACATGTCCGGCGGCGCGAGGAAGAGGGAGGCTAGGGTTTCGGGGGAAAAGACTTGAAAATGAAATGGAGGGATCTATTTATAGAGGTAGAGGGAGCTAGGAAGCTCCAAATGAGGTGCGGTTTGCGGCCACGCGATCGCGATCGAACGCTCTAGATGACGGAGGAGGTTTAGGTGGGTTTTGGGCCACTTTGAAGGGGTGTTGGGCTGCAACACACACAAGGCCTTTTCGGTCCCTCGGTTAACCGTTGGAGTATCAAACGAAGTCCAAATGACACGAAACATGACAGGCGGTCTACCGGTAGTAAACCAAGGCCGCATGACAAGTCTCGGTCCAATCCAAAAACGTTTAACACCCGCACACAAAAAGAGGTAGAAAGGGACACCGGATGACATAGGAGCGCCGGATTGCAAAACGGACAACGGGGAAAATGCTCGGATGCATGAGACGAACATGTATGCACATGAAATGCACATGATGACATGATATGACATGCATGACATGCAAGCAATGACAAGGCAACAACAGCGAATAACTGGAGGACACTTGGCACATCGGTCTCGGGGCGTTACAACACTCGACCACTACGAGAGGATCTCGTCCCGAGATATAGAATGGCACCGGAGGGAAAACGGAAGAGAAAGAGAAGAGGTAAAACTAAGTTGCTTCTTTGACAAACGAGTGAGACCAAAGAACCTTGAGAGGTTGAGCCATTTCGAGAAAATAATACAATGGAGATAAATGAAGCTGAAAGCACTCCGTTAAGAAAGAGGAAAAGAAAGAACCGATTCGGGTAGCACTTCGGTTGAAAAGAGATGAAAGACTTGATAAAATGAAAGAGTTTGAGCAAAAGGACACAGCACTCCGGTTAAATGGATAAGAAAAAGAAAGAAACATGATCTTGACAAAACAAGATGATGGGTCGAAGAGAGCAACATCACGATGCCTCCGGAAGAAATGAAAGAATGGAAATGGAATGAACGGAGGGAAAGCAAGATCTTGGGAGAGCATGCTAACAACAAATGCTAGAAATGAGTAGTTGGCTTAACAACAACGAAAAGTATAAGCCTGTAGTGGGCTTATGGAAAACATCTCAAAAGTGAGGTGAAGTTCTGCCACTTATGAAAAAAATAGATTGGATTGATAAGAACAAGGAGATGAGAAACTATTTCACCGGAAGGATGAAAGTCGAACTTGGGTCCTTTATGAGCCAACATTTGGTGTCTCCAAGAAGAACTTTGGTAAATGAATGATCAAACGAATGGAAAGAGAAGTTGAAAACACAAGGTGAAACCTTGTATTGATTAGATGGATCTTCACGACGATATAATTGAGAGAACTTAGAACTCTGGGAAAGAAAGATGAATAATTGAGATCAGGAATTTTTGATGAACCTCCGGAATAAGGAATTAATCACTTGTGTGAAACAAGAATAAGAATTATGTTATGCATATCCTTCATCAATTTAATTGATGACAAACAATGGATTTGGCATACTACTTATTCTCGTAGAAAATATTAAGAGAAATATAGCGGAAACTTGAGAAAAGACTTCAACAATCCACCGGTAGAATTGGAACAACGAACAAATTGATATGATAAATGAAAGAAGAGAATCTTGAATGAACCACCGTAAGAATTGAAAATGAATGAAGTAAATGGATGAATCACCGGGTAAGAATTGGAAAACGAATGAAGATACTTGAGAGTATTTAGGTACAAGTGAACGAAGAGATCACGAGCTGATTATAGAATACTTGAATGATGCACCACTAAGATTAGGAGAAAGAGAGCTGAAAGATGGAATGAATAAATCTTAGATGATGGGCTCCAGATGATCAAACTGAAAAGATTCCTGAATTGCTCCGGATGGGTGAAAATAATTGACACAATTGAAACAATTATGAGAGAATGGCAACAAGCTAGAATCACGAATCTTGAAGAGAACGGAGCAAAATTGAGAGAAAAAATCTTCTTCAGTCTACCAATCTAAGAATGATGACAAGAAACACCACCATGAATTATTTAGAAAATTCGGAAGAATCAAAACGAAGAGGTTGAGCCAATGATGAGAAGAATTTGACAGATCTTGGAGAAAAACATATGACTGATGATGAATCATTCTTTACGTCAAACTTTGAAAGATTTGAGAAAAGCTCCGGAAAGAATTAGAAGAGTCGGGTAAGATCCTGGAATAAGACCTGTGGATTAGGGCCCACTCAAAGAAACACCGTAGAACTATTTAAAAGAGGGAAAGCACCGGTTGAATTAAAAGGCTAGAATGAGATAACAACCTCGAAAGAGCTTGAAAGGATTATGAAAGAAGAGTGGAAACACGAATCTTCGCGATATCTTGAACACTCTAGAACAATTGAATAGCAAGCGGGGGAGATTAAGAGGTGCACCGGCAAGAGACGACATTTGAAACGAGGAAAGAATATGATCAAGAAAGCTTGACTTGAAACCACCGGAGATGAAAAGAATGAAGAATGATGAACTTGAGGCCCGTTAGAATCTTCATGAGAATCACCGGGTAAGAAGATTGAAGGCAAAAGAATGGACAAACTTCTCATCCATTAAAGGATACTTGAACAAGATATATGAGTCCTTGAAGAAAACAAGGGTGGGAGGGTGGGAAAACAAAGACAACTTGGAGACAGATGAAACAAAAAATGTTGAGAGGACTGAGATTGAATCTTGCGGATGTTTAAAAAGATTGGATCCACTTGAAGAGAAGCACGCCGGTTAAAAAGGATTAACATGACAATCTCGATTACTATGAAGGATTGGTATTCATCTCGGAGTATGAGAACACCATTTAGGAAATGTATGGAATCAACACTTGACATTGAAGCAACTCGAATACCACAACTCAAAACAAAACAAAGGATTGGCTTGCAGAATAAGCCAGAACAAACGTATGATAGAGATTTCGTCCGAAGTTTTCGTGGTGGGGCCTACACGAGCTCGATCGTACAGCCCATCATGTACAAGGCAGTGCACATGACATACGAAGCGTCCCTGAGTCGGCATAGCCAAGGACTCTTTAAGACACAATGAGACCACTGTAAAACCGACCGTGAATAGGCGGACCACTAGACGTCGAACCCCAATTTCATATCATACATCTGTCGGAAAGATATCCTAAGAGCTACTTGAATTCCCACTTATAAACTCCCAAAATTTTCCGGTTATGCAATCAGGTGTTGGGGATACAGGGGAAGCATAATATCTCACCCAAAACTAACAAATCCTACATCTAGCTGTATCCATCCTTCAACACATAACCAAGAAACCTTCGGAAATCATTTACCTCAACCTTCAAAAAGCATCCGTTATACGAGTTATGGCAATACTCCCGAACTCCCGCCCCAGTACTGGGTGGCGTCGAGGTTATCTCACCAACAACTGCATAAAAGAGATTTTTGATGTCGGCGAACTCAGGTATTCCAGAACTGCAACAATAAAATTGTGACGACAACACCTCGGAGCTCAACTCCCCAGGACACTGCCACAACCCCTAAATGTCAGGAGGCACCAAGAACAATGTTCTTGTCACAAAACCATCGGAACGATTCCAAGATACCCGCATGATCCTAAATATTTTTTTAGTGAAATTTGAGAAGAGAAGAGTCAAAACTCTACGTCAGGATGCCTCACTAGAGCGACGAAAGGAGTGAGGATTAAAAAGAATCCTACTCTTCGATATCTAATTCATAAATGACTCAAAACATTTTTTCTAGACTCAACAACGCCAACGATTCGATCAAGCAGGGGGCTCCTAAGGTCGGGGAAGGCTCTGATTACCAACTTGTAACACCCTCGATGCGGCTATATCTCCTACGTGTCGAAACAATGTCGCAAGTGAGGTAATGTTCACAAGAACCCATGTAAATAAATAAATGGGAAAAGGCACATAGTCGGCTTACAAACGCCACTTCACACAATTACAGGAATAAAGCATTACATCATCCAAATACAATCAAGGTCCGACTACGGAACCAAAATAAAAGAAGACTACCCCAAAAGCTACACAGATCCCTGACCGTCCCAACTAGGGTCCACTACTGATCATCTAGAACGAAATGACACAAAGGACAAGATCTTCATCGAGCTCCTCCTTGAGCTTGGTTGCGTCACCTGCACGGTATCATCGGCACCTGCAACCTGGTTTTGGAAGTATCTGTGAGTCACGGGGACTCAGCAATCTCACACCCTCGCGATCAAGACTATTTAAGCTTATAGGAAGGGTAAAAGGTATGAGGTGGAGCTGTAGCAAGTGACTAGCATATATGGTGGCTAACATACACAAATGAGAGCGAGAAGAGGAGGCAAAGCACAGTCGAGAAACTATGATCAAGAAGTGATCCTGGAACAACCTACGTCAAGCATAACTCCAACACCGTGTTCACTTCCCGGACTCTATCGAGAAGAGACCATCATGGTTACACACGCGGTTGATGTATTTTAATTAAGTTAAGTTTCATGTTATCTACAACCGGACATTAACAAATTCCCATCTGCCCATAACCGCGGGCACGGCTTTCGAAAGTTCAAATCCCTGCAGGGGTGTCCCAACTTAGCCCATCATAACCTCTCACGGTCAATGAAGGATATTCCTTCTCCCAAGACAATCCGATCATACTCGGCATCCCGGTTACAAGACATCCTCGACAATGGTAAAACTAAACCAGCAAAGCCACCCGAATGCGCCGACAAATCCCGATAGGAGCTGCACATATCTCGTTCTTAGGGCACACCGGATTGTCCAAGGTTCCAATAGGCCAGCCCAGAGTTGCCCCTGGTGGCCACCAGCAGCTGACAGGTTGGACCAACACTCAGAGGAGCACTGGCCTGGGGGTTTAAATAAAGATGACCCTTGGGCTGGCCGACCTAAGGGAAAGAAAAGGCTAGGTGGCGAATGGTAAAACCAATGTTGGGCCTTGCTGGAGGATTTTTATTCAAGGCGAACTGTCAAGGGGTTCCCATTATAACCCAACCGTGTAAGGAACGCAAAATCCGGGAACATAACACCGATATGAGGGAAACTAGGGCGGCAAGAGTGGAACAAAACACCAGGCATAAGGCCGAGCCTTCCACCCTTTACCAAGTATATAGGTGCATTAATATAAAGAAGATAATATTGTGATATCCCAACAATAAACAATGTTCCAACAAGGAACAATCTCCAATCTTCACCTGCAACTAGCAACGCTATAAGAGGGGCTGAGCAAAGCGGTAACATAGCCAAACAATGGTTTGCTAGGACATGGTTGGTTAGAGGTTTGACATGGCAATTTGGGAGGCATAATAAGCAAGTGGTAGGTATCGTAGCATAGGCATAGCAAAAGAGCAAGCATCTAGCAAGCAAAGATAGAAGTGATTTCGAGGGTATGGTCATCTTGCCTGAAATCCCGCAAGGAAGAAGAACGAGTCAATGAAGAAGACAAACGGACGTAGTCGAACGGGTCCTCACAAACGCGACGTTATCGGAACCCACCCGAAGAAGCAACACCGGAAAGAAGCACACAACATAGTAAAAAACCAACCCACGAACATGGTATGATATGCGGGATGCGGTATGCGGTGCATATGCATGATTTGGAAAGGAATGATTGAACCTAGCCTCAACTTGGAAAACCAAGAGTGCCACTGGAAAGGTGAGTTGATTTTGGTCGAAATCGATATAAAGATCACCGGAATCGGATGCATGGTTTGGAAATGGCAAGCAAAACAAATATGGCACCGGTTTGCGATAATCAGCAAGTAGCCATCTAAATGCATCAAGATAAATATGCTACATCACGCAAACATGACAACAGAATACATGGCAGGGATCCACTCATGATGCTTGATAAAAGATGAACACTGAGCTACGGCTAATTCACTCAATATCAAGCTCAAACAAGCATGGCAAAAGGGCAAACGATAACAGGTTTCAGACTTGGTGAAATTAACACAAGTCTGGAATTTATCATCAGGAAGCAATCTTTAGAGCATGAAAACTACATGCTACAGGAACTTAACATGGCAAATCAAGGCATCGCATGAAGCTACTCAAAGCACTTAACAAAAGTCCCTTAGTGACCTTGAGTCAAAAGGGATCGGAAAATACAATTGCAAGCATGTGAACATGAGAAAAACATAAACAGATTCAAACTTAGTGAAAAACTGGAGCATGCAAAACAGTTAACGAGTAGACATGTTTACGACCTCGATGCACTCACTACAGAGCATGGAATGACAAACTAAGCATACACCCATGAAGAAGACATGTCATAGAAGCTAGAAATGGCAAGAACAACAATATATCATGCATGGAACAACAAGAACAAGCTCTGCAAGTTTGCTAAACATGTTAACAATCTGCCAGGAACATTTTATAGCAAAAGTAGAGCTCGATTTACTCAAGATAAGTTGCTCCATAAATGAAAACAAAGACATGGATGGATAGAGCACCACAATATTTACAAAACATCCTTATTGATCATGTCCACAAGAGGCACGGATCACTAGGAAACAACATGAACATATGGCATAAGAGTAAAAACAGGACAAGGACTTAGGGAAATTCTAAGTCCCTGAAATCAGCATCATTGAGTAAGCTACTTAGCATGCTTGTGCTAGTCACCACAAATATCACAAAAATACATGGCATACACCCCTGTAAAGATGGCATGGCATATATACCAAAACACATGTAGAGCTTAGGATCATAGCATGCACACATTAATCATGGAAAAAATGACAAAATGCCATTTGCTGAAACAGATCTGACATATTCCTCACATAGTCCTCTTCCAATGACATTTCGGGCATCAAGATGAGATGAAATGAAAATAATGCAATGAGGTGAAATGATGTACTCGTCGAGGCGAACATTTTGATATGCTTCGCGCGGGAAACGGAGCCACGGGGATGAAGTTATGATGCAATGAATATGCTGAAAAATATTACAGGGAAAAAGGACTTAGGCGAAATTGTACCCTCCAGATCTGGATCTAGGTCAAGGAAGGCACGCATCCCGAGGTCAACTCCGGCGAGGAGCGGATCCGGCTCGGACCTCGCCGGATCCGGGCGCGGCGGCGGCGGGGAGGCGCGCTTCGGCCGGTGGCGTCGGGCGGCGCTGCAAACGGCGGGCGGCAGCGCACGGTCGTCGACGGGCGGCGGGGCGGTGCACGGCGTCGAGGCGGACGACACCGAGAAACAGGGCGGCGCGAGCGCCTTCCGGCGAGCTCGGCCGGTGGCCAGAGCCAGGCATGGCGTTGTGCTGCGGCGGCGGTGCGCGGGATGAGGAAGAGGACGGCGCGTAGAGGAGTACCGGAGCGGAGCGCAGCTCCGGCGATGTCGCGCCGGCGAGGCGGCAGTGATGAATGCCAGCGACGAGTTGTGGACGGCGGCGGGGCGGCGAAAGCACAGGCGGGCGGCGAGCGGAGGCTCGGTCGCTCGGGCCCGGACGCGGCTCGGGCGGGCCGGCCTCGGGCCCTGCGGGCCGCGGCGGCGCGCGGTGGCGGAGGGACGCGGCCGGACACGTGGCGTGGCGCGGTTGGACGCGGGCGACGGCGGCACTGACTTGGCGCGATGCGATTGGCCGGGGTGAGGTGGAGGCCGGACATGTCCGGCGCGGGATGGACATGTCCGGCGGCACGAGGAAGAGGGAGGCTAGGGTTTCGGGGAAAAAGACCCGAAAATGAAATGGAGGGATCTATTTATAGAGGTAGAGGGAGCTAGGCAGCTCCAAATGAGGTGTGGTTTGCGGCCACGCGATCGTGATCGAACGCTTTAGATGATGGAGGAGGTTTAGGTGGGTTTTGGGCCACTTTGAAGGGGTGTTGGGCTGCAACACACACGAGGCCTTTTCGGTGCCTCGGTTAACCGTTGGAGTATCAAAAGAAGTCCAAATGACACGAAACTTGACAGGCGGTCTACCGGTAGTAAACCAAGGCCGCATGACAAGTCTCTGTCCAATCCGAAAACGTTTAACACCCGCACACGAAAAGAGGTAGAAAGGGACTCTGGATGACATAGGAGTGCCGGATTGCAAAACGGACAACGGGGAAAAATGCTCGGATGCATGAGGCGAACATGTATGCAAATGAAATGCACATGATGACATGATATGACATGCATGGCATGCAAGCAATGACAAGGCAACAACAGCGAATAACTGGAGGACACCTGGCACATCGGTCTCGGGGCGTTACACGGCGCCCAGTCGGATTCGATAGGCACGGGCGCAGGCGGTTCGGAGTCCATGGCCGGGGAAGAATCCGGAAGTTCGGCGTCACGGCTCCCGTGAAGGGTAAGGTCGATACTCGGCTCAATCGCCGCTAAGGATGCGGCCTCCATGGAGGGGTCTATCCACCCGTCCATGGGTCGGAGAAATTGCCGGTGCGATCTCCTGAACACTGTCCGATGGTAGAGCTAAATCATGCTCATCGTGACCGTGTGGCGCATTCGGCAGGGGCTCGAATCCGTCGAAGATCAAGTCTCCGCGAATATCGGCCGTGTAGTTTAAGCTTCCAAATCTGACATGGTGGCCAGGGGCGTAACTCTCGATCTGCTCCAGATGGCCAAGCGAGTTGGCCCGCAGTGCGAATCCGCCGAATACAAAGATCTGTCCAGGGAGAAAAGTCTTACCCTAGACTGTATCGCTATCGATGATTGAAGGAGCCATCAAGCCTAATGATGACGACACAGAGGAACTCTCAATGAAAGCACCAATGTCGGTGTCAAAACCGGCGGATCTCGGGTAGGGGGTCCCGAACTGTGCGTCTAGGCGGATGGTAACAGGAGGCAGGGGACACATTGTTTACCCAGGTTCGGGCCCTCTTGATGGAGGTAAAACCCTACGTCCTACTTGATTGTTCTTGATGATATGAGTAGTACAAGAGTTGATCTACCACGAGATCAGAGAGGCTAAGCCCTAGAAGCTAGCCTATGGTATGATTGTATGTTGTTCGTCCTACAGACTAAACTCTCCGGTTTATATATACACCGGAGGGGGCTAGGGTTACACAGAGTCGGTTACTGTCGGGACCCCGATCCTAAGTCACACCGATCTAGCATGTAACACATCATATCACTTTGTGGCCTCACGCACGGTATTCCCACGGGTGCCACCTTACCTGGCCCGGGACCGTTTGCGCCTTTTGGCTCACGTATATGATAGTGTCGCTAGCATCCATATGACAAAGAACCCGGGCCGACATGGCTAGTCGTGAACCCAAAGCGGTGCTAACCTATGGGGACAGGCATACATGAATCACATCGAGCACGTCGGTCAAAAGCATATGAATCCGGGCTGTAGCACTGGGCTAACAGGACTCCGGGGAACCCGGGCTGTAGCAGGCTAGGCAGGACTCCGGAAGTCACCGCGTGACATTTCCCCGAAGGGACAGACACAGGAACAAAGTGAAACACATGCTGGCCAGTCAAGTGTCCTGAGCAGTAGTGCTGGGCTAGCAGGACTCCGGTGAACTGGGCTGTAGCGGACTACTATGGCTCAAGGAAGCACTAGACTACATTTCCCCATAAGAGAGGCTGCCAAGGATAAACAACCAGATTGTCGGATCCCACACATAGCAATACACGTTACACGTACGCATAACATGCAAGTATGTGCTGTACAACATGGCATCACAACATAACGCAAACTCATATAGATAAAGATCCAAAAGAGCCACATAGCATTAAGTACAAGCAAGGGTCACATGACCCATCATTCGGAGCATACAAGCAACAAGCGGAAGCATTACATGTCTGAGTACAGACAACTACAAATGAAAAAGTCTGAGGAGCACGACTATCTACAACATCCGATCAAGATCGTAGCTGAGGTACAAGCTACTTGTCAAAGTCCATGTAAACTAGTAAGACCGAAGTCTCGGCTGCAAAAACATAAATAAAGCAACATGAGTACAAAGGTACTCAGCAAGACTTACATCAGATCCTATCATACATGCACTTGTATCAAGAAGGTAATGTGGAGTTTAGTTGAAGCAAGCCAGCTTTGACTCAGTGGCTATCCTGTACTACGACTGCTGGTAACTCTTTTGAGGTGGCGCACACGAGTCCACTAATCACCATGTCAATACACTACTATGGATTCATTCCCGTCTTCCTACGAGAAGGCCATCCATAGCACTCACACTTGTCTTGAGCATTTTAGAGTATCCACTTCAAGTTGTCTATGTACCACGTAAGCATCCAAGAAGTCCGTAACCGAGGACACGGCTATTCGAATAGATCATGATAACCCTGCAGGGGTGTACTTCTTCACACACGCTCTCACCACTTATCACCATGTACACGTCATGTACCTCGGCAACCTTCAAGCGGAAGCCTGGCGAGGGTGTTGGCCACGACCTGACTAACCACACAGGACTCTAGTCCAGGTTTATCGCCTATTCGGGTTCCATCCGCAAGGAGATCCGGCCGGGGTGTCGCACACGGCCCCAAACGATGTGTGCATGGTTCCCAAGCCCACCTCACCGGATGGATCTACGCTTGGTACACCGTGCCACTTGTGCCTAGTCCGTCCCAAGCCCACCTGGCCGGGTGCCACTTGGTAGACTACTAACACTACCTACAAACACCAGAAACTAATTGCAACTCCTGGACAAAGATCAAGTTGGTTAATAAGTCGAGATAGCTTGGAGTGCCCGGAGCCCAATGTGTGGTAGTAGCTAGTCATTGGACAACATACACAGAACTCAGTGCTTAAGGAAGGTTCCAGTGAGACAACCCACCATGTACTCCTACATGGCCTCTCACCGCTACCTTTACCAAATCGTGTTCACACGCTTAACTCTCAGCACCAGAACATATCGTACCACTCCAATTCATTCCCGATGAATCAGACCTGACACAACTCTAAGCAATAGCAGGCATGGCATGGCAAGAACACAACATGGCTCAATCAACTCCTACACATGCTAGTGGGTTTTAACTATTTACTGTGGCAATGACAGGTCATGCAGAGGAATGGGTTCAACTACCGCAGCATAAAGTAGCAGTTGAATCGTTGTTGTCCTAATGCAATAATGAGAGCAGGAGCGAGAGAGTAGGATTGTATCGGATTGAACAAGGGGGTTTGCTTGCCTGGTAGATCAATAGGGGGGCACTGCTCCACTGATAGGTACTGTCGAACACTTTCCGGAGCAGGACCTATCGAGAAGGAACGGTGCCAACAATCAATACACAAAGTCCATTTCAACTAAAGATTCAAATGCACCTTTAACATAAGCTCTTAGATATGCCATAAGTGTGTTTTCATATATACAACATGTATAGATGGTTTTTCATGCATGAAAATGGTGCAGATGGATAGATTGAATTTTTCTGATAATTTTTCATATATAAATTATTTCAATCTGAGCTACGGTTGAATTTCTATGAATTTTCAAAGTTTATATCATTTTCTGGAATTTCCTGATTTATTTTAATACCAGAAAATGATATATTGCGTCAGCATGACGGCAGCATTGCGTCAGGAGGTCAAAGGAGCTGTCCGAGTCAAACCTGACGTGTGGATCCACACATCAGTGACTCAGTTAGTTAACAGGGGGTTTATTTAGCCTAATTAGGATTAGTGGGCGCCGGGCCCACTGGTCAGTGACTAACTAGGTAACTAACCTAGGTTAATTAGTGTTAATCTAATACTAACTAAATGTCAGGGGGGGTGGCCCATGCATTAGTGACACAAGGGGGAGGTCAAACTGGGCCCACCCAGTCAACGGTCAGCGGGGTCAAAACCACCGGCGGCTTGACGCCGGCGAGCCAGACGCGGCGGAGGCCTCGGATTTCGCCCTCCGGCGACTATTTGGACGGCGGAGACCACTGGTGAGGAGCCAGCGCTCGTCCGCATCATCTGGAGCAAGTGGGAGAGGCGGGGACGGCCGGAGCTCGCCGGAGCGGAGCTCGGGGCGGCGGCCGGAGCACGGGCTTCAAGCGGAAGCGGCTGTGGGGCACGGGGAGGCCACCCGTGGGGCTCTGCGGCACCCTCGTGGCACCAGGAGCACGGTGGCGTGCTTGGTTGCGGCTGGCTCGGCCCCTGGCCACGGTGGCGCCATGGCCGGCGGTGAGGTGCTATGGCTTCGGTCGAAACAGCAGCTGCGGTGATCGAGAAGCATGGGGAAGAGGGGCAAACAACGATGGAGCTCACAGCGGTCGCAGAGGGCGTCGAAGCGGGCTCGGGGAAGCGTTGGTTGCCGCGAATTCGACGGCGGCGATCCACGGCGGCCGAGGCCGAAGACGAGCGCGATGAGGACGCTACGGTGCGTCCCGGCTTGCCTGGGTCGGTGGAGAAGACGAGGACGACGTCGCAGAGCTCGTAGACACGTCAGAGGGACGAGGCGGAGAAGGTGGCCGCGGCAGCAGCGATCGGCGGCGACGAGCTCGCTCGGATGCGAGGAAAGGGAGGGATCCAGGGGAGGAGGGAGAGCGAGAGAGAGTGCGAGAGGTCCGGGGGAAGTGTGTGGCATCGTCGGGGGCCTCCACCAGCGAGCGGGGAAGCAGGAGGTAGCCGACGCGTGCTCACGCGCGTCGGGCACACGCGCGCCGTCCTCCTGGCAGGAGGTAGGCGACGACTGGCGTCGCTAGTTGGCTGGGCCGGGTAGAGGAGCTGGGCCGCCATCTGGGCTGCCAAGCAGGTAAGGCCAGGTGAGCTTTCTCCATTTTGTTTTCTTTTCTATTTTCTGACCTTTGCTTTGATTTAATAAAAATACTAAATCAAGTTATTTTCTTCTGAAATTTTTTTGCAGGGGCCTAAAGGATTATTCCAAAGCCCCTCACCAAAATTCAGAATTATTGGACAATATTTTATATATATAAAAATATTTATCCAACGTAAATAATTACTGGATTAATTCCAAATGGCCAAAATAAATATTTATGAGCTCCTAAAAATATTGGTTTGAAATTTTACCTCTGCCAATATTTTCAGAGAGAGACATGAACATTTTCTTGGACCCTTTTGGAGCAATTTTTATCCGGGTCATTTCCTGAAATGATTTCTGAGGGTTTTACAAATCCCCATTTCAAATTTAAATGAAATTTAAACGTGATGCACACATGACTAGCTAGGCTAGGTCATACCAGAACTAGGGATGTGACAGTTACAAGGAAGGAGATCTACATATCCGTATTGCCAAGATTGCCTTCCATGCCAAGGAGAGTCCCATCCGGACACGGGACGAAGTCTTCAATCTTGTATCTTCATAGTCCAATAGGGCCAAAGGATATAATCCGGCTGTCCAGATACCCCCTAATCCAGGACTCCCCTACCAGCGGTTCCCTCAGCGACCACGGGTCCTCTGCCGGGGGAAGGGTTGTAGAAGCCACCCGGCAGAGGGCCTACCTCCGGGTGTCCCCTGGTTTCGCGTGCCTTGGGGAGGCGCCCTGCTCCTGGCTCCCTCCCAGCAGCCCCCCATCGTGTCTCCCTTGTTGGAACGGGTGCCGCCGTCCCAGGGTTGACGATCGACGCTGCAACCTGATTCATCTGCAGCCCATGGTTAGCATAAGCATGTTCCTAAGAGATTAGCGGTACCCTGTAGTTGCCATTGTCGGCGCGATCGTTGTGGTTCTCCATTGGTTCTTGAAAGGCTTCGACTCCTAGCGCCCCCTCTCCCCAATCTTCTCCAACGAACGAGCCAGGGTCGTTCTCTAGTGCATACCCTTGGTCCATCATGCGGGGCACGTAAGCTTCCGGGGCGTCACCCCGAACACCTCGCCGTGGTGCCCCACGCACCATGTTGCTCGGCCCATGGTGGCGCCCTGGAATGACAGCACGGAAGTCGGAGCTCCCTATGCCGCTGGCCGTGCTGATGTTGACGAAGCCCCCGGGCATAGTTGATGGCGCGCGGATGTGGTGAGGTTCGCCACGCGGCCCTGCAGTGGCCTAGGGAGGAAGTCGATAGCAGAAGGGTGGTGCTCCCGACGCCGCTGCATCCAGCAGCTCGGCAACACGCTCCAGTAGTGTGTCCCAACCGCTTTCCATCAACCTGCACCGCAGCAGCTCCCTTGCCACGGTGAGCGCTGCCCGCATGTTCGCTTGCTCCCGCCATGAGTGCCGCGCCGTTGCTGTGGCATGGCTCGCCGCTCTTGCGGCGGCCCGTACCTGCTGTGGGGTGAGGGTGGACGACGCCTGGCCGTGCTGCCTGCGCCCGGTGGAGTTTGTCGGCGCCCGTGCTGCCTGGTGTGCGGGGTCGAGACCTTCATGGGCAGGCGGCGCCGCCCGGGCTGGCCAGGCTGCCCAGCGGTCGGAGCGGGCCCTTGAGTCGCCGGACATCGTGGCTGAGGAGCATCGACGAGCTGGCCGGTGGAGGAGGAGCTCCGGTGCACCCCTACCTGGCGCGCCAAATGTTGGATGTGGGGTTCTGGAAAACCCTTAAGGTTCGAACACTAGGGTGTGTGCGAAGTCTTTCCTTCCCACCAATCTACGCCCTAGCTTGCTAAGATCTCGCGGACGAACTCGACGAACGTGCAACACAGAAAGACACGAGGTTTATACTGGTTCGGGCCACATTTGTGGTGTAATACCCTACTCTAGTGTGGTAGTGGTGGATTGCCTCTAGGGCTGATGATGAACAGTACAAGGGAAGAACAGCCTCCTGAGGTTGAGGTGTTCTTGTGAGTAGGCTCTCGATCGGGTTGGATCAAGCTAAGATGAGATGAGATGATCTCTCCCCTCTACTATGGTGGCTAGCTCTACTTATATAGGCCCTGGTCCTCTTCCCAAATATCGAGCGGGAAGGGAGCCAACAACGGCGGGCAAATTTGAAGGGGGACAGCTAGTACAAGCTATCCTGACAAAAGTGGTCTTCGCCTGCGAAAGGCTCTGGTGGTGACGCCGTCTTGGGCTCCACAATGACCTCCATCTTGCCGTCCTCCTGGTCTTGGTCTCGTTGCACCAATATAGCAACCTTTGCCTGATGCCTCGGCACTCTTCGCCTGCACTGTCCTCCTTAGCACCAAAGAGGAAACAAGGACGCTGCGCGCGCTGGCGCCCGCCTGGTGATACGTCTCCAACGTATCTATAATTTTTGATTGCTCCATGCTATATTATCTACTGTTTTGGATGTTTATGGTCTTATTATAGACTTTTATATCATTTTTGGGACTAACTTATTAACCCAGAGCCCAGTGCCAGTTTCTGTTTTTACCTTGTTTTAGAATATCGCAGAAAAGGAAAACCAAATGGAGTCCAATTAACCTGAAAGTTCACGGAACTCATTTTTGGAAGGAAAGAAGCCCAGAAGACTTGGAGTGCGCGTTAGGGGATCTACGAGGAGGTCACGAGGCAGCGGGCGCGCCCACCCCCCCCCCCATGGGCGTGCCCTCCACCCTCGTGGGCCCCTCATGGCCCCCTTGATGTACTTCTTCCGCCTATATATCTCCATATACCCTAAAACTACTGGGGAGCACAATAGATCGGGAGTTCCGCCGCCAGAAGCCTCCGTAGCCACCGAAAACCAATCTAGACCCATTCCGGCACCCTGCCGGAGGGGGCAATCCCTCTCCGGTGGCCATCTTCATCATCCCGGTGCTCTCCATGACGAGGAGGGAGTAGTTCTCCCTCGGGGCTGAGTGTATGTACCAGTAGCTATGTGTTTGATCTCTCTCTCTCTCTCGTGTTCTTGAGGTGATACGATCTTGATGTATCGTGAGCTTTGCTATTATATTTGGATCCTATGATGTTTTCTTCCCCCTCTACTCTCTTGTAATGGATTGAGTTTCCCCTTTGAAGTTATCTTATCAGACTGAGTCTTTAAAGATTTGAGAACACTTGATGTATGTCTTGCCGTGCGTATCTGTGATGACAATGGGATACCACGTGATTCACTTGATATATGTTTTGGTGATCAACTTGCGGGTTCCGCCCATGAACCTATGCATAGGGGTTGGCACACGTTTTCGTCGTGATTCTTCGGTAGGAACTTTGGGGCACTCTTTGAGGTTCTATGTGTTGGTTGAATAGATGAATCTGAGATTGTGTGATGCATATCGTATAATCATACCCACGGATACTTGAGGTGACATTGGAGTATCTAGGTGACATTAGGGTTTTGGTTGATCTGTGTCTTAAGGTGTTATTCTAGTACGAACTCTAGGGCTGTTTGTGACACCTATAGGAATAGCCCAACGGATTGATTGGAAAGAATAACGTTGAGGTGGTTTCGTACCCTACCATAATCTCTTCGTTCGTTCTCCACTATTAGTGACTTTGGAGTGACTCTTTGTTGCATGTTGAGGGATAGTTATGTGATCCAATTATGTTATTATTGTTGAGAGGACTTGCACTAGTGAAAGTATGAACCCTAGGCCTTGTTTCAACGCATTGCAATACTGTTTACGCTCACTTTTATCATTAGTTACGTTGCTGTTTTCATATTTTCAGATTACAAAAACCTTTATCTACCATCCATATACCACTTGTATCACCATCTCTTCGCCAAACTAGTGCACCTATACAATTTACCATTGTATTGGGTGTGTTGGGGACACAAGAGACTCTTTGTTATTTGGTTGCAGGGTTGCTTGAGAGAGACCATCTTCATCCTATGCCTCCTATGGATTGATAAACCTTAGGTCATCCACTTGAGGAAAATTTGCTACTGTCCTACAAACCTCTGCACTTGGAGGCCCAACAACGTCTACAAGAAGAAGGTTGTGTAGTAGACATCAAGCTCTTTTCTGGCGCCGTTGCTGGGGATGTTAGCGCTTAAAGGTATATATTTAGATCTTGCAATCGAGTCTTTTAGTTTCTTGTTTTATCACTAGTTTAGTTTATAGAGGAAAACTACAAAAAATGGAATTGAGTTTGTCCCATACGCTTCATCTTTTTAATATCTTTGGTGAGTATGATGGAAAGGAAAATTGTGCCAAAGTGTTAGAAGAAGAATGCATTAAAATGTTTGGCACTAAATCTTTGAATGATGAGCATGATTGCAATGTTGTTAGTATGAATTCCTTGAATATCCATGATGCTAATGATATGCAAAGCCACAAGCTTGGGGAAGCTATGTTTGATGAAGATGATATTTTTTGTCCCCCAAGTTTTGATGAGCAAATTTATTATGATGAAAGCATGCCTCCTATTTATGATAATTATATTGATGAAAGTGGAATTGGAGAGGTCATGACTTTATTTTGTGATGAATCCACTATTTCGGAAGAGGTTCCAATTGATTATGAGAACAAAGTTGCTATCTATGATGATTATTGTGATGACTTGTATGCTATAAAGAATAATGATATCCATGAAACTTGTCATCATGATTTTAGTTTTCAATTGGATTATGCCTCACATGATAGTTACTTTGTTGAGTTTGCTCCCGCTAGTATTAATGAGAAGAATTTTGCTTGTGTGGAGAGTAATAAAATTTCTAGGCTTATAGATCATGAAAAGAATGTTTTAGGTGATAGTTATATTGTTGAATTCATTCATGATTCTTCTGAAAATTATTATGAGGGAGGAACATATGCTTGTAGGAATTGCAATAATATCAAGTTTCCTCTCTATGTGCTTAAAGTTTTGAAGTTATGCTTGTTTTACCTTCCTATGCAAGTTGTTTATTGTTCCCATAAGTTGTTTGCTCACAAAATCCCTATGCATAGGAAGAGGGTTAGACTTAAATGTGCTAGTCATATTCTTCATGATGCTCTCTTTATGTTTCAATTCTTATCTTTTATGTGAGCATCATTGAAATCATCATGCCTAGCTAGGGGCGTTAAACGATAGCGCTTGTTGGGAGGCAACCCAACTTTATTTTTGTTCCTTGCTTTTTGTTCCTGATTAGTAATAAATAATTCATCTAGCCTGTATTTAGATGTGGTTTTATGCTTTTAATTAGTGTTTGTGCCAAGTAGAACCTTTGGGAGACTTTGGGAAAGTCTTGTTGATCATGCTGTAAAAAACAGAAACTTTAGCGCTCACGAGAATTGCTGCCATTTTTATTAAGAGAGTGCTATTTAGTTAATTATTGTTGAAGATGATTAATATATAAATTAGTCAGGTCCAGGAATTTATTTGAGAATTGTTTGAGTTCCAGAAGTATACGTTTGATCCAGATTACTACAGACTGTTCTGTTTTTGACAGATTCTGTTTTTCATGTATTGTTTACTTATTTTGATGAATCTATGGCTAGTAAAAGAGGTTATAAACCATAGAGAAGTTGGAATACAGTAGTTTTAACACCAATATAAATAGAGAATTAGTTCATTACAGTACCTTGAAGTGGTGATTTATTTTCTTATACTAACGGAGCTTACGAGTTTTCTGTTAAGTTTTGTGTTGTGAAGTTTTCAAGTTTTGGGTAAGGATTCGATGTACTATGGAATAAGGAGTAGCAAGAGCCTAATCTTGGGGATGCCCAAGGAAACCCAAGGTAATATTCAAGGACAACCAAAAGCCTAAGCTTGGGGATGCCCCGGAAGGCATCCCCTCTTTCGTCTACTTCCATTGGTAACTTTACTTGGAGCAATATTTTTATTCACCACATGATATGTGTTTTCCTTGGAGCGTCATTTTATTTTCTCTTTCGTTTTGCTTGCTGTTTGACTAAAATACCAAGATCTAAAATTATTAAATGTTAGAGAGTCTTCACATAGTTGCATAATTATTCAACTACTCATTGATCTTCACTTATATCTTTCAGAGTAGTTTGTAATTTGCTCTAGTGCTTCACTTATATCCTTTTAGAGCACGGTGGTGGTTTTATTTTATAGAAATAGATGAACTCTCATGCTTCACTTATATTATTTTTAGAGTCTTAAATAGCATGGTAATTTGCTTAAATAATCCTAATATGCTAGGCATCCAAGAATAGTAAAAACTTTTATATAGAGTACTGAATACTAAGAGAAGTTTCATGCTTGATGATTGTTTTGAGATATGGAGGTAATAATATCAAAGTTGTGCTAGTTGAGTAGTTGTGAAATTGAGAAATGCTTGTGTTGAAGTTTGCAAGTCCCGTAGCATGCACGTACGGTAAACTTTGTGTAACAAATTTGAAACATGAGGTGTTATTTGATTGTCCTCCTTATGAGTGGCGGTCGGGGATGAGCGATGGTCTTTTCCTACCAATCTATCCCCCTAGGAGCATGCACGTAGTGCCGAGGTTTTTGATGACTTGTGGATTTTTGCAATAAGTATGTGAGTTCTTTATGACTAATGTTGAGTCCATGGATTATACGCACTCTTACCCTTCCATCATTGCTAGCCTTTTCGGTACCGTGCATTGCCCTTTCTCACATTGAGAGTTGGTGCAAACTTCGCCGGTGCATCCAAACCCCGTGATATGATACGCTCTACCACATATAAACCTCCTTATATCTTCCTTAAAACTGCCACCATACCTACCTATTATGGCATTTCCATAGCCATTCCGAGATATATTGCCATGCAACTTTCCACCATTCCGTTTATCATGACACATTCATCATTGTCATATTGCTTAGCATGATCTTGTAGTTGACATAGTATTTGTGGCAAAGCCACCGTTCATAATTCTTTCATACATGTCACTCTTGATTCATCGCAATCCCGGTACACCGCCGGAGGCATTCATATAGAGTCATACTTTGTTCTAATATCGAGTTGTAATCATTGAGTTGTAAATAAATAGAAGTGTGATGATCATCATTTTCTAGAGCATTGTCCCAAGTGAGGAATAAAAAAAAGGAGAAAGGCCATAAAAAAAGAGAAGGCCCAAAAAAATGAGAGAAAAAGAGAGAAGGGACAATGCTACTATCCTTTGCCACACTTGTGCTTCAAAGTAGCACCATAATCTTCATGATAGAGAGTTTTGTTTTGTCACTTTCATATACTAGTGGGAATTTTCATTATAGAACTTGGCTTGTATATTCCAACAATGGGCCTCCTCAAGTGCCGTAGGTCTTCGTGAGCAAGCAAGTTGGATGCACACCCACTTAGTTTCTTTTGTTGAGCTTTCATACATTTATAGCTTTAGTGCATCCGTTGCATGGCAATCCCTACTCCTTGCATTAACATCAATCGGTGGGCATCTCCACAGCCCATTGATTAGCCTCGTTGATGTGAGACTTTGTCCTTTTTTGTCTTCTCCACATAACCCCCCTCATTATATTCTATTCCACCCATACTGCTATGTCCATGGCTCGCGCTCATATATTGCGTGAAAGTTTATAGGTTTGAGATTACTAAAGTATGAAACAATTGCTTGGCTTGTCATCGGGGTTGTGCGTGATGAGAGCATTCTTGTGTGACGAAAATGGAGCATGACTAAACTATATGATTTTGTAGGGATGAACTTTCTTTGGCCATGTTATTTTGAGATGACATAATTGCTTAGTTAATATGCTTGAAGTATTATTATTTTTTATGTCAATATGAACTTTTATCTTGAATCTTTCGGATCTGAATATTCATACCACAATTAAGAAGAATTAAATTGAAATTATGCCAAGTAGCACTCCGCATCAAAATTTTTGTTTTTATCATTTACCTACTCGCGGACGAGCAGGAATTAAGCTTGGGGATGCTGATACGTCTCCAACATATCTATAATTTTTTATTGCTCCATGCTATATTATCTACTGTTTCGGATGTTTATGGGCTTTATTATACACTTTTATATCACTTTTGGGACTAACCAATTAACCCAGAGCCCAGTGCCAGTTTCTGTTTTTACCTTGTTTCAGAATACCGCAGAAAAGGAAAACCAAACGGAGTCCAATTGACCTGAAACTTCACGGAACTCATTTTTGGAAGGAAAGAAGCCCAGAAGACTCGGAGTGCATGTCAGGGGATCTACGAGGAGGCCATGAGGCAGGGGCGCACCCACCCCCCCTGGGCGCGCCCTCCACCCCTAGGCCCTAAAACTTCCCGGAACTCATTATTGACTTTGGAGTGACTCTTTGTTGCATGTTGAGGAATAGTTATGTGATCCAATTATGTTATTATTGTTGAGAGGACTTGCACTAGTGAAAGTATGACCCCTAGGCCTTGTTTCAATGCATTGCAATACCGTTTACGCTCACTTTTATCATGAGTTACCTTGCTGTTTTTATATTTTCAGATTACAAAACCTTTATCTACCATCCATATACCACTTGTATCACCATCTCTTCGCCGAACTAGTGCACCTATACAATTTAGCATTGTATTGGGTGTGTTGGGGACACAAGAGACTCTTTGTTATTTGGTTGCAGGGTAGCTTAAGAGAGACCATCTTCATCCTACGCCTCCTACAGATTGATAAACCTTAGGTCATCCACTTGAGGGAAATTTGCTACTGTCCTACAAACCTCTGCACTTGGAGGCCCAACAATGTCTACAAGAAGAAGGGTGTGTAGTAGACATCACCTGGAGCCCGCCTGGTGTCGTGCATCATGGCTCACTTCATGAGGGCCTCGTGAGGTTTGCCCCGCCTTGATATCTCCACTCCTCGTGTGCCTGCCAGGCTAGACTACTCCAGAGGAGGTCTTGCGTCGTCCGCCTCGCGAGGGTCCTGGATGCTTTGTTGGAGAAGATGGTCCGCACGGCCTGCTAGCTTAGCCATGCCGCAGGCCGCAGGCAGGCAAGTCTGGGGACCCCCATTCCCAGGACGTGATAGTGTTGCTTTGTAAGGGGCTGATTTGGATCCCTATGTTTCATGCTATGGTTAGGTTTACCTTAATACTTTTGTTGTAGTTGCGGATGCTTGCAATAGAGGTTAATCATAAGTGGGATGCTTGTCCAAGGAAGGGAAGCACCCAAGCACAGGTCCACCCACATACCAAATTTTCAAAGTACCAAACGCGAATCATATGATCGTGATGAAACATAGCTTGAAGATATTCCCATGTGTCCTCGGGAGCGCTTTTATCTATATAAGAACTTGTCTAGGCTTGTCCTTTGCTACAAAAAGGATTGTGCCACCTTGCTGCACTTTATTTAATTTTGTTACTTGTTGCTCGTTACCAATTATCTTATCACAAAACTATCTGTTACCTATAATTTCAGTGCTTGAAGAGAATACCTTGCTGAAAACCGCTTATCATTTCCTTCTGCTCCTCGTTGGGTTCAACACTCTTACTTATCGAAAGTACTACGATAGATCCCCTATACTTGTGGGTCATCAAGACTCTTTTCTGGCATCGTTGCCGGGGAGTGAAGCGCCTTTGGTAGGTGGAATTTGGTAAGGAAAAATTTATATATTGTGCTGAAATTTACTATCACTTGTTGCTATGGAAAGTAATCCTCTGAGGGGCTTCTTTGGGGTATCTTCACCCCGACTAGTAGAGCAAAGAGTTGGTCCTCAACCTACTGAACCTACTGAAAATGAAAATGTCTTCTTTGAAATTCCTTCGGGTATGTTAGAAAAACTGCTAGCTAATCCTTTTGCAGGAGATGGAACAAAGCATCCTGATGAGCACGTAATATATGTGGATGAAGTTTGTGGATTATTTAAGCTTGCAGGTGTGCCCGGAGATGTTATTAAGAGGAAGGTCTTCCCTTTATCTTTGAAGGGAGATGCATTTCCATGGTATAGGCTATGTGATGATACGGTGTCATGGAACTACAAACGATTGAAATTGGAATTTCATCAGAAGTTTTATCCTATGCATCTTGTTCATCGTGATCGCAATTATATATATAATTTATAGCCTTGCAAAGGAGAAAGCATCGCTCAAGCTAGGGGGAGGCTTAAATCAATGTTATATTCATGCCCCAATCATGAGCTCTCAAGAGAAATGATTATTCAAAAAAATTATGCTCGGCTTTCTGATAACAATCGCACCATGCTCGATACTTCTTGTGCTGGCTCATCTATGATGAAGACTATTGAATTCAAATGGGATTTATTAGACAGAATTAAACGCAACTCTGAAGATTGGGACCTCGACGAAGGTAAGGAGTCAGGTATGACACCTAAGTATGATTGTGTTAAATCTTTTATGGATACCGATGTTTTCCGTAAATTTAGCACTAAATATGGACTTGACTCTGAGATAGTAGCCTCTTTCTGTGAATCTTTTGCTGCTCATATCGATCTCCCTAAGGAGAAGTGGTTTAAATATCATCCTCCCATAGAAGTAAAAGTAGCTTCACCTATTAAAGTTGAAGAAAATACTGTCACTTATAATGATCCTATTGTTCCTACTGCTTATGTTGAGAAACCACTTTTTCCTGTTAGGATAAAAGATCATGCTAAAGCTTCAATTGTGGTTCGTAAAAGCAATATTAGAACTTATACACCTCCTGAGCAAATTAAAGTTGAACCTAATATTGCTATTGTTAAAGATCTCTTGGCTGATAACATTGATGGTGTCGGTGTACTAGAGTAGGGGTACCCTAGTATCCCGAACTTGTGCACGGGCAGTCGCAGCATCCCGCGGCAAGGCTCGCCGGGTGACCGCCAAGGTCCTCCGTGGTTCCTTTGGAGCCATTCAAGGACAAAGTATCCAAGCCAAGGAGACAAGACCCCGGCAAGAGGAGCTTGCCGGGAAGGCCAACCAAGGCATCTCAAGGAACTTGCCGCGACGCGCCACGCGTCCCGGCAAGGCCCGGTGAGCGACAAGCTCCCGGACGCGACAAGACAACGACCGCGGCAAGGCGCTTGCCGCGGCAAGCCACCACTCTGTGCCCGCGCTCCAGCACATCCACCAACGTGTCGCTCTGGGACCCTTCCAGGCGTACGTGGCGGGAGGCTGTGCAGCCAGCGGTGCGCGGTGGCAAGCGGCGCTGACAAGATTGCCATTGTGGCGAGCGGTGGCGTCCCTGACGGTCCCTTTTGCACTATTTAGGCGACGCAGACGGGCATTTAATGCCCTTGTCCCCTGCCGTCAGGGTTAGGTATGATACACTGTAGCAGGTAGCTGTACCAACCACAACACCTTTCCATTTTTACCCTTGTCTACGTTGCCACCCATCGGTGACCCCTTGAGCATATAAAAGGAGGCCCATGCGCAACGTGGAGAGGGGAGGAAGGGGACACTCACGCTCGGTCTCGTTAGCTGCTGGAGTGTACTGTAGCACTCCACGCTCCCGAGCAAGAACTCAATACAAACCACAAAGCAGGAGTAGGGTTTTACGCATCCATGCGGCCCGAACCTGGGTAAACTGCTCGTGTGCTTCGCCTCGATCCACTCTTTGTGCGACCCTCGCCCCCGCCGAACCGAAAGGGACTCGGTCCGCCGGTCCCATAGGTGCTCGTGGATTAGTCCCCTGGCATCTTTGGCGCGCCAGGTAGGGGTGTCGAGGTTGTGTGAACCAGATCCGGTGTTCACACGAGCTAGATCTTCATCATCTTCATCGACATGCCGCCGAAGAAGAAGGCTTCGGAGGCCGCTGCTCCGTCCGCGCCGAACCCACCACCACCGGAGCAAACGGCTGATGGGGCAGACGCCGGCGGAAGAACAGGCATCGACGAGGGAGCTCACGGTGCTGCCAGGTCCAAGGACAAGGCTGCGCTGCCTATCGGCGGCGTAGCCGGCTCCCACAACGACCGGGCGCACTCCAAGACCTCGGCGTCCGTACATGCACCGCGCTCATCTCAGGAGGCGCGGGACCGGCTGCGTCATGGTACTCACGGTACCATGTGTTTGCTGGACCAAGATCGAGCTGGTGGATCTCGGAGTGCTCAAGACCAGCATGCACGCCAACATGCTGGCGCGAGCGAGGTACGGTCGCCTGGACGAGATACTGCTCCTTCTAACATAGTTAGAAGTCCGAGCATATCCCGCTCCTCGCACCGTTTTCCACCGCCACCCGCCACTACAGCAGAAGCTTTGGCGCGAGCTCAACTGCTCCTGGACTACCCTCCAACAGCAGACAAGATCGACGACTGGAGGGCCACCATTCAGAGTCTCATCGGCTTAGCCAACGGCGACACTCAACGGCAGCCGAGCACGTCGCAGCCGCGGCAAGTCAGCCAGGCACGAGCCGGTGGCGACAAGACCGGTGGGGGTGCAACCACTGTGCACTCTCCGCCCCGAAGGCCAAGATCGCCGACTCGTCGGATCCACCTCGACAGCGACTCCACCGCGTCATCAGATCCACGGGCTCGTCACGATCAACGCCAAGTTCTTCACGAACGACAGCAAGAGGACGCTCGTACTCGCATCGAGCGCCAAAGAGAAGCGCGACGTCAATCGGACCAGCACGCTGGGCCCTCTGTCGACATGCATGCGCCAGGGGAACCAGGCGACTTGCCGTACACGGTAGGTTGCCCTGCGTTTACTCGTGAGCTGCGGCAAGTCCAGTGGCCCAGCACGAAGAATTTCAAGCCAGACGTACCAGAGAAGTACGACGGCAAGTCGCATCCGTCGGAGTTCCTCGGCATCTACACCATCGCGGTGCAGGCTGCTGGGGGGCGGGACGACAAGATCCTTGCCAACTACTTCCCACTGGTGCTCAAGCCCAACGTGAGGTCCTGGCTCATGCACTTGCCGGACGACTCCATATCCTCCTGGGCAGACCTATGCCATCAGTTTGTCGGCGCCTTTACAGGCGGCCACAAACATCATGGCCAAGAGAGTGACCTTCATCTGCTCGCCCAGAAGGGAGGAGAGCCCCTGCACAAGTACATTTAGAGATTCAGCCGTGTACAGCACAACATCCCAGATGTCCACCCTGCTGCGGTCATCAGCGCGTTCCATCAGAACGTGCGTAACCGCAGGATGCGGGAGGAGATGTCGATGTGCAAGATCAGAAACGTCAGTGAGCTGTATGCCCTGGCCGACAAGTGTGCACGTGCTGAGGAAGGGAGGAAACTCCCCGGAGAGAATACAGGAACAGGAGGATCTGACAGCGAGGATGCTGCCCCGGCAAAGAGAAACCGGCGGCGGAACAACAGGAAGAAGAAAGGCAAAGATGTGCTAGTCATTGAGCAGTCCGGCAACGAAGGTGGCGCCAAGAAAGCCAAAGCTGGTAGCTCCGGCAAGGAGATTGCCGCATGCACCAACTGCCAGGCTGTGGCGGTCGCCGACAAGCAGTACGGCACCGACAAGCAGTACTGCAAGATCCACCGCACCAAGGGCCATGACCTCTAGAGCTGCAAGAAGGTCGAGCAGCTTATCTAGCAGCAAAAGGCTGAATACGAGCGACGCGACAAGGAGAGGGCCCAAGGAGGCGCTGGAGAATCCGGCAAGAAGCGCGCCGGCCGGGGAGGACGCCGCGGCAAGGCCACGCAGCGGCAAGGAGACAGACCTCCCCACGGCAGCGACAAGGATGAAGATGACGACGACGACGAAGACATGGATGGTGTTGAGACCAGTGAGCAGGAGTTCCAGAAAGCCACAGAGGTCTTGTGCGTTGACGGCGGTGCTTCTCTGCATAATTCGCACCGCCAATTCAAGCTGTGGGTGCGGGAAGTCAATGCGGCGGAACCACCTGTCGAGTCACGCAAGCTTCTGAAATGGTCCAGCACGCCTATCATCTTTGATATTGAGGACCACCCTGATCGCACAACTACGGTCGGGTGCTTGCCGATGTTGGTTTCACCAACTATCCGCAACCTCAAGTTGACTAAGATGCTAGTTGACGGCGGGGCCGGCTTGAACCTGATCTCCATGTGGCTTGAACCTGATCTCCATAAGATGCTAGTTGATGGCAGAAGAGGATGAGGAGAAGACCGCATTCATCACTCCATGTGGCACGTACTGTTTCATATGGATGCCTTTCGGTTTAAAAAATGCTGGTTCAACATTTGCAAGGGTAGTCCATGTCGCTCTTGAGCCACAAATACACAGAAATGTGGAAGCCTACATGGATGACATAGTGGTCAAGAGCAAGGACAAGGCAACTCTGATTCAAGATTTAGACGAGACCTTTGCAAATCTGCGCAAGATCAGACTCAAGCTCAACCCCAAGAAGTGTGTGTTTGGAGTCCCCTCCGGCAAGCTTCTCGAGTTCTTCGTGTCTCAGCGGGGAATCGAAGCCAATCCCGACAAGATCAAGGCCATTGAGCAGATTGAAGCACCAAAGCGCGTCAAGGATGTACAAAGACTTGCCGGTTGCGTGGCTGCTCTCAGTAGGTTTATCTCTAGGTCTGCTGAGCGCGCCCTGCCGTTTTTCAAAATATTGAAAAAGGTAGGTCCAATGAAATGGACTCCGGAAGCAGAGGCTGCGCTGCAAGACTTGAAGAGATACCTGTCCTCCACTCCAATACTTGTCGCACCTAAGCCACAAGAGAAGTTGCTGCTGTATATAGCGGCAACCAATCAAGTGGTTAGTGCTGCGTTAGTAGCAGAGAGGGAGGCAGATGACGAGCCAGCAACCACGGCAGGCGCATCCAGCGACAAGCAGGGGGCTTCCCCGACAAGCTCTGGTCCCGACAAGGATGGATCTGCGCAGACGCGCGAGGAGATACAGAAGAGAATGGTACAACGCCCAGTTTACTTTGTCAGTTCCCTTCTGCAGGGGGCTAGGTCAAGGTACTCTGGCGTGCAGAAATTGCTTTTCGGCCTTCTCATGGCCTCGAGAAAGCTGCGCCATTACTTCCAAGCTCATGAGATCATAGTTGTCACTCGTTTTCCGCTAAAGAGGATACTACAGAATCCAGAAGCGACAGGCAGGATTGTTGAGTGGGTACTGGAACTGTCAAGCTTTGGCCTCAAGTTTGAGAGTACTTCAACTATCCAAAGCAGAGCATTGGCAGAATTCATAGCAGAATGGACGCCAACACCAGATGAAGAAATTCCAGAAACGAGCATCCCCGTCGAGGAAGCAAGCAAAGAGTGGTTGATGTACTTTGATGGTGCCTTTTCGCTGCAAGGCGCCGGCGCTGGCGTGCTGCTTGTCGCACCCACCGGAGAGCACCTCAAGTACGTAGTCCAGATGCACTTTCCCAAGGAGCAAGCAACAAACAATACTGCAGAGTATGAAGTCTTGCTTGCCGGTCTCAGGATCGCGGCAGACCTTGGGATCAAGAAGCTCATTGTCAGGGGTGACTCGCAGCTTGTCGTCCGCCAAGTGAACAAGAGCTATCAGAGTCCGCTGATGGAAGCCTACGTCGACGAAGTGAGAAAGCTAGAAGAGCACTTTGACGGCCTACAGATGGAGCATATTCCAAGAGCTCAGAACGCCATTGCCGATGGCCTATCAAAGTGCGCCGCACTTAAGTTACCTGTGGAACCAGGGATCTTTGTGCTCAAGCTGACTCAACCGTCTGTAACGCCATCAACTGGACAGAGCAAGAAGAGGAAGTTGATTTCTGGTGACTATTTTCCGGCAGAGCTTCCCGAAGCCACCGCCAAGAAGGTCCCCAAGATCAACGCCAAGAGCGCTGAGGAGCAGTCTGCTCCGGCAAGCCCTAGGGTTTGTTTCGTTGAAGCAGAAGCTCCCGACAAGTTTTGCTCCGGCAAGCTTGCCAGGGAACGTCAAGCTCCGGCAGAGCCGCAGGTTCTCGCCGTAGAAGCGGATGTTCCCGCAGCAGCAGATTTGCCTTTAGTCCTTGTTGTCGAGCCACAAGCTCCAGCATGGGCACAGCAGATTGTCCGTTTCCTTCAGACAGGAGAACTTCCCGAAGAGCAAGAAGAAGCGGAAAGAGTAGCCCGGCAGTCAAGTATGTACCAGTTTGTCGACAACACACTGTACAGAAGAAGACTCAACGGTGTGAAATTGAAGTGTATTCACCGGGAAGACGGACAAAAGCTGTTGGCAAAGATACATGGAGGCATATGTGGTCACCACATTGGCGCAAGAGCACTTGCCGGCAAAGCATTCCGGCAAGGTTTCTTTTGGCCGACAGCCCTCCAGGATGCAACTGCACAAGTAACCATGTGTGAAGCGTGCCAGTTCCATTCCAAGCAGATACACCAACCAGCTCAAGCTCTCCAGACGATCCCTTTATCCTGGCCATTTTCGGTCTGGGGGCTCGACATCCTCGGCCCCTTTCCCCGAGCAGTCGGGGGCTTTGAGTACTTGTACGTTGCAATCGACAAGTTCACAAAGTGGCTGGAAGTGGAAGCAGTGAGGAAGGTGACAACACAGTCAGCAGTCAAGTTCTTCAGGTCGATTGTTTGCCGCTTCGGGATCCCTAACAGGATAATCACCGACAACGGTACGCAATTCACGAGCCGCACCTTCATGCAGTACGTCCAAGATCTTGGCGCCAAGGTCTGCTTCGCTTCTGTTGCTCACCCAAGAAGCAACGGTCAAGCGGAGAGGGCAAATGCTGAAGTGCTGCGTGGGCTCAAGACCAGGACTTTCGACAGGCTGCACAAGTGCGGAAGAAACTGGATCGAGGAGCTGCCGGTGGTTCTTTGGTCGATCAGGACGACGCCAAATCGAGCCACTGGCCAGACACCTTTCGCTCTAGTCTATGGAGCAGAGGCAGTTCTCCCCACGGAACTCGTATACGGGTCACCTCGAGTGCTCGCTTATGATGAGCTTGAGCAAGAGCAGCTACGACAAGATGACGCGCTACTCCTTGAGGAAGACCATCTTCAGGCTGCTGTACGAGCTGCTCGCTACTAGCAAGCTTTGCGCCGCTACCATAGCTGCAAAGTTAACGCCAGAAGTCTCAAGGAAGGCGACCTTGTTCTTCGGCGTGTTCAATCCGCCAAGAATTCCAACAAGTTGACGCCGAAGTGGGAAGGCCCTTACCGGGTGAAACGAGTCACTAGGCCTGGCGCTGTCCGCCTTGAGACCGAAGATAGCATTCCGGTGAGCAATTCCTGGAACATTGAGCATCTTCATAAGTTTTACCCGTAAGGCGCGGTTGCCGGAAACTGTTCCGGCAACCACCTTTTGTACAAGTCTTGCCGCTGTTGCATGTAATCCTTTGTACAAAGCCGGGCGCAGACCCCGTGCATAAGTAAAGCTCATATGCTCCGCACATCTTGTCAATTTCATGCTTTCTATTTTTTGCATATGTGATCTAACACTTTGTGCAGCACCTACTCCCCGGTAAGCAATAACGAGCCGTAAGGCTCTATATCTTTATTTTCTCCTCTTTCATTTTTCTCAAGGAAAGGAAGGTTCCCTCGCCCACAAGTTTGCCGGGGGGAAAGGAGAAGATAATGGTATGGACCAGGCGTCGTTCAAGAAATTTTCGCCTTACTGGGAAGCAAACAACAGAAAAGCTAAGTTGCCAAAGTTTGAGCAATCAGATTTTTTAAATTTTTAAGTTATCTCCCTTGAACGACCGCACTTTGTATGGAAAACCTGTGCGCGGAGGAATCAACTCGTAGCTAGCTGTGCCCTTACTTTGTTTCGAGTCCGCTCAACAACTTAAGTGAGCTGCGACTAGTTGCGACAAGGTTTCTTGTCAGTAGCGGCACCGCCAGCAGGCTGCTGACGTCCCGCACTCAGTGCTCGCGGCTAAGGTGCCTGCACCGGCAAGTTCCCTAAAAGCGTAGGGCAAAAACATACAAAGGGAGGAATCAAGTAAAGGGAATAACATTGCAATCATTACCCGGAATTGAGTTATATTACAAGGTAGCTTGTCGCGGCTCTAACAGATTGTTCTCATAACATGACCAGCAGCGACAAGAAAAGAAGAAAACGGGCGGCCTAGTCTACGCGATCGCCCTCAATCCTCTTGATCCCGCTCACCTTGTCCACAATGGGTGCGACAAGGGTCTTGAGCGCCTCCAGATCAGCATCCGGCGGCAGGGTCTTGAGGACGTTGGTGAGGTTGAGGCCCGGGTTGCGGAAGGCCACCTTCACCAACACCTTTTGAAGAGCTCCCGCGCAGATCTTGTGCGACTCGTCGGCCAGCTGCTTTGGGATCCTCTCCCGGAGTCGCTGGAGGGCCGTCGCCACGCCTTTGAAGAACAAGATGAGCTTGGCGCTGGGTTGGAGGTTCTCGTCGGAGGGATACCCGAGATCCTCCATCCCCAGCTGCGCCAGCTCCCTGTCAATGTCTGCGGCAACATTCACGAGACCCTCCGTCCAGTGCTCCACATTCTCCCTAAAAGCATTCTGGGTGGCGGCAGCACTCGCCAGCAGCGCCTTGTCGGCCTTGATCTCCTCCTTCAAGGCCACCTCCTGCTCCCTGGCGCCGTCCAGCGTCTTGGTCAAAGTGGTCAGCTTCAACTCAAGATCTGCGTTGGAGTCCTTGGCGGCGCTGAGCTCCTTGCCCTTCTCGGTGAGACGAGCCTGCAGCTCTGAGTGGCTGTAGGCGTCCTTCTCCCGCTCACGCTTGAGCGCGGCAAGCTCCTCACCGCTCGCCTTGAGATCGGCCTCCAGCTGCGCCACCTTCGTCTCCAACTCCTTCTTGGCAGCCTCGGCGGCTGCAGCAGCATCCTCCGCTTGCTTGAGGGCTCCGCCGAATGTTCGCTCGCGCGCGGCAAGCTCCTCCTCGTGGGCGTCAAGGTTGACCTTTCGCTGCACCAGCTTGCCCTCCTGCGCAGACAGCTTTTCAGCGGCAAGCCGTTGTTGCTCTTTGACTTCAGCCTTCTCGAGGAGGAACGCCTTCTGCTCCTCGGCGAGTTGCTCCCGCTCCTCTGTCAGGGACCGGAGAGCTTCCTGGTTGAGACCCCGGAGCTCCTCCGCGCGCCTCTCGATGTTCGCTTCCGCCTTCGCGACAAGCGCCTCGCGGGATTCCAGCTTGGCTTGCCGCGTGCGGTAGAGCGACACTAGCTTCCGCAGCAGCCGCTCCTCCTCAGGCTCGCCACTGCTGCTGCTCGGCGCATCAACTAGCGTCAGCCCAGCGGAGGCGAGCACCTCTCCATCAAAGCTCTCTCCCTCGACCGGCGCCCTGGAGCTTGACACCCAGGGGAGGTTGATGAAGACGCCATCACCGGCCTTCAAGTAGATGCCTAGCTGGGGCTCTTCGGAGCCTGGCGCTACGGCAGCGGCGGACGGGTCGGCGGTCAACGTAGCGCCTGGCGCTCCTGCGGCCTCAGGGCCGTCAGTGCGATCGCCAGACCCCTCGCCAGCTACTGCGGCGGCAGCTTTGGCGGCCTCGTCGCCGGCGGGATCATCAGCGCCGGCTGCTTCTTCAGTGGCAGCGGCGTCGTCGACAGCAACCTCGGTCTCCATCGGCTCCGCAGCAGAGGGGTCTGATGGCCGGAAAAGTGAGAAAAGTCAAGCAAATACCCAAAAAGAAGAAGATCAAAAGAAGAAGAACCCAAGGGAAGTTTTGAAGCAAGAGGATTACCTGTACCGGGTTCTGTAGTCGTTGTCTCTGCCGCCGGGGGGCCGCTGGTGCTGTCCCTTGCCGGAGAACTCTCCCTTGCCGGAGACTTCTCCCTTGCCGGAGAACTCTCCCTTGCCGGAGGACTCTCCCTTGGCATTTCGGGGGCGGCCTCCGGGCGCTCCTGGTGGGGTTGCTCTGCTCCTACACAAACCAACAGTCATATGTCAGCAAAGAAAGAGTATCCATGCGCGCCTAACAGCGGAAAGTGAACCATATACTTACGCTGGGGGCTGCTCTGGAGAACAGTTGCCGGGTCCGGCAAGGTTGTCTCGGACGCACCCCCTGCTGTCACGGTGGGTTCGTCTTCGATGATAATCACCGGGACCTTGGCCCTCTTCGCTGCTCTCTGGGCCAGAGTCCTAAAAAGGAATAAGTTCAGAGTAAAGCAAATGAGATACAAGACAAAACAACAAGAATTGAACAAACTACAAGTACAACAAGAGAATCTTACTCTTCTTCTTCCTCGTCGGAGCTGAAGCGGAGAAGTCGAAGTCCGGCTCACGTCCGGCGCAAGAAGGCGGAGGAGTAGTTTCCCTTGGCCGCTTGGCGGGAACAGTGGCAGTGGTCAGAGACGACCCCGCTCCGGCTGCCGCCGCGGCGTGAGAAGCGGCAGGAGCAGAAGCGGTGGTCTGGGTGGACCCCGCTCCAGTTGCCGCAGCAGCGTGAGGTGCTCCCGCGGTAACAGTGCTTGCCGTGGTGGAGCGTGTCGCGCGGCGCGGCGACTGTTGACTCGCCCGCCGCCCCGCTACGTCCCCGGCCTTGCGGAGACGCCTTCTTGGTGGGGATGGAGGCTCTGCTTGCGGCGAGCTGCCTGAAGATGACGAGGAAGAGGAGTTGATCTCCAGCGAGCCGCTCGTATCCTCGGCGGGCTCGCTCGACTCGACGTCATGCCCAGGAAGCTCTTGCTCGCCGACGAGCTCCTCTCGCTCGGCACGGCTTGCCGCCTCTGCTACCTCTGCCTCCTCCACGGTGAATCCAAATTCGCCCGTGGATGCGGCTGCCGCCGCCTCTTCTAGCCTAGTGGCGATGCGTGTCATCTCCGCATCGGTGGTGTCGCGGGTGAGGCTTTTCTTTTCGTCGGAGCGGACCGGCACTTCTACCAAGCCGTCAAAGAACTCCTGCACAACGTTGTCTGCAGGCTCTTGCCAAGTTGGGACAATTCCATGCGAATCGCACAGCGGCATCATTGCACGGATGCGGTTGAGCGCGGAGTTGTTGCACAGCGGAACGACACCCTTCGGCATCCTGAACACTTCAGGATGTTGAGGGTCGTACTTGAGCAGCTCCTGGAGCATCGCGTTAAGCTCCAGAATAGTGAAGTTGAAATTGAGGCCCGAACGCAGCCTCATGATATCTGCCGCATTCTTGAATTCCCAGGCGGGTTTCCCCGTTCCTGCAGGGGGGCGATGCGGCGGCGAAGAAAATCTGTGCCAACAGTGCCTACAGTGAGCCCGGCAAGCCAGAGGCGTAGGATCCGGGTGACGGCAATCTTCAGCCTATCGTCTTCCGGGGCCACGTCACTCCAATCGCTGCCGCGTGCTGCTGGGGCTTGGCGCCGGGCGGTAAACGACTGCGGGTTCTCCTCGACAATCCAGCACCAGTCTGCTCTCCATTCCTCCCACTTGCCGCGGAACTCTCCCTCTAGATAAGTGTCCTTCTTGCCGGCCCTCGAGATCCAGGTGATTCCGCCGGATAAAGGCTCTCCTCTCTCTACTCGGGGCATAAAGAAGTGGCGAAAAAGGGCTACATTGGGATAGACTCCGACAAAGTTTTCGCAGAGATGTGCGAAAACTGCCATGGTCAGAACAGCATTGGGGGTGAAATCAAGGAGGCGGAACCCGTAGGTGTTCATAATATCGCAGAAAAACTCAGAGAAGGGCGGGCAGAGCCCGCAGTAGAAGAACAAGGCGAAGAAAGGATATCCGTTTGGAGCCATTTTCCAAGCGGCGGCTGGAAGTACCTTCGTGCGCGGATGCGCTCGCATCTCCGTCGACCAGAAGAGGTAGTAATTCTCCCTCAGCTCCCTCGCGGCGAGCTTGGGGGGGGGGGGAGATTGCCCGCTCCTTTCGCAGCGCCGCAAGACACTGCGCCTCGGTCGACTTCACAACCTTCCCTTTGTTGGCTCTCGGAGCCATGGCGGAAGTGGTGGAGGAGGTCGACGGCGTTGGTGGTGCTGGTGGCGATGGGGGGCAGGGCGCTGCTCTCTTTCAGCTTTGGGAAGACGAGGGAGCGGCGGAGATTTCCGAGATTGGAGTAGCAACCGGCGAATGGGCGAACTACCCCTGTTTCCCATGCTTATAAAGAGGGAGGGGGCAGATGTTCCGCCTTTCCGAATAAAGAAACCACCCACGATCTCTCCCACAATGCCGCATTCAACACGTGCCGTTCGGGGAGGGTGCGGTGGATACGGGGAGAGATACGGCGTAACCCAGGCCGCGCGTGCCCGTGCCCTGTTTTGGGCTTGGCCCAACAGCGCTCGGCACCGTGTATGGCCCAAGCCCGGGGGCTCCTGTCGGTGTACTAGAGTAGGGGTACCCTAGTATCCCGAACTTGTGCACGGGCAGTCGCAGCATCCCGCGGCAAGGCTCGCCGGGTGACCGCCAAGGTCCTCCGTGGTTCCTTTGGAGCCATTCAAGGACAAAGTATCCAAGCCAAGGAGACAAGACCCCGGCAAGAGGAGCTTGCCGGGAAGGCCAACCAAGGCATCTCAAGGAACTTGCCGCGACGCGCCACACGTCCCGGCAAGGCCCGGTGAGCGACAAGCTCCCGGACGCGACAAGACAACGACCGCGGCAAGGCGCTTGCCGCGGCAAGCCACCACTCTGTGCCCGCGCTCCAGCACATCCACCAACGTGTCGCTCTGGGACCCTTCCAGGCGTACGTGGCGGGAGGCTGTGCAGCCAGCGGTGCGCGGTGGCAAGCGGCGCTGACAAGATTGCCATCGTGGCGAGCGGTGGCGTCCCTGACGGTCCCTTTTGCACTATTTAGGCGACGCAGACGGGCATTTAATGCCCTTGTCCCCTGCCGTCAGGGTTAGGTATGATACACTGTAGCAGGTAGCTATACCAACCGCAACACCTTTCCATTTTTACCCTTGTCTACGTTGCCACCTGTCGGTGACCCCTTGAGCATATAAAAGGAGGCCCATGCGCAACGTGGAGAGGGGAGGAAGAGGACACTCACGCTCGGTCTCATTAGCTGCTGGAGTGTACTGTAGCACTCCGCGCTCCCGACCAAGAACTCAATACAAACCACAAAGCAGGAGTAGGGTTTTACGCATCCGTGCGGCCCGAACCTGGGTAAACTGCTCGTGTGCTTCGCCTCGATCCGCTCTTCGTGCGACCCTCGCCCCCGCCGAACGGAAAGGGACTCGGTCCGCCGGTCCCTTTGGTGCTCGTGGATTAGTCCCCCGGCAGATGGGCATGTTATTCATTTATGTAATGAAACCGCTAGAATTTCCAAACCTTCTGCTAAAGATAAACGTAGACCTGTGGTAGGCATGCCTGTTATTTCTGTTAAAATAGGAGATCATTGTTATCATGGCTTATGTGATATGGGTGCTAGTGCTAGTACAATACCTTTTGACTTATACAAAGAAATTATGCATGAGATTGCACCCGCTGAGTTAGAAGATATTGATGTCACAATTAAACTTGCCAATAGAGATACTATTTTACCAATGGGAATTGTTAGAGATGTTGAAGTCTTGTGTGGGAAAACTAAATATCCTGCTGATTTTCTTGTTCTTGAATCCCCACAAGATAGCTTTTGTCCCATTATTTTTGGTAGACCCTTCTTGAACACAGTTAATGCTAAGATAGATTGCAAAAAGGATGTTGTTACTATTGGTTTAGGTGATATGTCTCATAAATTTAATTTCTCTAATTTTCATAGACAACACCGTGAAGAGGAATTGCCTAGTAAAGATGAAATTATTGGTCTTGCTTCTATTGCCATGCCTCCTAGTGATCCCTTAGAACAATATTTCCTAGACCACGAAAATGATATGTTTATGAATGAAAGAAGAGAAATAGATGAAGTATTCTTTAAACAGGAACCCATCCTGAAACACAATTTGCCTGTTGAAATCCTAGAGGATCCTCCTCCACCCAAGGGTGATCCCGTGTTTGAGCTCAAACCGTTACCTGATACTCTTAAATATGCTTATCTTGATGAGAAAAAGATATATCATGTTATTATTAGTGCTAACCTTTCAGAGCATGAAGAAGAGAGATTATTGAAAACTCTGAAGAAGCACCGTATTGCTATTCGATATACTCTCGATGATCTTAAGGGCATTAGTCTCACACTATGTCAACACAAAATAAATTTGGAGGAAGATGCCAAACCAGTTCGTGATCATCAATGACGGCTGAATCCTAAGATGAAGGAAGTGGAAAGAAAGGAAATACTAAAGCTTCTTGAGGCAGGTATAATTTATCCCGTTGCTGATAGTCAGTGGGTAAGTCCTATCCATTGTGTCCCTAAGAAGGGAGGTATTACTGTCGTTCCTAATGATAAAGATGAGTTGATCCCGCAAAGAATTATTACAGGTTATAGGATGGTAATTGATTTCTGAAAATTAAATAAAGCTACTAAAAAAGATCATTACCCCTTACCCATTATCGATCAAATGCTAGAAAGATTATCCAAACATACACATTTTTGCTTTCTAGATGGTTATTCTGGTTTCTCTCAAATACCTGTGCCAGCCAATGATCAATCAAAGACTACTTTTACTTGCCCTTTTGGTACTTTTGCTTATAGATGTATGCCTTTTGGTTTATGTAATGCACTAGCTACCTTTCAAAGATGCATGATGGCTATATTCTCTGACTTTTGTTAAAAGATTTGTGAGGTCTTCATGGACGATTTTTCCGTCTATGGATCCTCTTTTGATGATTGCTTAAGCAACCTTAACTGAGTTTTGCAGAGATGTGAAGAAACTAATCTTGTTTTGAATTGGGAAAAGTGCCACTTTATGGTTAATGAAGGTATTGTCTTGGGGCATAAAGTTTCTGAAAGAGGTATTGAGGTTGATAAAGCCAAGGTTGACGCTATTGAAAAGATGCCATGTCCCAAGGACATCAAAGTTATGAGAAGTTTCCTTGGTCACGCCAGATTTTATAGGAGGTTCATTAAGGACTTCTCAAAAATTTCTCGGCCTCTGACTAAATTATTACAAAAATATATACCATTTGGTTTTTATGATGATTGTGTAGAAGCATTTGAAATACTTAAGAAAGCATTGATCTTTGCACCTATTGTTCAGCCACCTGATTGGAATTTACCCTTTGAAATTATGTGTGATGCTAGTGATTATGCTGTAGGTGTTGTTCTAGGGCAAAGAGTTGATAAGAAATTAAATGTTATTCAGTATGCTAGTAAAACTCTAGACAATGCTCAGAGAAATTATGCTACTACTAAAAAGGAATTCCTAGCAGTTGTATTTGTTTGTGATAAGTTTAGACCATATATTGTTGATTCTAAAGTAACTATTCACACGGATAATGCTGCTATTAAATACCTTATGGAAAAGAAAGATGCTAAACCTAGACTTATTAGATGGGTTCTCCTGCTAGAAGAATTTGATTTGCATATTGTTGATAGAAAGGGAGCTGAGAACCCCGTTGCAGACAACTTGTCTAGGTTAGAAAATGTGCTTGATGACCCACTACCTATTGATGATAGATTTTCTGATGAAAAACTAAATGTCATAAATTCTTCTCATACTGCTCCATGGTATGCTGATTATGCTAATTACATTGTTACTAAATTTATACCACCTAGTTTCACATACCAACAAAAGAAAAAGTTTTTCTATGATTTGAGGCATTACTTTTGGGATGACCCACATATTTATAAAGAAGGGGTAGATGGTGTTATTAGACATTGTGTACCTGAGCATGAACAGGAACAGATCCTACGCAAGTGTCACTCCGAGGCTTATGGAGGACACCACGCTGGAGATAGAACTGCACATAAGGTATTGCAATCTGGGTTTTATTGGCCTACTCTCTTCAAGGATGCCCGTAAGTTTGTCTTATCTTGTGATGAATGTCAAAGAATTGGTAATATTAGTAGACGTCAAGAAATGCCTATGAAAATTATTCACTTGTTATTGAACCATTTGATGTTTGGGGCTTTGATTATATGGGACCTTTTCCTTCCTCTAACGGTTACACACATATTTTAGTCGCTGTTGATTACGTTACTAAGTGGGTAGAAGCTATTCCAACTAGTAGTGTTGATCATAACAGCTCTATTAAGATGCTTAAAGAAGTTATTTTTCCGAGGTTTGGAGTCCCTAGATATTTAATGACTGATGGTGGTTCATAGTTTATTCACGGTGCTTTCCGTAAAATGCTTGCTAAGTATGATGTTAATCATAGAATTGCATCTCCTTATCACCCTCAATCTAGTGGTCAAGTAGAATTGAGTAATAGAGAGCTCTAATTAATTTTGCAAAAGATTGTTAATAGATCTAGAAAGAATTGGTCCAAGAAACTTGATGGTGCATTATGGGCCTATAGAACTGCATATAAAAATCCTATGGGTATGTCTCCGTATAAAATGGTTTATGGAAAAGCATGTCACCTACCTCTCGAACTAGAACATAAGGCTTATTGGCCTATTAAAGAGCTCAATTATGATTTCAAACTTTCCGGTGAGAAGAGGTTATTTGACATTAGCTCACTCGATGAATGGAGAACCCAAGCCTACGAGAATGCCAAATTAATTAAAGAAAAGGTTAAAAGATGGCATGACAAAAGGATACAAAAGCGTGAGTTTAATGTAGGTGATTATGTATTGCTATACAACTCTCGTTTAAGATTTTTTGCAGGAAAACTTCTCTCTAAATGGGAAGGTCCTTACGTTATCGAGGAGGTCTATTGTTCTGGTGCCATAAAAATAAACAACTTCGAAGGCACAAATCCGAAGGTGGTGAACGGTCAAAGAATCAAACATTATATCTCAGATAATCCTATAAATGTTGAAACCAATGTTATTGAAACCGTTACCCCAGAGGAATACATAAGGGAAACTTTCTGGAACGTTTCAGACTCCGAAAAGGAATAGGTATGTGGTACGGTAAGTAAACCGACTCCAAAACAGTTCTAATGGCAATTTTCTTCCGATTTGGAATATTTAGAAAATTACAAAAATAAGTAGTCTGGAAAGGACACGAGGGCTCCACGAGGGTGGAGGGCGCACCCTACCCCCCTGAGCGCGCCCCCCTACCTCGTGGGCACCTCGTGTGCTCTCCGAACTCCGTTTTCTTACACGTTGCTTATTTTGGTCGATAAAAATTCATTATATAATCTCCCGAAGGTTTTGACCACCGTATCACACAAATTTCTCCTGTCTTTGTTTCGAGCTGTCCTGTTGCAGATTAGAGCAACATGTCGTCCCAGGATTCGGAAGGAGAAAGCTATGTGGCTGATTACCTTGCGGATCCAAAGGTCTATGGGGATGTGGAGCATTGTGGTTGGACTACGGAAGAGGAAGAGGACTATGAACCCAAGGGAAAGGAGGAGACAAGCTCAGATGAAGATGAAGTCCCATTACCTCAACCTGGGGACATACATGTGGAGTTCAAAAAGTCAGACCTCCCTGATAGAGCAAAGAAACTTAAGATCGAGTTTATCCCTTTTCGCCTCTTGCAGGAAAACAAGCAGGAATTATGAAAAAAGATATTAAGCCTGGAGTAGGAGATTGATGACCTGAGGGATCAAAATTCTGTCCTCAAGTGCAAATTAAGGAAGAAGTCTTCGCCATCAAAAACTCCACCCTCTCCACCAACAAAGAAGAATTGAGTATCTGGTATGGGCACTCCCCTTGGCAACTGCCAAGCTTGGGGGAGTGCCCCGGTATCGTATCACCATCACTTCTATCTTCACCATTTTTCTTAGTTCGATCCTTTTGGTAATATCTTGATCTAGTAGAATAATGTTTTAGTATGATCTAGTTGTGAGTTTTGCTTTATGATCCTTCTATGTAATCGAGTCCGTGAGCTATATATAATAAAGATTAGTGTTGAGTCAAGGGCTTGATTGTTTTGCGATGATCTTGAGTGAATAAAAGAAAAGAGAAAGAATAAAAAGAAACAAAGAGATCATATGGATCTTATGGAGAGTAATGAGCTCACATAGAAAAAGTATGATGAATAAAAGTTGTTGAGAGTTGACAAACATAGTTTTGGTCATCGTTGCAATTAATAGGAAGTAATAATGAAATAGAGGTATATACTATCTTGGACATCTTTTATGATTGTGAGCACTCATTAAAATATGACATGCTAAAGAGTTGACGTTGGACAAGGAACACAACGTAATCGGTTATGTTTTCTTACATCTGAGATAAATTATATTGTCATGGATCATCCAACATGGTTGAGCTTGCCTTTCCCTCTCATGCTAGCCAATTCTTTGCACCAAGTAGAGATACTACTTGTGCTTCCAAATATCCCTAAACCCAGTTTTGCCATGAGAGTCCACCATACTACCTATGGATTGAGTAAGATCTTCCAAGTAAGTTGTCATCGGTGCAAGCAATAAAAATTGCTCTCTAAATATGTATGACTTATTAGTGTGGGAGAAAATCAGCTTTATACGATCATGTGATATGGAAGAAATAAAAGCGACAGACTGCATAATAAAGGTCCATATCACAAGTGGCAATATAAAGTGACGTTCTTTCGCATTAAGATTTTGTGCATCCAACCATAAAAGTGCATGACAACCTTTGCTTCCCTCTGTGAAGGGCCTATCTTATACCTTTATATCCTACCTTATATAAAAGTCATGGTGATCTTCACCCTTCCTTTTTACATTTTATCTTTTGGCAAGCACAACATGTTGGAAAGATCCTGGTATATATGGCTAACTGGATGTGAGTTTTCATGAACTATTATTGTTGACATTACCCTTGAGGTAAAATGTTGGTAGGCAAAACTATACGCCCCTATCTTTCTCTGTGTCCAATTAAAACTCTATACCCATAAGTATTGCATGAGTGTCAGCAATTGTGAAAGAATATATGATAGGTGAGTATGTGGGATTGCTGAAAAGCTCTTATATATTGACTCTTTCTTCATTGTGATAAATTGCAGTTGCTCCAATGACCGAGATTATAGTTTGTTAGTTTTCAATGAAGTTTATGATTCTTACTTGAAATTGTGATTGAATTGTTACTCTAGCATAAGAGATCATATGACAAGAATTATATAAGTTGTTGTTCTAAGAATGATCATGATGCCCTCATGTGTGTATTTTATTTTTATCGACACCTCTATCTCTAAACATGTGGACATATTTTTCGATTTCGGCTTACGCTTGAGGACAAGCGAGGTCTAAGCTTGGGGGAGTCGATATTTATTGCATTATGGGCTGTTATTACACATTAGGTCACCATACTTATGCCTATTCTCTCTTATTTTACAAGGTTTACATAAAGAGGGAGAATGCCGGCAGCTGGGATTCTGGGCTGGAAAAGGAGCAAATATTAGAGACCTATTCTGCACAGCTCCAAAAGTCCTGAAACTTCACGGAAGTCATTTTCAGAATATATAAAAAATAATGAGCACAAGAAGTTACAGAGGGGGGCCACACCCTGCCCACGAGGGTGGGGGGCGCCCCCCCTTCCTCGTGGGTCCCCTGGTGGCCCTCTAATGCCCATCTTCTGCTATATGGAGTCTTTCGATGAGGAAAAAATCATAAGCCATCTTTCCGGACGAGACTCCGCAGCCATGAGGCGGAACCAATCTAGGGCTCCGGCGGAGCTGTTCTGCCGGGGACACTTCCCTCCGGGAGGGGGAAATCATCGCCATCGTCATCACCAACGCTCCTCTCATCGGGAGAGGGCAATCTCCATCAACATCTACACAAGCACCATCTCATCTCAAACCCTAGTTCATCTCTTGTATCCAATTCTTGTCTCTAAGTCTAGGATTAGTACCCGTGGGTTGCTAGTAGTGTTAATTACTCCTTGTAGTTGATGCTAGTTGGTTTATTTGGTGGAAGATCATATGTTTAGATTCTTTATGCATATTAATACCCCTCTGATTATGAACATGAATATGCTTTGTGAGTAGTTACATTTGTTCCTGAGGACATGGGAGAAGTCTTGCTATTAGTAGTCATGTGAATTTGGTATTCGTTCGATATTTTGATGAGATGTATGTTGTCTCTCCTCTAGTGGTGTTATGTGAACGTCGACTACCTGACACTTCACCATTATTTGGGCCTAGAGGAAGGCATTGGGAAGTAACAAGTAGACGATGGGTTGCTAGAGTGACATAAGCTTAAACCCTAGTTTATGCGTTGCTTCGTAAGGGGCTGATTTGGATCCATATGTTTTATGCTATGGTTAGGTTTACCTTAATACTTTTGTTGTAGTTGCGGATGCTTGCACTAGAGGTTAATCATAAGTGGGATGCTTGTCCAAGTAAGGGCAGCACCCAAGCATAGGTCCACCCACATACCAAATTTTCAAAGTACCGAACGCGAATCATATGATCGTGATGAAACCTAGCTTGACAATATTCCCATGTGTCCTCGGGAGCGCTTTTCTCTATGTAAGGACTTTTCTAGGCTTGTCCTTTGCTACAAAAAGGATTGGGCCACCTTGCTGCAATTTATTTACTTTTGTTACTTGTTGCTCGTTACCAATTATCTTATCACAAAACTATCGGTTACCTATAATTTCAGTGCTTGCAGATAATACCGTGCTGAAAACCGCTTATCATTTCCTTCTACTCCTTGTTGGGTTCGACACTCTTACTTATCGAAAGGACTACGATAGATCCCTTATACTTGTGGGTCATCAATGACCGAGGTGGATTATGGTGGAGGGTGGCACCGCACACGGCTAAAAGATCAACTGATCAACTTGTGTATCCATGGGGTGCCCCCTCCCCCGTATATAAAGGAGTGGAGGAGGGGGAGGGCCAGCCCTCTACTATGGCACGCCCTATGGAGTCCTACTCCCACCGGTTGTAGGATTCTCCCCCTTCCATGTAGTAGGGGTAGGAGAGAAGGAAAGGGAAAACAGAAGAGAAGGAAGGAGGGGGCACCGCCCCTCCCCCTAGTCCAATTCGGACTAAGCCTTGGGGGCGCGCGGCCTCCCCTCTCTCTTTCCCCTAAAGCCCAATAAGGCCCATATACTCCCCGGCGAATTCCTATAACTCTCCGGTACTCCGAAAAATACCCGAATCCCTCGGAACCTTTCCGATGTCCGAATTTAGTCATCCAATATATCGATCTTTACGTGTCGACCATTTCGAGACTACTCGTCATGTGCCCGATCTCATCCGGGACTCCGAACTACCTTTGATACATCAAAACACATAAACTCATATTACCGATCGTCACCGAACGTTAAGCGTGCGGACCCTACGGGTTCGAGAACTACATAGACATGACCGAGACTCGTCTCCGGTCAATAACCAATAGTGGAACCTGGATGCTCATATTAGCTCCTACATATTCTACGAAGATCTTTATCGATCAAACCTCATAACAGCATACGTTGTTCCCTTTGTCATCGGTATGTTACTTGCCCGAGACTCGATCGTTGGTATCTCAATACCTAGTTCAATCTCGTTACCGACAAGTCTCTTTACTCGTTCTGTAATAAATAATCCCACAACTAACTCATTAGTTGCATTTCTTGCAAGGCTTAAAGTGATGTGCATTACTGAGAGGGCCCAGAGATACCTCTCCGACAATCGGAGTGACAAATCCTAATCTTGATCTATGCCAACTCAACAAGTACCATCCGAGACACCTGTAGAGCACCTTTATAATCACCCAGTTACATTGTGACGTTTGGTAGCACACAAAGTGTTCCTCCGGTATTGGGGAGTTGCATAATATCATAGTCATAGGAACATGTATAAGTCATGAAGAAAGCAATAACAATATACTAAACGATCGAATGCTAAGCTAACGGAATGGGTCAAGTCAATCACATCATTCTCTAATGGTGTGATCCCGTTAATCAAATGACAACTCATGTCTATGGCTAGGAAACTTAACCATCTTTGATTCAACGAGCTAGTCAAGTAGAGACATACTAGTAACACTCTGTTTGTCTATATATTCACACATGTTCTAAGTTTCCAGTTAATACACTTCTAGCATGAATAATAAACATTTATCATGATATAAGGAAATATAAATAACAACTTTATCATGAATAATAATCATTTATCATGATTTTAGCATTGCGAAGAGCTCGGGAATCATTTTTGTCATCCCTTACATATTATAGTTCATCACGAACTTCTAGTAACTTGGCGATAGTGACTAGAGAACTCTGTCAATCACTATCTTATCTGGAAGATTAACTCCCACTTGATTCAAGCGATTGTAGTACTCAAACATTCTGAGCACATGCTCACTGGTTGAGTATTCTCCTCCATCTTGTAGGCAAAGTACTATCAGAGGTCTTCTACCTGTCGGTAAGGCATGAGTATGAAATACCAATTTCAACTCTTAGAACATCTTATATTCTCTGTGGCGTTCAAAACGTTTTTTGAAGTCCCGGTTCTAAGTCATAAAGCATGGTGCACTAAACTATCAAGAAGTCATCATACCGAGCTTTACCAAACGTTCATAACGTCTGTATCTGCTCCTGCAATAGGTCCGTTACCTAGCGGTGCATCAACGGCATAATTCTTCTGTGCAGTAATGAGGATAACCCTCAGATCACAAAGCTAGTCCGCATCATTGCTACTAACATGTTTCAACTTATTTTTTTCTCTAGGAACATATCAAAAATAAACGGGAAGCTACATCACGAGCTATTGATCTACAAGATAGTTATGCAAATACTATCAGGACTAAGTGCATGATAAATTAATGTTCAATTAATCATATTACTTAAGAACTCCCACTTAGATAGACATCCCTCTAGTCATCTAAATGATCACGTGATCCAAATCAACTAAACCATGTCCGATCATCACATGAGATGGAGTAGTTTTCAATGGTGAACATCACTATGTTGATCATATCTACTATATGATTCACGCTCGACCTTTCGGTCTCCAGTGTTCCGAGGCCATATCTGCATATGCTAGGCTCATCAAGTTTAACCCGAGTATTCCGCGTGTGCAAAACTGGCATGCACCCGTTGTATGTGAATGTAGAGCTTATCACACCCGATCATCACGTGGTGTCTCGACACGACGAACTGTCACAACAGTGCATACTCAGGGAGAACACTTATACCTAGAAATTTAGTGAAAGATCATCTTATAATGCTACCGCCGAACTAAGAAAAATAAGATGCATAAAGGATAAACATCACATGAAATCAAAATATGTGACATGATATGGCCATGATAATCTTGCGCCTTTGATCTCCATCTCCAAAGTACCATCATGATCACTATTGTCACTGGCATGACACCATGATCTCCATCATCTTGATCTCTATCAATGTGTCATCACATGGTCGTCTCGCCAACTATTTCTCTTGCAACTATTGATATCGCATAGCGATAATGTAAAGTAATTATTTGGCGCTTGCATCTTATGCAATAAAGAGACAACCATAAGGCTTCTGCTAGTTGCCGATAACTTCAAAAAAAACATGATCTTCTCATACAACAACTTATATCTCATCACGTCTTGACCATATAACATCACAACATGCCCTGCAAAAATAAGTTAGACGTCATCTACTTTGTTGTTGCAAGTTTTACGTGGCTACTACGGGCTGAGCAAGAACCGTTCTTACCTACGCATCAAAAACCACAACGCGGTATAGTGATTGCTTTTTGATCTTTAGAAAGAACCATGTTCATTGAATCCGATTCAACTAAAGCTGGAGAAACAGACACCCACAAGCCACCTGTGTGTGAAGCACGTCGGTAGAACTAGTCTCGCGTAAGCGTACGCATAATGTTGGTCTGGGCCGCTTCATCCAACAATGCCGCTGAATCAAGAATCAACTACTGACGGCAAGCAATATGTATATACCCACGCCCACAATTCCTTTGTGTTCAACTCGTGCATATGACATCTACGCATAAACCTGGCTCGGATGCCTCTGTTGGGTAACGCAGTAATTTCAAAAAAATTCCTATGCACACGCGAGATCATGGTGATGCATAGCAACGAGAGGGGAGAGTATTGTCTACGTACGCTTGTAGACCGTAAGTGGAAGCGTTACGAGAACGCGGTTGATGTAGTCGTACGTATTCACGATCCGACCGATCCAAGTACCGAACGTACGGCACCTCCGAGTTCAGCACACGTTCATCTCGGTGAAGTCCCACGAACTCCTATCCAGAAAAGCTACGAGGGAGAGTTCCGTCAGCACGACAGTGTGATGACGGTGATGATGATGCTACCAACGCAGGGCTTCGCCTAAGCACCGCTATGATATGACCGAGGTGGATTATGGTGGAGGGGGGCACCGCACATGGCCAAAAGATCAACTGATCAACTTGTATGTCCATGGGGTGCCCCCCTCCCCGTATATAAAGGAGTGGAGGAGGGGGAGGGCTGGCCCTCTACTATGGCATGCCCTATGGTGTCCTACTCCCACCGGGAGTAGGATTCCCCCCTTCCATGTAGTAGGAGTAGGAGAGAAGGAAAGGGAAAACAGAAGAGAAGGAACGACTGGGCACCGCCCCTCCCCCTAGTCCAATTCGTACTAAGCCTTGGAGGCGCGCAGCCTCCCCTCTATCTTTCCCCTAAAGCCCAATAAGGCCCATATACTCCCCGGCGAATTCCTGTAACTCTCCAGTACTCCGAAAAATACCCGAATCACGCGGAACCTTTCTGATGTCCGAATATTGTCGTCCAATATATCGATCTTTACGTGTCGACCATTTTGAGACACCTCGTCATGTCCCCGATCTCATCTGGGACTCCGAACTACCTTTGATACATCAAAACACATAAAATCATATTACTGATTGTCACCGAACGTTAAGCGTGCGGACCCTACGGCTTCGAGAACTATGTAGACATGACCGAGACTCGTCTCCGGTCAATAACCAATAGCGGAACCTGGATGCTCATATTGGCTCCTACATATTCTACGAAGATCTTTATCGGTCAAACCGCATAACAACATACATTGTTCCCTTTGTCATCGGTATGTTACTTGCCCGAGATTCGATCATCGGTATCTCAATACCTAGTTCAATCTCGTTACCGGGAAGTCTCTTTACTCATTCTGTAATACATCATCCCGCAACTAACTCATTAGTTGCATTGCTTGCAAGGCTTAAAGTGATGTGCATTATCGAGATGGCCTAGAGATACCTCTCCGATAATCAGAGTGACAAATCCTAATCTTGATCTATGCCAACTCAACAAGTACTATCGGAGACACTGGTAGAGAACCTTTATAATCACCCAGTTACGTTGTGACGTTTGGTAGAAGACAAAGTGTTCCTCCGGTATTCGGGAGTTGCATAATCTCATAGTCATAGGAACATGTATAAGTCATGAAGAAAGCAATAGCAATATAATAAATGATCGAATGCTAAGCTAACAGAATGGTCTAGTCAATCACATCATTCTCTAATGATGTGATCCCGTTAATTAAATAACAACTCATGTCTATGGCTAGGAAACTTAACCATCTTTGATTCAACGAGCAGTCAAGTAGAGGCATATTAGTGACACTTTGTTTGTCTATATATTCACACATGTACTAAATTTCCGGTTAATAGAATTCTAGCATGAATAATAAACCTTTATCATGATATAAAAATATAAATAACAACTTTATTATTGCCTCTAGGGCATATTTCCTTCAAGTGGCGCCTGGAAACTTATTCCGATGGATCACCTCTTCTTGTCTGTATACAGGGCACTGCTGATGTTACTAAGGAAGCAAGTGCTCACATGGTCGCACTCTCCGGACCTATTCCAACATCCGTTGCAGGGTATTCGGGATGGATACTAATGTGCTAGCGCCAACACCTTCTCCCTGGTTCAGTATTGATAGTCTTGGAGGAAACTCGCTCTTCCTTGGACAAAACTATCCAATGATGGTGAAAGGCGATCCAACTGCTGTTGGCACAACGTTACTACCATTTATGAGAAGCAATTGTATCTATACCTCGGACATTCCTATGGTTCCCTACTGTGGCTATCACAATATGAGTCCTGATATAGACCGCTTCAGCCTGGATGATCAGTCTTGTGTTGGTCTCGAGATTGACAATAGCCGGCCCTTCCCAAAGGCTTACCTATGGTTCAAAGCGAGCGTTTCCAATGCCGAGGATTGGTTGAGCTGAAGTTCATTTCATTGCTTGTTATTTGTTGTGTGATGAAAACTTTAGTATTTACTAGAATGTTTAGTTGGAACTAATCTATAATCCAACATGTATCCTCGTTGCCGTTTTGTGTTGATGACTTGTTGTACGTAATGAATGGTGCATTTGCATATGCATTACATAAACTCAATTTATGAATTTTTTTTCAACTCACTTCTTGGAGGTGAGTATCGTAGTAGTATAGCCAACATTGTTATATGAAGTTGCCACATCACATAGAGCCAACCTAATATTGGAGTATGCTAGCACAATAGTTAGTTCTAGTGAGATCAACTAGAGCTAGGTGTCGCACGGAGGCCAAGAAATATGGTGATAAAGTGACTGTGTGAGGTGGGCTTGTACGTAGTATGATGTAGGCACATGGCTTGCTGTGTTTCCTACTCCTTCGGTCTAAATGTGGAGAAGATTTTTTAGAGTTCTTCCTCCTTTTGCCAACATGTGGGATATACAACATCCAGGTCATGTCATGCAAGAAAATGGAGTGCTAGTTGAAGCCACGTGATGTGCATCTTTGGTTAAACTATAAATAGAATATTACTCTTGAGTAACTCCCAAAGCGGCCACCGAAGATCTTTATTGGATTTGTTTTTCATCACCAGCACGTCAAGGTCAAAGATGTGCAGGTTCAATGGGTCCTCTTGCGTTTTCACTGGCATGTGGGACCGCATGTGAGCAAACAGACGATGGGCTCTGTGTGTCTACTGGCTGGCTAAGAAGAGAGAGAGAGAGAGAGAGAGAGAGAGAGAGAAAGAGAGAGAGAGAGAGAGAGAGAGAAAGAGATCTGAGCTCGGACTCCAGGAATTTTCGCGACAATGTGACTAGTACTAGTGGTGTACCGTACTCCTGGGGAGATAATGTGTTCGCTCTATGTAACCAGCACCTCAATATAGTGGGGTGGCATGGGACATAACTAGCATTCACGTCTAGCAGTACGGCACACGCCACCCACATGAGTCCCATCTGACACCAATTTTCTTGGAGTCCGTGCTACAACCATCTCTACTCCCTCCAGTTTTCTCAGCCATCATGCGGCGGGTGGGGTGGGGGTCTGCCGATAGTCAGTTTGCTCAACTGCGGTCCCACTTGTAAGTGAAAATGCAACGCAACATGCATTCCCCCTTGAGAGGCGTGCCCGGCCAACCATGTGGGGTGCGACACGAACACGACAGGCTTTTCCTTTTGAACTTGTAACTTGTAAATTTTGGTTCTGCACCATGGCACGACCAATAGATAGAAATAATAATTTTCCCTAGAGTAATGAGAAGTTTGGTTCTGGCGCGGTTCATGCATGGAGTACGTACGAAAATTATGAAGTTGATGCGAAAGGTAAGATAATTACTAGTAGCACCATTGTAACGCCTTCGATGCGGCTATATCTCCTACGTGTCGAAGCATGACTTAGAGGCATAACCGCATTGAATGCAATGTCGCAAGTAAGGTAATCTTCACAACAACCCATGTAAATAGATAATAGGGGAAAAAGGTACATAGTTGGCTTACACTCGCCACGTCACACAAATACATAAATAACATTACAATCATCCAATACACTCATGGTCCGACTACGGTACCAAAATAAAAGATCAACCCCAACATGCGACACGGTCCCGATCGCCCCAACTGGGCACCACTACTGAACATCAGGGAAAGACACATAGTAACGGCGTGAGTCTTCGTCGAACTCCCACTTGAGCTCAAGTGCATCATCTGGAACAGAATCATCGGTCCCTGCATCTAGTTTGGAAGTAAACTGTGAGCCACGGGGACTCAGCAATCTCGCACCCTCGCGATCAAGACTATTTAAGCTTATAGGTGAGACAAGGTAATATGTGGAGCTACAGCAAGCGACTAGCATACATGGTGGCTAACCTGTTCGCAAAAGAGAGCGAGAAGAGAAGGCCAAGCACGAACGAAGAACTAAAGAATAACCTATGGCAAACATTACTCCAACACCGTGTTCACTTCCCGGACTCCGCCGAGAAGAGACCATCATGGTTACACACGAAGTTGATTCATTTTAATTAAATTAAGGTTCATGTTATCTACAACCGGCATTAACAAAATCCCATCTGCCCATAACCGTGGGCACGGCTTTCAAAAGTTCAAATCCCTACAGGGGAGTCCCAACTTAGCCCATCACAAGCTCTCACGGTCAACGAAGGATATTCCTTCTCCCGAGACATTCCGATGATACTCGGTATCCCAGTTCTACAAGACATCTTCGACAATGGTAAAACAAGTCCAGCAACACCGCCCGAATGTGCCGACAAATCCTGATAGGAGCTGCACATATCTCGTTCTCAGGGCACACTCAGATGAGACTAGCTACAAGTAAAACCAAACCTCAAGTTTCCCCGAGGTGGCCCCACAGGCAGCTCAGTCGGACCAACACTCAGAGGAGCACTGGCCCAGGGGGGTTTAAATAAAGATGACCCTTGGGCTCCAGAAACCCAAGGGAAAAAGAGGCTAGGTGGCAAATGGTAAAACCAAGGTTGGGCATTGCTGGAAGAGTTTTATTCAAGGTGAACTGTCAAGGGGTTCCCATTATCACCCAACCGCGTAAGGAACACAAAATCCAGGAACATAACACCGATATGACGGAAACTAGGGCAGCAAGAGTGGAACAAAACACTAGGCAAAAAGGCCGAGCCTTCCACCCTTTACCAAGTATATAGATGCATTACGATAACTAGATAATATGGTGATATCCCAACAATAAACAATGTTCCAACAAGGAACGATCTCCAATCTTTACCTGCAACTAGCAACGCTATAAGAGGGGCTGAGCAAAGCGGTAACATAGCCAATCAACAGTTTGCTAGGACATGGTGGGTTAGAGGTTTGACATGGCAATTTGGGAGGCATGATAATCAAGTGGTAGGTATCGTAGCATAGGCATAGGAAAAGAGCGAGCATCTAGCAAGCAAAGATAGAAGTGATTTTGAGGGTATGATCATCTTGCCTGCAAAGTTGTCAGAGTTGACTTGATCCTCGTAAGCACAATCAATGGGCTCCTCGTTAGCGAACTCGTCTCCCGGCTCTACCCAAACAAGACAAACAAGCAAAAGGAACACAATCAACCACGTGCAAGGCTCAAACATCATGATGCGAACATGGTATGCTATGCGGGATGCGATATGTGATGCATATGCAAGATTTGACTAGGAATGATTGAACCTGTCCTCAACATGGAAATCCAAGAGTGCCACTGGAAAGGTGAGGTGATTTTGGTTGAAATCGATATAAAGATCACCGGAATCGGATGCACGGTTTGGAAACGGCAAGCAAAACAAATATGGCACCGGTCTGCGATAAACAGCAAGTAACCATCTAAATGCATCAAGATAAATATGCTACAGCACTCCACCATGACAACAAAATACATGGCAGGGATCCAATCATGATTCTTGACAAAATATGAACACTGAGCTACGGCCAATTCATTCATTAACAGGTTCAAACAAGCATGGCAAAAGTGCAAATGATAAACAGGTTTCAGACTTAGTGAAATTAACACAAGTCTGGAACTTAACATCAGGTAGAACACTTTGGAGCATGAAAACTATATGCTACAGGACCTTAACATGGCAAAGCAAGGCATGACATGAAGCTACTCAAAGCACTTAACAAAAGTCCCTTAGTGACCTTGAGCCAAAAGGGATCAGAAAATACGATTGCAAGCATGCGAACATGGCAAAAAGATAATCAGATTACATACTTAGTGAAAAACTGGAGCATGCAAAACAGTTAGCGAGTAGGCATGTTTACGAGCTCGATGCGCTCACTACAGAGCAAGGCATGATAAACTAAGCATACACCCATCAAGAATACATATCATAGAAGCTAGACATGGCAAGAACAACAACATAGCCTGCACGGATCACTAGCAACATCCTCGGCAAAATCGCTAATGAGTCAACAATCTGCCAGGATTCACGAAATAGCAAAAGTAGAGCTCGATAGACTCAAGCTAGGTTTCTCCATAAATTAAAACAAGGACATGGATGGATATAGCACCATAATATTAACAAAACATCCTTACTGATCATCCTCAAAAGAGGCACGGATCACTAGCAAACAACATGAACATATGGCATATTGACAAAAACAGAACAAGGACTGAAATTCTAAGTCCCTGAAATCAGCATTAACGAATGCACTACTTTGCAAGCTTGTGCTAGTCACCACACACATCACAAAAATACATGGAAAGCACCTCTGTAAAGATGGCATGGCATATAACAAAACACATGTAGAGCTCAGGGGCATATCATGCACACAATAATCATGGCAAAATTGACAAATAGCTATTTGATGCAGCAGATCTGACAATTATCTCATATAGCCCTCTTCCAACAGCATTTCGGGCATCAAGATGAGCTCAAATGAAAATGTGGCAGTGAGGTGAAATGATTTACTCTCTGAGAAGAACATTTTGATATGCTACACGCCGAAAACGGAGCTACAGAGAGAGAGTTATAGCACGATGAAAAATGCCAAAATTTAAGGGGAGTGGAGAGAAAGTAAACCCTCGCTAGGGTTTACTGTAGCCTGGATCTGGATCGGACGGCACGTAGAACGAGGAACGCCGGGGAGCTCGGCAGGGAGGCGGGCATGGTGTCGCGGCGGCGAGGCCCGGCGAGGGCGCCGGTGGCCGGGCGGAGAGGGCGCCGCGGTGGAGGAGGGGAGCGTGCGCGCGGGGCGCGGGCTCTCAGACGGCGGGGCGTCGAAGACTGGTGATGAGGCGGCGGTGTTGCGGCCTCTGGAGATGGTGGTGGCGGTGCCGGGCGGCGCTCGCCAGCGAGGAAGGCGGCGGAAGAGGCTCGGGCGGCGCATGGGATCTAGCCCGGTTCGTCCCAGAGGCGGGTCGGCGATGGGCCCCACGGGCCCTGGCGCCGGCGGCGAAGTGGGCACCGGCGGACGAATAAGGAAGTGCCACGTGGCGGCAGACGGCGGAATGGACGTGTCCGGCCGGCGAGATTTTGTCCGGACGCGCGAGGAGAGGGAGAGGGTTAGGGTTTGACCCGGGAATTTCGGAGGGCGGGTCTATATTTATACATAGGAGGAGCTAGGAGACTCCAAATGAGGTGCAGTTTGCGGCCACGCGATCGCGATCGAATGCTCTAGATGATGGAGAGGGTTTTGGTGGGCTTTTGGGCCAAATTGGAAGGGTGTTGGGCTGCAACACACACGAGGCCTTCTCGGTCCCTCGGTTAACCGTTGGAGTATCAAATGAAGTCCAAATGGCACGAAACTTGACAGGCGGTCTACCGGTAGTAAACCAAGGCCGCATGACAAGTATCAGTCCAATCCGGAAATGTTTAACCCCCACACTCGAAAAGAGGTAGAAAGGACCACCGGAGGAGATAGGCGTGCCAAAATGCAAAACGGACAACGGGGAAAATGCTCGGATGCATGAGACGAACACATATGCAAATGCAATGCACATGATGACATGATATGAGATGCATGACAAAGGCAACAACATACAGAGACAAAAACCCGAACCCGAGGAAATAAAATAACTTAGCACCGGAAAACGGCAAGAGTTGGAGTACATATAAGGTAAATTACATCCGGGGTGTTACAACACTCCACCACTACGAAAGGATCTCGTCCCGAGATCTAGGACTGGAAGAACGCCAGGTACTCAGAACGGAGGTGATCCTCGCGTTCCAAGGTGGCTTCGCGGTCGGAATGGTGTGACCACTTGACTTTGAGGAATTTGGTTGACTTATTGCGAGTCTTGCGTTCAGTCTCTTCAAGAATAGCCACTGGGTGCTCACGATAAGAAAGGTCTTCTTGGAGATCAATGTCTTCAAAGTTGACGGTGCAGTCAGGAGTCTTGAAGCACTTGCGGAGCTGAGAGACATGGAACACCTCGTGCACATTTGCAAAGTTGGGAGGAAGCTCGAGTTGATAGGCGAGATCGCCTCTCTTGCTGACGATCTTGAAAGGACCCACGTATCTAGGGGCAAGCTTCCCTTTGATACCGAAGTGACGAGTACCTTTCATTGGAGAGACGCGGAGGTAAACATGGTCTCCGATCTCGAAAGCCAAATCACGATGCTTACTATCATAGTAGCTCTTCTGACGCGATTGCGCTACTTTGAGGTTATCTCGAATGAATTTGCACATTTCCTGTGCCTCTGTGATCAAGTCATTTTTGAGAAGTTGACGTTCAACGGTCTCTGACCAGTTAAGAGGAGTACGGCACTTCCTGCCATACAGAATTTCGAATGGGGCCTTGCCCGAACTTGCTTGAAAACTGTTGTTGTAGGAGAATTCGGCATATGGAAGACAATATTCCCACTTCATACCGAAGGAGATCACACAAGCCCTGAGCATATCTTCAAGAATCTGATTGACACGCTCGACTTGACCGCTAGTTTGAGGATGGAAAGCTGTGCTGAAGCGGATGTTGGTGCCCATGGCCTTCTGAAAAGAATCCCAAAACTTGGAGGTAAAGATGCTGCCACGGTCTGAAGATATCAACTATGGAATGCCGTGCAGAGAGACAATCCGAGACGTATAAAGCTCCGCCAATTGAGCTGCAGTGATAGACTCTTTGATAGGTAGAAAGTGAGCCACTTTAGTGAGTTTGTCGATGACAATGAATATAGCATCATTGCCATGCTTGGACTTTGGAAACCCAGTCACGAATTCCATCTCAATGTGGTCAAACTTCCATTCTAGAATGGCAAGAGGTTGGAGGAGACCAGCTGGTCTTTGGTGTTCTGCCTTCACTCTTCTGCAGACATCACATTCATTCAAGAACTAAGCAATCTCGCGCTTCATTCGAGTCCACCAATAAGCCTGCTTGAGGTCCTGATACATCTTCGTACTCCCAGGGTGGATGGAGAGGAGTGAATTGTGAGCCTCATTCATAATAACTTTACGAAGGTCACCTTTAGGCACAACAATACGATCCTCTAAGAAGAGAGTATCCTTGTCATCAAGGCGATAGCACTTGTACTTGGGTTGACTCTTGGCAATCCCAATCTTCACCTTCTTCACCATAGCATAAAGAAGTTGAGCCTCGCGAATCTGATCTTCCAAAGTAGGAGAAACTTGAAGGTTGGCGAGGAAACCTTGAGGAACAACTTGCAGATTGAGTTTGCGGAAAGCTTCACAAAGCTCGGGTTGGTAAGGCTTGATAATCACACTGTTGTCGTAAGCCTTCCTACTCAAAGCGTCAGCAATCACATTGGCCTTGCCTAGAGTATACTCGATACTCGGATTATACTCTTGAATCATTTCGACCCAACGAGTCTGCCTGAGGTTGAGATTAGGCTGAGTGAAGATGTACTTGAGACTCTTGTGGTCAGTGAAGATGTCCACTTTTCTTCCCAATAAGAGATGTCTCCAAGTCAAAAGAGCATGCACAACTGCCGCCAACTCGAGGTCATGAGTGTGGTAGTTCTTCTCATTGGGCTTCAACTGGCGAGAGGTATAAGCCACAACTTTCTTCTCTTGCATCAACACTGCACCAAGACCTTGAAGAGAGGCATCGCAGAAGACCTCGAACGGTTTGGATTCATCAGGAGGAGTCAGAACTGGAGCAGTGACCAATTTCTTTTTCAAAGTGTTGAAAGCGATGTCACATTCCAGAGACCAAACGTACTTGACATGCTTCTGGAGAAGGTTTGAAAGAGGCTTCGCGATCTTTGAAAAGTTCTCAACGAACCTTCAGCAGTAGCTTGCGAGACCAAGGAAGCTGCGGAGTTGCTTCACGTTTTGAGGTGGTTCCCAATTCACAATTGCAGACACCTTCTCGGGATTCACCGCTATGCCCTTGGCAGAGATGATATTCCCAAGATATAGAACCTCATCGAGCCAAAACTCGCACTTTGAGAACTTGGCGTAGAACTGATGTTCCCTGAGCTTATCGAGCACCAAACGCAAGTGCTTGGCATGATCTTCCTTGTTCTTCAAAAAGACCAGAATTTCATCGAGGTAGACCAAGACGAAGTCATTTGTGTAGGCGTTGAATATGAAGTTCATCATGCGAGAGAAAGTTGGAGGAGCGTTGACGAGGCCAAAAGACATGACAGTGTATTCATATGAACCATAGCTTGTTCTGAAAGCCGTCTTGGGAATATCTTGCTCACGGATACGAATCTGGTGATAGCCCATATGGAGATCAAGCTTGGAGAATACTTGAGCACCTTTTAGTTGTTCGAACAGCTCATTGATGTTGGGAAGTGGGTACTTGTTCTTGATAGTCTTCTTGTTCAATGGACGATAGTCAACACAAAGTCAGTCCATTCCATCCTTCTTCTTCACAAAAAGTACTCCACAACCCCACGGAGAAGAACTAGGTTGGATAAGACCCATTCGCTCTTGAATATCGAGTTGCTTATTCAGCTCCTTCAACTCTTCAGGTCCAAGCTTGTAAGGACGTTTGCAAACAGGTTCCCTGCCAGGCTCAAGATCGTTGACGAATTCAACAGGCCGGCGCGGAGGCATTCCTGGAAGATCTTCTGGAAAGACGTCTTGATATTCGCAAACGACTGGAATTTGAGAGATGGCATCCAGTTCACCCTTCTCATTGAGAGAAAATAGAAGGATTGTATTTTCCCGAGCGGCAAAGACAATTACATCCTTAGACGAATGAGTCAATTGCATCTGCCTGGCTGCACAATCAAGCTGAGCCTTGTTCTTAGAAAGCCCGTCCATTCCAAGAATAAGATCAATATCCGAGTTACCAAGGACCATTGGAGAAGCCAGAAACTTGAAATCACCCATCATGATAGAAATATCCGGAACGATCATACTAGAACTCAGACACTTAGCCAGAGAGACAACTTGCAAAGCTCTAGGTAAAGCCTTAGTACTAAAATTGTTCTCCGATGCAAATGGGAATGACATGAAGGAATGCGATGCACCAGAGTCAAAAAGTACTTTAGCTGGAATATCGTCAACAGCAAGGTTACCCATGATGACATCTGACGAGTCCTCTGCCTGAGCTGCATTCATCAAGTTGACCTTGGCGTGCTTGGTGTTATGCTTGACACAGCTGTACTTGCCGATCTCACAGGAGGAGGAGGAGGGAGACGTCTCTGTTTGAAGCATTTGTTGGCATAGTGACCCTTCTGTTGGCACTTGTTGCACGTGACCTCTGAAAGCGGATGGTGATACGGATCACTCGATCTTGGAGCTTGAGACGAAGTCTTGTTCTGAAAGCCAGGGTTGGGTGGGTGGGAAGATCCACTGCCACCTTTGCTCTTCTGCTGATAAGGCTGACGGAACGGAGGAGGGGGAAGCCAATACTTCTGCTGCTTAGCCACTTGAGTTGAGGAAGCAGGAGTAGCATCTCTGACTCGCTTCTTGGAAGCATCGCACTTCAGTTGAGCAGTCTCTTGCTTCAATGCCATGTTGTAAAACTCATCATACCTCCTGGGCTCAAAGAGGACAAGAGCTAGCTGGATTTCTTCTCTGAGACCACCCCTGAACTGGTATATCATGCTCTTCTCGTCAGGGACGTCTTGCTTAGCAAAGCGAGCGAGCTTCTGAAACATCTTGTTGTACTCATAGACAGACATAGAGCCTTGCTTTACGTTGCGGAATTCCTCACGCTTGCTTTCAACGACGCTCTGAGGAATATGATGAGCTTTTAAGTCTTGACGGAATTCATCCCAGGTAATCACACAGCCTCCTCTGGAATCTTTGTACTGCTGAAACCATTCTGTAGCTTGGTCTTTGAGTTGGAAGGAAGCGAACTTGACAAAGTCCTCAGGCCTGACGTTACTGCACTCGAAATGCTTGCACAAGTCCATGAGCCAATCATCAGCGTCAGTTGCCTCAACGCAATTGCTGAAGGTCTTTGGCTGGTTAGCAAGGAACTGGTTGAGTGTAGCAAAGTGATTCTAATTGTTGCCCTGGTTCCCTTGGTTGCGCTCTTGAAGAAGTTGCATGATCAGCGGCGTGTTTGCATTGGTAGCGGCCATCACAGCTTGCCATGGAGGAGGAGGTGGTGGTGGCGGATCAGGATTCGGAGTCGTGCGCATTGGAGGAGCCATCCTGAAGAGGTTGACATCCATTAGCACATTGATAGACAATTATTGAAGCTTAACCAAATGGGTAGAAATTGCAACATATAGTCTTCACATCCGAACAAAATGAACGAATGCATTCCAATTGAAATGGTCACATATTCATAAATTGATAAGCCACTTAGAATTGATGTAGAAGAAAAAAACAACAACAAGGTACGGAACAAGAATGAATACTCGGTAAAGATCACCCAATCTCAAGCCAAATATCCGTGGAAGAAGAACTAGAGCTACAAGAATTCCCACCTATGAAACTCCCGAACCTTTCCGATCAGGTGTTGGGGATACATGGGAAGCATAATATCTCACCCAAATCTAGCAATCCTACATCCAGCTGTATCCATCCTTCAACACATAACCGAGAAAACTCCGTTATACAAGTTATGGCAATACTCCCGAACTCCCGCCCCAGTACTGGGTGGCGTCGAGGTTATCTCACCAACAACTGCATAAAAGATATTTTCGATGTCGGCGAAACTAAACTCAGGTATTCCAGAACTGCAACGATAAAATTGTGACGACAACACCTCGGAGTTCAACTCCCTGGGACACTACCACAACCCCTAAATGACAAGAGGCACCAAGAACAATGTTCTCGTCACAAATCGATCGGAACGATTCCAAGATACCCGCGTGATCCTAAATTTTTTTTAGTGAAATTTGAGAAGAGAAGAGTCAAAACTCTACGTCAGGATGCCTTACCAGAGCGATGAAGGGACTGGGGAGTAAAAAGAATTCCTAAATGACTCAAAACATTTTTCTAGACTCAACAATGCCAGCTAATTCGATCAAGCACGGGGGGCTCCTAAGGTCGGGGAAGGCTCTGATTACCAACTTGTAACGCCTTCGATGCGGCTATATCTCCTATGTGTGGAAGCATGACTTAGAGGCATAACCGCATTGAATGCAATGTCGCAAGTAAGGTAATCTTCACAACAACCCATGTAAATAGATAATAGGGGAATAAGGTACATAGTTGGCTTACACTCGCCACGTCACACAAATACATAAATAACATTACAATCATCCAATACAGTCATGGTCCGACTACGGTACCAAAATAAAAGATCAACCCCAACATGCGACACGGTCCCGATCGCCCCAACTGGGCACCACTACTGAACATTAGGGAAAGACACATAGTAACGGCGTGAGTCTTCGTCGAACTCCCACTTGAGCTCAAGTGCATCATCTGGAACAGAATCATCGGTCCCTGCATCTAGTTTGGAAGTAAACTGTGAGCCACGGGGACTCAGCAATCTCGCACCCTCGCGATCAAGACTATTTAAGCTTATAGGTGAGACAAGGTAATATGTGGAGCTGCAGCAAGCGACGAGCATACATGGTGGCTAACCTGTTCGCAAAAGAGAGCGAGAAGAGAAGGCCAAGCACAAACGAAGAACTAAAGAACAAACTACGGCAAACATTACTCCAACACCGTGTTCACTTTCCGGACTCCGCCGAGAAGAGACCATCATGGTTACACACACAGTTGATTCATTTTAATTAAATTAAGGTTCATGTTATCTACAACTGGACATTAACAAAATCCCATCTGCCCATAGCCGTGGGCACGGCTTTCAAAAGTTCAAATCCCTACAGGGGAGTCCCAACTTAGCCCATCACAAGCTCTCACGGTCAACGAAGGATATTCCTTCTCCCGAGACATTCCGATGATACTCGGTATCCCAGTTCTACAAGACATCTTCGACAATGGTAAAACAAGTCCAGCAACACCGCCCGAATGTGCCGACAAATCCTGATAGGAGCTGCACATATCTCGTTCTCAGGGCACACTCAGATGAGACTAGCTACAAGTAAAACCAAACCTCAAGTTTCCCCGAGGTGGCCCCACAGGCAGCTTAGTCGGACCAACACTCAGAGGAGCACTGGCCCAGGGGGGGTTTAAATAAAGATGACCCTTGGGCTCCAGAAACCCAAGGGAAAAAGAGGCTAGGTGGCAAATGGTAAAACCAAGGTTGGGCATTGCTGGAAGAGTTTTATTCAAGGTGAACTGTCAAGGGGTTCCCATTATCACCCAACCGCGTAAGTAACGCAAAATCCAGGAACATAAAACCGATATGACGGAAACTAGGGCAGCAAGAGTGGAACAAAACACTAGGCAAAAAGGCCGAGCCTTCCACCCTTTACCAAGTATATAGATGCATTAAGATAACTAGATAATATGGTGATATCCCAACAATAAACAATGTTCCAACAAGGAACGATCTCCAATCTTTACCTGCAACTAGCAACGCTATAAGAGGGGCTGAGCAAAGCGGTAACATAGCCAATCAACAGTTTGCTAGGACATGGTGGGTTAGAGGTTTGACATGGCAATTTGGGAGGCATGATAATCAAGTGGTAGGTATCGTAGCATAGGCATAGGAAAAGAGCGAGCATCTAGCAAGCAAAGATAGAAGTGATTTTGAGGGTATGATCATCTTGCCTGCAAAGTTGTCAGAGTTGACTTGATCCTCGTAAGCACAATCAATGGGCTCCTCGTTAGCGAACTCGTCTCCCGGCTCTACCCAAACAAGACAAACAAGCAAAAGGAACACAATCAACCACGTGCAAGGCTCAAACATCATGATGCGAACATGGTATGCTATGCGGGATGCGATATGTGATGCATATGCAAGATTTGACTAGGAATGATTGAACCTGTCCTCAACATGGAAATCCAAGAGTGCCACTGGAAAGGTGAGGTGATTTTGGTTGAAATCGATATAAAGATCACCGGAATCGGATGCACGGTTTGGAAACGGCAAGCAAAACAAATATGGCACCGGTCTGCGATAAACAGCAAGTAACCATCTAAATGCATCAAGATAAATATGCTACAGCACTCCACCATGACAACAAAATACATGGCAGGGATCCAATCATGATTCTTGACAAAATATGAACACTGAGCTACGGCCAATTCATTCATTAACAGGTTCAAACAAGCATGGCAAAAGTGCAAATGATAAACAGGTTTCAGACTTAGTGAAATTAACACAAGTCTGGAACTTAACATCAGGTAGAACACTTTGGAGCATGAAAACTATATGCTACAGGACCTTAACATGGCAAAGAAAGGCATGAAATGAAGCTACTCAAAACACTTAACAAAAGTCCCTTAGTGACCTTGAGCCAAAAGGGATCAGACAATACGATTGCAAGCATGCGAACATGGCAAAAAGATAATCAGATTACAGACTTAGTGCAAAACTGGAGCATGCAAAACAGTTAGCGAGTAGGCATGTTTACGAGCTCGATGCACTCACTACAGAGCAAGGCATGACAAAGTAAGCATACACCCATCAATAATACATATCATAGAAGCTAGACATGGCAAGAACAACAACATAGCAGGCACGGATCACTAGCAACATCCTCGGCAAAATCGCTAACGAGTCAACAATCTGCTAGGATTCACGAAATAGCAAAAGTAGAGCTCGACTGACTCAAGCTAGGTTGCTCCATAAATACAAACAAGGACATGGATGGATATAGCACCATAATATTAACAAAACATCCTTACTGATCATCCTCAAAAGAGGCACGGATCACTAGGAAACAACATGAACATATGGCATATTGACAAAAACAGAACAAGGACAGTGAAATTCTAAGTCCCTGAAATCAGCATTAACGAATGCACTACTTTGCAAACTTGTGCTAGGCACCACACACATCACAAAAAAAATGGAAAGCACCTCTTTAAAGATGGCATGGCATATGAAAAAACACATGTAGAGCTCAGGGGCATATCATGCACACAATAATCATGGAAAAAATGACAAATAGCTATTTGATGCAGCAGATCTGACAATTATCTCATATAGCCCTCTTCCAACAGCATTTCGGGCATCAAGATGAGCTCAAATGAAAATGATGCAATGAGATGAAATGATGTACTCTCTGAGTCGAACATTTTGATATGCTACACGCCCAAAACGGAGCTACGGAGAGAGAGTTATAGCACGATGAAAAATGCCAAAATTTAAGGGGAGTGGAGAGAAAGTCAACCCTCGCTAGGGTTTACTGTAGCCCGGATCTGGATCGGACGGCATGCAGAACGAGGAACACCGGGGAGCTCGGCAGGGCGGCGGGCATGGCGCCGCGGCGGCGAGGCCCGGCGAGGGCGCCGGTGGCCGGGCGGAAAGGGCGCCGCGGTGGAGGAGGGGAGCGTGCGCGCGGGGCGCGGGCTCCCAGGCGGCGGGGCATTGAAGACCGGCGATGAGGCGGCGGTGTTGCGGCCTCCGGCGATGGCGGTGGCAGCACCGGGCGGCCTCACCGGCGAGGAAGGCGGCGGAAGAGGCTCGGGCGGCGCGCGGGATCTGGCCCGGTTCCTCCCAGAGGCGGGCCGGCGATGGGCCCCACGGGCCCTGGCGGCGGCGGCGAAGTGGGCACCGGGCGGACGAATAGGGAAGCGCCATGTGGCGGCGGATGGCAGAATGGACGTGTCCGGCTGGCGAGATTTCGTCCGGCCGCGCGAGGAGAGGGAGAGGGTTAGGGTTTGACCCGGGAATTTCGGAGGGGGGTCTATATTTATACATAGGAGGAGCTAGGAGACTCCAAATGAGGTGCGGTTTGCGGCCACGCGATCGTGATCGAACGCTCTAGATGATGGAGAGGGTTTTGGTGGGCTTTTGGGCCAAATTGGAAGGGTGTTGGGCTACAACACACACGAGGCCGCATGAAACGAAGTCCAAATGGCACGAAACTTGACAGGCGATCTACCGGTAGTAAACCAAGGCCGCATGAAAAGTCTGGGTCCAATCCAGAAATGTTTAACCCCCACACTTGAAAAGAGGTAGAAAGGACCACCGGAGGAGATAGGAGCGCCGGAATGCAAAACGGACAACGGGGAAAATGCTAGGATGCATGAGACGAACACGTATGCAAATGTAATGCACATGATGACATGATATGAGATGCATGACAAAGGCAACAACACACGGAGACAAAAACCCGAACCCGAGGAAATAAAATAACTTAGCACCGGAAAATGACAAGAGTTGGAGTACATATAAGGTAAATTACATCCGGGGTGTTACAACCATATACTACTACATGGATGTGAAGGGAAGATAAAGATACAGACGGATCCATCATCAACATCCTCATGCTCTAGTGCACCGGGTCACCAACCGACGTGTGAGGATCAGCGACGTTGGTGGCGAGCTCGACGTGCTTCTGAACAATGCCGCCCAAGGTTGCCATGCGGTCCAAGAAGGTCAGCATCCTATCGTTCTCCTCCTACACGTAGTAGTCCTTGTGGATGATTTGCGCATAGACGTGGGTGATTATGTCGATGGTGTCTTGCTGCGCCAGGCGCTGCGCGGCGAGCGCGACCTCGAGGTGGATATTCTCCAGCGCGATGGCGGGCAGTCATAGGACCACCCGTGCGTCGAAGAGGTTGTCACCATAGAGGCCGTTGAGGGTGGCAGGCATCACAAAGCCTGGGAGCATGGGCTGGAGGCGTATGTCAAGGTCATCCACGAGGTTCTTGACGACAGTGAACTTGTCATGGAAGCCGATGAGGACCTGGTCGAACAAGGAGACAAAGTTGTCGTCCAAGCAGCCTCTCGCCCTGGCAGCCTCAAGCATGACTTAGAGACGTTCCTTGGTGCTGGGCCGCAGGCCGGCGTCGTGGACCATCTGGCACAACCGGCTAATGCTCGCGCTCATCGCCTCCATGTGTCTAGCTTCTAGTCAACTGATCCTGCGATTGGAATGACCACTCTTGCCCTTGGTTAGGGTGAGTAGGTGTGTAGGTTTTCGTAGATTGGACTGGCGGGGAGACTCTTATATGAGAAGTGAGGACTGCGTTGCATTCACGTCTGTGTTGGCCATCTACCCCTCGACCCTCCCTCCGTGGGATTGAGCTCCAGTGCCTTAACTGCACCTGCCTTTGGCTATATGAAAGGTGGGCCAGCCACCTGTTGGGCCCACTTGTCATACACCCAAAGGCAGGTGCAGGAAGTCAATGAAGTTGTGCCCCCTCCGTACTGGTGCGAGTTTTGCAGAGATGTGAACAAATAAATCTTGTCTTGAATTGCGAGAAGTGCCACCTTATGGTTAATGAAGGCATTGTCTTGGGTCCTAAAATTTCTGAAAGAGGTATTGAAGTGGACCAAGCTAAGGTTGATGCCATTGAGAAAATGCCATGTCCTAAGGATATCAAAGGTATTCGTTGTTTCCTAGGTCATGCTGGTTTCTATAGGAGATTTATCAAAGACTTTTCTAAAATTTCCAGGCCTCTTACTAATCTTTTGCAAAAGGATATTCCTTTTGTTTTTATGATGATTGTCTTGAAGCCTTTGAAACACTCAAGAAAGCTTTAATTTCTGCACCTATTGTTCAACCACCTGATTGGAACTTCCTTTTGAAATTATGTGTGATGCTAGTGATTATGCTGTTGGTGCTGTTCTAGGACAAAGAGTTGATAAAAAAATTAATGTTATTCATTATGCTAGTAAAACTCTAGACAGTGCTCAAAGAAATTATGCTACCACTGAAAAAGAATTCTTAGCAGCGGTGTTTGCTCGTGATAATTTAGACCTTATATTGTTGATTCCAAAGTAACTGCTCACACAGACCATGCCGCTATTAAATATCTTATGGAAAAGAAAGATGCTAAACCTAGACTTATTCGTTGTGTTCTCTTGTTACAAGAATTTGATTTACACATCATTGATAGAAAAGGATCTGAGAACCCAATAGCTGATAACTTGTCTAGGCTTGAAAATGTGCTTGATGACCCACTACCTATTGATGATAGTCTTCCTAATGAGCAGTTAGCTACAATAAATGTTGCTAATAGTACTCCTTGGTATACTGACTATGCTAATTACATTGTTGCTAAATATTTACCACCTAGCTTTACATATCAACAAAAGAAAAAATTCTTCTATGATTTAAGAAATTACTTTTGGGATGACCCACATCTTTATAAAGAAGGAGCAGATTGTATTATTAGATGTTGTGTACCTAAGCATGAACAGGGACAAATACTACAGAAATGTCACTCCGAAGCTTATGGAGGGCATCATGCTGGAGATAGAACTGCTCACAAGGTATTGCAATCTGGACTTTATTGGCCTACTCTCTTCAAGGATGCCTGTTAGTTTGTCTTTTCTTGCGATAAATGTCAAAGAATAGGTCATATTGGTAAGCGTCAAGAAATGCCTATGAATTATTCACTTGCTGTTGAACCATTTGATGTTTGGGGATTTGATTACATGTGACATTTTCCTTCCTCTAATGGGTATACACATATTTTGGTTGCTGTTGATTATGTTACTAAATGGGTAGAAGCCATTCCAACCAGTAGTGTTGATCACAACACCTCTATTAAAATGCTTAAGGAAGTTATTTTCCCAAGGTTTGGAGTCCCTAGATATTTAATAACTGATGATGGTGATTCATGGTGCTTTCCGTAAAATGCTTTCCAAGTATGATGTTAACCATAGAATTGCATCACCTTATCATCCTCCGTCTAGTGGTCAAGTTGAGCTTAGCAATAGAGAGATAAAATTAATTTTGCAAAAGACTGTCAATAGGTCCTGGAAGAATTGGTCTAAGAAATTAGATGATGCACTTTGGGCTTATAGAACAGCTTATAAAAATCCTATGGGTATGTCTCCATATAAAATGGTTTATGCAAAAGCTTGTCATTTGCCTCTTGAGTTAGAACATAAAGCTTATTGGGCAGTTAATGAACTCAATTATGATTTCAAACTTGTTGGTGAAAAGAGGTCATTTGATCACAGCTCTTTAGATGAATGGAGAACCCAAGCTTATGAAAATGCAAAGTTATTCAAATAAAAAGTTAAAAGATGGCATGACAAAAGAATCCAAAAGCGTGAGTTTAAAGTCGAAGAATATGTTCTTTTGTACAACTCTCGTTTTAGATTTTTTGCAGGAAAGCTCCTCTCAAAATGGGAAGGCCGATATGTCAACGAGGAGGTTTACCGGTCTGGAGCCATCAAAATAAATAACTCTGGAGGTACTAACCCGAAGGTTGTCAATGGGCAACGAATAAAGCATTATATCTCAGGTACGCCTTTTAATGTTGAAAGTTATATTATCCAAACCATGATACCAGAAGAACACATAAAAGAGTCCTTCTGGAACAGTCCTGAATCGTGAAAATTAAGAGGTATGTGATACGGTAAGTAAATGGACTCCGAAAAATCCGCAAAAATATTTTTTTATCAGTTTTGGAATATTCTAGAATTTTGGAAATAAAGAAACTACCAGGAAGCGTCCCCTGGTGGGCACAAGACACCAGGGTGCACCTGGCTTGCCTGTTGTGCCCAGGTGGGTGGTGCCCACCTGGGACACCTCCCGTACTCCATTTTTCTACCATATACTTGTCCTCCAAGATAAAAAAATCTATATATACTTTCTGAACCTATTGATCACCGTATCGCGGAGAAATCCTCTGTTCTCTTTTCTTGTTGTTTTCCGTCAGATCTGTTGGGCCAGGCATCATGTCTTCTTCTTCCTCCAACCACGTGGAAGAGGACGCTTGGTTAATGAAGATCGAGCTGAAGAGAGAAGAGCCCGCGGGAGCTATCGGAGGAGATGAGAGCAAGGAGGTTACAGTAGACCAGCCTCCAGTCTTCGAACAAGCACTGCCAGCTGACGAGGAGGAGGAAGATATCCTTAAACCCTACCTTACTCATCTGTAGGATCGAAAGTATGTCTAGAGGGGGGGTGATTAGACTACTTGACCAAATAAAAACTTAACCTTTTCCCAATTTTAGTTCTTGGCAGATTTTAGCTATTGTATAGGACAAGTCAAGCAATCATCACACAATTCAAGCAAGCATGCAAAGAGTATATTGGCAGCGGAAAGTAAAGCATGCAACTTGCAAGAATGTAAAGGGAAGGGTTTGGAGAATTCAAACGCAATTGGAGACACGGATGTTTTTCCCGTGGTTCGGATAGGTGGTGCTGTCCTACATCCACGTTGATGGAGACTTCAACCCACAAAGGGTAACGGTTGCGCGAGTCCACGGAGGGCTCCACCCACAAAGGGTAACGGTTGCGCGAGTCCACGGAGGGCTCCACCCACGAAGGGTCCACGAAGAAGCAACCACCCACAAAGGGTCCACGAAGAAGCAACCTTGTCTATCCCACCATGGCCATCGCCCACGAAGGACTTGCCTCACTAGCGGTAGATCTTCACGAAGTAGGCGTTCTCCTTGCCCTTACAAACTCCTTGGTTCAACACCACAATCTTGTCGGAGGCTCCCAAGTGACACCTAGCCAATCTAGGAGACACCACTCTCCAAGAAGTAACAAATGGTGTGTAGGTAATGAAATCCTTGCTCTTGTGCTTCAAATGATAGTCTCCCCAACACTCAACTCTCTCTCATAGGATTTGGATTTTGTGGAAAGAAGATTTGAGTGGAAAGCAACTTGGGGAAGGCTAGAGATCAAGATTCATATGTAGGAATGGAATATCTTGGTCTCAACACATGAGTAGGTGGTTCTCTCTCAGAACATATAAGTTGGAATTGTGTATGTGTTCTGATGGCTCTCTCCACGAATGAATAGGAGGTGGAGGGGTATATATAGCCTCCACACAAAATCCAACCGTTACACATAGTTTTCCAATCTCGGTGGGACCGAATCAACAAACTTGGTCGGACCGAAAAGGTAAACCTAGTGACCGTTAGAGATTTTCGGTGGGACTGACATGCAACTCAGTAGGACCGATATGGTTAGGGTTTGGGCATAACGTAATCTCGGTGGGACCGATTACACAAACTCGGTGAGACCGATTTTGGTAATTAGCTAACCAGAGAGTTGGTCAGGAAAACTCGGTGGGACCGATTTGCTCTTTCGGTGAGACCGAAATGTTACAAAAGGAAACACTGAATTTACATTGCAATCTCGGTGGGACCGATCCGCTCTTTCGGTGAGACCGAAAAGTTGCGAAAGGGAAACAGAGAGTTTGCAATCCCATCTCGGTGAGACCGAGATCCCTATCGGTAGAACCAAATTGCTAGGGTTTGGCAGTGGCTTATGACAAGTGAAACTCGGTGGCGCCGGATAGAAAGAATCGGTAGGACCGAGTTTGGCTTAGGGTTTAGGTCATATGTGGATATGGGAAAGTAGTTGAGGGTTTTGGAGCATATCACTAAGAATATGAAGCAAGAGGCTCATTAAGCAACACCTCATCCCTCCTTGATAGTATTGGCTTTTCCTAAAGACTCAATGTGATCTTGGATCACTAAAATATAAAATGAAGAGTCTTGAGCTTTTGAGCTTGAGCCAATCCTTTGTCCTTAGCATTTTGAGGGTTCCACTTTCACATCCATGCCATGCCAATCATTGAGCTTTCCTGAAATAGTCATCTTTGAATAGCATTAGCTCAATGAGCTATATGTTGTTATGAATTACCAAAACCACCTAGGGATAGTTGCACTTTCAATCTCCCCCTTTTTGGTAATTGATGACAACATATAGATCAAAGCTTCGACAAATGATAATAAGCATGAAATATATCGTCGCTTTGAGAAGTATGTGACAAGTAAGAGCTCCCCCTAAATTTGTGCATATTTAAAATTTGCTTGGACTGCAAATTCACAAAGAGTTAGAGTCATGGGTTACTCTTCCATGTCACATACATCTTGGTGGAGCGCTTAAAATGATAAGAATGAAATACATGCACTCATCACCAAGAATAGTGAATGATCACATAAGATAGATAAGATGATAATGTTAAGCAAGCATTAAGTGTAGCTTATGATCAAACACATGATCATCAATGTCTCACAAGCATAGTATCTCAAGCACTCAAAAGCAAACAAAGTTCAAAAAACCACCAAATAAAGCAAGAGAGAAAAAACAACACTCTCTCTCTCTCTCAAAGCCTATGATCTATATATTTTTCTCCCCCTTTGGCAACAAGTTACCAAAAAGTTCCTAGAAAATGCATAGTGCTAAGTCTACACTCAGGCTTGATCTCCTGGTGGTGGTGGTGTCCGGATCACTCCAAGGACGAAGGCTTCTGTAGACGCTGAAGTAGACGCTGGAGTTGGAGCTGAAGTGGACGCTGGAGCAGGTTGGGCTGGTGCTACGGCTGGAGCTGAGGCAGTTGCTCTTGTGTCAGGAACTGGCATTGCAGACGACCTCGGACCTCATGGCACTCTGGCAAAGGCATCAGTGGTTGTCTTCCCTTTCCTCTCCTGCATATCATCTTGGAGCTGCTCCACTGCAGTCTAAATTTCTGTCACCTTGACATCCAAGTCATAGAACTTTTGTTCCATGATTCTCTCTAGGCTTGCCTGGTTCTGAGTTAGGGTGGCTAGTCCTTTCTCAATCCGCAGGGTGGATGCAATTAGGTAACCAAGCTGCTCTTGTTTGGTTTTCAAGAAATACTCACATGCCTCCTCTTGAGTTGGCATCTTGGCAGCTTTCTCCTTCCTTGCCTTCTCCTTCTTTGCTTGTGCTTGTGCAGACGATGGTTCATTCTCAGTCATAACAACTTGATTGTCCTCAAAATCTGGACGGATGGGCAAATGTTCCTTGTCCAACAAGTATATGCCCGTGCCCATCTTGGAGTTAATGAGCTCCTAAATTTGTGGGGCATACCCACAGCTCCTCTTCTGATCTGCTGCAGTCCTCTTGATTGTCTCTACTATGAGGCTCATGACCTTGAATTTCTGAGGTACATCAAATACATGAAGCAAATTGATTTCATGGCCTCTGATTATCTTGTGATCTCCAGACTTGGGCAAGAGAGTGTGCCTCAAAATCCAATTAATAGTTGGCAGCCCTGACAGAAGATAATGCACTGAGCCAAATTTGAAAGTTTCAAGAGCTTCATTTGGAATTTCCTTGTACATGTTTGAAATTGAGTTATGATCCATCTTCTTCTTGGCATAAATGTCCAAATCATCTGCTTGCTCCTCTGGGCATTAATCAGCTGAGCCCATTCAGCAACTGTGGACTGGTACCTCATACCTTCAGACATCCATGTTATCCTACCATCTGGATAAAAGTGGGCTGTGGAGTAGAACTGCATGATGAGTTCCTCGTTCCACTTTGTGAGCTTCTGCCCAACAAAGTCCTCTACTCCACATGCCTTGAAGCTGTCCTGCACTCCAGGGTAGTACTCTTCATTGTCCTTGATGTATTGCCAATCGACCCATCTCATATCACAGACTATTGGCTTCTTATCAAGCAGCACTGTCTCATAGAAGTCCTACTGTTCCTTGGTGTGAAATCTGTAGTCAATAGCAGTCCTTCTCCTTGAAGCATACGGGTCTGCTTCTCTCCACTTCCTCAGCCCTGAGTCTCTCCTGAGGTTCATGTCCTCAGCCACAGGATGAGCATCGTTGTGGTCTGGGATCTTGGGCTTGAGCTTTCTCAGAACGTGCTCTTCATCCTCTTCTTCAGCAGCTTCAGGCACTGGGGCCTTGTTCTTTTCAGTTGCAAGTATGCTCCTTGTATTCCTCTTTGGTTTTGGCTTTGGAGCTGGCTTGGCCTTGGAAGCAGCTGCCCCTGATCTTATGGCATCACCCATCAGCTTGGGTGCCTTAGGTGCTGGTGCAGGTACCTCTTCTTCTTCTTCTTCTTCCATGATGGAAGCCTTTTTAAGCACTCTGGCTACGGTTTTCTTCACCCTTTCCTTCCTCTTCTTGCCTTCAGCAGCAACTGGCTCTAAGGGAGTGGGCTTCTCAGTTGAAGCTCTCGCCTTTGACATAGGCTGCCTGCCAGCTGGCCTTTTGACTTTCAAGCCTGGCTTTGTGCCTTGAGCTGGCTCAACTCTCTTGGAAGTTGCTTCCTCTTCTGCCACATAATCTTCATCCTCAGAATCTGAAGTTCTCTTCTTCCTCTGTCTGGTGGCAGCTTTTGGCAGATTGCTAGGAGTACTTCTGCTGCCTTCATCAGAAGAACTGGAGGGACTAGTGCCCTCACTCATGTGCACTTGCTGTTCTCACACATTCTGGCTGTCACTCTGGTCTGACATGATGAACAAGCTGACTGCTGACCCTGTGAACAGTTTATAGATGAGGTAGAGTGGATGAGCATCACAAAATGCAGAGATTTTTGCAAAAGAATGATCCAAAAACTTAGTCTTAGTTTCCCACTGAAATCATCTCGGATCTACCGATTTTTAAACTCGGTGATACCGAAGCAGTTTTGGAACCTAAACTAGTGAAATCGGTTGGACGGAGTCACAGTTCGATGGCACCGAGACTGCTAGGGTTTCACAGAGTTCCAAAATTGGTCACACCGATAAGTAATTCTCGATCAGACCAAGTCTCACTTGTGCAATGGCATAAGCCAAATCGGTGGGACCGAGTTTTTCAACTCCGTGGGTCCGAGATGGTATCGGCGGAAACCTAACCTAAAATTTTCGAATCAAACCTAATCTATGAACGCATTGACTGGATAGGAGTGTTTCAATCGTGGCAAGAATCATGATGATCACAATGTGCTAAGAATCGGATTGGGGAATAGCACAAAGATCGAGTCCATACCCTAGTTCGGCGGAGACTCGCTACGGCGGCAACGGCGGGGTAGAATTCCGTTGACGGCGACGGAGACCAGCGACTGGAGGCGGCTGGCGGCGAGGAGACGATCCGGAGACCATGTTGGCAAAGCAGGCTATCGCACGGGCGAAGGGGTTCGGAGAAATTTCCAAATTTTTGCCCGTGACTATATATAGCCCGACCCTGTCGGTGTGACCGAGTGGAACAACTCGGTGGCATCGAGATTCATAACTGCATGCAGTTACTGAAACTCGGTGTGACCGAAAGGTTCAAATCGGTTGCACCGAGATCGAAAACCTAGATCAACTTAATGATCTCGGTAGGACAAAAAGTGGGGTATCGGTCAGACCGAGAATCATAAAGAGGTTTTGGAAGTTTAAGTCTATGACGAATCGGGGACTCCGAGCACTCCTCACACAGAGTGGTTCGAATCTGACTTGATCAAATTTTGTGATGTACCATGAATAGAGTTTGAGACGAGAAAAGCATAGATAGCTAGAGGAGGTTCTTAGGCATTCTTGTCCATCCACTTGGCAAAAGGAAGTAAAACCAAACAATCAAAACAACAAGTGGATGTCCTCGAATGAGTAAAATATGCAACCAGCATGCTCACACAATAAGATGGCAAATGAAATATGTGACAAGGCATGCAAAACCAATTCTAGCATCTATCAAGCAATTTGCGATGACAAGGTCATCTATATATGAGTATATTGACTTAGGAGTCAAGTGAGAACACTTGATCATAGGTCATACTCATCGTTTAAGCTCAAGTGGGGTTACCACTTTTACATAAAGCATTGTTGTGTTCACATCTTTAGAGTTGCTTTAGCTCAAGTCTTAGAGTAAAGCTCCCCCTAGATGTGATATCCCCCCTTAGAGGGATGAACTAACCTCGGGTTTTGTCGATGATGACTTCATGTAGATGTTGAAGATGTGGATGCTCAATGTTGATGTAGATCACTTGGAGCTATCCATTTGAGTGAATTGCACTTTCAATACCTACATGGGTTAGTCCCACAAGGAACAAACAAGGATATCCATAGACATAGAGTGATGCACACACAAGATGATGTCCATGAAAACTTTTAGGTTACCTTGTCCCTTGTCTTACCAACAAGAGGGTTTGTGACTCCTTGAACTAGTGCAAGATGTGGAAGTTGATTGCACTTGTTCTTGCCAAAAAGATAAGAGTGAAGTATGTTGGCGGAGTCACCCTCAAGAACTCTCTAGTTCTTCTTCTTTTGGATCCACACCATCTTGATGGGAATCCTTGGAGTTGTAGTCGTACTTTATGAAGTGGAACTTGAAGTAGTCTTGGGAATCCACTCGACTAAGGTCTTAGGAGCTTCTTCAAATGCATCAATTTCCTCTTGAAGCTTGTCCTTGCCTTTTTGCTTGTAGTCTCGTGGTGGAAGATCATCTTGAGCTTGTGTCCCCTTGAAAGAAGTATCATACTTCTCTTGTTGAGGAACAAACTTTGTCTTGGGGTATTGATCTTCTTCCCACTCAACTCCATTGGCATTGAACTTTCGTTCAAATCCAACACCTTGATTCTTCCGGTGCATTCCTTGCTTGCGCACAATTTCCTCGAATTGCTTACTCCCGGCAAGGCTTTTGTACACTCCTTTCTCTATAATTCCCTTCAATAAGCTATTTTCTTGCTCAAGTGTAACTTGGCTAAGAGAATCATTAGTGGAATCAAGAGAACTACTAGAAGCAACAATATTGGATTTAGCATGATCATTGTTACTGCTAGAGGAAGAATCTTTCTTGTTCTTGTTACTAGACTAGACTTGAGGCATGTAAGTGGATAAGAGTAAACGCTTGGCAATGTGAGAAGAACTTTTCTTGCGGAGATCATCATTGATTGCTTTCAAGAACTCATGCTCTTGCTCAAGATTGAGCTTTTCAAAGTGTAATTTCTCATGAGCTCTTAAAAGTGCTCGATGATCTTAGAAGATAGTTTCATGAGCTAACTTAAGAGTGTTTAGTTCTTTAGTTAGAGCCTCAATCTTCTCCTTATCATTGTCATTCGTTTTATCTTGATTAGCATGTTTAATTGACGTTTCATCATAGTATTCATCACTAGAGTTGTCAACAAGCAAATCATCACCTAACAAGTCATCTTCATCACTATTGAAATCAACATACTCGGGGTGTGTTACCTTAGGACCTTTGTCCATGAAGCATCGTCCAATTCCTTCATTTGGTGAGTCAAATATGTCGTAGGAGTTGGTTGACACAAATGCTAGACCGGCAACACCTTCATCTTGAGTATCTTCGGAGTCGGAGTGATAACTTCTCTCGGAGTGGCTGTCGGAGTCGGAGCCGGATACCCATTCACCAACATGAGCTTGATGTCTTCGTTTTGTGTAGCTCCTTGATGATTTTTCCTTCCTTTCTGAATCCTTGCTTCTCCGTGAGTATCTTCGTTCATAACGATCATCTCTACTCCTTCTCTCTCTTGGTGGTGATTCTTTGATTCTTCTTTTTGGAGAATCTTCTCCTCTCTTGTAGGGAGCCGTACACTCATTGGAATAGTGTCCGGGTCTTCCACAACTGTAGCAGTTTCGCTCTCGACTAGAAGATCTTTTGTCATTGTAGGACCTTGACTTGAAGCTTCTATCTTTGCTTCTACTCTTGTATAACTTGTTGAAGTTCTTCACCATTAAGCTCAATTCTTCATTGAAGTTTTGCTTCTCACTTGATGATGTAGGGGCTTCACATGTGGCTTTGTAGGCACCACTTGATTTGTTGTGAAGTTCCTCTTTATCCTTAAGTGACATCTCATGAGCAACAATTCTTCCAATCACCTCCGTTGGCTTGAGATCTTTGTAATTGGGCATCATTTGGATCAATGTACACACGGTATCATATTTTCCATCCAAGGCTCTTAGAATCTTCTTGATGATGAATCTATCGGTCATCTCTTCGCTTCCTAAGCCGGCAATCTCATTTGTGATGAGAGCAAGCCTAGAGTACATTTCAGCGACACCTTCACCATCCTTCATTTTGAACTTGTCAAGTTGACTTTGAAGCACATCCAACTTGGATTCCTTGACGGAGTCGGTACCTTCGTGCATATCAATCAAAGTGTCCCAAATTTCCTTTGCATTCTCAAGACGTCTGATTTTGTTGAATTCTTCGGGGCACAATCCGTTGAAGAGAATATCACAAGCTTGAGCATTGTATTGCAACATCTTCAACTCATCCGCGGTAGCTTCACGGTTTGGTTCTTTCCCATCAAAGAAGTCACCTTGCAAACCAACACACACAATAGCCCAAACGGCGGAGTTATGTCCAAGAATATGCATTTTCATTTTATGCTTCCAACTAGCAAAATTAGTACCATCAAAGTAAGGACCTCTACGGTGATAATTTCCCTCGCTAGACGCCATACTCTCCTAGGTTGTGAAACCAAGGCTATGACCACCAAACTCTATGGAGATCAAAGCAAATGGAGACCAAAGCTCTGATACCACTTGTAGGATCGAAAGTATGTCTAGAGGGGGGGTGATTAGACTACTTGACCAAATAAAAACTTAACCTTTTCCCAATTTTAGTTCTTGGCAAATTTTAGCTATTGTAGGACAAGTCAAGCAATCATCACACAATTCAAGCAAGCATGCAAAGAGTATATTGGCAGCAGAAAGTAAAGCATGCAACTTGCAAGAATGTAAAGGGAAGGGTTTGGAGAATTGCAACGCAATTGGAGACACAGATGTTTTTCCCGTGGTTCGGATAGGTGGCGCTATCCTACATCCACGTTGATGGAGACTTCAACCCACAAAGGGTAATGGTTGCGCGAGTCCACGGAGGGCTCCACCCACAAAGGGTAACGGTTGCGCGAGTCCACGGAGGGCTCCACCCACGAAGGGTCCACGAAGAACCAACCACCCACAAAGGGTCCACGAAGAAGCCACCTTGTCTATCCCACCATGGCCATCGCCCACGAAGGACTTGCCTCACTAGCGGTAGATCTTCATGAAGTAGGCGATCTCCTTGCCCTTATAAACTCCTTGGTTCAACTCCACAATCTTGTCGGAGGCTCCCAAGTGACACCTAGCCAATCTAGGAGACACCACTCTCCAAGAAGTAACAAATGGTGTGTAGGTAATGAACTCCTTGCTCTTGTGCTTCAAATGATAGTCTCCCCAACACTGAACTCTCTCTCATAGGATTTGGATTTTGTGGAAAGAAGATTTGAGTGGAAAGCAACTTGGGGAAGGCTAGAGATCAAGATTCATATGGTAGGAATGGAATATCTTGGTCTCAACACATGAGTAGGTGGTTCTCTCTCAGAACATATAAGTTGGAATTGTGTATGTGTTCTGATGGCTCTCTCCACGAATGAATAGGAGGTGGAGGGGTATATATAGCCTCCACACAAAATCCAACCATTACACACAGTTTTCCAATCTCGGTGGGACCGAATCAACAAACTTGGTCGGACCGAAAAGGTAAACCTAGTGACCGTTAGAGATTTTCGGTGGGACTGACATGCAACTCGGTAGGACTGATATGGTTAGGGTTTGGGCATAACGTAATCTCGGTGGGACCGATTACACAAACTCGGTGAGACCGATTTTGGTAATTAGCTAACCAGAGAGTTGGTCAGGCAAACTCGGTGGGACCGATTTGCTCTTTCGGTGAGACCGAAAAGTTACAAAAGGAAACACTGAATTTACATTGCAATCTCGGTGGGACCGATCCGCTCTTTCGGTGAGACCGAAAAGTTACGAAAGGGAAACAGAGAGTTTGCAATCCCATCTCGATGAGACCGAGATCCCTATCGGTAGAACCGAATTGCTAGGGTTTGGCAGTGGGTTATGAAAAGTGAAGCTCGGTGGCGCCGGATAGGAAGAATCGGTAGGACCGAGTTTGGCTTAGGGTTTAGGTCATATGTGGATATGGGAAAGTAGTTGAGGGTTTTGGAGCATATCACTAAGCACATGAAGCAAGAGGCTCATTAAGCAACACCTCATCCATCCTTGATAGTATTGGCTTTTCCTAAAGACTCAATGTGATCTTGGATCACTAAAATATAAAATGAAGAGTCTTGAGCTTTTGAGCTTGAGCCAATCCATTGTCCTTAGATTTTGAGGGTTCCACTTTCACATCCATGCCATGCCAATCATTGAGCTTTCCTGAAATAGTCATCTTGGAATAGCATTAGCTCAATGAGCTATATGTTGTTATGAATTACCAAAACCACCTAGGGATAGTTGCACTTTCATCATCTTACTCCTGCTGAGATTGAAGCTTTTCACATTGTCGGTGTCAAAACCGGCGGATCTCGGGTAGGGGGTCCCGAACTGTGCCTCTAGGCCGGATGGTAACAGGAGGCAAGGGACACGAAGTTTTACCTAGGTTCGGGCCCTCTCGATGGAGGTAAAACCCTACGTCCTTCTTGATTAATATTGATGATATGGGTAGTACAAGAGTAGATCTACCATGAGATCGGAGACGGTAAACCCTAGAAGCTAGCCTATGGTATGATTGTTGTTGTGTATGTTATCCTACGGACTAAAACCCTCCGGTTTATATAGACACCGGAGAGGGCTAGGGTTACACAAAATCGGTTATAATGGTAGCAGATCTGCATATCCGTATCGCCAAGCTTGCCTTCCACGCCAAGGAAAGTCCCTCCCGGACACGGGACAAAGTCTTCAATCTTGTATCTTCATAGTCCAGGAGTCAGGCTGAAGGTATAGTCCGGCTATCCGAACACCCCCTAATCCAGGACTCCCTCAGTAGCCCCTGAACCAGGCTTCAATGACGACGAGTCCGGCACGCAGATTGTCTTCGGCATTGCAAGGCGGGCTCCTCCTCCAAGTACTTCATAGAAGATTTTGAACACAAAGATAGTGTCCGGCTCTGCAAAATAAGTTTCCACATATTGCCATGGAGAGAATAATATTTACACCAATCTAATCTGCTGATGTATTCCGTAGCGTGACACACCACGGCCAAGCCTTTATCCGAGTCGTTTCATTATCCCACCTCAGCGCGTCATGCGAGGCGGTTTCCTTGGCAAATCTTGTTAAAGAAGAGATCGTGTCCCCTTATCCCAGGATTCTCATCAATACGGGCGTGGGTAACCCAACCGCGCCATTGATTACGGCGCTTGGAGATAAGCGAGTTTTACTAGGCTGGTGGGGACACGTAGTTGCGTCCACCCATATATGGGGATAAGGATCCACCTTTTCACCTACGCCTTCTTCCTCCCTTGCTTATCCATTCTCGCGCACTCGAGCTCCAGCGCCCAAGTCCACACTCCCCACCTCAACCTTCTCCAGCCATGTCCGGAGCGGAAGGCAAGTGGATGGTCTCCTCCATCACGGAGGGACACATCAAAAAACTGAGGAATGCCGGATACTTGTCTAACGACATTGCGCACCGGCTTCCCGAAAAGGGGCGGCTCATCCCCACCCCTAGGCCCCATGAGAGGGTGGTGTTCCTCCCTCATTTCCTCCACGGACTAGGCTTCCCTCTTCACCCATTTGTCCGGGGGCTCATGTTCTATTATGGCCTAGATTTCCACGATCTGGCCCCGAACTTTGTCCTCAACATCTCAGCGTTTATCATCGTGTGCGAGGCCTTCCTCCGCATCCGCCCCCATTTAGGCCTATGGCTCAAGACTTTCAATGTCAAGCCGAAGGTGGTGCGTGGCAACCAGGCGGAGTGTGGAGGCACCATGGTGGGCAAGATGGCATCGTCTTATAGCTCGAGGGCTCCTTCGTGGAGACGCTGAAGGGGTGGCAATCGGGGTAGTTTTACATCACCGAGCCACGCGACCCCGAATGGGTCGCAGCCCCTGTGGTTCGATCCGGACCCCCTACGCGGCTCACCTCCTGGAAGGAGACGGGCCTGTCGTGGGGTAAAAAAGGAGAGCTGACCGGACTCCAAACATGCATCCAAACCCTGGTGGACAAGAAGCTCAAACTTGTCAACGTAGTCCAGGTTATGCTCATATGCCTGATCCTCTCGTGTCAACAACGGGCTTTCAACCTGTGGGAGTTCGACCCGGCGTGGCACCAAACTCTGAGCAGGCTCTTCAACATGACGTACAAAGATGCCTGGAAGGTGCTTTTCAAGGGCGCCGAGGCCCCCGCATCCGCTACCGAGGATCACGGATTCAGTACGTAGCGTCACGCTCATGCGGTAAGCTGTTTTTTCCTTTTACAGGGTATCAGTTGTTCATAGTTTGACTCCATGCGGGATCTAAGCTCCCTTACCTTTGACAGGATTGGCAGGTGACATCCAGACAGATCAACTGTCCGGCTCCTTTGCCCGAAGGCCCAACGGATGCTCGCTCGGCGAAGCTGCTGGTTCCGGCACCCTATGTGGTGCCGGAGAAGAAGGCCGCGAAAAAGGCCTCGGGGACTCGAAAGAGTGCCCGGTGCCAGGAGGTGTCGGATCCATCATCCGACGGTTCCGAGGCGCATTCCTCCCGTGAAGACGAGGAGGAAGAAGAAGAGACCTCCCCCCCTCCAGCAGGAGGAGAGAAGAAAAGGAAGGCCGCCCTCTCTGAGGAGGCCGGAGGGTCCAAGAAGGGGAAAACCCTTCCTCCGGACTACTCCACTGACGCCGACGACGTCGGAGAGGAGTGGCCGCCCAGGGCCAAGCCCCTGGCAAAATCGTAAGTATCCGGATACCAGAGTAATTCATAGTATTCGTTTATTGCACAACATTCCCTTATGTCGAATACGTTTATGCAGCCCACCCAAAGACCGGCTCGACGCATCGTCGAGCGGCTCACTGGACTCGTCGGATGTGAACTCACTTCCGACGGCTTCCTCCCCCCGCCCTACGGACGACACCGAAGTATTGTCCCAACAGGTTCCAAGCTGGGAGGTGGTGGTCCTGGAGGTGCCGCAAGGCGACATCCCGGACTCCAGGAGGAAAGGGGATGAAACCCCCCAGGGCTCCAAGTCCAGCTCTAGGCCGGACACTGCTCTGGAACCTTCAAAGGTTCCAGAGTCCGGCAGGGGACCTTCTTCCAAGAGGAGCAAGCCCACTGTGCCGGTGACCCCCGTCCAACCAGAGGCGCCGGACAATCTGTTGGAGGCGCTCGAAGGCGCCTCCATCGATGAGGAGCACCGCACCATTATGAGTGCGGTGGTCCAGAAGGTTCAGTCCGCCAAGAGTGGGCTGACTGAAGCTTGTACTAACCTGTTAACAGGCTTTGAGGTAAGTAAGGAATGTGTAAATAATATTACCGCATAGACAGTAGCCCCTGATGCTCTGTTTGGCGTTCGGGAAGAAAAGCCGAATAGAGGATCAACTAAAATTCGCAGGAGTCTAACAAAAAGGAGTCAATATGCGTATGCAGGCTTCCCTGCTTGCGTCCGCCGCACTGACTGCGGAAGTGGACACGCTAAAGCAGAACCTCGAGCGGTCCGAGCAAGAGCTCGAGCGTGCCAAGAAGCAGCTCGAGGACAATGAAGGTAGGAAATACCTTGTTGAAATATATATAAAAAGGTGCAATTGCAAAAAATGACAGGATTATCGTGGCTATTGTAGGGGCCACGTCTGAGTTGGCGCCCCTTAAGAAAGCGCTGGGCGAGGCCGAGAAGAAGGCGGCCTCGAAGCGCACCGAGCGGGAGAAGTATGAGGCCGAGGTTGGAAAGGTACGGCAAGAGCTCCAGGCTCTCATGGAAAAACATGAGAGTTTGGAGCTTGACTCAAAGACGCGAGCGTCCGAGCTCGTGGTAGCTATTGAAAATGCCAAGTCTGCCAAGGACGAATCCCAGAAGACCCTCCAGGAGTTGGATGAGGTGAAGAAGATAGCGGCGGGTAAGGCATTCTTTATGCAAAGCAAACACATAAACGTGAGTTACTTGTTACTTACCGGAATCCGGAGCTCTCCAGGAGCGTTCACAGATCTTCCCCAGGGTGTGTCCGATGCCGCCGCATTCTATCGAGCCGAGGAGGGCAGCTCGACAGAGAATGTGTTCTGGTCTCAGTATGCTGAGGCCGGACACCCCGTGCCCCTGAGCGACAAGCTGAAGCAACTGGTCGAGCTCCCCAAGGCGGCCGAACAGGCCATGAAGGGCCTCATTGTTCAGCTGTGGCCTGGAGGGGCTCTGCTTGGGAGCTATTTCGGGCTGGTGCGGCGGCTGGTGGAGGCATGTCCAAGCTTCGAAGTCATCAAGTGCTCCGTCTGCATTGAAGGTGCCCATAGGGCCCTTGCCCGTGCTAAGGTGCACTGGGGCAAGCTGGATGCTGAGAAGCTTGTGAAGGACGGGCCACCGCCGGGGAAAGAGCATCGCAAGCCCGAGAATTACTATAAGGATGTTCTGAAGGGTGCCTGCCTTGTGGCGGATGAATGTTCTAGGGATGTAATTTTTGAGTGAAACTTGCTCGTTTTGTCCTGTGTGCTGAAAACTTGTTCATATGCGCTAAGCAATGCTGTTGGAATTTAAAATATTACCTTCTGTGCGGCTGTTTATCAATTCTGAGAGATGGCGAGTCGTTGGCTTCTGCCCCCGTGCCCCTAGTGCTGGGGTGTTCAAGGATAAACCTGAGCGCTCTTTTTCCCATGTTTGGGTCCTTCGAGGGAGGCGCTCAGCCCAACGAACAAGGCAATCGGACTATAATGCGTGAACATTCTCACTTAGCCATAGAATTCTATAATTTTAATTTTTGGCGAAGCCCCTGGTATTCGGAAGACCGAGTTCGGGGCGCTATCCACGCCTTGGCCGGACAGAGCCGGCTCCTCGCCCTAAGCGACATAAGTCTTTAGGGACTCGAAAAAAACTCTCGAACAGCGACCAACTCTCGCTTCATCATGACAGTCAGTTTTAGCTTTCTCCAATGAGGTGCTCGACCCAGCTCAACTGGGGCACAATCGCAGTGGTTCTCCTAGTGCTACCTTAGCCGATATAGCGGAACGTAAGGCACCAAAACATAGGAGCCGGGCAAACCCAACTATTGACCCAAGACATGATTCGGAGCCGATGCATGTAATTCTATAACTTCGGGGTGCCACACTTGTTAAAGTGTTCGGACTTCTCACACTATATTGAGCGGTACTAAAGCCCCTGGCGTATTTTGGCCGTACCAAAGTGTACGGGTGCAACATGTCGTTAAGGAACATATATATAAAAAAAGAGTAATGTGAAAATAGAGAAAAGATATGCATTCTTTATTAAAAAGGGTTGCGATCAAAGCAAAACGATACAAATAATGCGATAAGCAAAAGGTTGGACTATGTAACATGTCCGTTCCAGGGGCAAGGTGCGGAATAGTATGCGAAACAAGTATATTGCTCGTGATAGAGACTACCTGGGAGTTCCGTAATGCGGCGTGGCTTGTCTGCTTCCCTGGTTCTTGCATCGTTTGTGCGGCAATTGAACTGCCGAACAGGCCTTCCGAAGGATGGAGTCCTGAAAGTAAGAGAAAATTAAAAAACCGGCAGCCCCTGGTATGGTTTAAGCCGTGTTTCGGGCATGCCGTGATGGTGCCCCTTCCCCTGTACCCATGGTATCTCTAGAGCGTAGTTATGTACGCGAAGTACTGGCGTCGCCTTTTTTCGAGGGTTGGGGTTGGGGCCGCATTGCTATGCCTGCTCGGATCGTGCCAGGCGGTCTTGTTGTAGGTTACTCCGGGCGCACTTGATGGTGTTCGGTCGTTTAGTGGCCAGACTGGAGAACTGCCTGGAGAGGCTGCTTTGTACTTCTGCTGCAAGGTCCGCCGTGTGCTCCTCCGTTCGGAGGGAGCGTTCGGTGTTTCCATTGACCGTAATTACTCCTCGAGGGCCTGGCATCTTGAGCTTAAGGTATGCGTAGTGCGGTACGACATTGAACTTGGCGAATGCGGTTCGCCCGAGCAGTGCGTGATAACCACTGCGGAACGGGACTATGTCGAAGATTAACTCCTCGCTTCGGAAATTATCCGGAGATCCGAAGACCACTTCAAGTGTGACTGAGCCTGTATAATTGGCCTCTACACCTGGTATTACGCCTTTAAAGGTCGTTTTGGTGGGCTTAATCCTCGAGGGATCTATGCCCATTTTCCGCACTGTATCCTGGTAAAGCAGGTTCAGGCTGTTGCCGCCGTCCATAAGGACTCTAGTGAGATGAAATCCGTCAATAATTGGGTCTAGAACCAATGCGGCGAATCCTCCATGACGGATGCTAGTGGGATGGTCCCTTCGATTAAAGGTGATCGGGCAGGAGGACCATGGGTTGAACTTTGGGGCGACTGGCTCTACCACGTATACGTCCCTCAACGCGCGCTTCCGCTCCCTTTTGGGGACATGGGTTGCGTATATCATGTTCACTGTCTGCACTTGTGGGGGAAAACCCTTCTGTCCACTGTTGTTCGGCGGCCGGGGCTCCTCGTCGTCATCGCTATGCAGCCCCTTGTCTTCATTTTCGGCGTTTAACTTGCCTGCCTGCTTGAACACCCAACAATCCCTGTTGCTGTGATTGGCCAGCTTTTCGGGGGTGCCATGTACCTGGCACAAGCGGTCGAGTATTCGGTCCAAACTAGACGGGCCCCTAGGATTCCTTTTGAATGGCTTTTTCTGCTGACCGGATTTAGAGCCTCTGGATCCGGCATTAACTGTCGTATCCTCAGCATTGTCGCCGTTAATGCGGCTCTTCTGCTTGTTGCGATGCGACCTGCCACTACTGTCCCTGGTGTCCGAATTACCAGGGTTCTTCGTCATATTGTTGCTACGAGCAAGCCAGCTGTCTTCTCCCGCGCAAAAGCGGGTCATGAGTGTCGTGAGTGCTGCCATAGATTTCGGCTTTTCCTGTCCAAGGTGCCAGGCCAGCCACTCATCACGGATATTGTGCTTGAAGGCTGCTAGGGCTATTTGATTTTTCTTTGTTAGGAACCGTGTCCAAAATTGCTTGGCCGATTCCTCTGGCTGCTGAATTACGTGACTTAGGTCATCGGCGTTTGGGGGTCGCACATAAGTGCCCTGGAAATTGTCAAGGAATGCGGCTTCCAGGTCCTCCCAACAACTGATTGATCCTGTTGGCAAGCTGTTAACCCAATGCCGAGCTGGTCCTTTAAGCTTGAGTGGGAGGTATTTGATGGCGTGGTAATCATAGCCGCGGGCCATGTGGATATGAAGGAGATAATCCTCGATCCATACCGCAGGATCTGTTGTGCCATCATATGATTCAATATTAACGGGTTTGAAACCCTCGGGGATTTGATGATCCATTATTTCGTCTGTGAAGCATAGTGGGTGTGCGGCGCCTCTGTACTCGGCTATATCATGTCGTAGCTCCAATGAGATTTGTCTGCTGTGTTCGGCCCTGCCGAATTTGTGGCTGGCGTGACGGTTACCGTCTCGAGCCGTGGGGCGCCCACGTGATCCGTAGATCGATCTTGTTTGCCTTGCCTTGTCCTCCAACATATCTCATAAGTCCGGCGCATATTCCCGTGCCTTCATACGGGGTGCGGCTTGAGTGGAGGGCCGAGGGGCCTCTCTGTCGCGGCCACGAGGTGGCCGGTCGGCCGCATCAAGTGCTTCCTCCTCTAATCGTGGTAGCAACCTGTGCTTTGGGTATCTCTTGGAGGGGCGTTCGAGTTTATGCTCTTCGGCCGCAAGGACTTCAGTCCATTTGTCGACTAGCAAATCTTGATCAGCTCTAAGTGGTTGCTGTTTTTTCTTGAGGCTTCTTTCCATGGCCATAAGCCTGCATTGAAAGCGCTCTTGCTCGACGGGATCCTCTGGCACGACGAATTCTTCGTCGTCGAGGCTTGCCTCATCTTCGGAGGGAGGCATATAATTATCGTCCTCGACCTCTCTGTCTGCCGCTCTCTCATGAGGGCTGGTTTCTCCATCCTCCTGTGCTAAATCTTGCTGGAGGGGGTTTTCTTCGGCACTTTCCGGAGTATTATTATCTCCCATGCTGGAATCACCGTATTTGTTTTGGCGGGATTTTGAGTGGCGCCGCTGACGCCGGCGCTTAGGCTGTTTCTTGGAGGGGTCGTTCTCTGCTGTTCCATCGCCATCTCCTTCTTTTGGGGTGTCCACCATGTATATGTCATATGACGAGGTGGCTTTCCAGGGCCTAGTAGGCGCTGGTTCTTCATCATCTCCTTTGTCGGCGTCCATACCGTTGATGTCTTCAGAGTCGAAGTCGAGCATGTCGGTTAAGTCGTCGACAGTGGCTACAAAGTGGGTGGTGGGTGGGCTTTGAATTTCTTCATCGTCCGTACCCCAACCTTGCTGACCGTAGTCCGGCCAGGGCTCTCCTGATAAAGAGAGAGACTTCAGTGTCTTCAGGATATCGCCGAAAGGCGAGTGCTGAAAGATGTCCTCGGGAGTAAACTCCATGATTGGCGCCCAATCAGATTCGATCGGCAGGGGCGCGGAGCGTTCGGAGTCCGGAGACGAGTCCGGCTCCTTGGAGTCACGAGTCTCGTAGAGTACGGGCCTGGTGTTCGGTTCAATCGCCGTTGGGATCGCAGCCCCCGAGGTGGCGTCCAACTGCCAATCCTCGATCGGTGCAGTTGGCTCCGAATTAAGGGTCGAAGCTGATGCGGGTGCGGCCTCCAGGGCACTGTTCGACGGCAGAGCTAGATCATGCTCGTCGGGACAGTGCGGCGTGCTCGACAGTGGCTCGAATCCGTCGAAGATCAAGTCCCCGTGGATGTCAGCCGTGTAGTTTAAACTTCCAAATCTGACCTGACGGCCAGGGGCTTAGATTTCGATCTGCTCCAGACGGCCAAGTGAATTGGCCCGCAGTGCGAAGCCGCCGAAGACGAAGATCTGTCTGGGGAGGAAGGTCTCACCCTGGACCGCATCGCTATTGATGATCGTAGGAGCCATCGAGCCTGACGGCGACGACACAGAGGAACTCTCAATGAAAGCACCAATGTCGGTGTCGAAACCGGCAGATCTCGGGTAGGGGGTCCCGAACTGTGCGTCTAGGCCGGATGGTAATAGGAGGCAAGGGACATGAAGTTTTACCCAGGTTCAGGCCCTCTCGATGGAGGTAAAACCCTACGTCCTGCTTGATTAATATTGATGATATGGGTAGTACAAGAGTAGATCTACCACGAGATCGGAGAGGCTAAACCCTAGAAGCTAGCCTATGGTATGATTGTTGTTGTGTATGTTGTCCTACGGACTAAAACCCTCCGGTTTATATAGACACCGGAGAGGGTTAGGGTTACACAAAGTCAGTTATAATGGTAGGAGATCTACATATCCGTATCGCCAAGCTTGCCTTCCACGCCAAGGAAAGTCCCTCCCGGACACGGGACGAAGTCTTCAATCCTGTATCTTCATAGTCTAGTAGTCCGGCTGAAGGTATAGTCCCGCTATCCGAACACCCCCTAATCTAGGACTCCCTCACACGTCATTGAAATAGTTTGCATACAAAATAAGTATCTCATTCGCAAAAATATTCTGCATCAAGAGCATATCGCACATCTCCGGAGCGTCATCCGTCGGTTGGAGAATCTCTTGATCCTTAAGCATAGGATCGTTTCTTCACCACCACCATCTTCTTAACCACCAAAGGAGAATTGAGTATCAGGTATGGGCACTCCTCTTGGCTTCCGCCAAACTTGGGGGAGATGCCCCGGTATCGTATCATCCCACTATCTTTTTGCTTTTACTTATCTTAGTTCGATCTTTTTCTTTTAGATGAAATAAAAGTTTAGTTATGTCCTTTCTTCTTTGAGAGTTTGCTTAGTGATATATTATTGTAATCATGTGCAAGTTATATAATGAAGTTTAGTTTGAGTTTTTTCTTTCCTTACTTTCGTGTTGCAAATAAAGAAAAGAAAAGAAATAAGAAAGAAAGAAAAATAGAAAGGAAATAAATAATGAAAAGATTATATACTAATCCTATCATAGGTGATGGCACCACATAAGGAAAAGTATAATATTATTAGAGATTGAAAAACATAGCATTAGTCAATGATGTAACTCATGAAAGAATTAATAAGGGAAGAGAAGATTCACATATAAATATACTATCCTAGAAATCTTTTGTGTTTGTGAACCCTCATCAAAATATTATATGCCAAAATTGTTGACGTTGGACAAGGAAGACAACTTAATGATTTATGTTTGTTCATATTCACATAGAAGTCATATTGTCATAGATCCTTTAACATGTCGTGCTTGCCCCGTATCTTTGCTAGCCAAAAATTCCACACTAAGTAGAGATACTATTGTGCATCCAAAAACCTTTAAACCCAAATCTTTTTCAAGTGTCCAACATACCTAGCTAGGGATTGTGCAAGATCCCTCAAGTAAGTTGTCATCGGTGCAAAAAGGCAATAAAAATTGCTTCTAAAAGTGTGAGATCATTTAGTGCAAGAGAAAATTGAGTGTTGCACGAACTTGTGATGGTGAAGAACAAAAGCGACAGACTGCACAATAAAGGTCGCTATCACAAGGGGAAATGTAACGTGACATTCTCTTGCACTAAGGGATTGAGCATACAAACAAATAAGCACATGGCAACCTCTGCTTCCCTCTGCGAAGAGTCTATATTTTACTTTTATGCAAAGAGCCAAAGTTTTTCTCTCTATTCCTTTTATTTTTCTCCTTTGGCAAGCATCATGTGGTGAGGAAAGATCTAGGCACATATGTCCAGTTGAATATGGGTGGCATGAGTTATTATTGTTGACATCACCCTTGAGGTGAGTATGTTGGGAGGCAAAATCATAAGCCCCTATCTTTATGTGTGTCCGGTTGAGACGTTTTGCTCATGGGTACGAGGTGAGTGTTAGCAATCATAGAAGACTATATGATGGTTGAGTATGTGGACTTGCCTAAAGGCTCCGACACGTGACTCTTCCTGAAAAGATGATGAATTGTAGTTGCAAAGTTAACTGAGAACATAGTTTGTTGGTTTCTAATAGAGTTTATACTTTGATTGTGAGAAGAACTATTACTTATTCATGAGAAGTATATGATAAAAGTCCCATGTTTAATTTTCTTGCTATCATAATAATCAACATGATGCTTTTAAGTCCATATTTTGTTTTTATCGACACCTCTCTTTCTCTCTCTCTCTCTCTCTAAGCATGTGGACATGTTTTTCGATTTCGGTTTTCGCTTGAGGTCAAGCTAGGTATAAGCTTGGGGGATTTGATACGTCCATTATGCATCATGTTTTCTTACTGTTATTTATAATGTTTTTATCCATAATAATGCTTTTTGGAGTAATTCTAATGCCTTTTCTCTCATAATTTGCTAGGAACACACCAAGAGGGAGGATTCCGGCAGCAGGAAATCTCGACTTGAAAAAGCTTTGTCAGGCTACCTATTCCGCACAACTCAAAATAAGCTAAAACTTCATGGAGATTTTTTATGGAATATCTAAGAAATAATGAAGCCAATAACGACCAGAAGGGGGCCACCACGTGGGCACAACCCACCTGGGCGTGCTAGCCCCCCAGGAGCGCCCTGGTGGGTTGTGGCCTCCTTGGCCCACCTCCGGTGCCCATCTTCTGGTATTTAAGTGGGTTTGACCTAGAAAACATAAGGAGAGGACTTTCGGGACGAAGCGCCGCCACCTCGAGGCGGAACTTGGGCAGGAGCACTTCTGCCCTTCGGCAGAGCGATTCCGCTGGGGGAACTTCCCTCCCGAAGGGGGAAATCATCATCATCATCACCAACAACTCTCCCATCTTGGGGAGGGCAATCTCCATCAACATCATCAACATCACCATCTCCTCTCAAACCCTAGTTCATCTCTTGTCTTCAATCTTGTTACCGGAACTATAGATTGGTACTTGTTGGTGACTAGTAGTGTTGATTACATCTTGTAGTTGATTACTATATGGTTTATTTGGTGGAAGATTATATGTTCAGATCCATTATGCTATTTAATACCCCTCTGATCTTGAGCATGATTATTATTCGTGAGTAGTTACCTTTGTTCTTGAGGTCACGGGAGAAATCATGTTGCAAGTAATCATGTGAACTTGATATGTGTTTGATATTTTGATAGTATGTATGTTGTTATTCCCTTAGTGGTGTTATGTGAACATCGACTGCATGACACTTCACCATATTTGGGCCTAAGGGAATGCATTGTGGAGTGGCAATTAGATGGTGGGTTGCGAGAGTGACAAAAGCTTAAACCCCAGTTTATGCGCTGTTCCGTAAGGGACCGGTTAGATCAAAAAGTTTAATGCTATGGTTAGAATTTATTCTTAATACTTTTCTCATAGTTGCAGATGCTTACGGGAGGGTTAATCATAAGTAGGAGATTTGTTCAAGTAAGAACATCACCTAAACACCGGTCCACCGGCATACCAAATTATCAAAGTAGCGAACATAAATTGAACCAACATGATGAAAGTGACTAGATGAAATTCCCGTGTACCCTCAAGAACCCTTTGCCTATCATAAGACCATTTTGGCATGTCCTTCACCTCAAAATGATTGGGCTACCTTGCTGAACTTTTTTTACTATTATTGTTACTTGCTCATTACAAATTATCTTGCTATCAAACTACTCCGCTACTTACAATTTCAGCACTTGCAGAGAATACCTTACCGGAAACTACTTCTAATTTCCTTTTGCTCCTTGTTGGGTTCGACACTCTTACTTATCGAAAAGAGCTACAATTGATCCCCTATACTTGTGGGTCATCAATGCCAAATGCATCACAAGTGAATTTGGCATGTGTTTTGGCCAACATAGTGGAGGGCCATTATAGCCCAGTTTTGTACTACCTCGTATTTAGTGTAAAATTTTGACCGTAGATTTACCTAAGAAAATGCCAATGCATGTCACAAAAAAATATACCATTTGAAATTATGTTCAAATATGAATCCAACGATATAATTTTTAGTGACATGCATTAACATTTTGTCAGTGAAATCTATGGTAAAATTTTGATACTACAAAATAGGAAGAGTAAACCAGGATGGAGGTAGTACTTGCTCTTAGGGTAACCGTGGAGTTACTAGTCTAAGTTACTTGCCACTATGACTAGCCTAGGCTACTTGTAGTACAACAAAAAAACAATGGAGGTGGTCACGTGAGAAAAAAATACTAAAAACATTTCTTTCGGTGCAGTGCGTAGATGCAGTTTTGAACACTACACTTGTCATCGTAATTTGGTAAAATTACAAAAAAAAATCGAGCTACGTTGTGATTACCATTTACTAATAGGAAAGAAGTTTCACCTCGATCAGTAGCTTCTCCGTGCACGGAAAACATGTAAGGAATCCAAAAACTTGATCCAGATTGGGGCTGATAGATTTTATTGTCAAGATCTTCACCATGCGCATAGACTGGGTCAAGCTTGAGGGAATCATTTTCTGCATGACAGTCATAAATACATCAAGAAGAAATTTAAAAATGTGGATTTCAAGAAGACGAAGAACAAGATGAGTGTTGTACCTAAACGATTACGGATCCAATAAAGAGTTCGGAGAATTTGGCAAACGAGTACACTGACGCTGTCAATATCGGCGCGTCAATGACCCAGATTTTTGTTGGATCTTCTAGATCAGATACAGGCAATCTCTCAAGGAAAGGCGCATTCTCAACGACCATAATGTGGAACAGCTGGAGTGATCTCTTCCCAATTGATGTCTTGTTGCGGGGCCAGCAAGACATATAAATCCATTGGATATTCGTCGAGTTGATGTGGAGGCTAATGAACCTGTGGATCTACTGAAGACGAATGTACTTGAGTGCAGTACAGCTGTGGAGCATGTGCTCCACAGCCTTCTTTGAGATGCCAACATCGAAGAGGTCGAGCTGCTTTAGTTGATGGAGAAGAAGGGCGAGCGCGGCATTAATCTGGGGAAAATAGCAAGAGTTTAAGCTGGCACGACGCAGCGTTGGCGTGAGGCGGAGCGCGGATGGTGGCAGAGAGTGACATCATCCAGCTTCAAACCTGAGCTCGTCGAGCTGATCTAGGGTGGGGATAAGAACCACTCGTCAAACTTGGCTTGGACCTTGCAGTTGGTATTGAACATGCGGATGTCAAGGCATCTGGCTGGCCTAGGGTGCGATGAAAGGATCTTGGAGACTACGGCCATGCGTTTGCAATCCCCATTGCAGAGGCAGCTATAGACGGTGATGTTGAGGGACACACGGCGCCAGAGGGGGCGCCACCGCCGGGAGAGCAGGGTGGTCCGCATGGTAGATTTGGTGGGGAGGAGGCTGATGATGACGAGCAACATGTCATCGGGGAGGCTGTTGATGAAGTCCAGGCTCACCGGATGCGGTTTTGGCTCGAGCCGCCTTCGCTTGTTGGCTGCCACACCGTCCATCTCAGCCGACAACGACACCGGTGTACACGTGTGCTGGTGTGTATTGTGTGCCGGGTGTGCGCGAGTGCGTCCTTGTGTGCATGCCGCCGCGCAGTGGTGAAGTGTGCGCGAGTGCGTCCGTCATGCGAAAGGAGTGTGCCCTCAATTTACTAGCACGCGGGGTGCTACCCCGAGTGGTTTCAACTTTGTTTACTTCACCGTGTGTCAGATGGGCCTCTAGTTTACTTATCTTCACCCACTGCCACATCGGCCAGCACACGAAGATAGCGAACACGAGCTAACAAGGTAGCATGTGGACCGGGTGACCGGTCAACTAAACAATATACGGAGCTATACGATGACACAGTGACCGTATAATCCCTCAGTATAGAGAGTTCAAGTGAAAGGGGAGGGTCGTGAGAGATAGTAGAGAGAGAGAGAAAGAGCTACTCCCTCCGTTCGATAATGTAGTGCCTACATTTTTTCAAAGTCAAACTTTTGAAACTTTGACCAAGTTTGTAAAGAAATTACTTATATCTAAAATACCAAAGTTAAATGATAGTATGAAGTAAGTACATGTTGTGATGAATCTAATGATCATTCCAGATGTAAATGTTTTTCTCCACATATAGGTGGTCAAACTTTTCTGAGGTTTGACTTTTCAAAACATCCATATTCTTATGGACGTGAGAGAGTACCTAACTAGAGAGAGAGAGAGAGTGTGTGTGTGTGAAATAGAAAGAGTGACTGAAAAAAGTGTGTGTGTGTGTGTGTGTGAAAGAGACATGGACAACACACGATAAAAGTAGAGAAAAAGTGTGTGTCTTATGCAAACATATCACACATGCCATCTTCGACAACGGAAGTGAGGTGAGGAGATAGTGTGTGGTTGTTTGCAACCGAGAGAGAAAGACCCCTAGCACGTGGCCAAGAGAGGTCTGACAAACAAGTGAGGGAGGTCGAGAGAGACTATGGAGAAAATGCAGACATGGGGAAGAGACAGTGTATGTTTGTGATGGAGAGATCCCCTGGAGATCGTGTTGGGACTACATGGGTGGAAGATCGAGTGACAAGGTGTGTGCGCGATAGACGATACCCCGAGAGATATTGATAGAGACGTATGGATGGAAGGAGACAATATGTGTGTTCCTGATGGCTAGTGAGAGATACTCATACTTAGGGGGGGGAGTGCATGCGCCTATGATGGAGTAAAGGATTATGGTACTTAGGGTGGTGCGTGTCACATAGCGAGGGAACAAAGGCGGAGAGTGTTAGATTGGTTTATGTAGCGCGAGCTAGATATGTGTATGTGTGAACCAGGGAGATATAAAGTTTGAGAGAGATAGAGGAGCCCCGATACAGTTGAGTGGGGCGTCAGATAGCTGAGAGGGGAAAGAGATATTCCATCTGCTCGATAATGCAGTGCATATAAATTTTATAGAAGTCGAACTTTGGAAACTTTGACCAGGTTTACGCAAATATTATTTATGTCTACAATACCAAAGATACATCATACAAAACTACATCTCATGATGAATCTAATGATATATGTTTGCCGCTCTACATGCAAATGTTTTTGTCCATGTACATGGTCAAACTTTGTGATGTTTGACTTTTCAATAAATCTATATGCTATGGACCGAAGAGAATGCCTAAGTCAAGAGAGATCAAGTGCGTGTGTAGGAGAATGAGTGAGTGTGCAAAAAGAGTATGTGTTTGAAAGAGAAAGGGACAACAAACGATAAACTAGAGAGAGAGAGTGTTTGTTTCTTCTGCAAGCATATCACGCATGCATCTCCAAGATAGAAAAATGAGGTGAGGAGATACACGAAGATAGCTAGTGTGTGATTGTTTGCAACCAAGAGTAGGCCTGAGCATTCGGTATTAACCGAAATATCGGTTTCTACTGTTTGGTATTTTTGTAAATTCGGTTTCCAAAGTTAAAAACCAAAAAATTACATCTTAAAAGAGATAACCGAAAATTCGGTTAACCAATATTTCGGTTTGGTATTCGGTTTATACCATATTTACCAAATATGTCAAATGAATTTGAGTTGTGTGCCAACCACCCATCCTCGTGCGCTCTTATATAGCATCTATATCCAACTGTTGGTGCCCGGCCGGCCAATGTGGGACTAAACAACAACCGGCAACACCCCGTGGTTCTGTAGGTACAGCCATACAGCGGCCTCATCAGACTAGAAAAAGAAGCCCAGAACGGCTTCTCTGCTTGGGCCTTGCATGCAATACTTTTTCTGCGATAAAAATGACCCCCGTGGACTGATCCAACCAGCTGCATGCGCTCCTTGTCTCAATAAATAAAAGTTGCCCGTGCTCCTGTTGCATGCACGATCTGGCGCGCGATATTTTATTCTGGCGCCAGAGAGCAAGCTAGTTTGATTGTTTGTTCAGCACCTTTACATATGCTCGGTTTTTTATTCGGTTACCCTGGGTACTACCGAACCGAGAAAACTTAGTTCGGTTAGCAAGTGTGAAAACCGAAATTTTCTGTAGCAGCCAAAAAAACCAAAATTTCGGTTTGTTCGGTTTTGGTATCGGTTCGGTCTTCGGTTCATCTGTTTTATGCCCACCTCTAACTGAGAGAGACACCCCTATAGCACATGTCCAATAGGGATCTAGCCAACAAGGGACAAAGGTCGAGAGGGACGCATGTAGAAGATGGACGCATGGGGAGGGAGAGAGGGTGTGTTTGTGATAGAGAGATCCCCGCGAGATCGTGAGGGGACTATATGTGAGCGAGATCGAGGGACGATGTGTGTGTGCAATAGAAAGATGCCCCGAGAGAAATCGAGATAGACCATGAACATGTTTGTGATGGACACTAAAAATTAGCTAGTCATATATATAGGGGGACTGCGTGTGACTACAATTGAGTGAGAGACCATCATACTTGGCTAGGCGTGAGATTGTGTGTGTGCCTGTGAGATGGAGAGATAACGAGCGAGAGAGAGAGGGAGTTTTAGATGAGTCTATCGAGTTCAAGTGAGATATGCATGTGTATGTGTGACCCAGGGAGATGGAGAGTTTGAGAGAGAGAGGGAAGAGCTTCGAGATGGTAGATTGGTGCGTGAGAGAGTTATGAGCAACGTGCCAGGGAATTTGTGTTCGTACGATGAGTGCACCCAAGATATTTAGCCTGGACTAGAGAATCATACATAGTGTGTGAGAGAGACCTACATATGGAGTGTGCATGCGAACTAGAAAGACCCCGCCCCACACACACAGACAAAGAGAGAAAGATAGAGAGAGAGGGAGAGGGACCAACAAGGTTTGTGTTTGGATGCGTGCGATAGAATTGAAGATTGTCAGCGAGAGAGAGAGAGAGAGAGAGAGAGAGAGAGAGAGAGAGAGAGCAGGAGTCCGGGACAGGGGGAGGTCCCATTTTATGCATCAAAGACTGATATAAACCATGTTTGAATATAAACTTGCATCCAAATATTTAAATTGGAGAACATGTTGTATGCAATATACACGCGAACGGAGATATGCGTATCAAACAAGTTCATTAACTTGACTTTCAACATGTTCATGGAGTACTATAATACTGTACAACATGCTACTCGATTGAGGTCTTCAATTTTGGATCTAGTTCACTATTTTGACATGGTGAATGAGCTATTTCATTGAATCGAGATATTTCATTTTAGGTTTGATTCCCGTTTTTGAGTGGGTCAACAATTTGTCATATAGTAAATCGTTAGCAACGAGCATGTAAAAACACATTAGTCCCGAGCATCATCTCTCCATCGAAAAAAGAAGTGGCAAGCTAATATTTCTAAATTTGATTCGAATCGACTTGGTAAGGTAGACGTGGATGCTCGTTCTCCCAAAATTTGAATGAACCGCTAAACACCCTCTGCTCGATGGAATTCGCTTGAGCAAATAAATGGGAGACGCAAAATTACCGGCCTATGTGGTACACACATCAATTGGCCCGTTGTACATCGAGGGTAGGTTCATAACTTCATCGAAGCGCACCTTCTGCTCGGCCGAAATGACATGTCCCGAACAATTCATAAACCATGGGCGGCAAAACACCCTCTTCTCGCCCGAAATCGCTCGGGCCCACTATTTCAAAGCAAGCCCTCCTCGCCCCAAATCGCTTGCGCCCACTGAGGGAGTCCTGGACTAAGGGGTCCTCGGGCGTCCGGCCTGTTAGCCATGGGCCAGACTGATAGGCTGTGAAGATACGAAGACCAAACACTACACCCATGTCCCGATGGGACTCTCCTTGGCATGGAAGGCAAGCTTGGTGACTAAATATGTAGATTCTTTTCTTTGTAACCTACCTTGTGTAACCCTAGATCCTCTTAGTGTCTATATAAACCGGAGGACTTAGTCCGAAGGAGATACATTATCATAGCCATACAAGCTAGACCTCTAGGGTTTAGCCATTACGATCTCGTGGTAGATCAAGTCTTGCAATACTCATATTCATCAAGATCAATCAAGCAGGACGTAGGGGATTACCTCCATAGAGAGGGCCCGAACCTGGGTAAAACATTGTGTCCGCTGTCTCCTGTTACCATTGACCTTAGACGCAGAGTTCGGGACCCCCTACCCGAGATCCGCCGGTTTTGACACCGACATTGGTGATTTCGTTAAGAGTTCCACTGTGCCGTCATCAAGAGGTTCGATGGCTCCTTCAACCATCCACAACGATGCTACCCAAGGGGGAGTTTTCCTCCCCGGGCAGATCTTCGTGTTCGGCGGTTTTGCTCTACGGGCCAACTCGCTTGGCCATCTAGAGCAGATCGAAAGCTACGCCCCTGGCCATCAAGTCATATTTGGGAGCTTGAACTACGTCGCGGACATCCGTGGGGACTTGATCCTCGCCGGATTCAAAACTGCAGCTACCACTCCTGGCCACCCCGAGGAACATGACCTAAATCTGTCATCAGACTGCATCCAGGAGACAGCTCTCATAACCGCTCTGGCCTTTGATCCAGAGTAGGCTGTGCCATCCAAGGACGGGAAGCTCAACCCCTCCACGGAGGCCATAGATTCCCCGGCGTTGGAGCCGCACATAGACTTGATCTCACACAATACCTGTGCAACAGGAACTCCGGCCTCGTTTCCGGTCGTAAGTTCCAAATCATCTGAGCTTGCAGACGCCGAACTTGATCGTTTATTGATCTTTGAATTCAGCGCCGCAGACATCTTCTAGCACTCTCCTTTGGGAGACATGCTAAACTCATTAAAGAATCTGTCCTTGGCGGAGGACTTAGAGCCGAACTATATCCGGTTCGAACTAGGGGCTGACGATGGAGAATTTTGCTCCCCACCCGCCACCCACTTCTTAGCCACGGTCGAAGATTTAACTGACACACTTGATTACGACTCTGAGGACGTCGACGGTATGGACGACGATGTCGGAGAAGAAGAGGCACAGAACCCACCCTTCACCGGACGCTGGACGACCACTTCCTCATATGATGTATACATGGTGGATGCACCAAAGGAGAACAGCGGCGATGACAAGGAAGATCTAGCTGAGGATAAACCTTCCAAAATACAATCCCAGCGCCGGCGTCAGCGACGCCGCTCTAAGTCACGCCGTAGTAAAGACAGCAACACCGGGACAGGAGAAGATAACACTCCAGAAGGTGCCGAAGACAACGAAGACCCCGATGAAATAGCTTATGAAAGAGAGGAACGGGAAGATGGGCAGGTTAGCCTTGGTAAACAGGCCACGCATGAAGACTCAGAGGACGGAAGTTATCTTCCGCTCTCTGAGGATGAGGTGAGCCTCGGCACCGACGATTTCATCGTGCCTGAGGAACCTCTTGAGCAGGAGCTCTTCGAGCGCCAGCTCATAGCCACTTCAAGGAGCCTGAAAAAGAAGAAGAATAAGCTTCAAGCTGATCAAGATCTCCTCAATGATAAATGGACTGATGTCCTAGCAGCCAAAGAATATGGCCTCAAGCGCCCAACCAAAAGTTACCCAAAATGCAAATTGCTACCTCAGTTTGACGAGGAGGCTCCGGAATACATACCACCATCGTACAATGCGGCTGACCGACCACCACGTGGCCGGGACAAAACGGCAACTCACGCAGAACACCTGCCCGCCCCGCCTCATCGCACAAGTAGGGGTAAATTAGCCCACGGCCATACATATGTAACACCCTCGATGCGACTATATCTCCCACGTGTCGAGGCACGACTTAGAGGCATAATCGCATTGAAGGCATATGTCGCAAGTGAGGTAATCTTCACACAACCCATGTAATAAATAAGGGAAAGAGATACATAGTTGGCTTACAATCGCCACTTCACACAATTACATGAATAAAGCATTACATCATCCAAATACAATCAAGGTCCGACTATGGAACCAAAATAAAAGAAGAACCCCAAATGCGACAAAGGTCCCGATCGACCCCAACTGGGCTCCACTACTGATCAACTAGAACGAAACAAGATAAAGGACAAGATCTTCATCGAGCTCCTCCTGAGCTTGGTTGCGTCATCTGCACAAACTCATCGGCACCTGCAAACTGGTTTTGGAAGTATCTATGAGCCACAGGGACTCAGCAATCTCGCACCCTCGCGATCAAGACTATTTAAGCTTATGGGTAAGGTAAAAGTATGAGGTGGAGCTGTAGCAAGCGACTAGCATATATGGTGGCTAACATACGCAAATGAGAGCAAGAAGAGAAGGCAAAGCACGGTCGATAAAAGTATGATCAAGAAGTGATCCTATAACAACCTACGTCAAGCATAACTCCAACAACCATGTTCATTTCCCGGACTCCACCGGAAAGAGACCATCACGGTTACACACGCTGTTGATGCATTTTAAATAAGGTCAAGTTCAGGTTTTCTACAACCGGACGTTAACAAATTCCCATCTGCCCATAACCACGGGCACGGCTTTCGAAAGTTCAAATCCCTGCAGGGTGTCCCAACTTAGCCCATAACAAGCTCTCATGGTCAACGAAGGAATAGACCTCCACCCGAGACGTTCCGATCAGACTCGGTATCCCGGTACAACAAGACATTTCGACAGGGTAAAACTAAACCAGCAACACCGCCCGAATGTGCTGACAAATCCCGATAGGAGCTGCACATATCTCTTTCTCAGGGCACACTCAGATTGTCTTAGGTACCGGTAGGCCAGCCCAGAGTTGCCCCTGGTGGCCACCGGCAGCTGACAGGTGGACCAACACTCAGAGGAGCACTGGCCCGGGGGGGTAAAATAATGATGACCCTTGAGCCGCGAAACCCAAGGGAAAAAGAGGCTAGGTGGCAAATGGTAAAACCAATGTTGGGCATTGCTGGAAAAGCTTTACTTAAGGCAAACTGTCAAGGGGTTCCCATTATAGCCCAACAGCGTGAGGAACGCAAAATCCGGGAACATAACACCGATATGACGGAAACTAGGGCGGCAAGAGTGGAACAAAACACCAGGCATAAGGCCGAGCCTTCCACCCTTTACCAAGTATATAGATGCATTAATTAAATAAGATATATTGTGATATCCCAACAAGTAAACAATGTTCCAACAAGGAACAACATCTCCATGTTCCAACAAGGAACAAACTTCAATCTTCACCTTCAACTAACAACGCTATAAGAGGGGCTGAGCAAAGCGGTAACATAGCCAATCAACAGTTTGCTAGGACATGGTGGGTTAGAGGTTTGACATGGCAATGGGGAGGCTGACAAGCAAAAGGTAGGCATCGTAGCATTGTCATAGCAAGAGCGAGCAAACTAGCATAGCAAAGATAGTAGTGATTTCGAGGGTATGATCATCTTTCCTGAAATCCCGCAAGGAAGAAGAACGAGTCCATGAAGAAGACAAACGGACGTAGACGAACGGGTCCTCACAAACTCGACGTTAACGGAACCAACCCAAAGAAGCAATCACCGGAAAAGAAGCACACAACATAGTAAACAACCATCGCATAACATGGCATGATGCGCAAAACAAGTATGATGCATGTCCGGTTTAAAGAAGCATGGCATGGCAAAGTGCACAAACAATCCTACAAATTAAGTGGAGCTCAATATGCAACGAGTTGCATATTGACGGAGCACCACATCAATTATTTAGTTCGATCTCGTTTATGTACCCAACCATATTAAATGTTGTTAAACATGGCAAGAGGGGAAACAAATGAAAACTACCTATCTAGTCAAGGTTAAATGAGGCCGGAAGCAACGAACAACAATTCCGGTAAATCCCCATATGCATTAGCAATTTAATGCAACAACAATTTTAAGCATTTTAATTGTTGTTATCATGATGCGGCGGGTGGCGACGGGGCTCCGGCCTGGTTCTCTGCTCCGGCGAGGGCGGAGCGCGGGTCTCGCACTGGAGGCGCGCGGATCGGGAGCAAGGGGATCGGGCGTGATGCGGGTGTATGAGTGGCGGCGGTGTGGGAGGACGAGAGGGGGGAGGATGAGCGAGGGAGATGGGATCGGGCTCCTCGTCCCTGAGTGGCGGCGCGAGGGAGAGAAAACGAGGGGGATCGAGGGACTGGCTAGGTTTAGCAGCGGGATTGGTGGGCCTCGGTGATGGATGGGCCGGCGAGAGGCCCAGCTGGGCTGGACTCTCTTCTCCCTCTCCCCTATTTCCTTTTCTCTAAAATAACAGAGAAATAAAGAGAAAGAAAAGAGAGAAGAGAAGGTTAGAGGAAGAATTTGGGCAGGAGGACAACTTTTCCAGAGTCATAAAAATATGAGGAATTTGACAAAAATGACCTGACGATTTTTGGAGGAAGTAAAATCCACACACGTTGGATTTAACTCGGTAAGTTCGAATTTCGAAACTCATTCAAATGAACTCCAAATGGGTTGAAATTATAGGAGGTGACCCTACACAATATATGTGATTTATGGGCAGATTTGGGACATTTATGGGTAAAGTAAAATTGCCACTCAATTTTTACTAAAAGGTCCCAAAGGAAGAAGGGGATGTTGAAAAGGATAAAAGGAAATTTGAAGAACGGTGCTTATGTGTTTGTGGGTGATTCCAAGCCAATGGAATGGTTTAATATAGCTCCCTAAATATCGGGAGGGTATGTTATAAAGAGAAGTCATCCTTCCCTCGATTTAAATGGATCGAAGATCCATACGATTTATTTAGTTGAGATGCAAAATATTTATGAGATGATGGCATGATGACATGATGCAATGCACATGATGCAAAGATTAAATGCAACGGACCAAACAAACTCACATGACGAAAAACCCGGAAACCCTGGAAGGCATCTGAAACTCCGGTCTTGGGGCGTTACAACATATGACCTCTGGCAAAACCTAAACAATAAAGCAGGATATACCAGATCAATCTACGGATCTCGAGGACGTGCCTCGACACGCCACGACGGCCACCTATTCGGACGTGACAAACTTAGTCATGCGCGGGCTGAAAACCGTAGACGGACTCCATCAGAGCTACGTCACGATACAACCCGATATAGAGGCGCCGCACACCCTCATTGCTTCACTGATGAGGTCATGGATCATGAATTCCCAGAAGGGTTCAAATCCATCAATATAGAATCATACGATGGAATCATGGACCCCGCGGTGTGGATCGAAGACTTCATTCTCCACATTCATATGGCCCGTGGCGATGACCTCCACACCATCAAATACCTTCCTTTAAAACTCAAGGCGCCAGCCCGACACTGGTTAAACAGCCTACCTGAAAATTCTATCGGCAGCTGGGAGGACTTGGAAGAATCCTTCCTCGACAACTTCCAAGGTAGATATGTCCGGCCACCAGACGCCGATGACTTAAGCCACATAGTTCAACAACCTGGAGAGTATGCCAGGAAATTCGGGACTAGGTTCTTAACTAAAAAGAACCAAATCGTTGATTGTCTGGATGCCGGAGCCCTAGCAGCCTTCAAACACAGCATCCGCGATGAATGGCTCGCTTGCCACCTCGATCAAGAAAAGCCAAAATCCATGGAGGCCCTCACGGCACTCATGACCCGCTTTTGTGCGGGCGAGGACAGTTGGTTGGCCCATAGCAAAAACAATGCAAGCGACGTCGGCACCCCTGAAGTTAAAAATAACAAAGAAAAGTCTCGACGCAACAGATACAAGCGTCGAAACAACAGTGATAACACTGACGATACGGCGGTCAATGCCGAATTCAGTGGCTCTAAGTCTGGTCAGCGGAAGAAGCCGTTCCAAAAGAACAATTCGGGCCCATCCAGCTTGGACCGCATACTTGATCATTCGTGCCAGATTCATGGCACCCCGGACAAAAAACCCAATCATACAAATAGAGATTGCTGGGTTTTTAAATAGGCCGGCAAATTAAATGCCGAGAACAGGGAAAAGGGATCGCAAAGCAAGGACGATGACGAAGAGCCCCGGCAACCAAACACATGGGGACAAAAGAAGTTTCCCCCTCAGGTCAAAATGGTGAACATGATATACGCTACCCACATCCCCAAGAGGGAGCGCAAGCGCACGCTCACGGATGTCTATGCGATGGAGGAGTCACCCCAAAATTTAATCCATGGTCGTCATGCCCGATCACTTTTGATCGCCGGGATCATCCGACCAGTATCCGTCATGGTGGTTCAGCCACACTAGTCCTAGACCCAATAATTGATGGGTTCCACCTGACTCGCGTCCTTATGGATGGAGGCAGCAGCCTCAATCTGCTCTATCAGGATATAGCGCGAAAAATGGGCATTAACCCATCACGGATCAAGCCCACCAGGACTACCTTCAAAGGAGTCATACCAGATGTAGAAGCCCGCTGTATGGGCTCAATCACACTAGAGGTTGTCTTTGGATCTCCGGACAACTTCCTAAGCGAGGAGTTAATCTTCGATTCCATCCCCTCCCGCAGCGGCTATCACGCACTGCTCGGACGAATGTGTTTGCTCAATTCAACCCAGTACCAAACTATGCTTACTTCAAGCTCAAGATGCCCGGTCCGCGCGGCGTAATAATGGTCAACGGAAATACAAAACGCTCCCTGCGTATAGAAGAGCACACAGCTGCCTTAGCAGCAGAAGTACAGAGCGGCCTTCTCAAGCAGAACCTTAATTCGGCTACCGAGCCCATAGACACTGTTAAGAGGGTCCAAACTACTCTGCAGCAAGAGAGCTCGGCTCGTCAGGTGCTCGACTAGCAATCCGGCCTCTGTCTCAGTCCTGATAAAGTGGCGGCATTCATGCCGCATGTACATAACTACACACTCAAAATCCCATGAGCATCGACGGAGGCATAGTAGCTTGTGGTCCATAGTACGGCTCAACCGACATCAGATACACACGTACTTTCACTTTTACTTGTTTCCTTTGCAGGTATCAATCCCACAGGCCCCATCTAGTGGACTGGTCATCGGTCCTCTTGAAGGATAAACACACCAAGGGGGCAAGAAACACAGACATGTGGGGACTTTTTAGGTGATTCCGTTAATGATAACTCTACCTGTTTTTCAGGACCCACATGCAGCTCTCCCTTGGTTTCAGCATGTCAAATAGCATGTTGCTTATCGCACTACCTGTATCAATGTGCCTTGACATACTAATTAAATTACAATGAGAACAGTTTGCAGCTGGAGCTTTAGGACCCCAGCTTTTTACCTTTGTACCTTTTCTTTTTTCTTTCTCTTTTTCAGCTCCCCTATGGATAACCCTATCAGGTAGCACCCATACACTTTGGTACGTTTGATGTTTGCCAGGGGCTTCATAGCACCCCACATTACAGCAACAAAAGTCCGAACACTTTTTATAAGTATAGTTCGGCACCCCGAATTTAGCATTATATGCATTGGCTCTGAATCATGTCTTTGGTCAATAGTTGGGTTGCCCGGCTCCTATGCTTGCTACCTTACGTTCCGCTATGTCGGCTAAAGTAGTAAAGGGAGAACTACTGCGATTGTGCCTTGGTTTATCAAAAGGAGCAACTCAGTAGAGAAAGCCGAAAATTGACTGTCATGATGCGGCGAGAGCCGGTCAGCTGTTCGGAGGTTACAAATCGTTGGACATTTCTTCCACATTACACGAAGGATCGATACTTCTCGATCGGATGCTTATAGCACTCTAGTTCGGATACTAGGGGTTGTGCCCATGTTTTTATTATAAAACTCCTATGGCTAAGTGAGGGCGTTCAAGCCGCATAGTCTGGTTGCCTGGTTCGTTGCGCTAAACAACTCCTTCAAGGACCATATAATTGGATCAAGATTGTTTAGATTCCACCCCGAACACCCCCGTACTACCTACGTGGGGGCAGAAGCCGACGACTGGCCAACTCTCAGATTTCATACAACACGGCCGCACAAGAGGAAAAAATTAAAACATAGACAACCATTATATTACACAACATTGTTGATTCATGTTATAGGACAGGATAATACGAATATTTTCATGGGAATATAACATCCTTCGCACATTGCTCCGCCACAAGGCGGGATCCCTCCAAGACACCATCAAAATATAACTCGGGACATCGGTGCTCCTTGCCCTCAGGCGGCCCCTCGGTCATCATCTTCTTGGCATCCATCTTCGCCTAGTGCATATTGACACGGGCAAAGGCCATCTGGGCACCTTCAATACAGAATGATCGCTCTATGAACTCAAGCCGTGGGCAGGCACTAACAAGCCGCTTCACAAGTCCGAAGTAGCTGCTGGGTATCGGCGCGGAAAACCATAGTCGGACTATCAGGTCCTTCATGGCTAGCTTGGCCGCCTTGTGTAGCTCGACCAGATGTTTCAGCTGGTCCCTGAAGGGCACCGGATGTTCTGGTCCAAGATATTGAGAACAGAACAACTTCTCCATAGAACTACCTTCTTCGGCTCGATAGAACTCAGCAGCATCTGATACGCTGCGCGGCAAATCCGTAAACGCCCCTGGAGAGCTCCAAATTCGGGTAAGTAAAAGGAACGTTTCCTTCACAGACTTGCTTTGCATAATGAAAGCCTTACCCACCGCGATCTTCTTGGCCGCTTGGATTTCCTGAAGGGCGCTCTGGGCCTCGGCTCGAGCCTCTTGTGCGCTCTGGAGGGCCTTCGCAAGTTTGGATGCTTGCGTCTTAGAATCACACTCCAAGGACTCATACTTCTTGACGGCGTCATGGAGCTCTTGCTGGACCTCGTTTACCCGGGCCACGTGTTTCTTGCATGCGGCGCGCTCCTTGGCCGCTTTGTCCTCGGCCTCGGCTAACGCCTTCTTGAGGGCTGCCACCTCGGTCGTGGCCCCTAATAAAACTCATGACACTTTAGTCAGCACGAAACATTCATCCTTCCTCAATTCACGCGCAGGTCACTGCATACCTTGGCTATCCTCCAGCTGCTTCTTCATGAGGCTGAGCTCTTCTTCAGCCCGCTCCAGGCTCTGCTTCAGGCCAGAGACCTCCGCAGTATGAGCAGCAGCAGCCAGCAGTGATGCCTGCTTATTCACATAGACATCTTATGTTAGACTCCTGCGAAAATTATTTTGATCCTTTGTTCGTCTTTTTCTTTCTGAACACCGAACAGAGCATCAGGGGCTACTGTCTACACTGTGATATCCTTTCTACAATTACATTACTTACCTCAAAGCCTGTTAAAAGGCTAGCACAGGCTTCGGTCAGTCCGCTTTTGGCGGACTGAACCTTCTCGATTACCATGCCCATAAGGACACGGTGCTCATCCATAATGGAAGTGCCTCGCAGCACCTCAAGCAGATTATCCGGTGCCCCGGGTTGGACAGGGGTCACTGGCGGAATACGCATACCCCTTCCTTCGGAGGAGGTTGCGTGTCGGATTCGGGAGTCGCATCGGTCTACGGAATCGAGTCTGGCTGAAGGCCGGATCGAACACGGCCCTCCTCACAACCAGTCTGCTGGGAGATCGGCTCCCGCTGGTGTCCGGCGACGGAGGCATCACCTTCTGGCGCCTCCTGAGCCTCTCCCCGGCCCGGGAAAGTCCTTCGGGATAACACCGCCGCGTCGACCTTGGCCTTGGAGGAGTCAGCGGGCGGCGATGACACCTTGGCCATCTCCTTTGAATCTAGCGAACCCTCTATCAAGGATCACAGGGAGCTGTCGCGGGCTGGACTGTGATGGCATAATTTAAACATATTAATACTACAAAATTGAAAGGCTAGGCATTTGGATGTCCATAAGGTTTTTGGTACTTACGAGGCGGCCCGAGGCTTGGTCCGGGGCATCCGCTCCGGACTGCTATCGACATCCCACACGGAGTCATCCGCAAGGGAGCCCTTCCCCCTCTTGGGCGCCTTCGCCTCCAAATTTGGGAAGGCCCCCCATTTCTTCCTCCCTCCCTAGGAGGGAGTCACTTTCTTCCTCCTCCTTGTCATCATCTTTGGCGGCTGAAGAGCGAGTCCCATCTTCGGACGTCATGTCCGAAGCGCCTTTTCGGTGAAGGCCACTCCGGGCCCCATTGGACGTTTTCTTGGCCTTCTTCTCCGGCACATCATAAGGCACCAGAAACAACATCTTCATCAGAAACGGGGTCTCTTGGTCTTCAGGCAGCGGAGCCGGATAGTTAATCTGCCCCGCTATGTCGATCCAGGCCTAAATTTTTTATAGGAAGGCTTAGACTCCTTCTCAGAATATATCAGTAAAGGCTATACCTTGAAAACATGAAAGAACTTACCGAATTAGCCTGGCGTTTTAAGCTGAGCCCGCGATCCTTAGTCATAGGTGGTGGTGTCTCGCCGGCCTTGAAGAGCACTTTCCAGATGTCTTCGTGCATCGTGCTGAAGAGCTCTAGCAGCATCTGGTGCTTGGCCGGATCAAACTCCCACAAATAGAAAGTCCGGCGTTGGCACGGAAGGATCCGACGAATGAGCATAACCTGGATCATGTTGACAAGTTTTATTCTCTTGGTTATCATGTTCTGAACGCATGTCTGGAGCCCAGTTAGCTCTTTCCAAGAACCCCAGGTTAGGCCCTTCTCTTGCCAGGAGGTGAGCCGTTGCGGAGCTCCGGATCGAAATTCGGGGGCCGCCGCCCAGTTGGTGTCACGCAGCTCGATGATGTAGAAACACCCGGACTGCCACCCCTTCACCGTCTCCACAAAGGAGCCTTCGGGCCATGTGACGTTGGGCATCTTGCCCACCATGGCACCTCCGCACTCTGCTTGTTGGCCTCTCACCACCTTTGGCTTTACATTGAAGGTCTTCAGCCGTAGGACGAAGTGAGGTGGGATATGGAGAAAGGCCTCGCAAACGACTATAAATGCCGAGATGTTGAGGATAAATTTGGGGGCTAGATCATGAAAGTCATCCCGTTGTAAAACATCAGTCCGCGGACAAACGGGTGGAGAGGGAATCCCAGCCTGCGGACGAAATGTGCGAGAAACACAACCCTCTCATGGGGCTCTGGGGTAGGGACGATCTGTCCCTCGGCCGGGAGAGGGTGAACGATCTCCTTGGTCAGGTATCCGGCCTTTCGGAGCTCCTTGACGTCTTTCTTCTTAACAGAGGAGGCCATCCACTTGCCACCAGCTCTGGATCCGGACATGGTTGGGGTGCTTTCTCCGACGGGGGAAGCTAGAGCTTGGGCATTGGAGCTCAAGAATGGATGGGCTGAGGAAGGAGAAGGCAGGGGTGAGTGAGGGCAAATCCTTATCCCCTTATAAAGGCCGCGAATGTCAAACGCCTTCCTGCTCTCCTTAAAACTCTCCTATTCCCAAGGGCTGTGTAAACGGCATGGTTTGGTTACCCACGCCCGTATTGATGAGAATCCCGTAATAAGGGGACACGACCTCTAATTTGATGAGACGTGCCAATGACAACCGTGTCTCGAAACATGGAGCGACAGACGAAAAACAGTTCGAAATTATGACTGGACAGATGTGATGTCACGTTACGAAAAGTTGTCAGCAGATTGGACTCGTGTAAACTTTTATTCTCTCCGTGGTTGTGTGCGGTGTGTGTTACAGGTCCGTACACGTCGATACATCCGAAGACTATTGTGGAGTTCAGAAGGAGGAAGCCGCCTTGCAATGCCGAAGACAAGCCTACGTGCCGGATACCTTGAAATTGAAGCCAGGTTCAGGGGCTACTGAGGGAGTCCTGGACTAAGGGGTCCTCGGGCGTCTGGCCTGTTAGCCATGGGCCGGACTGATAGGCTGTGAAGATACGAAGACTGAACACTACACCCGTGTCCGGATGGGACTCTCCTTGGCGTGGAAGGCAAGCTTGGTGACTAAATATGTAGATTCCTTTCTTTGTAACCGACGTTGTGTAACCCTAGATCCTCCCGGTGTCTATATAAACCGGAGGACTTAGTCTTGAGGAGATACATTATCATAGCGATAGAAGCTAGACCTCTAGGGTTTAGCCATTACGATCTCGTGGTAGATCAACTCTTCTAATACTCATATTCATCAAGATCAATCAAGCAGGACGTAGGGTATTACCTCCATAGAGAGGGCCCGAACCTGGGTAAAACAATGTGTCCCATGTCTCCTGTTAGCATCGACCTTAGACGCACAGTTTGGGACCCCCTACCCGAGATCCGCCGGTTTTGACACCGACACCCACTATTTCAAAACATGCCCTCCTCGCCCAAAATCGCTCACGCCCACTATTTCAAAACACGCCCTCCTCGCCCGAAATCGCTCGTGCCCACTATTTGGGAGAAGCAAAGTTACTCTACTATCGCCGACCCTCAGTACACAGACCCAAGCCCAGAAGCCTAAAGGCAGGGGTAGAACTGTTACTCCCCCCCACATTTTTGACAAATGCATCCGTAATACATGGTTCCCCCCTCCCAATTCACCATTCATACCTCATGTGCATCAAATCACCTTCTCCCCGGAAGCTCCCTTCTCCCTAGTCGCGAAACCTCAGCCCCGCTTTCATGGCGCCCCCACCGCACCAAATTCACCGCCGCCCTCCTCACCAATGCCGGAGATGTTGTCCATTTTCCGTCGTGCATTGGGCCATATGCATCTTACTCCGTACTGCCGGAGCTGCCTCGACGATAGCCGCGTGAACCGTACCGGAGCCGATTCACCCCTGCTGTTGTGCACGACATCAGAGAAGTTCCCACTTCCGATGCGTCCAGGGCCCCGGCGCTACTTCCCCGTAGCCGTCGACCGTCGCGACATCTCTTCTTTCCTGTCGCCGGTAGCCACCGCCGCGCCAGCCTCACCGACTCAGCAGCTGATGTCTACTACACAATCTTCTTCTTGTAGACGTTGTTGGGCCTCCAAGTGCAGAGGTTTGTAGGATAGTAGCAAATTTCCCTCAAGTGGATGACCTAAGGTTTATCAATCCATAGGAGGCGTAGGATGAAGATGGTCTCTCTCAAGCAACCCTGCAGCCAAATAACAAAGAGTCTCTTGTGTCCCCAACACACCCAATACAATGGTAAATTGTATAGGTGCACTAGTTCGACGAAGAGATGGTGATACAAGTGGTATGTGGATATTAGATAATGGTTTTTGTAATCTGAAAATATAAAAACAGCAAGGTAACTAATGATAAAAGTGAGCACAAATGGTATTGCAATGCGTTGAAACAAGGCCTAGGGTTCATACTTTCACTAGTGCAAGTTCTCTCAACAATAATAACATAATTGGATCGTATAACTATCCCTCAACATGCAACAAAGAGTCAATCCAAAGTCACTAATAGCGGAAAACAAACGAAGAGATTATGGTAGGGTACGAAACCACCTCAAAGTTATCCTTTCTGATCGATCTATTCAAGAATCCATAGTAAAATAACATGAAGCTATTATTTCCGTTCAATCTATCATAGAGTTCATACTAGAATAACACCTTAAGACACAAATCAACCAAAACCCTAATGTCACCTAGATACTCCGATGTCACCTCAAGTATCCGTGGGTATGATTATACGATATGCATCACACAATCTTAGATTCATCTATTCAAACCAACACAAAGTACTTCAAAGAGTGCCCCAGAGTTTCTAACGGAGAGTCAAGACGAAAACGTGTGCCAACCCCTATGTATAGGTTCATGGGCGGAACCCGCAAGTTGATCACCAAAACATACATCAAGTGGATCAACAGAATACCCCATTGTCACCACGGGTATCCCACTCAAGACGTACATCAAGTGTTCTCAAAACCTTAAAGTCTCAATCCGATAAGATAACTTCAAAGGGAAAACTCATTTCATCACAAGAGAGTAGAGGGGGAGATACATCATAGGATCCAAATATAATAGCAAAGCTCGCGATACATCAAGATCGTATCACCTCAAGAACACGAGAGATAGAGATCAAACACATAGCTACTGGTGCATACCCTCAGCCCCGAGGGAGAACTACTCCCTCCTCGTCATGGAGAGAACCGGGATGATGAAGATGGCCACCGGAGAGGGATTTCCCCTCTGACAGGGTGCCAGAACGGGTCTAGATTGGTTTTCGGTGGCTACGGAGGCTTTTGGCGGCGGAACTCCCGATCTATTGCGCTCCTCGATGTTTTTAGGGTATATGGGTATGTATGGGAGGAAGTAGTACGTCGGTGGACCTCCGGGCTGTCCACAAGGCAGGGGGCGCGCCCTCCACCCTCGTGGGCAGCCCGGGACTCTCCTGGTCCATCTCTAATACTCCATGGGCTTCTTCTGGTCCAAAAATAAGTTCCGTGAAGTTTTAGGTCAATTGGAATCCGTTTGATTTTCATTTTCTGTGATACTCTATAACAAGGAAAAGACAGAAACTGGCACTGGGCTCTAGGTTAATAGGTTAGTCCCAAAAATCATATAAAATAGCATATAAATGCATATAAAACATCCAAAACAGATAATATAATAGCATGGAACAATTAAAGTCATAGATACGTTGGAGACGTATCAGCATCCCCAAGCTTAATTCCTGCTCGTCCACGAGTAGGTAAATGATAAAAACAGAATTTTTGATGTGGAATGCTACCTAACATATTTATCCATGTAATTCTCCTTATTGTGGCAAGAATATTCAGATCCATAAGGTTCAAGACAAAAGTTTAATATTGACATAAAAATAATAATACTTCAAGCATACTAACAAAGTAATCATGTCTTCTACAATTAACATGGCCAAAGAAAGCTATCCCTACAAAATAATATAGTCTAGCTATACTCCATCTTCAACACACAAAATATTTAAATCATGCACAACCCCGATGAAAAGCCAAGCAATTGTTTCATACTTTTGGTGTTCTCAAACTTTTTCAATCTTCACGCAATATATGAGCATGAGCCATGGATATAGCACTATAGGTGGAATAGAATGGTGGTTGTGGAGAAGACAAAAAAGGAGAAGATAGTCTCACATCAACTAGGCGTATCAACGGGCTATGGACTTGCCCATCAATAGATATCAATGTGAGTGAGTAGGGATTGCCATGCAACGGATGCACTAGAGCTATAAGTGTATGAAATCTCAAAAAGAAACTAAGTGGGTGTGCATCCAACTCGCTTCCTCACGAAGACCTAGGGCATTTTGAGGAAGCCCATCATTGGAATAGACAAGCCAAGTTCTATATAATGAAAATTTCCCACTAGTGTATGAAAGTAACAACATAAGAGACTCTCTATCATGAAGATCCTGGTGCTACTCTGAAGTACAAGTTTGGTAAAAGGATACTAGCATTGTCCCTTCTCTCTTTTTCTCTCTTTTTTTTGTTTTTTGGGCCTTCTCTTTTTTTTGGCCTTTTTTCCGGAGTCTCATCCCGGCTTGTGGGGGGATCATTGTCTCCATCATCCTTTCCTCACTGGGACAATACTCTAATAATGGTGATCATCACACTCTTATTTACTTACAACTCCAGAATTACAACTCGATACTTAGAACAAAATATGACTCTATATGAATGCCTCCGGCGGTGTACCGGCATGTGCAATGAATCAAGAGTGACATGTATGAAATAATTATGAACGATGGCTTTGCCACAAATACGATGTCAACTACATGATCATGCAAAGCAATATGATAATGATGAAGCATGTCATAACAAATGGAATGGTGGAAAGTTGCATGGCAATATATCTCGGAATGGCTATGGAAATGCCATAATAGGTAGGTATGGTGGCCATTTTGACGAAGGTATATGGTGGGTTTATGATACCGGCGAAAGTTGCGTGGTACTAGAGATGCTAGCAATGGTGGAAGGGTGAGAGTGCGTATAATCCATGTACTCAACATTAGTCATAAAGAACTCACATACTTATTGCAAAAATATATTAGTTATCGAAACAAAGTACTATTTGCATGCTCCTAGGGGGATAGATTGGTAGGAAAAGACCATCGCTCGTCCCCGACCACCACCCAAAAGGAAGACAATCAATAAATAAATCATGCTCTGACTTCATCACATAACGGTTCACCATACGTGCATGCTATGGGAATCACAAACTTCAACACAAGTATTTCTCAAATTCACAACTACTCAACTAGCCTGACTCTAATATCACCATCTCCATATCTCAAAACAATTATCAAGTATCAAACTTCTCATAATATTCAATGCACTTTATATGAAAGTTTTTATTATATCCCTCTTGGATGCCCATCATATTAGGACTAAATTCATAACCAAAGAAAATTACCATGCTGTTCTAAAGACTCTCAAGATAATATAAGTGAATCACGAGAGTTCATCTATTTCTTCAAAATAAAACCATTGACGTGCTCTAAAAGGATATAAGTGAAGCACTAGAGCAAATGACAAACTACTCCAAAAGATACAAGTGAAGATCAATGAGTAGTCGAATAATTATGCAACTATGTGAAGACTCTCTAACATTTAATAATTTCAGATCTTGGTATTTTATTCAAACAACAAGCAAAACTAAATAAAATAAAATGACGCTCGAAGCAAAGCACATATCATGTGGTAAATAAAAATATTGCTCCAAGTAAAGTTACCGATGAACAAAGACGAAAGAGGGGATGCCTTCCGGGGCATCCCCAAGCTTAGGCTCTTTCCACTCCTTATTCCATAGTCCATCAAATTTTTACCCAAAACTTGAAAACTTCACAACACAAAACTTAACAGAAAACTCGTAAGCTCCATTAGCGAAAGAAAACAAAACACCACTTCAAGGTACTGTAGTGAAATAATTCTTTATTTATATTGGTGTTAAACCTACTGTATTCCAACTTCTCTATGGTTTATAAACTCTTTTACTAGCCATAAATTCATCAAATTAAGTAAACAACACATGAAAAACAGAATTGGTCAAAAACAGAACAGTCTATAGTAATCTGTAACTAACGCAAACTTCTGGAACCCCAAAAATTGTAAAATAAATTGCTGGATGTGAGGAATTTATCTATTAATCATCTGCAAAAAGAATTAACTAAATATCACTCTCCAATAAAATATGACAGCAATTCTCATGAGCGCTAAAGTTTCTGTTTTTTTACAGCAAGATCTCAAAGACTTTCCCCAAGTCCTCCCAAAGGTTCTACTTGGCACAGTCACTAATTAAAAGCATAAAACCACATCTAAACAGAGGCTCGATGAATTATTTATTACTAAACAGGAAAAAAATCAAGGAATAAAAATAAAAATTTGGTTTCCTCCCAACAAGCGCTATCGTTTAACGCCTCTAGCTAGGCATGATGATTTCAATGATGCTCACATAAAAGATAAGAATTGTAACATAAAGAGAGCATCATGAAGAATATGACCAGCACATTTAAGTCTAACCCACTTCCTATGCATAGGGATTTGGTGAGCAAACAACTTATGAGAACAAGAATCAACTTGCATAGGAATGCAAAACAAGCATAACTTCAAAACTTTAAGCACATAGAGAGGAAACTTGATATTATTGCAATTCCTACAAGCATAAGTTCCTACCTCATAATAATTTTCAGCAGCAGCATGAATGAATTCAACAATATGACCAGAACCTAAAGCACTCTTTTCATGATCTACAAGCATAGAAAATTTACTACTCTCCACATAAGCAAGATTCTTCTCCTTCGGAATAGTGGGAGTATCATAAGAAACTCGAATACTATAAATTGTTTCCACATTAAAAGAGTAATGTTCAGAAAAAGGGTGATCATAGTCATGACAAGTTTTATAAATATAATCATCACTACTTTTTATAGCATATGTATAATCACAATAATCATCATAAGTAGCAACTTTACTCTCATCATAATCGATTGAAACCTCTTCCAAGATAGTGGAATCATTACTAAATAAAGTCATGACCTCTCCAAATCCACTTTCATCAAGATAATCATCATAAGTAGGAGGCATGCTATCATCATAATAAATTTTCATATCAAAACTTGGGAGACTACAAATATCATCTTCCTTAAACATAGCATCCCCAAGCTTGGGACAAACATTAATTGCAGCAAATATATTCTCAAACATGTCATTCTCATCAAACATAGCATCCCCAAGCTTGGGCCTTTTCATATCATAAGCATAATCATTCTCATCATCAATAGTATGGATAGAACCAATAGTATAGCAATTATCTTATTCTTCCAAGCAAGTGCCAAAAAGATTTTCAAGATCATAAGAAGTATCATTATCTTCCAATCATAATCATCACAACAAGCAATAGGCATAACGAGATCATCATCAAGTGCATCATCTTCCACAATTATATTTTAATGAGGCACAACAGTAATAGGAACAGCATTATTTGGGAGAGATATATTTTTACCTCTCTTCCTTTTTCTTTTCTTCTTCTTCACCACATCATGTGTGGGTTCAATCCTCTTTTTGGAGCTCCTTATTAATGAGATTGGTTGAGTAGAAGGCTCCTCCTCGTTAACTGATTCATCATAAGAAATAATAGGAGGATATTGGGAAGTCTCTTCCCTTTCGTTAGTATTCTCTTCATTTTCTATTTGTTTTCTTTTCTTTATATAATTGCCAATATAAGGATTTTCAATGCAATTCACCGCACAATACATATAAATTTCTTCTAGATCAATATCGAGGAATTTCTCTAAGTTATATTTTGGAATAATCTTAGTTTGACATTTCATTTCTTCGTAACCCAAAAGCAAACTAAGTTCATTATAATGTGCAAGGGAGATCAAGTCATCACAATTTTTGGACACGGTTCTATCATGAAACAATTTGTATTTGATATTCAAATGACCATGTTCATTGCAAAGTTCACAAGTATGGCTAAGAAATTTTAATTTTCAGCACTAACATTTAGCCTTTCTTGCAACCATTTAGTTTCTAAATGCTTATGCCTCTTGCAATATCTATCTTCCCTATTTGGTTTGTACTTGCAAACCCAATGCACTTCACAAAAATTGACATGTTTATGGGAGACATTTTCAACATAACTCGTGCAATCATCATTAGTACTATGGATATTCAAGGAGTTCATACTAACAACATTGCAATCATGATCATCATCCAAAGATTTAGTGCCAAACATTTTAATGCATTCTTGTTCTAACACTTTGGCACAATTTCCCTTTCCACCGTACTCACAAAAGATATTAAAAATATGAAGCGTATGAAGCAAACTCAATTCCATATTTTTTGGTAGTTTTCTTTTGTAAACTAAACTAGTGCTAAAACAAGAAACAAAAATATTCATTGCAATATCTAAATATATACCTTCAAGCGCTAACCTCCCTGGCAACGGCACCAGAAAAGAGCTTGATGTCTACTACACAACCTTCTTCTTGTAGACGTTGTTGGGCCTCCAAGTGCAGAGGTTTGTAGGACAGTAGCAAATTTCCCTCAAGTGGATAACCTAAGGTTTATCAATCTGTAGGTGGCGTAGGATGAAGATGGTCTCCCTCAATCAACCCTGCAACCAAATAACAAAGAGTCTCTTGTGTTCCCAACACACCCAATACAATGGTAAATTGTATAGGTGCACTACTTCAGCGAAGAGATGGTGATACAAGTGGTATATGGATAGTAGATAATGGTTTTTGTAATATGAAAATATAAAAACAGCAAGGTAACTAATGATAAAAGTGAGCACAAACGGTATTGCAATGCTAGGAAAGAAGGCCTAGGGTTCATACTTTCACTAGTGAAAGTTCTCTCAACAATAATAACATAATTGGATCATATAACTATCCCTCAACATGCAACAAAGAGTCGCTCCAAAGTCACTAATAGCGGAGAACAAACGAAGAGATTATGGTAGGGTACGAAACCACCTCAAAGTTATCCTTTCTGATCGATCTATTCAAGAGTCCGTAGTAAAATAACATGAAACTATTCTTTCCGTTCAATTTATCATAGAGTTCGTACTAAAATAACACCTTAAGACACAAATCAACCAAAACCCTAATGTCACCTAGATACTCCAATGTCACCACAAGTATCCGTGGGTATGATTATACGATATGCATCACACAAATCTCAGATTCATCTATTCAAACCAACACAAAGTACTTCAAAGAGTGCCCCAATGTTTCTACCGGAGAGTCAAGACGAAAACATGTGCCAACCCCTATGGATAGGTTCATGGGCGGAACCCGCAAGTTGATCACCAAAGCGTACATCAAGTGGATCAATAGAATACCCCATTGTCACCACGGGTATCCCACGCAAGACGTACATCAAGTGTTCTCAAATCCTTAAAGACTCAATCCGATAAGATAACTGAAAGGATCGAGAAGAGGTGTCTAGAGGGGGGGTGATTAGACACTAGGTGCTACAAGTTGCAGTTTTAATTTGCTTAAGTTGAAGCGGATTTTTTACACAAGTTTAATAAACACAATACATATCAAGCACGCATGCAAAGAGTATATGAGCAGCGGAAAGTAAAGCATGCAACTTGCAAAAATGTAAAGGGAAGGGTTTGGAAGATTCAAATGCAATTGGAGACACGGATATTTTTGTCGTGGTTCCAATAGGTGGTGCTATCGTACATCCACGTTGATGGAGACTTCAACCCACGAAGGGTAACGGTTGCGCGAGTCCATGGAGGGCTCCACCCACGAAGGGTCCACGAAGAAGCAACCTTGTCTATCCCACCATGGCCATCGCCCACGAAGGACTTGCCTCACTAGCGGTAGATCTTCATGAAGTACGTGATCTCCTTGCCCTTACAAACTCCTTGGTTCAACTCCACAATCTTGTCGGAGGCTCCCAAGTGACACCTAGCCAATCTAGGAGACACCACTCTCCAAGAAGTAACAAATGGTGTGTTGATGATGAACTCCTTGCTCTTGTGCTTCAAATGATAGTCTCCCCAACACTCAACTCTCTCTCACGGGATTTGGATTTGGTGGATATTAAATTTGAGTGGAAAGCAACTTGGGGAAGGCTAGAGATCAAGATTCATATGGTAGGAATGGAATATCTTGGTCTCAACACAAGTGTAGGTGGTTCTCTCTCAGAAAATATAGGTTGGAAGTGTAGGTTTGTTCTGATGGCTCTCTCCATGAATGAAGAGGAGGTGGAGGGGTATATACAGTCTCCACACAAAATCTAACCGTTACACATAACTTTCCAAACTCGGTGGGACCGAATGGTTAAACTTGGTCTGATCGATTTAGCAAACTAGTGGCCGTTAGGGTTTTTGGTGGGACCGACATGCAACTCGGTAGGACCGATATGATTAGGGTTAGGGCATAACGTAATCTCGGAGAGACTGATTACAAAAACTCGGTGAGACCGATTTTGGTAATAAGCTAACCAGAGAGTTGGTCAGGTAAACTCGGTGGGACCGATCGATCATTTCGGTGAGACCGAAACGTTACAAAAGGGAACTAGAGAGTTTACATTGCAATCTCGTTGGGACCGATCGCAATTCTCGGTGAGACCGAAAGTATTGCAATAGGCAACAGTGAGTTTGCAATCCCATCTCGGTGAGACCGAGATCCATATCAGTGAGACCGATTTGCCTAGGGTTTGTGGCAGTGGCTAAGACATTTGAAACTCGGGGGCGTTAGATATAAAGAATCGGCGGGGCCGAGTTTGACTTTTGGTTTAGGTCATATGTGGATGTGAGAATAGTTGAGGGCTTTGGAGCATATCACTAAGCATTTGAGAAAGAGCCACATTAAGCAACACCTCATCCCTCCTTGATAGTATTGGCTTTTCCTATAGACTCAATGTGATCTTGGATCACTAAAATGGAAAATGTATAGTCTTGAGCTTTGAGCTTGAGCCAATCCTTTATCCTTAGCATTTTGAAGGGGTTTCACATCCTCTAGTCCATGCCACTTCACTTTTGAACTTATCTGAAACATACTAGATAAAAATGTTAGTCCAATAAGAGATATGTTGACATTAATTACCAAAACCACCTAGGGAGCACTTGTGCTTTCAATCTCCCCCTTTTTGGTAATTGATGACAACATACATCAAAGCTTTAGATCAAGATATTAAGAGTAGTACGTAAAGCTTTGGAAAGACATGTAACATGCATAGGCTCCCCCTACATGTATGAAATCCTGTGAATATGGAATATAGAAGCATGTGAATGCATAAACATGACAGAGTATGCAATGTGTTACATGTATCTTGGCTATATGCTTCAGAGCAAATGATGAAAATATGAGAAATGTCCCTTCATGCTCATGAGTCCTTCTTGCAAACAGTATGTACATCAGTAAGAAATTCTCATTCACATGACTGTGATGCATATACTTACCTTGTGGTCTTGAGTTGGCTTAGGATGGGATGAACCTGCATAAACAAGGTTAGATAACACAGATACACCTACTGGCCAGAGCAAACAAGAGAGACCACAAGAATACCAAGACTGGGATGACATGTAGAGTAAGTACTAAGTACCACATTGGATATAGACATGTCCCCAAAGGTAAAGATGTGCAATAAATTCATTTCCTTCCCTTAGATGTCTTGCTCCCCCTGAGTCTAACATGGGATATTGGGAGAAGATAGGGAACAGAAAACCGGAGCAAAATCAGAGCTCAAAGGAAATAAACAGAGCTAATGCAATTGAGCAAATATGAACATGTCTTTCCCCTCTTGAAGACATGTGACTTCTCTCCTCTTGAACACCAGGCATCTGGGGTCTCTTTCTTCCCTAGAGTATTCTCTCCCCCTATAGATATGATTAGGCTTTGATGTGATGGTCTCTCTCTCCCCCTTTGACATCAATTCCCATGAATGGTTCTTCTGGATTTTTCTCATGATGGGTTTGGTCCTGGAGTCACAGAACAAAGCAGCAAGTTGAGTAGGATGTTGGTCGAGGACAAGATTCATTGAGTGGAGCTGGATTAAAAAGAATTCAGAAACAAGTGGCAAGATGTTTGTCCTGCAGTGAGATCGGTAGCACCGAGTTTGGTGCTTCCGTGGCACCGAAAGGGTTCGGTTGGACCGAATTAAAAGTTCCGATGTGACCAAGTTCATTGCAGAGAAAACACTTGTCACCTCATCTCACTAGACAAGTAAGATCTCACAAGGATTTGCAAGGAATTTAATGCAGAAAATGCATAACAGAAAAAGAAAGAGAAGAGACTAAAAATAATCTAGATGAAGTTGAAGAGGGAAACAAATATGCATGAGACAAATGCAAGAGCACAGAAAAGAACACAAGAGAACTTCATCTAGAACTGAGCAGTGGCAAAGTCACCTATGTTAGAGTATATTGACTTAGGAGTCAAGTGAGATCACTTGATCTTTGGTCATACTCATCGTTTAAGCTCAAAATGGGGTTACCATTTTTCGTCAAAGCATCTTGATGTATTCACATCTTGTTGAGTTGCTTTACCCCATGACTTGGAGTAAAGCTTCTCTAAGATGGAATAACATACCTTGGGTGGTGGTGTTGATCATGATCATGTAGTTGAACTTGTGTGGGTTGCTCAAGGTTGATGTAGATCATCAAGAGTTGGGTACCACTTGGAGTTTGAGTTCATCTACCTACATGGGTTAGTTCTTGCAAGGAAGAGCACTTGTATATCCAAAATGCCAATCATGATAGAATTTGTCAAAGGATATGTTTGAATGGTTGTGTGCTTCCTTGTCTTCATCCACAATTGTGTAGTGACTTGGTGATATAGAAATTGCTCAGGATGTGAGTGAGTTGCAATCTCATAGATTTCGATTCATCAAAGCACCTACACGAGTTAGATAGCATGCAAGGTGCAAGTATATCCAAGACATAAGATAGTCAACATAAGAGAAATATCAAGGATTAGTCATAAGCTCATGCCTTGCATGTATTAAATGGAGTTCCTACTCCAAGTTTGAAGCATCAATGATGTTCGATTCACCTCTTAACTTGCAAAACACTTTCTCATCAAGTGGTTTGGTAAATATATCCGCCAATTGCTTATCTGCGAACATGCTTAAGATTAATGTCCCCTTTGGCAACATGATCTCGAATGAAATGATGACAAACTTCAATATTCTTAGTTCAAGAATGTTGCACGGGATTGTGAGCAATCTTAATAGCACTTTCATTGTCACAAAGCAATGGAACATGTTTCACATTGATCCCATAATCTTTAAGAGTTTGGTTCATCCAAAGTAATTGAGCACAACATGATCTAGCGGCAATGTATTCTGCTTCGGCGGTGGATAAGGATACCGAGTTTTTTTCTTGGAGGACCAAGAGACAAGAGATCTACCAAGAAATTGACAAGTAGCTGAAGTTGACTTTCTATCAACCTTGTCACCGGCATAGTCTGAATCGGAGTAGCCAACAAGATCAAAGGAAGCCCTCTTCGGATACCAAATGCCAAAATTTGGTGTATGGATTAAGTATCTCACTATCCTTTTCACGGCCTTAGGATGACATTCTTTAGGAGCAGCTTGATATTGTGCACACATGCACACACTTATCATAATATCGGGACGTGAAGCACATAGATATAACAATGAACCAATCATAGAGCGATAAACCTTTTGATCAACTGGTTCACCATCTTTGGTTAAATCAAGATGTCCACTAGTAGGCGTGGGTGTAGTCATACCTTTGCATTCTTGCATATTGAACTTCTTGAATAAGTCCTTGGTGTACTTTGTTTGAGATACAAAGGTGCCTTCCTTAGTTTGCTTGATTTGCAAACCGAGAAAGAATTTGAGTTCACTCATCATCGACATCTCAAACTTCTCTGACATTAGCTTTCCAAACTTTTCACTAAAATGAGGGTTAGTTGATCCAATATAATATCATCGACATAAATTTGGCATACAAATAGTTCTCCATTAACCCTTTTAGTAAAAAGAGTAGAATCTATTTTTCCAATTTCAAAGCCTTTTTCAATAGGGAACTTGGTCAAGCATTTATACCATGCTCTAGGAGCTTGTTTAAGACCATAAAGAGCTTTGTGAAGTTTGTAAGCATGATTATGATTAGGTTTCTTAGGATTGACAAATCCGGGAGGTTGCTTAACATAGACTTCCTCCTCAATTTCACCATTTAGAAAAGCACTTTTAATGTCCATTTGGTACAAGGTGATATCATGATGATTAGCATAGGCAAGTAAGATGTGAATGGACTCAAGTCTAGCAACGGGGGCATAAGTCTCACAACAGTCCATACCTTCGACTTGAGTGTAGCCTTGGGCGACTAGGCGTGCTTTGTTGCGACCGACTTGACCATCTTCATCTTGCTTGTTGCGAAACACCCATTTGGTACCAATGATGTTGTGGTTGTTGTCGGGATTTTCAACCAATGTCCACACTTGATTTCTCTCAAAGTTGTGTAGATCTTCATGCATAGCGTTTATCCAATCCAGATTTTCCAATGCTTCTTCAACCTTCATAGGTTCAATGCGAGAGATGAATGAGTAATGTTCACACAAGTTAGCTAAACGAGTTTTTGAGCGAGTGATTCTCCCAGTTTGGATATCATTGTAGAGTTTCTCAACGGGATGATCTTTAGCAATTCTTGCTCGAACTCGTGAAAGCTTTGGCTTGGATCTTGGTTGAACATCTTCTTCATCTTGTTCTTCTTCTTGGCCTTCTGCATTGTTGACATTGTCATTCTCTTATCGTGGTGGAGAAGGAGGTTGTTGGCGTTCCTCTTGATGAACTTCCTTGTTTTCTTCATCTTGATGTGTCCCACTTGTGGATGCTTCCGTATCAACTCTTGGTTCACCTTGTCGTGATGTAGAAGCTTCCACTTGGACGGATGAGGTACTCTCCTTCACCTCCGTTGGACGAATCTTGCCAATAGACAAGTCTTGGATTGCTTCCGAAGGGTCTTTGTCTCCTAAATCAATTGGCAATTGCTCTACTTGCGAGCCGTTAGATTCATCAAACTTCACATCTACCATCTCTTCAACCTTTCAGGTGAATTATTGTAGACACGGTATGTGTGAGAGTTTGAGCCATAGCCAAGTAGAAAACCTTCATGAGACTTAGGAGAAAATTTAGAACGGCGATGTTTATCAAGAATGTAGCACTTTGAGCCGAATACTCGAAAGTATCCAACTTGTGGTTTGTTACCGGTGAGAAGCTCGTATGCTGTCTTGCCAAGTAGCTTGTGAAGATACAACCGATTTGTTGCATGAAAAGCTGTCTCAACCGCTTCCGCCCAAAAGTGTTTTGGCGTCTTGTACTCATCAAGCACCGTTCTTGCCATCTCAATAAGAGTCCGGTTCTTCCTCTCAACGACTCCATTTTGTTGAGGAGTGTACGTAGCCGAGAACTCATGTGAAACCCCTTCTTCGTCAAGAAAGGTATCCACATTTGCGTTCTTGAACTCCGTTCCGTTGTCGCTTCGAACCTTCTTGATCTTCACGTCAAATTGATTTTGGGCCTTCCTAGCGAAGTTTTTGAAGATCTTTTGGACCTGCGATTTGTCATCAAGAAAGAACACCCACGTAAATCTTGAAAAGTAATCAACTATGACTAGTCCAAATGAGTTACCACCGAGACTCTTGTAGGCATTTGGACCAAAGAGATCCATGTGATGTAGCTCGAGTGGTCTTCTCGTGGTCATGATGTTCTTTGCGCGATGACTTCCTCCAACTTGTTTTCCTGCCTGACAAGCACTACAAAGTCTATCCTTGTCAAATATAACATCTTTTACTCCAAGGATATGATCACCTTTAATAATCTTGTCAAGGTTTCGCACACCAACATGACCTAATCGTCTATGCCATAACCAACCCTTAGAGGATTTAGCAATTAAGCAAGTTTTAGGTTGAGCCTTTTTAGTGAAATCAACAATGTAAAGATCACCTCAACGTATTCCGGTAAAGACCATTTTACGATTGTCTCTATGAAACACTTGGCAATCTACTTCAGTGAATAAAATATTGAAACCGAAATCAGCAAGTCTAGATACTGAAAGTAAATTGTACCCAAGAGATTCAACGAGCATGACATTTTGTATGGAGCTATCATGTGAGATGGCCACCTTACCGAGGCCAACCACTTTACCCTTTGAGTTATCACCAAAGGTGACATATTTTCGAGGGCCGTCGTTTTCAGCAAGCTCACAGAACATATCTTTATCTCCGATCATATGATCAGTACATCCACTAACAAGAACCCATTCCTTTCCTCCAGCCATATAGCCACAAAGATTTTCCATAAGACCAAAGTGTCTCATCGCGTCATCAAGGTCATAGTCACTATCATCATCATCCTCATCAGAGTATCCATGTTCAACATCATCTTGTGATTGATCAATTCCTAGAGAGGGTAATTCATTACATAAATGATCATTTCTGTAGTTATCTTTATGAATCCTAATAGCTCTGGAAATGATATTGCTAATGATTCCAACATCTCCTTTGGCACTCGTAAGATTAGTAAGGTCAAATAAGCAGTCACCAAATTTGGGATCATTGGAACTCATCTTAATCAAGGCAATAGATTTATGGAGAATTTCATCTAGATCTTTCAAGGAATAATTTGGAAAGAGTTCCTCAAGAAATTTCCATATGGTGTAGGCACACTTAAGAGTAGGCAAACATTGTAACATCCCAAAATTCTAAATTTTGGAATGTTATATTTAATAGATAGATTTGTTTGGATGCTTGATTGTTGTGTGATTGATTGAGTGAATTCGAAACTTTTTGAAAGTTAAATGAGAGGGAATAAAAGGACTTTCCCAAACTTTCATATTTGCTCTTATGATCTCCATGAATTCAAATTCTTTTCAACACAAAACCCTAGAGAGAAGATGACATGACTTCTTCCATTTAAAATGAAAAGGGTGTTTGAAAAATATTTGAATTCCATTCGGAAATATTTTCCAATTTAGAAACTTTATGCAACTCAATGATTTTCACGAGAAAAGATAAAATGACTTCTTCAAATTATGAAATATGAGTTGGGAGTTTCAAAGGATCAATTTCAAGTCCTTTTGGAATTAATTTTCAATTTGGATTTATTTGAGTTTTATTCAAATTATTTTTCTCCAAAAATAAAATATATGGAAAATAGGGTAACATGATTCCCTACATTAGAAAATTGGAGAAAAATTAATTTGAAATCATTTTGGTATTTATAAAATGATTTTAGTTGGATTTTAATAGACCAGTAGCACTCTTTGTTTTAACTGGATTTGTGTGGATTTTATTTGAAGTTATAAAAATGTTCATCTTGTAGAGAATCTTTTTCTGAAAATTTTGATATATTATATGCCTATATAATTTTTTTTATTTCTGTTGTTTTTATTTGTTTTGTTTGTCTGGAAAAAAAAGAAAATCTTTATTTAAAAAAAATTAGGCCGAAGCCGACTGGCCGGCCCAGCACCGGGCCAGGCCAAGCCCAGCCCAGCCGCGTCGTCCCCGACCTCACGCAGGAGGCCGGATCCTGCACGCCACCGCCGCAGCCTCGGCGTCCGAGCCGTCCCCGCCGCGGACTCCTCCTCGCCGCCTTTGCCCCCTTCCCCACGCAAACCCCTCGCCCCCTCCATATAAGCTTGGGCCGCCGTCGCCCGCTCTCTCCTCTCGCCGCCGCCGCACTTCTTGTTCGCCGCGCCGCAGCTGCATCTCGCCGGAGCCGCCGCCTCTCCTGCTCCTGCCGCTGCTCCGAACGCCGCTGCCCCGCGCCGCACCACCGCCTCCTCCCACCGTAGTCCGCCGCCACCTCCTCGCCACTGCCGCACTCCGCCGCCCGCAGCCACCACCGCCGCGTAGCCGCCTCGCCGGAGCCGCGCCGCCCTCGCCGGAGTCCGTCGCTAACCGCTGCCGCCAGATTTCGAAGAAAAAAACCGCCCGAACCGGTACAAACCGATCCGGTTTTTCTTTTAGTTCAGTTTTATTCGTTTTGATCGGTTTATTTATTAGGTTTAGTTAGTTAGCGGATGTTCATCCGTTAGTACTCAGTAGCGAATGGTATTCGTCTTATAGGCTTCTGCAGCGAACGTTTGCTATTTAATCTTTTTCTTTTTCTTTTTATTTTCGGCCAGGGACCCGTTTGTGAATAGTTTATTTACAGATTATTCCCTGTACTTCAAACGATCATTACTTTTTACTCGTTAGTCCAAATCCAACGAAACCAATGCTCACGTCTTCGTTATGATCTCCTCTATCCAGTAACCCAACTCAAACATGTTTTTGAAAAGTTTAAAATTTGAATTAGATCAGATTTGAATTCAAACTTCGTTTGATCATAACTTGAGTTTCGTAGCTCCATTTGAGTTGATTCTTTTTGCAAATCGAAGCTCTTGACCTAAACATTCTAATAAGGCCAAATTCACATAATTTTGGTACTGTTAGAAATTGTTTTATGTTGCAAGAGTTATTTGCTTGGTTTTGAAGTTTTTCGAATCGTCTTCTTCGTTCTTTCTGATCTTTTGAGTGATTGCTTATGTGTGGTTACTATTGTTTGCTTACAATAGATTGACCGGAGTGTGACGAGTAGAACTATCAAGAGTTTGAGTGCGAATCATCTTCATCAACATTGCAGGCAAGTTCACACTTTGATCATACCTTTTCTACAACCCAGTTTTATTGCATTAGATCAATCTCACACATTGCATGATTAGGATCTAATTAAACTATGGGATGGGAAGTAGATGAGGTAGTTACTTGTTTATTATCAAACCTTTAGGAGTTACTTCTACGTTTGCTTATTATGCCATGCTATGCTAGTAGACGTGGATTGGGTGAGTGAAATCCATGACAGATGTGAGATTGATAATTAATGGTTTATTTAAGGTGGCAACTTAAACACACATCTGGGTGGATTGAGGCACCTGGGGTTTCCAGGACTTGCCTGTTTTTCTTTTGGACCGCCACCCAGGCTCAAAGGGATCATGAGATTATTCATACTAGAAACTTCCGTGTGCAGCCACAAGCCATTATGGGCTCTGCCATAGTTGACTAAGTTTTGCGAACTCTTACAGTGGTAGACTAGCAGATGTAGGGGATGTAGGTGGTACGGTCTACCCGATCGTAAGGTGCTAGCGCTTCTGAAAGACTATGTCTCGGTCATCCGTCTTCTCAAACACCCTGTAGTGTGAGAAACCAAACGGAGGCGATCGAGTCTTGTGGGGAAAAGTGCGCAAACCTCTACAGAGTGTATAAACTAATCATGATTAGCCGTGTCCCCAGTTATGGACATCTTGAGTATCTAGTTCTTGGATTATCCTATTGATCTCATCACGTTACTTTAAATGAATATTGTTGGGTTTAATGATGTTACTTAATTGGGATTGAGAATGCTGTCAACCATTCTCAATGTTCAACAACCACCATGATAGTTAAATAAAATTTATTCCTTTGCAGTAGGGAAAAATTGGCTTTACGCAAAAACCTTATAACCATAGAGCTTTTCCACCAGCCAAATATGCATGTATTGATAGTGTTTATTCATCATTCTCTATGGTGTGAATTTGCCAGTACATTCAATGTACTGACCCGTTTCGGGCTGCTACGTCTCATGTTGCAGGATTATCTTACGACGAGTAAGTGATACGTTAGGGTTACGATTTTCTACACTCAACTTTGCCGTTGGTGTTGATGGGAATCCACAACCTTGTTGCTTCCGCTATATGGGAATCCACAACGATTTTCTATAGTATTTACGTTACTTTATACATGTGATTTACCTCTGTTATAAATCCTTCGAGTACTGTGTGTGTCAGCATACCCATCCAGGGATGACACTTAAGCACAGAGACCTGACCCATTCGGGTCGGGTCGCTACAAACATGCAATCAAGTTTCTAGGCAAGCCTCTAGTGATAAGATTAACAGTTCTAAGGTTGCGGATCATGTCAATATACTCATCAAGGGTAGGATGCAAATGATCAACATGAGGTGCACAAGGGCTAGCAATGTACTTGTTCAAATGATATTCATTGAAAATTTCAAGCATTTCATTTTTCCACTCATGAAAATATTCTCCATCAAGAATAGGCACTCTACGTCTAAGACTCCCCAAAGTAGACTCATACATCTTCCTCCAATGGTGCTTAAACCAAAGCAATGGAGACCAAAGCTCTGATACCAATTGAAAGGACCGAGAAGAGGTGTCTAGAGGTGGGGTGTGATTAGACACTAGGTGCTAAAAGTTGCAGTTTTTAGTTTTCTTAAGTTGAAGTGGAGTTTAGGCACAAGTTTAACACACACAATACATATCAAGCAAGCATGCAAAGAGTATATGAGCAGCGGAAAGTGAAGCATGCAACTTGCAAGAAGTAAAGGGAAGGGTTTGGAAGATTCAAACGCAATTGGAGACACGGATATTTTTGTCGTGGTTCCTATAGGTGGTGCTATCGTACATCCACGTTGATGTAGACTTCAACCCACGAAGGGTAACGATTGCGCGAGTCCACGGAGGGCTCCACCCACGAAGGGTCCACGAAGAAGCAACCTTGTCTATCCCACCATGGCCATCGCCCACGAAGGACTTGCCTCACTAACAGAAGATCTTCATGAACTAGGCGATCTCCTTTCCCTTACAAACTCCTTGGTTCAACTCCACAATCTTGTCGGAGGATCCCAAGTGACACCTAGCCAATCTAGGAGACACCACTCTCCAAGAAGTAACAAATGGTGTGTTGATGATGAACTCCTTGCTCTTGTCCTTCAAATGATAGTCTCCCCAACACTCAACTCTCTCCCACAGGATTTGGATTTGGTGGAAAGAAGATTTGTGTGGAAAGCAACTTGGGGGAGGCTAGAGATCAAGATTCATATGGTAGAAATGGAATATCTTGGTCTCAACACAAGTGTAGGTGGTTCTCTCTCAGAAAATATAGGTTGGAAGTGTAGGTTTGTTCTGATGGCTCTCTCCACGAATGAAGAAGAGGTGGAGGGGTATATATAGCCTCCACACAAAATCTAACCGTTACACATAACTTTCCAAACTCGGTGGGACCGAATGGTTAAACTCGGTCTGACCGATGTAGCAAAGCTAGTGACTGTTAGGGTTTTCGGTGGGACTGACATGCAACTCGGTAGGACCGATATGATTAGAGTTAGAGCATAACGTAATCTCGGTGAGACCGATTACACAAACTCGGTGAGACCGATTTTGGTAATAAGCTAACCAGAGAGTTGGTCAAGTAAACTCGGTGGGACCGATCGCTCATTTCGGTGAGACCGAAACGTTACAAAAGGGAACCAAAGAGTTTACATTGCAATCTCATTGGAACTGATCGCAATTCTCGGTGAGACCGAAAGTATTGCAATAGGCAACAGAGAGTTTGCAATCCCATCTCGGTGAGACCGAGATCCCTATCGGTGAGACCGATTTGCCTAGGGTTTGTGGCAGTGGCTAAGACATTTGAAACTCGGTGGCGCCGGATAGAAAGAATCGGTGGGGCCGAGTTTGACTTTTGGTTTAGGTCATATGTGGATGTGAGAAAGTAGTTGAGGGCTTTGGAGCATATCACTAAGCATTTGAGCAAGAGCCTCATTAAGCAACACCTCATCCCTCCTTGATAGTATTGGCTTTTCCTATGGACTCAATGTGATCTTGGATCACTAAAATGGAAAATGTAGAGTCTTGAGCTTTGAGCTTGAGCCAATCCTTTGTCCTTAGCATTTTGAAGGGGTTCCACATCCTCTAGCCCATGCCACTTCACTGTTGAACTTATCTGAAACATATTAGATAAAAATGTTAGTCCAACAAGAGATATGTTGACATTAGTTACCAAAACCACCTAGGGAGCACTTGTGCTTTCAATCTCCCCCTTTTTGGTAATTGGTGACAACATACATCAAAGGTTTAGATCAAGATATTAAGAGTAGTAAGTAAAGCTTTGGAAAGACATGTAACATGCATAGGCTCCCCCTACATGTATGCAATTCTCTGACTATGGAATATAGAAGCATGTGAATGCATAAACATGACAGAGTAAGCAATGTGTTACATGTATCTTGGCTATATGCTTCAGAGCAAATTATGAAAATATGAGAAATGTACCTTCATGCTCATGAGTCCTTCTTGCAAACAGTATGTACATCAGTAAGAAATTCTCATTCACATGACTGTGATGCATATACTTACCTTGTCGTCTTGAGTTGGCTTAGGATGTGATGAACCTGCATAAACAAGGTTAGATAACACAGATACACCTACTGGCCAGAGCAAACAAGAGAGACCACAAGAATACCAAGACTGGGATGACATGTAGAGTAAGTACTAAGTACCACATTGGATATAGACATGTCCCCAAAGGTAAAGATGTGCAATAAATTCATTTCCTTCCCTTAGATGTCTTGCTCCCCCTGAGTCTAACATGGGATATTGGGAGAAGATAGGGAACAGAAAACCGGAGCAAAATCAGAGCTCAAAGGAAATAAACAGAGCTAATGCAATTGAGCAAATATGAACATGTCTTTCCCCTCTTGAAGACATGTGACTTCTCTCCTCTTGAACACCAGGCATCTGGGGTCTCTTTCTTCCCTAGAGTATTCTCTCCCCCTATAGATATGATTAGGCTTTGATGTGATGGTCTCTCTCTCCCCCTTTGACATCAATTCCCATGAAGGGTTCTTCTGGATTTTTGTCATGATGGGTTTGGTCCTCGAGTCACAGAACAAAGCAGAAAGTTGAGTAGGATGTTGGTCGAGGAAAAGATTCATTGAGTGGAGCTGGATTAAAAAGAATTCAGAAACAAGTGGCAAGATGTTTGTCCTACAGTGAGATCGGTAGCACCGAGTTTGGTGCTTCCGTGGCACAGAAAGGGTTCGGTTGGACCGAAGTAAAAGTTCCGATGTGACCAAGTTCATTGCAGAGAAAACACTTGTCACCTCATCTCACTAGACAAGTAAGATCTCACAAGGATTTGCAAGGAATTTAATGCAGAAAATGCATAACAGAAAAAGAAAGAGAAGAGACTAAAAATAATCTAGATGAAGTTGAAGAGGGAAACAAATATGCATGAGACAAATGCAAGAGCACAGAAAAGAACACAAGAGAACTTCATCTAGAATTGAGCGGTGGCAAAGTCACCTATGTTATTGACTTAGGAGTCAAGTGAGATCACTTGATCTTTGGTCATACTCATTGTTTAAGCTCAAAATGGGGTTACCATTTTTCGTCAAAGCATCTTGATGTATTCACATCTTGTTGAGTTGCTTTATCCCATGACTTGGAGTAAAGCTTCTCTAAGATGGAATGACATACCTTGGGTGGTGGTGTTGATCATGATCATGTAGTTGAACTTGTGTGGGTTGCTCAAGGTTGATGTAGCTCATCAAGAGTTGGGAGCACCACTTGGAGTTTGAGTTCATCTACCTGCATGGGTTAGTTCTTGCAAGGAAGAGCACTTGTGTATCCAAAATGTCAATCATGATAGAATTTGTTAAAGGATATGTTTGAATGGTTGCGTGCTTCCTTGTCTTCATCCACCATTGTGTAGTGACTTAGTGATATAAAAATTGCTCAGGATGTGAGTGAGGTTCAATCTCATAGATTTCGATTCATCCAAGCACCTACACGAGTTAGATAGCATGCAAGGTGCAAATATATCCAAGACATAAGATAGTCAACATAAGAGAAATATCAAGGATTAGTGATGTCTACTACACAACCTTCTTCTTGTAGACGTTGTTGGGCCTCCAAGTGCAGAGGTTTGTAGGACAGTAGCAAATTTCCCTCAAGTTGATGACCTAAGGTTTATCAATCCGTAGGAGGCATAGGATGAAGATGGTCTCTCTCAAGCAACCCTGCAACCAAATAACAAACAGTCTCTTGTGTCCCCAACACACCCAATACAATGGTAAATTGTATAGGTGCACTAGTTCAGCGAAGAGATGGTGATACAAGTGGTATATGGATAATAGATAAAGGTATTTGTAATCTGAAATTATAAAAACAGCAAGATAACAAGTGATAAAAGTGAGCGTAAATGGTATTGCAATGCTAGGAAAGAAGGCCTAGGGTTCATACTTTCACTAGTGTAAGTTCCCTCAACAATACTAACATAATTGGATCATAAAACTACCCCTCAACATGCAACAAAGAGTCACTCCAAAGTCACTAATAGCGGAGAACGAACGAATAGATTATGGTAGGGTACGAAACCACCTCAAAGTTATTCTTTCCAATCAATCCGTTGGGCTATTCCTATAAGTGTCACAAACAGCCCTAGAGTTCGTACTAGAATAACACCTTAAGATACAAAACAACCAAAACCCTAATGTCACCTAGATACTCCAATGTCACCTCAAGTATCCGTGGGCATGATTATACGATATGCATGACACAATCTCAGATTCATCTATTCAACCAACACAAAGGACCTCAAAGAGTGCCCCAAAGTTTCTACCAGAGAATGACGACGAAAACATGTGCCAACCCCTATGCATAGGTTCATGGGAGGAACCCACAAGTTGATCACCAAAATATACATCATGTGAATCACGTGGCATCCCATTGTCACCACAGATACGCATGTCAAGACACACATCAAGTGTTCTCAAATCTTTAAAGACTCAATCCGCTAAGATAACTCCAAAGGGAAAACTCAATTCATTACAAGAGAGAAGAGGGGGAGGAGAAACATAGGATCCAACTATAATAGCAAAGCTCGCGATACATCAAGATCGTATCACCTCAAGAACACGAGAGAGAGATAGAGATAGAGAGAGAGAGAGATCAAACACATAGCTACAGGTACATACCCTCAGCCCCAAGGTTGAAATACTCCCTCCTCATCATGGAGAGCACCGGGATGATGAAGATTGGCACCGGAGATGGATTGTGTAACGCCTCGAGACCGATGTGCCAGGTATCCTCCGCTTATTTGCTATTGTTCGATTGTTATTTGCTTGCGTGTTGCATCTTATCATGTCATCATGTGCATTGCATCATCATGTTTTCAAAACTTGCATCCGTCCGGGTCTCCCAGTTCTCTCCATTGTCCGTTCTGAGCCCAGACACACTTGCACGCACCCGTGGCATGTCCGAAATATTATTTTATAAGTGGCCGGAAAATGTTCTCGGAATAGGATGAGAGTTGACGTGTGGTCTTATTATAGTGTAGATAGACCGCCTGTCAAGTTTCATCGCATCCGGAGATCATTTGATAGCCCAAACGTTAAACTATAGCGGCAGTATAGCCGGTCAAACGTCGGACGTTTTCGGTCTCCGGAAACATTTGCCGGGTTGCTTTCCCCCTCTCTCTTCTCAGCCCACCTAGTCCATCCTCTTTCCCCTCTTCGCTTCCGGAGTTGTCCGATGCGATCGCACAGTCTGAAACCCTCTCTGCTCAGTGCATCAAACCCCCTAGCGCGCGCGTCCGAAAAGCTGTCCCGGACCCGACCCGGACAGTCGTCACCGTTGGATCCGGATCATCCCCGAACATCTACAAAACGTCTCCGTTTTGTTTATTGGGCTTCCTAACCTAGTTTTTCTTGAACCGCCCGATTTTGATCGGAGGGTCCAAATCTACCCTAAACTCCCCTCTTTCCATATATATACAACCCCTAGTCTAATTTGAGACAAAACCATAAAACCTAGGGGATGTCCCATCCATTCCGTGTCCGCCGCCGCCACCAACTCACAAGCTACCTTGGGATCCTCTCATTCTCCCCTGCCCAATCCATCGATCCCCACCAACCAGAGCCTCCCATGGCTCCCTTCGAATCCATCCCCTCCTCGATCCACCTCGCGAGCAGCACTCATCCGCTGCGCTCTGGCTCCTCCTGAGCAAGGGCCTCGCGCTCCTGGGGCCTGCACCCTTTCGCTCCAGAAGAAGAGGAGCTTACCGAGCTTCTCCTCAACCCCACCGGCCGACGTAGCCATGACCGAGGCCACCGGAGCAAGCCATCGCCGGCTACCTGCGGAATCTCGTGTCCCCTCTCTACCCTCCTTCCCTGTTCATCCCTTTTCTTCCTTCGGTCTCAGATCTCTCTCTTTTCTCTCTTTCCACAGGAACACCAGGACGCCATGAGCGCCGCCCCTACCGAGCTCGACGACCACTACCTGCAGACATCCCCACCATTCCCAGCGTTGCCTACTCCCGCTGGCGACCGCAGGTTCGCCTTAGGCTGTCGTGTCCCTGCCATCTCCCTGTCGTCTCTCCCTTCTTCCCTTCCATGTTTCCCCTCTGATTTATATCTATGTCTTTTTCTTCAGGCAATAGCTGCAGCCATGGCCTTGTAGCATGTTCCCCTGCTCGGGGAACCGATCCGCACCTCCCCTAGCAGGATCTGAACCCAGGCGCCTTCCCGCGCCCATCCCATTGTTCCCCACGCTCGCTGGAGCCCTCGGCGCCACCGTGCCTGCTTCATGTCGAGCAGAGGAGGACGGCACCTCTGTCTCGAGCCGTTCGAGCCCACGCCGCGCCTGTTGACCGCTCGCTGACCGCGCTTGGGCCTGTCTCGCGCGCCAGACCGAGCTCCTCTTGGCCAGATCCAGCGGGCCTTGGCCCATGGTGGGTTGCCCTGCGCCCCTTCTTCCCTCCCTCCATTTGGGCTAGGCTAGCTGTTTTGGCCCGTTTCACGTTTTTTTTCCATAGTATGAATTTCCTATTTATTCCAGAGGTGGCAGTTTTACAGAATAACCCATAAGCTCCATGCTTATTGTAACTCTCAAACCGTGCATCACATGTAAATAACTTATATATGAAAAATGCTTAAAATTGTGTCTAGTTTCATAATATGTCACTTTCACCCATGTTTAAAATGTTTAAAATGTTTAAAATGTTGTCTGTTTTCATTTGCTTAAATAACTTGCTAAAACGGTTTAATTCATAACTATTTAACCGTAGCTCCGAATTAAATAAATTATATATGTAAATGGGGTAGAAAAATGCCTAGTTTAACATGGTGTACTTTTTTTGCATGTTTAACAACCTAAAATTGTGTTTAGGCAGAACAGTACCAAATCTATAATATGCATATGGGGATTTACTGGAATTGTTGTTCGTTGCTTCCGGCCTCATTTAAACTTGACTACATAGGTAGTTTTATTTTGCTTCACCCTCTTGCCATGTTTAACAACATTTAATATTGTTGAGTTCCTAACCGAGAGTGAACTAACTAACTTGAATGTGGTGTTTCGTCAATATGCAACGGAGTTGCATGTTGAGCTCCACTTATTTTGTTGGATTGTTTGTGCATTTTGCCATGCCATGCCTCATTAAACCGGACATGCATCATACTTGATTGTGCATCATGCCTTGTTTATGTGATGGTTGTTTACTTTGTTATTTGCTTCTTTCCAGTGTTACTTCTTCGGGTTGGTTTCGATAACTTCATGGAATCGTTCTTCTTCCTTGCGGGATTTCAGGCAAGATGACCATACCCTCGAAATCACTTCTATCTTTGCTTGCTAGTTGCTCGCTCTTTTTCTATGCCTATGCTACAATACCTACCACTTGCTTATCATGCCTCCCATATTGTTAAGCCAAGCCTCTAACCCACCTTGTCCTAGCAAACCGTTGTTTGGCTATGTTACCGCTTTGCTCAGCGCCTCTTATAGCGTTGTTTGTTGTAGGTGAAGGTTGAAGTTTGTTCCTTGTTGGAACATGGAGATGTTGTTCCTTGTTGGAACATGTTTACTTGTTGGGATATCACAAATCTCTTATTTAATTAATGCATCTATATACTTGGTAAAGGGTGGAAGGGTCGGCCTTATGCCTGGTGTTTTGTTCCACTCTTGCCGCCCTAGTTTCCGTCATATCGGTGTTATGTTCCCGGATTTTGCGTTCCTTACGCGGTTAGGTTATAATGGGAGCCCCTTGACAGTTCGCTTTGAATAAAACTCCTCCAGCAAGGCCCAACCTTGGTTTTACCATTCGCCACCTAGCCTTTTCTTTTCCCTTGGGAGTCGCGCTCTCGAGGGTCATCATTATTTTAACCCCCCCAGGCCTGTGCTCCTCTGAGTGTTGGTCCACCTTGTCAGCCGCCGGTGGCCACCAGGGGCAACTCTGGGCTGGCCTACCGGAAGTTTGGACAATCCGGTGTGCACTGAAAACGAGATATGTGCAGCTCCTATCAGGATTTGTCGGCACATTCGGGTGGCTTTGCTGGTCTTGTTTTACCATTGTCAAAATGTCTTGTAACCTGGATGCCGAGTCTGATCGGAATGTCTTGGGAGAAGGAATATCCTTCGTTGACCGTGAGAGCTTGGGATGGGCTAAGTTGGGACACCCCTGTAGGGTTTTGAACTTTCTAAAGCCGTGCCCGCGGTTATGGGCAGATGGGAATTTGTTAATGTCCGGTTGTAGAAAACCTGAAGTTGATCTTAATTAAAATGCACCAACCGCGTGTGTTACCATGATGGTCTCTTCTCAGTAAAGTCCGGGAAGTGAACACGGTGTTGGAGTTATGTTTGACGTAGGTTGTTCTAGGATCACTTCTTGATCATAGTTTCTCAATCGTGCTTTGCCTTCTCTTCTCGCTCTCATTTGCGTATGTTTAGCCACCATATATGCTAGTCGCTTGCTGCAGCTCCACCTCATACCTTTACCTTACCCATAAGCTTAAATAGTCTTGATCGCGAGGGTGTGAGATTGCTGAGTCCCCGTGACTCACAGATACTTCCAAAACCAGCTTGCAGGTGCCGATGAGTCCGTGCAGATGACGCAACCAAGCTCAGGAGGAGCTTGATGACGATCTTGTCCTTTATGTTGTTTAGTTCTAGTTGATCAGTAGTGGAGCCCAGTTGGGGTCGATCGGGGATCTGTGTAGCATTTGGGGTAGTCTTCTTCTATTTTGGTTCCGTAGTTGGACCTTGATTGTATCTGGTTGTTGTAATGTTTTATTCATGTATTTGTGTTAGGTGGCGATTATAAGCCAACTATGTATCTCTTCCCTTATGTATTACATGGGTTGTGTGAAGATTACCTCACTTGCGACATTGCTTTCAATGCGGTTATGCCTCTAAGTCGTGCTTCGACACGTGGGAGATATAGCCGCATCGAGGGCGTTACAAGTTGGTATCAGAGCCTTCCCCGACCTTAGGAGCCCCCTACTTGATCGAATCGCTGGTGTTATTGAGTCTAGAAATGTTTTGAGTCATTTAGGATTATATATATCGGAGAGTTAGGAATTCTTTTTACTCCTCAGTCCCTTCGTCGCTCTGGTGAGGCATCCTGATGTAGAATTTTGACTCTTCTCTTCTCAAATTTCACTAAAAAAAATTTTAGGATCACGCGGGTATCTTGGAATCGTTCCAATCGAATTGTGACGAGAACATTGTTCTTGGTGCCTCCTGTCATTTAGGGGTTGTGGCAGTGTCCCGTGGAGTTGAGCTCCGAGGTGTTGTCGTCACAATTTTATCGTTGCTGTTCTGGAATACCTGAGTTTAGTTTTGCCGACATCGAAAATCTCTTTTATGCAGTTGTTGGTGAGATAACCTCGACGCCACCCAGTACTGGGCGGGAGCTCGGGAGTATTGCCATAACTTGTATAATGGATGCTTTTTGAAGGTTGAGGTAGACGATTTCCGAAGGCTTCTTGGTTATGTGTTGAAGGATGGATACAGCTGGATGTAGGATTTGCTAGTTTTGGGTGAGATATTATGCTTCCCCTGTATCCCCAACACCTGATTGCATAACTGGGAAAATTTCGGGAGTTTGTAAGTGGGAATTCAAGTAGCTCTTAGGATATCTTTCCGACGGATGTGTGATATGAAATTGGGGTTCGACGTCTAGTGGTCCGCCTATTCACGGTTGGTTTTATAGTGGTCTCGTTGTGTCTTAAAGAGTCCTTGGCTATGCCGACTCGGGGACGCTTCGTATGTCATGTGCACTGCCTTGTACATGATGATGCTATACGATCGAGCCCATGTAGGCCCCACCACGAAAACTTCAGACGAAATCTCTATCATATGTTTGTTCTGGCTTATTTTGCAAGCCAATCCTTTGTTTTGTTTTGAGTTGTGGGATTCGAGTCGCTTCAAAATCAAATGTTGATTCCATACCTTTTCCTAAGCGGTGTTCTCATGTGAATACCAATCCTTCTTGATAATCGAGATTGTCATCTCAATCCTTTTCACCGGCGTGTTTCTTTTCATGTGGATCCAATCATTTCAACATTTCCAAGATCAATTATCAGTTCTTCTCAACGGTGTTTGCTTCATTCATTCCAAGTTGCCTTTGTTTTCCCACCCAGCCACCCCTTTTCTTCAAGGACTCGGATTTCTTAATCAAGTATCCATCTTATTGATGCGAGGCCTCTTCATTACTTTTCCGTCAATGTTCTTATCTGGAGATTCTCATGAAGATTCTAATGGAGCTTCAAGATCATCATTCTCGGTTTTCTTTCTTCTTCGGTGGATTCAATTCAAGCTTTTGGTGTTGATCATATCCCTTTTCCTTGTTTCAAATGTTTTCTCATGCCGTTGCACCTCATAATCATCCACCTCTCGCTATTCATTTGTTTCGGAGTGCTGAAGATATTTCGAAGATTTGTGTTTTCACTTTGCATCCGTTCAAGCTATTTCGAGGTCCTATCTTATTCAAGCCATTTAATTCAACAGGTGCAATCTCTCCTTCAAATCGTTCTACGGTGTATCTTTTGAGTGGGCCCTAACCCATAGGTCTTTTTCCAGGATCTTACTTGACTCTTCTTATTTTCCTGGAGCTATCCTAAATTCTTGTCAAAGTTTGACGTAAGTATGAATTTTCATCAGTCAAATGCCTTTCTCCAAGATCTTTCAAATTTTGTTCATTGTTGGTTCAACCTTTCTAATTTTTCATTCCGGAGTGCTTCAACAATTCATGGTGGTGTTTCAGTCGTCATTCTCGGATTTTGAAGACCGAAGAGGAATTTTTCTCTCAATCTTGCTCTTTTCTCTTCAAGATTCGTGATTCTAGCTTTATGCCATTCTATCGTAATTATTTTCGGTTGTGAGAACTCTTTTCACCCTTCCGGAGCAATTGAGGAGTCTTATCAGTTTGATTATCTGGAGCCCATCATCTCAGAGTTATTCATTCCAGCTTTCAGCTCTCATACTCTAAATCATACCGCTGCTTAAATCAAGGATTCTCTAATCAGCTCGTAATCTCTTCGTTTTCATGGATCTAAATCTCTCAAGTATCTTCATTCTTTATATAATTCTTCCCGGTGTTTCTTTATCTTTACTTCATTCATAACCAATTCTTACGGTGGTTCGTTCAAGATTTCTCTTCCATATCAATTCATTCGTGGTTTCAATTCTACCGGTGGTTCGTTGAAGACCTTCTCAAGTTTGCGCTATATCTATCGTAATCTTTCTACGAGGATAAGTAGTATGTCAAATCCGTTTCTTGTCAGCAATTAAATTTTTGAAGGATACGCATAACATAATTCTTATTCTTGTTCCATCCAAGTGATTAATTCCTTATTCCCGAGCCTCATCAAATTCTTGATTCCTTTTGTTCATCTTTCTTTTCCGGAGTTCCAAGTTTCCATGTTATCCCGTCTCAAAGATTCACCCAATCTTTGCAAGGATTCACCTTGTGTTTTCAACTTCTCTTTCCTTTCGTTATCCTCTCATTTACCGGAGTTCTTCATGAAGGCCCTACATGGTGGTCCATAAAGGACTTAATTCGTTCTCGAAGCATTCATGAACTTTCTTTTCAGAGGAGCTCAAGTTTTCTTCATTTTGTAATCCGGAGTGCAATTCTTTCTTCCGTATCATTGGAGGTGTTATTATGTCATTCTTGATAATTGAGTTCATGTTTCATGATTCACATGTTGTTAAGAATGAGATATTTTAAATCCATCAATCTCGTCATTGGAGTTATCTAGAGTTATATTTCACCTAAAGCTTTTCCTAAGGATTAAATGCTATTAATGGTGATAATATATGATCCAAGTTCTTCATCTATCCTTCCCGATGAAATTAGTTTCTCGTCTCCTTGTTGATATCAATCCAAGCTATTATTTTTCGTCAGTGGCAGAATTTCACCTCATAATTTGAGATGTATGCCATAAGACCATATCAAGCGTATTCTTTTCGTTGTTGGTGTTCCAACAACTCCGTTCGACCCTTCTCCTAAAGATGCCTTTTCAAACTCTTTTGTTGCAGAAGTTGGCATTTTCTTCTCCATTCTTTTATTTCAATCATCTATCTTCTATTTCTCTCTCCCGGAGGAATTGTGTTGCTGCTCTCTTCAAACCTTCTACTTGTCCTTGTCATGCTTATCCTTTTAACCGGAGTGTTGTGCCCCTTTGCTCAAGCTCTTTCATTTTTATCAAGTCTTTCATCTCTTTTCAACCGAAGTGCTGTCCGAATTTGTAATTCCTTGTTTCCTCTTCCCCTACCGGAGTGCTTTCAACTTCATTTATCTCCGTTGTATTCTTTTCTCGATATGGCTTAAACTTTTCAAGGTTCTTTGGTTTCACTCATTTGTCAAAGGAGAAACTTAGTTTTACCTCTCCTCTTTCTTTTCCATTGTCCCTCCGGTGCCATTCTAGATCTCGGGACGAGATCCTCTCGTAGTGGTGGAGTGTTGTAATGCCCCGATACCGATGTGCCAGGTGTCCTCCGCTTATTTGCTGTTGTTGGCTTGTTATTTGCTTGCGTGTTGCATCTTATAATGTCATCATGTGCATTGCATCATCATGTTTTCAAAACTTGCATCCGTCCGGGTCTCCCAGTTCTCTCCGTTGTCCGTTCTGAGCCCAGACACACTTGCACGCGCCCGTGGCATGTCCGAAATATTATTTTATAAGTGGCCGGAAAATGTTCTCGGAATAGGATGAGAGTTGACGTGTGGTCTTATTATAGTGTAGATAGACCGCCTGTCAAGTTTCATCGCATTCGTAGATCGTTTGATAGCCCAACCGTTAAACTATAGCGGCAGTATAGCCGGTCAAACATCGGACGTTTCCGGTGTCCGGAAATAGTTGCCGGGTTGCTTTCCCCCTCTCTCTTCTCAGCCCACCTAGTCCATCCTCTTTCCCCTCTTCGCTTCCGGAGTTGTCTGATGCGATCGCACGGTCCGAAACCCTCTTTGCTCAGTGCATCAAACCCCCTAGCGCGCATCCGAAAAGCTGTCCCGGACCCGACCCGGACAGTCGTCACCGTTGGATCCGGATCATCCCCAAACATCTACAAAACGTCTCCATTTTGTTTATTGGGCTTCCTAACCTAGTTTTTCTTGAACCGCCCGATTTTGATCGGAGGGTCCAAATCTACCCTAAACTCCCCTCTTTCCATATATATAGAACCCCTAGTCTAATTTGAGACAAAACCCTAAAACCTAGGGGATGTCCCATCCATTTCGTGTCCGCCGCCGCCACCAACTCACAAGCTATCTCGGGATCCTCTCATTCTCCCCTGCCCAATCCATCAATCCCCACCAACCAGAGCCTCCCATGGCTCCCTTCGAATCCATCCCCTCCTCGATCCACCTCGCGAGCAGCACTCATCCGCCGCGCCTCTGGCTCCTCCTGAGCAAGGGCCTCGCGCTCCTGGGGCCTGCACCCGCTCGCTCCAGAAGAAGAGGAGCTTACCGAGCTTCTCCTCAACCCCACCACCCGACGTGGCCAAGACCAAGGCCACCGGAGCAAGCCGTCGCCGGCTACCAGCGGAATCCCGTGTCCCCTCTCTACCCTCCTTCCATGTTCATCTCTTTATTTCCTTCGGTCTCAGATCTCTCTCTTTTCTCTATTTCCATAGGAACACCATGAGGCCGTGGGCGCCGCCCCTACCGAGCTGCTCGACCACTACCTGCAGACATCCCCACTGTTCCCAGCGCTGCCTACTCCCGCCGGCGACCGCAGGTTCGCCTTAGGCTGTCGTGTCCCTGCCATCTCCCTGTCGTCTCTCCCTTCTTCCCGTCCGTGTTTCCCCTCTAATTTATATCTCTATCTTTTTCTTTAGGAAACAGCTGCAGCCATGGCCTTGTAGCACGTTCCCCTGCTAGGGGAACCGATCCGCACCTCCCCTAGCAGGATCTGGACCCAGGCGCCTTCCCGCGCCCATCCCGTTGTTCCCCACGCTCGCTGGAGCCCTCGGCGCCGCCGTGCCTGCTTCCTGTCGAGCAGAGGAGGACGGCGCCTCTGTCTCGAGCCGTTCGATCCCATGCCGCGCCTGTTGACCGCTCGCTGACCGCGCTTGGGCCTGTCTCGCGCACTAGACCCAGCTCCTCTTGGCCAGATCCAGCGGTCCTTCGCCCATGGTGGGTTGCCCTGCGCCCCTCCTTCCCCCCCTCCATTTGGGCTAGGCTAGCTGTTTTGGCCCGTTTCACATTTTTTTTCCACAGGACGAATTTCCTATTTATTCTAGAGTTGGCAGTTTTACAGAATAACCCCTAAGCTCCATGCTTATTGTAACTCTCAAACCGTGCATCACATGTAAATAACTTACATATGAAAAATGCTTAAAATTGTGTCTAGTTTCATAATATGTCACTTTCACCCATGTTTAAAATGTTTGAAATGTTGTCTATTTTAATTTGCTTAAATAACTTGCTAAAACGGTTTAATTCATAACTATTTAATCGTAGCTCCGAATTAAATAAATTATATATGTAAATGGGGTAGAAAAATGCCTAGTTTAAAATGGTGTACTTGTTTTGCATGTTTAACAACCCTAGAATTGTGTTTAGGGTAGAACAGTACCAAATCTATAATATGCATATGGGGATTTATCGGAATTGTTGTTCGTTGCTTCTGGCCTCATTTAAACTTGACTAGATAGGTAGTTTTATTTTGCTTCACCCTCTTGCCATGTTTAAGAACATTTAATATTGTTGAGTACCTAACCGAGAGTGAACTAAATAACTTGAATGTGGTGTTTCGTCAATATGCAACGGAGTTGCATGTTGAGCTCCACTTAATTTGTAGGATTGTTTGTGCATTTTGCCATGCCATGCCTCATTAAACAGGACATGCATCATACTGGATTGTGCATCATGCCTTGTTTATGTGATGGTTGTTTACTTTGTTATTTGCTTCTTTACGGTGTTACTTCTTTGGGTTAGTTCCGATAATGTCGTGTTGTGAGGATTCGTTCGACTACGTCCGTTTGTCTTCATCATGGACTCGTTCTTCTTCCTTGCGGGATTTCAGGCAAGATGACCATACCCTCGAAATCACTTCTATCTTTGCTTGGTAGTTGCTCTCTCTTTTTCTATGCCTATGCTGCGATACCTACCACTTGCTTATCTTGCCTCCCATATTGTTAAGCCAAGCCTCTAACCCACCTTGTCCTAGCAAACCGTTGTTTGGCTATGTTACCGCTTTCCTCAGGCCCTCTTATAGCGTTGTTAGTTGCAGGTGAAGGTTGAAGTTTGTTCCTTGTTGGAACATGGAGATGTTGTTCCTTGTTGGAACATGTTTACTTGTTGGGATATCACAAATCTCTTATTTAATTAATGCATCTATATACTTGGTAAAGGGTGGAAGGCTCGGCCTTATGCCTGGTGTTTTGTTCCACTCTTGCCGCCCTAGTTTCCGTCGTATCGGTGTTATGTTCCCGGATTTTGCGTTCCTTACGCGGTTGGATTATAATTGGAGCCCCTTGACAGTTCGCTTTGAATAAAACTCCTCCAGCAAGGCCCAACCTTGGATTTACCATTCGCCACCTAGCCTTTTCTTTTCCCTTGGGAGTCGCGCTCTCGAGGGTCATCATTATTTTAACCCCCCCGGGCCAGTGCTCCTCTGAGTGTTGGTCCACCTTGTCAGCCGCCGGTGGCCACCAGGGGCAACTCTTGGCTAGCCTACCGGAAGTTTGGACAATCCGGTGTGCCCTGAGAACGAGATATGTGCAGCTCCTATCAGAATTTGTCGGCACATTCGGGTGGCTTGCTGGTCTTGTTTTACCATTGTCGAAATGTCTTGTAACCTGGATGCCGAGTCTGATCGGAATGTCTTGGGAGAAGGAATATCCTTCGTTGACCGTGAGAGCTTGTGATGGGCTAAGCTGGGACACCCTGCAGGGTTTTGAACTTTCGAAAGCCGTGCCTGCGGTTATGGGCAGATGGGAATTTGTTAATGTCCGGTTGTAGAAAACCTGAAGTTGATCTTAATTAAAATGCACCAACCGCGTGTGTTCCCGTGATGGTCTCTTCTCGGCGGAGTCCGGGAAGTGAACACAGTGTTGGAGTTATGTTTGACGTAGGTTGTTCTAGGATCACTTCTTGATCATAGTTTCTCGATCGTGCTTTGCCTTCTCTTCTCGCTCTCATTTGCGTATGTTTAGCCACCATATATGCTAGTCGCTTGCTGCAGTTCCACCTCATACCTTTACCTTACCCATAAGCATAAATAGTCTTGATCGCGAGGGTGTGAGATTGCTGAGTCCCCGTGACTCACAGATACTTCCAAAACCAGCGTGCAGGTGCCGATGAGTCCGTGCAGATGACGCAACCAAGCTCAGGAGGAGCTCGATGAAGATCTTGTCCTTTATGTTGTTTCGTTCTAGTTGATCAGTAGTGGAGCCCAGTTGGGGTCGATCGGGGATCTGTGTAGAATTTGGGGTAGTCTTCTTTTATTTTGGTTCCGTAGTCGGACCTTGATTGTATCTGGTTGTTGTAATGCTTTATTCATGTATTTGTGTGAAGTGGCGATTGTAAGCCAACTATGTATCTCTTCCCTTATGTATTACATGGGTTGTGTGAAGATTACCTCACTTGCGACATTGCTTTCAATGCGGTTATGCCTCTAAGTCGTGCTTCGACACGTGGGAGATATTGCCGCATCGAGGGCGTTACAAGTTGGTATCAGAGCCTTCCCCGACCTTAGGAGCCCCCTGCTTGATCGAATCGCTGGCGTTATTGAGTCTAGAAATGTTTTGAGTCATTTAGGATTATATATATCGGAGAGTTAGGAATTCTTTTTACTCCTTAGTCCCTTCGTCGCTCTGGTGAGGCATCCTGACGTAGAGTTTTGACTCTTCTCTTCTCAAATTTAACTAAAAAAAATTTAGGATCACGCGGGTATCTTGGAATCGTTCCTATCGATTTGTGACGAGAACATTGTTCTTGGTGCCTTATGTCATTTAGGGGTTGTGGCAGTGTCCCGGGGAGTTGAGCTCCAAGGTGTTGTCGTCACAATTTTATCGTTGCAGTTCTAGAATACCTGAGTTTAGTTTCGCCGACATCGAAAATCTCTTTTATGTAGTTGTTGGTGAGATAACCTCGACGCCACACAGTACTGGGGCGGGAGTTCCGGAGTATTGCCATAACTTGTATAACGGACGCTTTTCGAAGGTTGAGGTAGACAATTTCCGAAGGCTTCTTGGTTATGTGTTGAAGGATGGATACAGCTGGATGTAGGATTTGCTAGTTTTGGGTGAGATATTATGCTTCCCCTGTATCCCCAACACCTGATTGCATAACTGGGAAAATTTCGGGAGTTTGTAAGTGGGAATTCAAGTAGCTCTTAGGGTATCCTTCCGATGGATGTGTGATATGAAATTGGGGTTCGACGTCTAGTGGTCCGCCTATTCACGGTTGGTTTTATAGTGGTCTCGTTGTGTCTTAAAGAGTCCTTGGCTATGCCGACTCGGGGATGCTTCGTATGTCATGTGCATTGCCTTGTACATGATGATACTGTACGATCGAGCCCGTGTAGGCCCCACCACGAAAACTTCAGACGATATCTCTATCATATGTTTGTTATGGCTTATTTTGCAAGCCAATCCTTTGTTTTGTTTTGAGTTGTGGGATTCGAGTCGCTTCGAAGTCAAATGTTGATTCCATACCTTTTCCTAAGCGGTATTCTCATGTGAATACCAATCCTTCTTGATAATCGAGATTGTCATCTCAATCCTTTTCTCCGGCGTGTTTCTTTTCAAGTGGATCCGATCATTTCAACATTTCCAAGATCAATTATCAGTTCTTCTCAACGGTGTTTGCTTCATTTGTTCCAAGTTGCCTTTGGTTTCCCACCCACCCACCCCTTTTCTTCAAGGACTCAGATTTCTTAATCGAGTATCCATCCTATTGATGCGAGGACTGTTCATTCCTTTTCCGTCAATGTTCTTATCCGGCGATTCTCATGAAGATTCTAATGGAGATTCAAGCTCATCATTCTCGGTTTTCTTTCTTCTCCGGTGGATTCAATTGAAGCTTTGAAGCTTTTGGTGTTGATCATATCCCTTTTCCTCGTTTCAAATGTTTTCTCATGCCGTTGCACCTCATAATCATCCACCTCTCACTATTCATTTGTTCCGGAGTGCTGAAGATATTTCGAAGATTTGTGTTTTCACTTTGCATCCGTTCAAGCTATTTCGAGGTCCTATCTTATTCAAGCCATTTAATTCAACAGGTGCAATCTCTCCTTCAAATCATTCTACGGTGTATCTTTTGAGTGGGCCCTAACCCATAGGTCTTTTTCCAGGATCTTACTTGACTCTTCTTATTTTCCTGGAGCTATCCTAAATTCTTGTCAAAGTTTGACATAAGTATGAATTTTCATCAGTTAAATGCCTTTCTCCAAGATCTTTCAAATTCTGTTCATTGTTGGTTCAACCTTTCTATTTTTTCATTCCGGAGTGCTTCAACAATTCATGGTGGTGTTTCAGTCATCATTCTCGGATTTTGAAGACCGAAGAGGAATTTTTCTCTCAATCTTGCTCTTTTCTCTTCAAGATTCGTGATTCTAGCTTTATGCCATTCTATCATAATTATTTTCGGTTGTGAGAACTCTTTTCACCCTTCCGGAGCAATTGAGGAGTCTTTTCAGTTTGATTATCCGGAGCCCATCATCTCAGAGTTATTCATTCCAGCTTTCAGCTCTCATACTCTAAATCATACCGCTGCTTAAATCAAGGATTCTCTAATTAGCTCGTAATCTCTTCCTTTTCATGGATCTAAATTCTCTCAAGTATCTTCATATATAATTCTTCCCGGTGTTTCTTTATCTTTACTTCATTCATAACCAATTCTTACGGTGGTTCGTTCAAGATTTCTCTTCCATATCAATTCATTCGTGGTTTCAATTCTACCGGTGGTTCGTTGAAGACCTTCTCAAGTTTGCGCTATATCTATCTTAATCTTTCTACGAGGATAAGTAGTATGTCAAATCCGTTGCTTGTCAGCAATTAAATTGTTGAAGGATACGCATAACATAATTCTTATTCTTGTTCCATCCAAGTGATTAATTCCTTATTCCGAAGCCTCATCAAATTCTTGATTCCTTTTGTTCATCTTTCTTTTCCGGAATTCCAATTTTCCACGTTATCCCGTCTCAAAGATTCACCCAATCTTTGCAAGGATTCACCTTGTGTTTTCAACTTCTCTTTCCTTTCGTTATCCTCTCGTTTACCGGAGTTCTTCATGAAGGCCCTACATGGTGGTCCATAAAGGACTTAATCCGTTCTCGAAGCATTCATGAACTTTCTTTTCAGAGGAGCTCAAGTTTTCTTCATTTTGTAATCCGGAGTGCAATTCTTTCTTCCGTATCATTGGAGGTGTTATTATGTCATTCTTGATAATTGAGTTCATGTTTCATGATTCACATGTTGTTAAGAATGAGATATTTTAAGTCCATCAATCTTGTCATTGGAGTTATCTGGAGTTATATTTCACCTAAAGCTTTTCCTAAGGATTAAATGCTATTAATGGTGATAATATATGATCCAAGTTCTTCATCTATCCTTCCCGGTGAAATTAGTTTCTCGTCTCCTTGTTGATATCAATCCAATCTATTATTTTTCGTCAGTGGCAGAATTTCACCTCATAATTTGAGATGTATTCCATAAGACCATATCAAGCGTATTCTTTTCATTGTTGGTGTTCCAACAACTCCGTTCGACCCTTCTCCTAAAGATGCCTTTTCAAACTCTTTTGTGGCAGAAGTTGGCATTTTCTTCTCCATTCTTTTATTTCAATCATCTATCTTCTATTTCTCTCTCCCGGAGGAATTGTGTTGCTGCTCTCTTCAAACCTTCTTCTTGTCCTTGTCATGCTTATCCTTTTAACCGGAGTGTTGTGCCCCTTTGCTCAAGCTCTTTCATTTTTATCAAGTCTTTCATCTCTTTTCAACCGAAGTGTTGTCCAAATTTGTAATTCCTTGTTTCCTCTTCCCTACCGGAGTGCTTTCAACTTCATTTATCTCCATTGTATTCTTTTCTCGATATGGCTTAACCTTTTCAAGGTTCTTTGGTTTCACTCATTTGTCAAAGGAGCAACTTAGTTTTACCTCTTCTCTTTCTTTTCCGTTGTCCCTCCGGTGCCATTCTAGATCTCGGGACGTGATCCTCTCGTAGTGGTGGAGTGTTGTAACGCCCCGAGACCGATGTGCCAGGTGTCCTCCGCTTATTTGTTGTTGTTGGCTTGTTATTTTCTTGCACGTTGCATCTTATCATGTCATCCTGTGCATTGCATCATCATGTTTTCAAAACTTGCATCCGTCCGGGTCTCCCAGTTCTCTTCGTTGTCCGTTCTAAGCCCAGACACACTTGCACGCGCCCGTGGCATGTCCGAAATATTATTTTATAAGTGGCCGGAAAATGTTCACGGAATAGGATGAGAGTTGACGTGTGGTCTTATTATAGTGTAGATAGACCGCCTGTCAAGTTTTATCATATTCGGAGATCGTTTGATAGCCCAACCGTTAAACTATAGCGGCAGCATAGCCGGTCAAACGTCGGACGTTTCCGGTCTCCGGAAACAGTTGCCGGGTTGCGTTCCCCCTCTCTCTTCTCAGCCCACTTAGTCTATCCTCTTTCCCCTCTTCGCTTCTGGAGTTATCCGATGCGATCGCATGGTTCGAAACCCTCTCTGCTCAGTGCATCAAACCCCCTCGCGCGCGCGTCCGAAAAGCTGTCCCAGACCCGACCCAGACAGTCGTCACCATTGGATCTGGATCATCCCCAAACATCTACAAAACATCTCTGTTTTGTTTACTGGGTTTCCTAACCTTGTTTTTCTTGAACTGCCCGATTTTGATCGGAGGGTCCAAATCTACCCTAAACTCCCCTCTTTCCATATATATAGAACCCCTAGTGTAATTTGAGACAAAACCCTAAAACCTAGGGGATGTCCCATCCATTCCGTGTCCGCCGCCGCCACCAACTCACAAGCTACCTCGGGATCCTCTCATTCTCCCCTGCCCAATCCATCTCCCCACCAACCAAAGCCTCCCATGGCACCCTTCGAATCCATCCCCTCCTCGATCCACCTCGCGAGTAGCACTCATCCGCCGCGCCTCTGGCTCCTCCTGAGCAAGGGCCTCGCGCTCCTGGGGCGTGCACCCTCTCGCTCCAGAAGAAGAGGAGCTTACCGAGCTTCTCCTCAACCCCACCGGCCGACGTGGCCATGACCGAGGCCACCGGAGCAAGCCGTCACCGGCTCCCAGTGGAACCCCGCATCCCCTCTCTACCCTCCTTCCCTGTTCATCTCTTTTCTTCCTTCGGTCTCAGATCTATCTCTTTTCTCTCTTTCCACAGGAACACTAGGAGGCCATGGGCGCCGCCCCTACCGAGCTCGACGACCACTACCTGTAGACATCCCCACCGTTCCCAGCGCTGCCTACTCCCGCCGGCGACCGCAGGTTCGCCTTAGGCTGTCGTCTCCCTACCATCTCCCTGTCGTCTCTCCCTTCTTCCCGTCCGTGTTTCCCCTCTGAATTATATCTCTGTCTTTTTCTTCAGGCAACAGCTGCAGCCATGGCCTTGTAGCATGTTCCCCTGCTCGGGGAACCGATCCGCACCTCCCCTAGCAGGATCTGGACCCAGGCGCCTTCCCGGGCCCATCCCGTTGTTCCCCTCGGTGCCGCCGTGCCTGCTTCCTATCGAGCAGAGGAGGACGGCGCCTCTGTCTCGAGCCGTTTGAGCCCACGCCGCGCATGTTGACCGCTCGCTGACCGCGCTTGGGCCTGTCTCGCGCGCCAGACCCAGCTCCTCTTGGCCAGATCCAGCGGGCCTTGGCCCATGGTGGGTTTCCCTGCGCCCCTTCTTTCCCCCCTCCATTTGGGCTAGGCTAGCTGCTTTGGCCCGTTTCACGTTTTTTTCCACAAGATGAATTTCCTATTTATTCCAGAGTTGGCAGTTTTACAGAATAACCACTAAGCTCCATGCTTATTGTAACTCTCAAACCGTGCATCACATGTAAATAACTTATATATGAAAAATGTTTAAAATTGTGTCTAGTTTCATCATATGTCACTTTCACCCATGTTTAAAATGTTTAAAATGTTGTCTGTTTTAATTTGCTTAAATAACTTGCTAAAACGGTTTAATTCATAACTATTTAACCGTAGCTCCGAATTAAATAAATTATATACGTACATGGGGTAGAAAAATGCCTAGTTTAACATGGTGTACTTGTTTTGCATGTTTAACAACTCTAAAATTGTGTTTAGGGCAGAACAGTACCAAATCTATAATATGCATATGGGGATTTACCGGAATTGTTGTTCGTTGCTTCTGGCCTCATTTAAACTTGACTACATAGGTAGTTTTATTTTGCTTCACCCTCTTGCCATGTTTAACAACATTTAATATTGTTGAGTACCTAACCGAGAGTGAACTAAATAACTTGAATGTGGTGTTTCATCAATATGCAACAGAGTTGCATGTTGAGCTCCACTTAATTTGTAGGATTGTTTGTGCATTTTGCCATGCCATGCCTCATTAAACCGGACATGCATCATACTTGATTGTGCATCATGCCTTGTTTATGTGATGGTTGTTTACTTTGTGTTGTGAGGATTCATTCGACTACGTCCGTTTGTCTTCTTCATGGACTCGTTCTTCTTCCTTGTGGGATTTCAGGCAAGATGACCATACCCTCGAAATCACTTCTATCTTTGCTTGCTAGTTGCTCGCTCTTTTGTTATGCCTATGCTGCGATACCTACCACTTGCTTATCATGCCTCCCATATTGTTAAGCCAAGCCTCTAACCCACCTTGTCCTAGCAAACCATTGTTTGGCTATGTTACCCCTTTGCTTAGCCCCTCTTATAGCGTTGTTAGTTGCAGGTGAAGGTTGAAGTTTGTTCCTTGTTGGAACATGGAGATGTTGTTCCTTGTTGGAACATGTTTACTTGTTGGTATATCACAAATCTCTTATTTAATTAATGCATCTATATACTTGGTAAAGGGTGGAAGGCTCGGCCTTATGCCTGGTGTTTTGTTCCACTCTTGCCGCCTTAGTTTCCGTCATATCGGTGTTATGTTCTCGGATTTTGCGTTCCTTACGCGGTTGGGTTATAATGGGAGACCCTTGACAGTTCGCTTTGAATAAAACTCCTCCAGCAAGGCCCAACCTTGGTTTTACCATTCGCCACCTAACCTTTTCTTTTCCCTTGGGAGTCGCGCTCTCGAGGGTCATCATTATTTTAACCCCCCCGGGCCAGTGCTCCTCTAAGTGTTGGTCCACCTTGTCAGCCGCCGGTGGCCACCAGGGGAAACTCTAGGCTGGCCTACCGGAAGTTTGGACAATCCGGTGTGCCGTGAGAATGAGACATGTGCAGCTCCTATCAGGATTTGTCGGCACATTCGGGTGGCTTTGCTGGTCTTGTTCTACCATTGTTGAAATGTCTTGTAACCTGGATGCCGAGTCTGATCGGAATGTCTTGGGAGAAGGAATATCCTTCGTTGACCGTGAGAGCTTGTGATGGGCTAAGTTGGGATACCCCTGCAGGGTTTTGAACTTTCGAAAGCCGTGCCCGTGGTTATGGGCAGATGGGAATTTGTTAATGTTCAGTTGTAGAAAACCTCAAGTTGATCTTAATTAAAATGCACCAACCGCGTGTGTTACTGTGATGGTCTCTTCTCGGCGGAGTCCGGGAAGTGAACACGATGTTGGAGTTATGTTTGACGTAGGTTGTTCTAGGATCACTTCTTGATCATAGTTTCTCGATCGTGCTTTGCCTTCTCTTCTCACTCTCATTTGCGTATGTTTAGCCACCATATATGCTATTCGCTTGCTGCAGCTCCACCTCATACCTTTACCTTACCCATAAGCTTAAATAGTCTTGATTACGAGGGTGTGAGATTGCTGAGTCCCCGTGACTCACAGATACTTCCAAAACCCGCTTGCAGGTGCCGATGAGTCCGTGCAGATGACGCAACCAAGCTCAGGAGGATCTCGATGAAGATCTTGTCCTTTATGTTGTTTCGTTCTAGTTGATCAGTAGTGGAGCCCAGTTGGGGTCGATCGGGGATCTGTGTAGCATTTGGGGTAGTCTTCTTTTATTTTGGTTCCATAGTCGGACCTTGATTGTATCTGGTTGTTGTAATGCTTTATTCATGTATTTGTGTGAAGTGGCGATTGTAAGCCAACTATGTATCTCTTCCCTTATGTATTACATGGGTTGTGTGAAGATTACCTCACTTGTGACATTGCTTTCAATGCGGTTATGCCTCTAGGTCGTGCTTCGACACGTGGGAGATATAGCCGCATCGAGGGCGTTATAGATTGCCCCCTCCGGCAGGGTGCCGGAACGGGTCTAGATTGGTTTTCGGTGGCTACGGAGGCTTTTGGCAGCGGAACTCCCGATCTAATCTCTGTTCTGGAAGTTTTACGATACGTAGGTATATATGGGTGAAAGGAGTACGTCGATGGACCGAAGGGGGGGCCACGAGGCAGGGGGCGCGCACCCTACCCTCGTGAGCACCTCCTTCATCTTCTGACGTAGGGTCCAAGTCTATCTGGTAGGTTTCCTTCCAAAAATAACTTCTCCAGTTGATTTCGTTCCGTTTTGACTCCGTTTTATATTCCTTTTCCTCGAAACACTGAAATAGGCATAAAACAGCAAATCTAGGCTGGGCCTCCGGTTAATAGGTTAGTCCCAAAAATAATAAAAAAGTGGAAAATAATGCCCAATATTGCCCAAAACAGTAGATAATATAGCATGGAGCAATTAAATTATAGATACGTTGGAGACATATCAATTAGTCATATGCTCATGCCTTGCATGTATTAAATGGAGTTCCTACTCCAAGTTTGAAGCATCAATGATGTTCAATTCACCTCTTAACCTGCAAAACACTTTCTCATCAAGTGGTTTGGTAAATATATCCGCCAATTGCTTATCGATGCGAACATGCTTAAGATTAATGTCCCCTTTGGCAACATGATCTCGAATGAAATGATGATGAACTTCAATATGCTTAGTTCGAGAATGTTGCACGGGATTGTGAGAATCTTAATAGCACTTTCATTGTCACAAAGCAATGGAACATGTTTCACATTGATCCCATAATCTTTAAGAGTTTGGGTCATCCAAAGTAATTGAGCACAACAAGATCCAGCGGCAATGTATTCCGCTTCGGTGGTGGATAAGCATACCGAGTTTTTTTTCTTGGAGGACCAAGAGACAAGAGATCTACCAAGAAATTGACAAGTACCTGAAGTTGACTTTCTATCAACCTTGTCATCGGCATAGTCTGAATCGGAGTAGCCAACAAGATCAAAGTAAGCCCTCTTCGGAGACCAAATGCCAAAATTTGGTGTATGGATTAAGTATCTCACTATCCTTTTCACAGCCTTAGGATGACATTCTTTAGGAGCAGCTTGATATCGTGCACACATGCACACACTTATCATAATATCGGGACGTGAAGCACATAGATATAACAATGAACCAATCATAGAGCGATAAACCTTTTGATCAACCGGTTCACCATCTTTGGTTAAATCAAGATGTCCACTAGTAGGCATGGGTGTAGTCATACCTTTGCATTCTTGCATATTGAACTTCTTGAATAAGTCCTTGGTGTACTTTGTTTGATATACAAAGGTGCCTTCCTTAGTTTGCTTGATTTGCAAACCGAGAAAGAATTTGAGTTCGCTCATCATCGACATCTCAAACTTCTCCGACATTAGCTTTCCAAACTTTTCACTAAAATGAGGGTTAGTTGATCCAAATATAATATCATCGACATAAATTTGGCATACAAATAGTTCTCCATTAACCCTTTTAGTAAAAAGAGTAGAATCTATTTTTCCAATTTCAAAGCCTTTTTCAATAAGGAACTTGGTCAAGCATTTATACCATGCTCTAGAAGCTTGTTTAAGACCATAAAGTGCTTTGTGAAGTTTGTAAACATAATTAGGTTTCTTAGGATTGACAAATCCGGGAGGTTGCTTAACATAGACTTCCTCCTCAATTTCACCATTTATAAAAGCACTTCTAATGTGCACTTGGTACAAGGTGATATCATGATGATTAGCATAGGCAAGTAAGATGAGAATGGACTCAAGTCTAGCAATGGGGGCATAAGTCTCACCATAGTCCATACCTTCGACTTGAGTGTAGCCTTGGGCGACTAGGCGTGCTTTGCTGCGGACGACTTGACCATCTTCATCTTGCTTGTTGCGAAACACCCATTTGGAAGCAATGATGTTGTGGTTTTTGTTGGGCTTTTCAACCAATGTGCACACTTGATTTCTCTCAAAGTTGTGTAGCTCTTCATGCGTAGCGTTCATCCAATCCGGATCTTCCAATGCTTCTACAACCTTCATAGGTTCAATGCGAGAGATGAATGAGTAATGTTCACAAAAGTTAGCTACCCATTTGGAACCAATGATGTTGTGGTTTTTGTTGGGCTTTTCAACCAATGTGCACACTTGATTTCTCTCAAAGTTGTGTAGCTCTTCATGCATAGCGTTCATCCAATCCGGATCTTCCAATGCTTCTACAACCTTCATAGGTTCAATGCGAGAGATGAATGAGTAATGTTCACAAAAGTTAGCTAAACGAGTTTTTGAGTGAGTGATTTTCCCGGTTTGGATATCATTGTAGATTTACTCGACGGGATGATCTTTAGAAATTCTTGCTTGAACTCGTGAAAGCTTTTGCTTGGATCTTGGTTGAACATCTTCTTCATCTTGTTCTTCTTCTTGGCCTTCTTCATTGTTGACATTGTGATTCTCTTATCGTGGTGGAGAAGGAGGTTGTTGGCGTTCATCTTGATGCACTTCCTCGTTTTCTTCATCTTGCTGTGTGCCACTTGTGGATGCTTCCGTATCAACTCTTGGTTCACCTTGTCGTGATGTAGAAGCTTCCACTTGGACGGACGAGGTACTCTCCTTCACCTCCGTTGGCGAATCTTGCCAATAGACAAGTCTTGGATTGCTTCCGAAGGGTCTTTGTCTCCTACATCAATTGGCAATTGCTCTACTTGCGAGCCATTAGATTCATCAAACTTCACATCTACCGTCTCTTCAACCTTTCGGGTGAAATTATTGTAGACACGGTATGTGTGAGAGTTTGATCCATAACCAAGTAGAAAACCTTCATGAGACTTAGGAGCAAATTTATAACGACGATGTTTATCAAGAATGTAGCACTCTGAGCCGAATACTCGAAAGTATCCAACTTGTGGTTTGTTACCAGTGAGAAGCGCGTATGCTGTCTTGCCATGTAGCTTGTGAAGATACAAGCGATTTGTTGCATGACAAGCTGTCTCAACCGCTTCCGCCCAAAGGTGACATATTTTTGAGGGCCGTCGTTTTCAACAAGCTCACGGAACATATCTTTATCTCCTGTCATATGATCAGTACATCCACTATCAAGAACCCATTCCTTTCCTCCAGCCATGTAGTCGCGAAGATTTGCCATAAGACCAAAGTGTCTCATCACATCATCAAGGTCATAGTCACTATCATCATCATCCTCATCAGAGTATCCATGTTCAACATCATCTTGTGATTGATCAATTCCTAGAGAGGGTAATTCATTAGATAAATGATCAGTTCTATAGTTATCTTTATGAATTCTAATAGCTCTGGAAATGATATTGCTAATGATTCCAACATCTCCTTTGGCACTCATAAGATTAGTAAGGTCAAATAAGCAGTTACCAAATTTGGGATCATTGGAACTCATCTTAATCAAGGCAATAGATTTATGGAGAATTTCATCTAGATCTTTCAAGGAATAATTTGGAAAGAGTTCCTCAAGAAATTTCCATATGGTGTAGGCACAGTTAAGAGTAGGCAACATTGCAATCAAGTTTCTAGGCAAGCCTCTAGTGATAAGATTAACAGTTCTAAGGTTGCGGATCATGTCAATATACTCATAAAGGGTAGGATGCAAATGATCAACATGAGGTGCACAAGGGCTAGCAATGTACTTGTTCAAAAGATATTCATTGAAAATCTCAAGCATTTCAATTTTCCACTCATGAAAATATTCTCCATCAAGAATAGGCACTCTACGTCTAAGACTCCCCAAAGTAGACTCATCCATCTTCCTCCAATAGTATTTAAACCAAAGCAATGGAGACCAAAGCTCTGATACCAATTGAAAGGACCGAGAAGAGGTGTCTAGAGGTGGGGGGGTGATTAGACACTAGGTGCTAAAAGTTGCAGTTTTTTGTTTTCTTAAGTTGAAGTGGAGTTTAGGCACAAGTTTAACACACACAATACATATCAAGAAAGCATGCAAAGAGTATATGAGCAGCGGAAAGTGAAGCATGCAACTTGCAAGAAAGTAAAGGGAAGGGTTTGGAAGATTCAAACGCAATTGGAGACACGGATATTTTTGTCGTGGTTCCGATAGGTGGTGCTATTGTACATCCACGTTGATGTAGACTTCAACCCACGAAGGGTAATGGTTGCGCGAGTCCACGGAGGGCTCCACCCACGAAGGGTCCACGAAGAAGCAACCTTGTCTATCCCACCATGCCCATCGCCCACGAAGGACTTGCCTCACTAGCGGTAGATCTTCACAAACTAGGCGATCTCCTTGCCCTTACAAACTCCTTGGTTCAACTCCACAATCTTGTCGGAGGCTCCCAAGTGACACCTAGCCAATCTAGGAGACACCACTCTCCAAGAAGTAACAAATGGTGTGTTGATGATGAACTCCTTGCTCTTGTCCTTCAAATGATAGTCTCCCCAACACTCAACTCTCTCTCACAGGATTTGGATTTGGTGGAAAGAAGATTTGAGTGGAAAGCAACTTGGGGAAGGCTAGAGATTAAGATTCATATGGTAGGAATGGAATATCTTGGTCTCAACACAAGTGTAGGTGGTTCTCTCTCAGAAAATATAGGTTGGAAGTGTAGGTTTGTTCTGATGGCTCTCTCCACGAATGAAGAGGAGGTGGAGGGGTATATATAGCCTCCACACAAATCTAACCGTTACACATAACTTTCCAAACTCGGTGGGACCGAATGGTAAAACTCGGTCTGACCGATTTAGCAAAGCTAGTGACCGTTAGGGTTTTCGGTGGGACCGACATGCAACTCGGTAGGACCGATATGATTAGGGTTAGGGCATAACATAATCTCAGTGAGACCGATTACACAAACTCGGTGAGACCGATTTTGGTAATAAGCTAACCAGAGAGTTGGTCAGGTAAACTCGGTGGGACCGATCGCTCATTTCGGTGAGACCGAAACGTTACAAAAGGGAACCGGAGAGTTTACATTGTAATCTCGTTGGGACCGATGGCAATTCTCGGTGAGACCGAAAGTATTGCAATAGGCAACAGAGAGTTTGCAATCCCATCTCAGTGAGACCGAGATCCCTATCGGTGAGACCGGATTGCCAAGGATTTGTGGCAGTGGCTAAGACATTTCAAACACGGTGGCGCCGGATAGAAAGAATCGGTGGGGCCGAGTTTGACTTTTGGTTTAGGTCATATGTGGATGTGAGAAAGTAGTTGAGGGCTTTGGAGCATATCACTAAGCATTTCAGCAAGAGCCTCATTAAGCAACACCTCATCCCTCCTTGATAGTATTGGATTTTCCTATAGACTCAATGTGATCTTGGATCACTAAAATGGAAAATGTAGAGTCTTGAGCTTTGAGCTTGAGCCAATCCTTTGTCCTTAGCATTTTGAAGGGGTTTCACATCCTCTAGTCCATGCCACTTCACTGTTGAACTTATCTGAAACATACTAGATAAAAATGTTAGTCCAACAAGAGATATGTTGACATTAATTACCAAAACCACCTAGGGAGCACTTGTGCTTTCATGTATCATCTACCGCGCGGGAAAAATCCAGCCCTTTCCTGTTTAATTGGGTTTGTATCGATGGATCGTGCGAAACAGCAAAACTTTCGTACTATACAGTACAAGTGACAGTTCACGAGGCAGCCGTGTCGTGTACTCCTCCGTCGTAAGGGTGGAGTGCTCGCTTTCATAAATGTTCCAGTCCCGTTCGCTGACATGTGGGACATCATGCTATAGGGTCCACGTGCCATACCAAAATATAGTGCAGAGCAGCAGGTGTGAAGCACCCCAGTCATGGCACAGGCGTAGTAATGAGCAATGAGGTGTCAAATCACAAAGCTGCACATTTCCCGCAGTAAAGTTGGAGGGACGAAGTAATAATGCTAAAAAAGAAGTTGGAGGGACGAAGCAACCATCATTTCAATCGTTGCTGAATCCACTTCTCCCTCATCTTCTTCAAGTTAACCACGTGTTGCTTCTGTCGTTGTTTTGCCTCATGTGGGACGTGGATCGGCTTGGTAAAGCACTGACACATGGGACTGCATGTTAGCAAACCACCAGGCCAATGTCCTCTAAAAATGAGAAACCTCCCCCACCATCCACGCGGCAAAATCACCTCCTTTTTACTAATCTTGATTCTATATTTTTTTAAATCAATATATTTGAGATTTGTATAGATAGCACAGAGGAGCAAAACCAAGTGCTATGGTTAAGGGCATCCACAATGTCTATCCAAATGTGAAAATAGCTTTTGGCATCGATGGGAACCATTGTGGACGGTGCTGCCAAAGCCAAAAAGATGGAACTGAAGCTCCCTGATTGATTGATTGAAGGAATAGAAAAATGCAATGTCTCTCCTTTTGCTCCCGTGCTTGGACGCATGTACAATATAGAGCTCAGAGCCTACTCCCCTGTCCCTTCTATCACAAATCACAAAGCATTGAGGAGTCAAATCACAAAGCATGGACGAAGCAACCATCATTTCACTCTTCACTGACTCCGCTTCTCCATCGTCTTCTTCGAGAAACCACCTCACCGCACTAAGCTGGACGGAAGACGCTATTGTGTACTAGTAGTACTAGTGCATTTACGCGTCCTTTGGTTCAATGGACTTCCTAGATGCAAATAAGTAGTTGTCTCGGCTTGCAGGCGGCACTTGCGAATGTCTTACCGTGGTCTCCCTCAATGGTGTTCTCCATCGAATGCACTTCGCCAAACCACAACGTTCGAGATATCATCGACATCACCGCAATGGGGAAGGAAGTCAAATAGTTACTACCTCCAGTTTTTGTACACAAGGCCTACTGGGGATATTACTACTGGACGTAAACTGGCCAGGAGTAGACAGATTAACTCCAAGAAGATCAGAAGCCCATGAAGACGTGAGGATGGTGGTGCTTTACGAAGGCCCAAGGCCCAAAGGCGAGTTAAGACCTGTAGATGTAAACCGACTTTATTGTATAACTTGCATTGTAAGATAGGAAGGATAGAGACCGAGCCGGACACGTTTATGATCCGGCCTCGGGACTCTATAAACCGGCGGGCGTCAACCTGTGTATATAAAGGGACGACCCTACAAGGGTGATCTCCTCCCCTAGCCACCAAAATTCCTCTTCTCTCCAGTAGATCTCTCCGGCGCACTGAGATCTACCTTCTAATACCCATCTCCATGGGTTCCGATGTTGGATCCACTCTTGGCTTGGATTTCTCCAAGGGCTTGGTTTTTGCGGATAAGGTTTTTCAATCTACTGGTTTTACGATACATCCCATGGATGGCACGGGCTTCTTCACCATGGTAATCTCTTTTGGGCGGCATGTTTTTCGTTTGCATGAAGATTCAGTGGCAGCAGCAATTGAGGCAGCCATTGGGGGTTCTGCAATTGAGTTTATGGTTTTTCCGCTCAAGGATAAGGTTTTTGGCTTTCAAGTTTCCTGTAAGGCTGTGGCTATGATCGTTCTTCAGCTCCGTTCTTATTCTTGTGATCATTTTAAATGTTACTTCCATCTTTGGGGTAATGGGGGCCCAAATTGGGGCCGTGAGTTCAAGCTTTGGAAGTTGGAATGTGATGCAGAATGGATACTTGTTAGTCCTTCCAAACGTCGAGCGGCCCTTGGCATGCTAGCCATGCATTCCAAGTCCCAAAAGTCCTCGGTAAGATCTACTCATGCCCAAGCCAAGAAGCTTTCTTTTTCAACGTTCCAGAGTTATCCTGCTTGCCGTGGTTATCGCTATCCAGCCACACAGGACTGTATCCAAACTATTGAAGATGCGGGGTATACTCTCCCGGATCATGAAAGGGTGGTCATCCATCCCCCGCCGCCGGCTGAACTCCGGTGGACGTCAACCTCTCCATCCATATCTTTTGGTACGGTTGGGAACATCCCTCCTAATGCGACTCAGACGCCGTCTATCTCGGGCGGGAATTATGATTCTTCGAATGTGGGCGTGTCCTCCCATGTTGGGCCGTCATCTACACGTGCCACGGATCAAGTTGGGCTGGTGTTACCTTCTGGGCCTTCCACTATTCCTTCCTCTCAACAAGCTATAGTGGAGTTTGATAATTTGGTTTCAGATATGGTGGATGAAATCTTAACGTGTCAAAAATGTTTGCGCAAGGGCCATTTTGCTACGGCGTGCACGTCCGGGTTGCACTGTAACTCTTGTCTGCGGGTGGGGCATGTTGCAAAAGATTGCAACCGGTTTGCACAGATCTTGGGCTTGGTTTGGAAACCGAAACCCGGTAACGTTGCAACTTCCGAGGATCCCTCAGCTCCCACCGAGAATATCTCTTTGACGCAACTTTTGCCAAACTTGGACTCCTCTTGCACTTCTGCATTAACTCTTTCGCCCCGTTCCATCAGCCCTGGTCCCAAAACACCATCGACTGCACCGCCGGAAACCCCACCTCCGCCGGAGTCCTCGCCGTCTGCTGCAAGCTCGGGGTGTGCCTCTCCGATGGCAAACTTCCACCTTGACCCTCTGCTCTATGTGCCGGCAGGGCACCACATTGTGGATGGCGGTGAGGCTCAGGTGCCGCGAACCTTCGTGACGCCACATACCCCAATTGTGCGTCGCCATGAAGAGTTCATGTTGGCCGAGGTAATGCCCATCCCCCCTCCTGATCAGATTGGGGTTGCTAGGGAGGAAGTTGTCCAATGGCTACAAGCTCATGGGATTTTGGTGAGGTCTTCTCAACCTTGGATTAGATCGGTGGGTCTTTTTGAGCTACGGGATGCTGCTGTCAGATTTTCACTTCTTCAGATGCCGCCTCAGCCCCTGGGTAATGATCGTTCTGTTCGCTTTATGAAGCATGATGAGGGGGAATCTTTTAGAGGTGTTCAGGGTTTCCGACAGGGTTTGCTTATGTTTTTGGGGATTCCGCTTGATCTTCGCAATGAGAATGGTCTTCGGGCAGCAGTTAACACCTTTGGGAAGTTTCATCATTGGATATCTGGTGTGCTCCTTGGTCTTTGCATCTTTCCCGGAGGATATTCTTGTGCCCCGGGACGTGGTGTTCATGGAGTATGCAGCCTGGGGTGGTGCCAGAGTGTCTTGGACGGCGCCATTGTATATTCTGGGTGCCAATTTCGCCGAACAAATGCCCCAAGATGAGGACTGGATGCCCATCAATGGCAACCCTCATCCGCTGCTTGGTGTGCCCTTTCCAAAAATGCCGCCTTTTATCCTGCCTCCATTCCCTGCTTTGGGGTGGAATGATGTGCCACCACCGCCGCCTGCTCCTGCCCATGATCAAGAGGACAACTGGGGCAACTGGGATGAGCCTGCTGTGGAACCAGTTGTGGAGGACCAAGAGTCCATGGTTTTCAATGTTTCGGCACAGCAAAGCTCTACTCAGCCAAGTTCAGACGTGCAGCTCCAGGAGCCACCTGTAGTTAATCTAGTTGGTGGAACTGCAATGGAAACCCGAACTGACCCGGAGAACATTGCCAAGGACGTGGAAGATGCTAGCAATTGGGCGATCGTGGTTTATCAACCCCCAGTTATTGATGTTGTGGCCCTTGCTCAACCTGTAATTAAGGTCCCTTTTGGACCCCCTCTGCCCCCTGAAATGATATGGAGGCGTTCTTTTGAGAATTTGCTGAATGCACTAGTGGTGTTTGAGGTACCGCAACCTCTAATGCCTAAACCTTTGTCGCCAGTCAAGAGAAGATGGAGCCTTGCTTTTCAGCCTGATGATCTTCCTTTACTGACATGGAACGAGCCGGAGCCGGTTAGACCTGTGGCAAGAGCTCTTTTTGTAGATGACGCGGATGAAGCTATGCCTGCTTTTGTCCCCCCCTCCACCTATGTGCGCAAGACCAAGGAGGCCTCGTAAAACTCTGGCACCAACACCTCTGGTTGAAACGTCTGTTCGCAGATGTACCAGAAGCTCGGCCCAGCGTGATGGGTTTAAGCCCACTTTCCATGAGCTGGTTCTACAACCCAAGAAGAAGAAGCCCAAGGCTAAGCCCATTGCTGCTGAGAGGCCCAGCACCACTGCATATGGAGATGTCCCTCCTCCCACTCCTTTCAGTCATTTGCAAGCTCTTGGCAAGGAGTTGGACATTGATGCAGCTCTGCTCACTGAGGATGCACTTATGGTGGACCCTTCTGCCGCAACCAAGCAAGCCTCCAATGAATAGTGTGCTATCCAAATGCTGGGTTTTGCAAGCCCCAAAATTTGCTCCCTGCATGTCTTTACTTTTTGAACTTTGGATATGTAATAATGTTGGTTCAGACCTTAATGTGGCTTTTGGACATATGGCATTGTGTGTTGTGTGGTTTGGGGACCTGTTTATGATCCTTATCTATGAATTCTCAATGTAAAAGCTGGAATGTCCTGTGCTGGAATGTCAGGGGTTTAAACTCTGAAACTAGGCAAAGAGTTGTCAGGCAAAAGATCGATGAGAGTCACTGTGCAATTGCATGTTTGCAGGAAACTAAATGTGCTTCTTTTGACTCCAGATCAGTTAAAAGTTTTTGTCCTAAAAGATTTGACAGCTTTGCTTTTGCTCCTTCTTTGGGGGCCTCTGGTGGAATCATAGTTGTTTGGAACTCCTCTGTTTTTGAGGGGACCTTATTGGAAATCCAACAATTTGTAGTAGTGATTGAGTTTGTTTCCATACAAAATAATGAGAGGTGGACTCTTGTTGCTATTTATGGTCCTTGTCAGGGGGAAGCTAGGGATAATTTTGTTACTTGGTTATACCACCTGAATATTCCAGTGGATGAAAATTGGCTGCTCCTGGGGGATTTCAATTTTCAGCGCTCGCTGGATAACAGAAATTTCCCTGGAGGGGACCTGAATGACATGTTTATCTTCAATGAGATTATAGGGCACTTGGGCCTTTTGGAATTGCCCATCAAAGGAAGATCATACACTTGGTCTAATATGCAGGATAATCCCCTCCTTGAGCAGCTAGATTGGTTTTTCACTTCTGTTGATTGGATATCTGACTATCCCATGACTGAGGTGACGCCCCTCGCAAAAACTGCATCTGACCATGTGCCATGTGTGGTTCCCATCAAAACTTCTATTCCCAGGTCTAACATTTTTAGATTTGAGAACTATTGGTTAGAGCTCGAGGGTTTTATGGACTGTGTTGACTCTTCATGGCAAAGAACTTCTAGAAAGGGACATATCACAGCTAGAATAGCTGACAAGTTCAAATCTCTGCGAATGTGTCTCAAAAGATGGCAGATGAACATCTCCAAACTGAAAATGCTTGTCTGTAAATGTAATAAGGTTATTCTGTTACTAGATGAACTTGAGGAGCTCAGACCATTGTATAGGCATGAATCTAATTTTCGAAGAGTGGTTAAGAATCATGTGGAAAAGTTGCTTCACCTTCAATGGCTTTATTGGAAAAAGAGATGTACTATCAGATATATAAAAGTGGGTGGATAAAACACTAAGTTCTTTCATGCTATGGCTACTGAGAGGCATAGAAGGAATTCTATTGCTAGCTTAAAACTACCTGATGGCACTGTGGTATCTGACCACTCTCAAATGGAGGGTATTATATGGAATTGTTTTAAAAACAGAATGGGCTCTTCAAGGGGCATCCACATGGGCTTTGATCTCTCCTCTTTAATTGTTCCAGTGGAGGGTTTGGTTGTTCTCACTAAGCCCTTTGAGAAAGAGGAAATGGACAAGATTGTCAAACATATGCCAGTTGATAAAGCCCCGGGTCCAGATGGTTTTAATGGTCTTTTCTTCAAAAGGTGCTGGCACATTATCTCTCCAGATTTTTATGAACTGGCACAGGCTCTTTATGATGGTACTGCTCATCTAGAGAACATCAATGATTCATATATCACTTTGGTGCATAAGAAACATTCACCTGAGGAGGTGGGGGACTTCAGACCTATTTCTTTAACAGGAATGGGTCTTAAGTTCCTTTCCAAAATGGCAGCCAATAGGTTCCAAGAGGTAATAATGCAGTGTATCCATAAGAACCAGTATGGGTTTATAAAAAGCAGAACTATTCAGGACTGTATTGGATGGACTTTTGAGTATTTACACCAGTGTCATCAGTCCAAGAGGCCAATTTTCATACTTAAATTGGATTTTGAGAAGGCCTTTGATTCTCTTGAGCATGAGGCAATTGTCCAAATCTTGAGATATAAGGGTTTCAATGAAAAGTGGATTCTTTGGATGAAACAGCTTTTGTCTACAGGTACCTCATCTGTTCTGCTGAATGGTGTTCCTGCTAGGAAATTCATATGCAAAAAGGGTGTTAGGCAGGGAGATCCAGTCTCTCCCCTGCTCTTTGTCTTAGCAGCTGACCTATTGCAGACTGTAATTAATGACATGTTCAGAAGGGGCATACTTCATCTCCCAATACCTTGTCATGACCAGGACTATCCTGTGATTCAGTATGCTGATGATACCTTGATTATCTTGCCTGCTGACAAGGTACAGTTAATTGCTTTGAAGGACATGTTGAAGGTCTTCTCTGTGTCTACTGGGCTTGATGTGAATTATCATAAATCCTTTATCATTCCCATCAATGTGGACACTGCTGTCATGACAGATTTAGCTGTTGCTTTTGGATGTCAAATTGGGAAAACGCCTTTCACATACCGTGGGCTGCCAGTAGGTACTACTAGGCCTAAAATGGTGGACTTCATGCCTCTGGTGGACTGCATGGAGAGAAGAATGACAGCTAGCTCCTCTTTTTTAAATCAGGGGGAGAGATTACAGTTTCTGAACTCTGCATTGTCTTCTATGCCTATCTTCTTTCTTTGTAGTTTGGCTGTCCCTGCTGGCATTCTAAAGCAATTGGAGAGAATACAGAGACAATGCCTCTGGAGGAAAAATAGGGGTGAACCTGCTCCTTCTCTGGCTGCTTGGGACCTTATTTGCAGGCCAAAAAACAAGGGAGGCCTTGGTATTCTCAACCTGGGTGTTCAGAATGTGGCGCTACTGCTCAAACATGCCAATAACTTCCTCAATAAAAAGGATATACCTTGGGTGTCCTTAATTTGGGACTCTTACTATCATGGCAGAGTACCCCAAGGAACTTCTGATTGTGGCTCCTTCTGGTGGAAGGATATATGCAAAGTCTTGCAAAACTTTAGGGACTGTGCTTGGGTTCAGATAAATGAAGGAGACACTGCACTCATGTGGTCAGACACTTGGAAGCTTGATGATCAGGACTCTAGGCTTCAATTCAGATTTCCCAGGCTTTTTTCATATGTTAAAGATCCCTGGATTTCTGTTAAGGATTTCTTGGAATCTCAGGACATGTATCACCACTTCCATCTTCCTTTGTCTAGCCAGGCCTTTCATGAGCTGATTATTCTTCAATCTCTGTTGGAAAGCCATGATAGAGTCACTGGGTCCAAAGATATTTGGCTTTGGAATGGCACTTCCAAGGGATACTCTCCGAAGCTTTTTTACTCCCATGTGTTTGTGTCACAATCTTTCAACCCCCTGGCAGCTTGGATCTGGAAGTCCTCTTGCACTATGAAAATAAAGGTTTTTGCTTGGATGCTCATTATGGATAGGCTGAATACCAAAGATATGGTGGAACGGAGGCATTGGCATTTGGAGGATGGAGTAAACTGTGTTCTCTGCCCTTTGCAGACTAGGGAAACAGGAGATCATCTGTTCTTCAATTGAAATTTTAGTGTCAGGGTCTGGAACTATTTGCAAATTGATTGGTCATCAGGTGACTCGATGAAGGAGCTGGTCATCAATGCAAACAGGAGTTTTAGGAAACCTTTCTTCACTGAAGTGGTCTTTATAGCTTGCTGGAATATATGGATTGTCAGAAATGCTAAGGTCTTTAGGCATGAGAGAGCTGGATTTAATAAATGGAGAACAGCTTTTCTTCATGATATTGCTCTAATGCAATATAGGATTAAGCATGCTTATAAGGATGATCTCCTTAAATGGATCTCTTTTCTTCCACCTTGAGCCTGTTTGTTGTTTTTCCTCCTTTATTTAGATTAGCTTGATTACCCCTTGTAATCCCCCTTGTACTTGTTCTTGTCTTGCCTTTTAATAAAGTTTTGATATGCTGTGGGGTTTTTTCCCTACAGTCCCCAGTCAAAAAAAAGGTTTAGGGACGACAGACAACAACTCGAGAGCCAGGCAAAGCGGATTCGCTCCCTAGTCATCGAAACTCCAGCAATGCTAAGCACAACTAGACGTAGGCTTTTACCTTCATTGAAGGGGCTCAACTAGTATAAAACCCCTCGTGTCCCTTGTTCGGTTTAACCCCTTTAAGCTAACCCGTAGCGATGGCTCCACGACTAAGTCCTTTCACGAGGACATATGCCGTGGCAAACCCACGACAGTTGGCGCCCACCGTGGGGCCATCACACGATGGTTTCGAGTTCTTGAAGGGCAGCTTCGAAGGACTCAAGGGATACGTTGTGGGCCGGATGACGAAGAGTCATCGCGGCAAGCTCTACATCGACGACGCAGGGTGGGGTCCCGAGGCCGGTTCGATCGAATACGGGTACCGGATCCCCTTTGGTGGAATTCACGTCTTCATCAGCAAAATCGGGGAACCGGGCCCTGAGCTGGACACCTGCGCCAACATCGTCGAGACGGCTCAGTGTGCAAGCTCTGCCCCGGTTCAGCCCGCAGCAAGGCATGTCTTCGTAGGTGTCATCCATGGAGCGGAGTATGAGGATGGACCAGCATCTGATGGGGAAACCCTTATCCGTTCCGATGACGAGTCTTCAACTGGAGAAATCGAGTCCCTGTATCAACTACAGGATGGCCGGATTAGCGGAAGGTCCGATGGCAACAGCATTCCGGACCTCCTCAATCTTCCAAGCCGGGTCGCGGTCTTCATGACCGGTACACAACCAGCGCAACACTCTTCTACCACCGCGGCGATGTTCTCCGGTTCAGCAATGACAACGCCAGCAGGAGCAGGGAGCTCTGCGCCGCCCCCCGCTCAGGTTTTTTCTGATTTGTTTGACGCCTTGGCAACATTGAAGGCGGCGGAGGTGGACGCTGCAGCCCGAGATCAGCACAACGCGGAGATTGCAAAGGTGAAGGATTAGATAAAACCCGTCAGAAGAAAACGCCAGGATGGCCACAGAACGGGCTGAGTTGGAAGCTCAGGCCTACCGGCTTAGTATGGACCAGAATGCCTCAGATGAGGTCATGAGGAGGAGATACCGGTCGCACCTCCCGCCGGGTTATGAGCCAAGAAATCTCTTCAACACGCCAGGAGCCGGAACCAGCAACCAGCCAATGGTAAACCGGACAGAGGCGCCGGGAACAGGAGCACCGGTTCAACCATGCACGATGAACCCACCTTGTCAGAACAACGTTGTGCCGTAGTATGTTCCAATGCCCCCGGGGCATTACTCCAACCCATTGGATAACATTGTGGCCACCATTTCACGACTGGCAGCCCTCCCAACTGACGGCGAGTCACCGGTGGCGATTGAGACACGACAGGCTAGAGAGCTCCTTCAAACAGCTTTAAACCAGCAGTAGGCTTATTCGCATAGTCGCGAGAGGATTCATTCCACCCCTCGTCCGAGTCGGAGCTACAGCAGATGCGTGGAAGATGAACCGGCCGTATCAAGCAGTGCACGTCACCGTAACTCGCCGCGAGGACACAACCTGGCAGGTGGTGGTGCTAATGCGCGGGATGTGGTGGATCATGGTCGTGCACGTCGAGAAGCCGAGTTGGCGGCTCTGCACACTGCTCGTCAACCTACTCCAGTTCGCCCTACCACCTCAGTGGAGCCCGGTGTGGTCTTTAGTTCTTTAGGGGTGCCGTGTCTTACCCCCGCTTTACGTAATGTGCGACTGCCCAAGGATTTTAAGGCACCTCATAAGGTGCCCAATTACACCGCCGATTTGCAACCAGAGTCATGGGTGGATAGTTAAGAGATGGCGATGGAGATGTTGGACGTGGATGAAGCAGTGTGTGCTAAATACTTCACCATGATGTTGGAGGGGATGGCTCGAACTTGGTTAAAGAGCTTACCAGCTAACTCTATCGGGTCATGGGCTGAGCTGAAGCACCGGTTTATCCAGAATTTCAAGATACATGTAAGCAGCCCGTGTCAATTGTGGACCTAGCCGCTTGTGTTCAAGAGGAGGGGGAGTCTACGACGCATTGGTTGAAGCGAGTCTCAACTATTTTGCATTCATCAGACCGCATTAATGCAGGTACAACGGTTTTGACGTTGGAGGGCAACTACCGGTTTATGCCAATAAAATTGAAGCTAGGGAGGCTCAAGCGTCACTTCAATGACATGTCAACTCTTATGGCTGCTTTGGTGAAATATGTCGATTCAGATAGTACCAAAGACCCTGAATGTGAGGATGACAAACCGGGGAAAGGGAAAAAGAACGACAATACCAAGGGGCAGTAGCACAATCCGACAGGTCATGGGAATAATGGCAAGCGCAAGGCAGACAATAGTTTGGACTTTGTGGCTAACACCAATGCTCAGGACAACGGTCAGCGTCGTAAGGGTAAACAGCCTCAGAGGGGCGGAGGGTCAGGCCCCAATCTGGAGCGCCTATTAAATCAGCTGTAACACCCACGATGCGGCTATATCTCCCACGGGTCGAAGCACGACTTAGAGGCATAACCGCATTGTAAGCAATGTCGCAAGTGAGGTAATCTTCACCACAACCCATGTAAATGAATAAGGAAAAGAGGTAAATAGTTGTATTACACTCGCCACATCACACAATAGCATATATATCATTACATTCATCCATATATAATCAAGGTCCGACTATGGAACCAAAATAAAGAACAACCCCAAATGCGACAAAGTCCCCGATCGCCCCAACTGGGCACCAGGACTGATCATCTGGAAAGGAAACGTAGTATCGTCCTGAGTCCTCATTGAACTCCCACTTGAGCTCAGTCGAATCACCTAGAGCGGTATCATCGGTCCCTGCATCTGGTTTTGGAAGTAACCTGTGAGTCACGGGGACTCAGCAATCTCACACCCTCGCGATCCAGACTATTTAAGCTTATAGGTAGGGTAAAAGGTATGAGGTGGAGCTGCAGCAAGCGACTAGCATATATGGTGGCTAACATACGCAAATGAGAGCGAGAAGAGAAGGCAAAGGAACAGTCGAGAAACTATGATCAAGAAGTGATCCTAGAACAACCTACGTTCAAGCATAACTCGAGACCGTGTTCTCTTCCCGGACTCCGCCGAAAAGAGACCATCACGGCCACACACTCAGTTGATTCATTTTAATTAAGTTAAGTTTAAGATTATCTACAATCGGACATTAACAAATTCCAATCTGCCCATAACCGCGAGCACGGCTTTCGAAAGTTCAAATCCCTGCAGGGGTGTCCCAACTTAGCCCATCACAAGCTCTCATGGTCAACGAAGGATATTCCTTCTCCCAAGACAATCCGATCAGACTCGGAGTCCCGGTTACAAGACATCTCGACAATGGTAAAAATAAACCAGCAAAGCCACCCGAATGTGCAGACAAATCCCGATAGGAGCTTCATATATCTCGTTCTCAGGGCACACCAGATTGTCCAAGGTTCCGGTAGGCCAGCCCAGAGTTGCCCCTGGTGGCCACCGGCAGCTGACAGGTTGGAACAACACTCAGAGGAGCACTGGCCCGGGGGTTTAAATAAAGATGACCCTTGAGTCCGTGGAACCCAAGGGAAAAAGAGGCTAGGTGGAAAATGGTAAAACCAATGTTGGGCATTGCTAGAGGAGTTTTATTCAAGGCGAACTGTCAAGGGGTTCCCATTATAACCCAACCATGTAAGGAACGCAAAATCAAGGAACATAACACCGGTATGACGGAAACTAGGGAGGCAAGAGTGGAACATAACACCAGGCATAAGGCCGAGCCTTCCACCCTTTACCAAGTATATAGGTGCATGAAAATAACCAAGATAATATGATGATATCCCAACAATAAACATGTTCCAACAAGGAACAAACTCCAATCTTCACCTGCAACTAACAATGCTATAAGAGGGGCTGAGCAAAGCGGTAACATGGCCAAACAAACGGTTTGCTAGGACAAGGAGGGTTAGAGGTTTGACGTGGCAATATGGGAGGCATGATAAGCAAGTGGTAGGTATCGTAGCATAAGCATAGCGAAAGAGCGAGCATCTAGCAAGCAAAGATAGAAGTGATTTCGAGGGTACGATCATCTTGCCTACAAAGTTCTCCGAGTTGATGTTATCTTGATCCTCGTAAACATACTCAACGGACTCCTCGATCACGTACTCGTCTCCCAACTCTACCCAAGAAAGAACAACAAACAAAGGGAGACACAATCAACCACGTGCAATGCACAAGCAACATGATGCAAAACATGGCATGATATGCGGGATGCAATATGTGGTGCGTATGCATGTTTCAGAAAGGAAAGATTGAACCTGGCCTCAACTTGGAAAACCAAGAGTACCACTTGAAAGAGGAGTTGATTACGGTCGAAATTGATATAAAGATCACCGGAATCGGATGCACGGTTTGCGAATGGCAAGCAAAACAAATATGGCACCGATCTGCGATTAACAGCACGAGGCCATCTAAATGCATCAAGAACGACATGCTACATCACTCTAACATAGCAACAAAATACATGGTGGGGATCCACTCAAGAAGCTTGACAAAAGATGAACACTTAGCTACGGCTAATTCACTCAATAGCAGGTTCAAACAAGCATGGCAAAAATGCAAAAGATAACAGGTTACAGACTTAGTGAAAATAACACCAAGTCAGGAATTTAACATCAGGAAGCAATGTTTAGAGCAAGATGACAACATGCTACAGGAACATATCATGGAAAATCAAAGCATGACATGAAGCTACTCAAAGCATACAACAAAAGTCCCTTACTGACCATAAGCCAGAAGGGATCAGAAAATACAATGGCAACCATGTGAACATAGCAATTAACGTTAACAGATTCAGACTTAGTGAAAAACTGGAACATGGCAAAACAGATGTTAAGTAGGCAAGTTTACGAGCTCGATGCACTCACCACAAGGCGTTGCATGACAAACTAAGCATAAACCCAGCAAGTAGACATGGCATAGAAGCTAAACTTGGCAAGAGCAACATCATAGCATGCACGAATCAAGTACAACAAACTCGGCAAAATGCTTAACATGTAAACATTCTGCCAGGAACATTTTATAGAAAAAGTAGAGCTCGATTGACTCAAGCTAGGGTGCTCCAAAATTGCAAAAAAAATACATGGATGGATAGAGCACCACAATATCTACAAAACATCCTTACTGATCATGCTCAAAAGAGGCATGGATCACTCTGTATCAACAAGAATGCATGGCATAAAAATATTGACAGGGGAGAGACTTAGAATATTTCTAAGTCCCTGGAATCAGCAACATTACGAGAGCTACTTTGCATGCTTGTGCTAGTCACCACAGAGATCACAAAAATACATGGCATACACCCCTGTAAAGATGGCATGGCATACTTCAAAACATATGTAGAGCTCAAGTTCATAGGAGGCACACATCAATCATGGCAAAAATGACAAATGTTCAATTACTGATATGAAACTGAAACTAACAGAAACTAGCACCCTTCCAACAGCATTTAGGGCATCAAGATGAGCTCAAAGGAACATGATGCAATGAGATGAAATGAAGTACTCGTCGAGTCGAACATTTCGATATGCTACACGCCCAAAACGGAGCCACAGTTGCGGAGATATGATGCGATGAAAGTATGCAAAAATACTGAAAATTAGGTCAAAAGTAAACCGTCTCAGTTTTCAGATCTGGATCGGATCGAGGTCACTGTAGCGGCGCGGAACCCGATGATCGCCGGAGTCGCCGGAACAGTGCTCGGGGGTCGCCGGACTTGGGGCCGAGGTCGTCGTCGGCTCGGGCGGCGCGGTCATCGAGGGGCGGCGAGGCGCGACCGGGCGGCGGGCGAAGCGGCTCGGCCGGAGACGTGCGGCGACGGGGCGGCAGAGTCGGCGGTCGCCGCCAAAGAGCGCGGCGGCGGCGCGGCGACCAGAGCCTCGGGGCGGCGCGGGCGCGAGGAGGAAGCCGGCGGGTGCGCGGGGTCGGCTCGGCCCGGGAGGCTACGCGGGAGGGCCTGGCCTGGGCCTCGCGGGCTGGCAGCGGAGGTGGCCGGGCGGTGCCACGTGGTGGCCTGTGGGTGGCGGCAGCGAGATTGTCCGGCACCGTCGGACACGTCCGGTGCGCGGAGAGACGAGGGGGACTAGGGTTAGGGTGAAATGATCTGAAATTTTCAAGGGGAGGCTATATTTATAGGTAGAGGGAGCTAGGAGGCTCGAAATTGAGCACAGTTTGCGGCCACGCGATCGTGATCGAACGGCCTAGATGATGGAGGAGTTTTAGGTGGGTTTTGGGCCACTTTGGAGGGGTGTTGGGCTGCAACACACATGAGGCCTTCTCGGCTCCTCGGTTAACCGTTGGAGTATCAAACGAAGTCCAAATGGCACGAAACTTGACAGGCGGTCTACCGGTAGTAGACCAAGGCCGCTTGGCAAGTCTCGGTCCAATCCGAGAACGTTTAATACCCGCACACGAAAAGAGGTAGAAAGGGACACCGGAGAACATAGGAGCGCCGGAATGCAAAACGGACAACAGGGAAAATGCTTGGATGCATGAGATGAACACGTATGCAAATGCAATGCACATGATGACATGATATGAGATGCATGACAAAGACAAAACAACACGAAGAAAAAAACCCGACAACGAGGAAATAAAATAACTTAGTGCCGAAAATGGCAAGAGTTGGAATACAAATATGGCAGGCTACATACGGGGTGTTACAACAGCCTTTCCAAAGCATGGATCGAAGGAAAGGCCAGCTTCACATGTTTGGAAGAATCATTTCATTATGCGGGAGTTTAAGAATTCCAATGTGTTTCAGTATGATAACGGCCCGCCCGACGGTTCAGGAGGCAGTTTTCATGGGCCGGGTTATGGAGGTTGTAGCTCCGGTTCAGGATTCCAAGGCAATCAAACTTGACACGGCCATCAAGGGAACCAGGGCAATCAAGGAGGTTATAACCATCAGGGGAATCGGCAGCAGCAGCAGTCGGGTTATCAGAGCAATCCGAAGCAGTTGAATAGTGGGCAGTATCATGTCTTTACCACTAGCTTGTGTAAACGCGATCAGAAGCTTCACATGAGGGAAGTAAACTCTGTTGAACTGACGGTGCCTCAGTATCTGCGCTGGTCTGAGCAGCCCATTTTATGGAGTAGAGAGGATCACCCACCCCGGGTTGATAATCCGGGGCATCTGGCCTTACTGGTGGCACCTCAAGTTGGGGGGTATATGTTCGCCAAGGTGCTTATGGATGGGGGAAGCAGTATCAATATCCTTTATTATTGTTGGGGATATTACTATCAGCTGAGACCCGCCCAGGAGGGGCCGGGTCAGCCTTAATGGCGGGTTACATAAGAAGCCCAATATACAGTCAAGATGATAGTTTATTAGTATATATAGAAAGCCCAAAGGCCTCGGGCCGGCTTAAGGCCCGTTATTGTAAACCGCCATATGGACGGAAAGACTTGTAAAGAAAGGCATGTAAAGGAAGTCACCGAGCCAGACACGATTATGAGCCGGCCGGGACTCTGTAAGACACCAGGCGTCAACCCGTGTATATAAGGGGACGACCCGGTGGCGGTTTAGGGTGAGAAACAACGAAGTCGATCACCAAGCCGGCGAGTTGAGCCTCTTGGAGATCGAAACCTCAACAATACCAATCCCAACTAGACGTAGGCTTTTACCTTCATTGTAAGGGGCCGAACTAGTATAAAACCCTCTCTCGTGTGCTTTGTCCCGATTAACCCCTTTAAGATTCCTAGTGCAATGGCCCTACGACTAAGTCCTTGCTCTAGGACATCTGCCGTGACAACTCCACGACAATTATGATACCTTCCGCCGTATGGGGTTGACAGTAAGAATCATAAACCATTGAATACGGTCTTTCATGGAGTGGTGCCTGGTAAATCAGCGTACCTAGTTGGCAAGATAGCCCTAGAGGTGGCTTTTGGAGATGATCATGATTCAAGGTCAGAAACATTGACTTTTGAAGTGGTGAAAATCAAGAGTCCGTATCATGCCCTGTTTGGGCGTCCGGCTTATGCTAAGTTCATGGCGAGGCCGTGTTATGTTTATTTACAGCTTAAGATGCTGGGTCACAAGGGGACCATCACAGTGCATGGGAGCAGGAAGATCGCTTTGGAGTGTGAAGAGGGTGATGCGGCTTATGCTGAGTCGGTTTGTGCCACATAGGAGCTAAAGTTTTATAAAGACAAGGTTGATCCGACAGACATGACTTCTTTGAAAAAACCAACTACAGAGCATGATCCGGCGTTGACGTTTAAATTAGCTACAGACACTAAGATGGTTGATTTTGTTCCTGGTGATTCATCCAAGCAGTTCAGCATCAGCGCTAACTTGGATCCCAAATAGGAAAGCGCGCTCATCGAGTTCATCCTGAGAACCGGGGCATCTTTGCATGGAAGCCTTCTGACATGCCAGGTGTACCGAGGGAACTCACTGAGAACACACTTAATATCGATCCTAAATTCAAACCGGTCAGGCTATTTCTCCGCCGCTTCAATGAAGAAAGGCGTAAGGCTATTGGTGAGGAGGTAGCTTGGCTATTGGCCGCAGGGTTTATCGTGGAAGTCTTTCACCCGGAGTGGCTAGCTAATCCGGTGCTAGTCCTTAAGAAAAATGGCACTTGCCGTATGTGTGTGGACTACACAGACTTGACCAAGGCTTGTTCGGCTGATCCCTTTTCCCTCCAACGTATTGACCAGATTATTGATGCTACGGCAGGTTGTGACCGTTTGTGTTTTCTGGATGCTTATTCTGGTTATCATCAGATCAAAATGACAGTTAAGGACTAGGAGAAGACAGCTTTTATAACTCCCTTTGGAGCCTTCTGCTATGTCTCGATGCCCTTTGGACTCAAGAGTGCCCAGGCGACTTACCAGCGCTGTGTTCAGAACTGTCTTCATAAACAGATTGGGCGCAATGTTCATGCATATGTGGATGATATTGTGGTGAAGTCCAGGAAGGGGGAAACATTGTTAGAAGATTTGAGAGAAACCTTTAACAACCTCCAGGTTTATAAACTGATGCTTAATCCGGACAAATGTGTCTTTGGTGTTCCAGCAGGCAAGCTCCTGGGTTTTCTGGTGTCGAACAGGGGCATTGAGGCTAACCCGGAGAAGATTACAGCTATCACCTCTCTAGCTAAACCAGCGTGTATCAATGATGTTCAGCATCTGGCGACCTGGATTGCAGCTTTGAGCCGGTTTATCAGTCGTCTCGGGGAGAAGGCTATCCCTTTATATCAGATACTAAAGAAAATGGATGATTTTGTCTGGAGTGATGCAGCTAATAAAGCGTTTGAGGGTGTGAAGACACAGTTAGCTGAACCACCTGTTCTTGTGGCTCCGATCAATAAAGAGCCTTTACTGCTATATGTGGCTGCTAATGCCCGGGCCGTAGGTGTGGCTATAGTTGTGGAACACAAGGAGGCTGGAAAGGAGTATTCGGTTCAATGACCGGTTTATTACATCAGTGAGGTGCTTATCGAATCAAAGCAGAGGTATCCGCATTGGCAGAAGCTGGTGTATGGAGTTTTATGGCAAGCCGGAAGCTCAAGCACTATTTTCAGGGTCATCCTATCACAATGGTTAGTTCAGCCCCTTTGGGAGATATCATACAAAACAGAGAGGCGACTGGCCGGATTGCCAAGTGGGCTATTGAGCTTGGACCTCACGGACTCAAGTATACACCTCACACAGCGATTAAATCTCAAGCACTCAGGGACTTCATCAATGATTGCACAGAGTTGCAAGCACCAGAGGAAAAGCCAGAAAACACTTATTGGACTATTCACTTTGATGGATCCAGGCAATTGGAGGGCTCGAGGGCTGGAGTCATATTAACTTACCCACGAGGTGACAAGTTTTGTTATGTTCTTCGTCTAATGTTCCCTTGCACTAACAATGCAACTGAGTACGAGGCCTTACTCCACGGTCTTCGGATGGCTAAGGAGATGAACTTAAGACGGGTTAAGTGCTTCGGTGACTCGGACCTGGTGGCTCAACAGGTGTCTAGCACTAGGGATTCTAAGGACCCACTCATGGCTACATATCGACGAGAGGTGGACATAGTGACTGGTCATTTCAAGGGTTATCAAGTTGACCATATAGACCGGAGAAAGAATGAAGCGGCGGAAGCTTTAAGTCACCTAGGTTCTCAGCGTAAACCGGTCCCACCAAATGTCTTCCTCGACGTACTACATAATTCGTCGATCAAGATACCAATAGAGGAGGAGTTGGCTATTCCTGACCCGGAGGCCCGGTTGGTGGCGGCTTTGCATGTTACACCGGATTGGACAGTCACGTACTTGGCTTACATGAACCGGGGCGAGTTACCGGAGGATGAAACCTCTGCCCGGCAGATAATCCGGCGATCCAAGTCAATGACCATTATCAATGGGGAGTTACATCGATACAGCGTTACAGGAGCAATTCAGCGTTGTGTGTCTCCTCAAGAGGGTTGTGAGATTTTTCGAGAAATCCACGAAAAAGATTGTGGTCATCACGCTGGTTCAAAATCCTTGGTGGCTAAGGCTTTTCGTCACGGCTTCTATTGGTAGACGGCTCATGCTGATGCCGAGGATTTAGTCAAAAGGTGTGACGGTTGTCAAAAATTTGCACGCCGCGCTCATGTTCCGGCTCGGGAGTTGAGAATGATTCCAATCACTTGGCTGTTTGCAACTTGGGGGCTCGATATGGTTGGACCCTTTAAAAGATCCAAGGTCAAGAAGACCCACCTGTTGGTGGCGGTTGACAAGTTTACCAAGTGGGTAGAGGCAGAGCCAGTCAGTAAGTGTGATGAAGCCACGGCGGTCCAATTCATCAAGAAGGTAATCTTCCGGTTTGGGTTTCCACACAGCATTATCATGGATAATGGTACTAATCCGTCTAAGGGTGAGATGGAGGAATTTTGTCAACGTGAGCACATCCGGCTTGATATAGCGTCAGTTGCTCACCCCCAGTCTAATGGTCAAGCTGAGAGGGAAGCTCAAGAAATTTTGAGAGGTATCAAACCCCGGCTTATGGTTCCTTTAAAGCGGACACCGGGTTGTTGGGTGGAGGAGTTACCTTCTGTGTTATGGAGTATCAACACCACACCAAACATATCGACGGGTTATACACCTTTCTTCATGGTTTATGGAGCAGAGGCGGTTCTTCCTAGTGACATCCGTCACGAATCGCCCCGTGTGGCGGCTTACGTTGAAGCTGGCAATGAGAAGGCATGTCAGGACTCACTGGACTTGTTAGATGAGGAGCGTGATCTCGCAGTGGCACGTTCGGTGATTTATCAACAAGATCTCCGGTGTTATCACAGCCACCGGGTTAAAACCAGAACTTTTCAAGAGGGTGATCTGGTGCTCCGGCTCATCCAGGATCAAACTGATATCCACAAGTTATCCCCACCTTGGGAAGGACCTTTTGTGGTCAGCAAAAACCTACACAACGGGTCATACTACCATATCGATGTTCGAGAGCACAAAGACTCACGTTAATCGGAGGAGGAGACCAAGCGGCCGTGGAATGTAGCCCTTCTTCGGCCCTACTATACTTGAGCCACAGGCTCTTCTTATATATGTACATACTTATGACAATGTATATATTATATAAAACCGGAACCTCGGCTAAAGCGGGGTCTCTGCTCTTTTTTACATCATTTGTGGTTCCATAGGGGCTTATACTGACAAAGCGGAGTTTGATTAACCCGGCACATAAGGCCACGCAGATAAAAAGGAAGTCACTAGGGGGCTTGGTTGTCTTCACACCATAGCTACACCTCTTGATCGGTTTAAAACCAAAAAGGGATATCACTAGGGGGCTTGGTTGTCTTCACACCATAGCCACACCTCTTGATACGCTTAAAGCCAAAAGCAAATTATGTGGAACCAAAGAGAGTCTGTTGCATCAAGCACAACTCAAACATAGGTAACCACTGAGCACAGCTCAAATATTACCTGGGGGCTCCTTGCTTCTCAAAGAACAACGAGCTTGCGCCATTGTAAAAGGCTATCAAGCCAGGCTTGGAAGCCAGGTGTATTCACCTGAAAGCCCGGGTTATCCTGCCTCTTTAAGTAAGCCACTCCGTCCAGGTAAACCTGGTATGACCCATCGAACGTTTGACAAGTCAATCTCATGGACCCTGAACTTGTCAAAGTTAAAATGGTGATTGGTTAAAGATTGAGGTCCATCTTAAAAGGATTTGCAAAATGGTTTAACTCAGCGGCCTGGCAGCCCATGAAAAGCCTCGATTTAGGGCCTGGCAGCCCATGAAAGGCCTTGTATATTTCCTTTTTTGATTTGCTATTTTTCATATTTTTATAAGGGATTTATGAATATTTCTGATAAGCCGGTGTTTATTACAACCCGGCATGGCTTTCAACGCTCAGTTGTCAGTACATAATCAGTTCTAAACTGGCAGAAAATTGCTCCGGTCTGGTTTTGGCTACAGGTCACCAGCATTATACGAACAAATCAGCGGCTATTATAGCCCGACTTGATTTTTATATGAACCAGCAAGAGGGCAAGGAGTCATCAACACTCCGGATTGGTGTTTTTCACCCTTACTATACAAACAGTTGGTCAGCCAACAAGGTATGTGACAGGTATCATCTATTTTTACAAATCTTGGTTGTCCATCCAAGTTATGTATATATTTTTTGGGCATCATGACCCATCCAGTGTTAAACGACTAGGACACTTTCAAAGTTCTGATATGCAGGAACACAAATCATAATGGACTATGCATAAATAGATCCCAAAGGCAGAACAAGTTTTCAGGTATCAAGCAAAACAAACATGCTCAATGGCATGGCAGATAAAGGTGTTCATGCTATCATTTTACAAGGTGCTTTAAGCAGCCCAAATTGAATAATTGTTTTGAAAGTGTGGAAGACTGCAACTGGTAAACTGACCACCGGTTTAGGATTCCTCATTGGGACGGCTTGACGATTGAGGGTCATCTCGCGCGATCACATTCTCTTCATCCCTCCCCAGACACTAGAAATCAACCTTTGACCAATCGATTCCGGTTAAGGCTTGAAAAACGGCCTATTCACGGATAAGATTGGAGGGGTCAATGTCAGGACCGTAAGTATGCTTACGGATTGGTGGCACAAGATCTTCAACATTATGGATCAACCCGGGCTGTCTTTTTCCCTCAGCATCATAAACTGGTTGAAAATGAGATAGATCTGTGTCCTCCGCCAGTTTGCTTGTTATCGGTCGCATCTCCTTTGTCAGCCTTCGGAGATCGTCATTATTGAAGTCTGAGCCATCTTCTTTCACACCAGGATACCCTTTGATGATATCTGCCGGTTCAAGATCCGGAATCCATGCCTTGGCCCGAATTAGCGCGGTCAGCGCTCCTGATCTGGTGGCTGATCTCTTCAGTTCGTTGATCCGGGCAGGTAGCATGGCCAGCTTTTCAATAGTTTCTTTTATCAGCGATGGCGGAGGCTTGTTATAAGCTGTAGTGCAAATGGCTCGCTGGGATCTAGAGAACAGTTATTCTATCAAGGTGTAGGCCGCTTTAAGCTTCATCCGCATGTCAGCGCCCAGGTGAGCAGTGCGGGTCCCTGTCATGGTTAAACATCAGTAAAGCAATCATTGATAAGATATTATGAGTTAGACAAACTGCATGAGTTACCAAACACAACAGAAGTCATGGCGTCAATCTGCTGCTTTAAGCCGTTCAGTTCTACAACCACCGACTTTAGGGCTGCCTCTGCGTCCTCGGCCTTTTTTGTCAAACCGGCTTTTTCTGTCTCCCAGTCTGCATGCTCTTTGTTGAAGGTCTCTTTCAGCCTTTCCATGGCTGCTAGGGAATTTGTTAACTCCTCCTTGACCTTGGAAGCCTCTGCTTGCTGAGATTTGACGTTCTCCTGAAGGTCTGCGGTGTGAGCATCCTTTTTACTCAGCTCAGCCTACAAAGGTGAGGTATGTCATCAAAACAGGTTATGAAGTACCAAGCGTATAATGAGTTATGTACTTTGTACTTGGGGGCTAATGCCTATTTGCTCTATCATCAACATATTTTTCACAAGTCTCAAGTACAATGCAAGCATTATCCTTAACACTTGGGGGATAATGTACATCTGTTCAAAGTTGACGCATTGATTCAAGACCCGGTTTACCTTGCAAAGATAAATCGGCGGTAAACCGGCCCTTGGGGGCTACACCGATGGAAACTACAGGAATACAATGATAAAGTACCAGTTTGTTTCCAATGATGACTTGACATATGGAGGATCAGCATGCAAGGATTAAGATATTACAAAGTCCCAGTTTATGATTAACATTATAAACCGGCCCTTGGGGCTACTTGGGATGATACTTGAACTTTGGACTTAAGAAAGGAAAAGTGATGAAAATACCTCATAGCATTCCTTCATCAGGTTCACTAAACCGGCTTCATAATCACGGTTTGAGTGCAAACGGTTTAGAAAACCGGAGTGGAGTTCTTGAGCGCTGAGATGGGCGTAGCTTGACAAGTCCGTGCTCCATTTTCCTTTTTCCATGGAAGCACGCTCTTCCTTGGCACTATGTTTCGCCAATATAACAGGATGGCCAGGAGAGCTGTGGCTCATACCGGTAATGATTACATCGCCTTCTTTGTCTCCAACTGTCTTTGCTGGAGTTGATGGAGTGTGAGTGGCTCTCACTGGACTAGAATACCTATCATCAGCCCGGATTGGATCTGCCGGTTCATCATCAGGCACAGCAGTGTTAACTTCTGGTTGTTCATCAATATTGTGATCTTGAGGGGGTGGTTCATCAAAAGTAGCTTCAGGATTTGGACCCTCCGGTTCAGTCATTTGTTTCGATTCAAGAACCACTTGGTCTTCAGGCAGATTGTTAACCTGGGCCTTTTTGCTGGGTCTGGCTTTGGCTCTACAACATAAAAAGATGCGAAAGTTAAGCATAATATATAAAGCATGGAAACATCGAAGGAAGGGGTTGATGTACTTATGCAGCTACAGTTTTGAGAGGAGGATGTTGGGTCGCTGTTGACTCGCCAGAGGATGAGGGAGGTGTCACCTGATAATTCGAATCGAACGGATTAAGAGGTTGTTGGAAATAACCTTCCTTGGGACAATAATTGTCAGAAGTGGGTGAGACCTCAAATCGGCGCTTTCGAACCGGGATGTCAGGTAAACCGGCCGAAGTTACCTTTTGGCCGTTGTGCCGGGTGGTGTGGTGAGCCTCGTGTTGCTGCGTCTTCAAAATAAATGTTGGATCCAAGTGAGAAATAGGATGATAAAAGCTTGCTTTCCGAACCGCTTGACGGATTTTTTGTGTTGGCATAGAGTCTGAATCGGAGGAAAGGATAATTACCTCTACATAGTCAGCTTGGCTGCCCTCCACGTCCTCCTGATAAGTACCATTATCAATGAGATGCATGAAAAGGGAACCAAGTGAATTAAGTTCTACCTCAACTTCCGGTTCATCTGGGTCGTTTTCCAGTTCCATACTGATGCATTCAGGTGCTTTCCGCTTTGTGGTTTTCTTGACGGCTTTGGTTTTAGGGCGGGCAGTTTTTGCCGCTTTTTCTTGAGGTTTCTTCTTCCAAAACGGATCATCATCCTGTTTAAAAGTAAAAAACAATGGTATTCAAGAATTTTACGGTCTAAAGATATCAAGGGTAAAGCGGAGGAACAATACTCACAACAGGCGGTTTGTTCTGCATGTAAAAGGGGTATAGTCCGATTTGGCGACAGATAGCTTTCGATTCGTTCAATATCTTCTTGATGGCCTCAGTGACCTCTTCATCGGTTAGCTGAATGTTGATATGACGTTGGGAGTCCTCTACTTAACCAGTATACTTGCACATTAAGCCGGAGCGGCGACTTAACGGCAAGATGCTCCAAGATATCCAACAACGGACAAAGTCTACACTTGTTAAGCCGTTGGCCAAGAAGGCTCTAAGCTTGGCGAGTTGAGGTGCGTACGGGGCCCGTTCCTAGGCACTTAGGCATTGTGGAAGTGGATGAGTATTGGAAAGCCGGTGGGCCCGGTAACCCGGCAGAGGATTTTCGTCTTCAGGGGAGTTGTCTTTACAGCACAACCAACTTTGATTCCACTCTTTGGGGTGACTGTGCAGATTGGTATGAGGAAATTCAACATCTTTTCTTTTTTGAATGGAGATGCCACCGAGTTCAGTATTGGGTCCGTCTACAAATTCGGTGCGCCGCTTCAGATGGAAGAAATCCTGGAACAGTTCCATAGTTGGCTCTTCTTGGAGGTATGCTTCATAGAAAACTTAAAAGTTGCATATATTGGATACCGAGTTGGGTCCAATATCTTGAGGGTGGAGTTGAAAGCTGGCAAGCACATCCCGGAAAAACTTTGACCCGGGCGGTTTGAAACCACGGCCTATATGATCAACAAACACAACTACCTCACCCTGCTTAGGGGTGGGAGGATTTTCCAGCCCAGGAACGCCCCACCGGATCTCATTCTTCTTTGGTAAGGTTCCGATCTTGACCATTCCATTCAGTTTTTCCTCGGTGACCCGGGAGGGTGCCCAGTTGCCGGAATAAAACTGCTTGGCCATTGCAAATGAAAAGCTGGAAAGAAATATTGGTTTACAATTTATTCATAGTGATGCATAAGGTACAATAGAACAGAGGAATCCAAGTATATGAAATTGATAAACTGGAGGCTAATACAATTATAAATGACAAAGCAATAAGCAGAAGCAGAGGTATATACATGTTATTAAACCGGAGTATGACGACGGAGACAAAGGGATTGCCAGTTTACAAGGGGACTAATGGTATATAATCGATTACTTTTTACAAGGGTAAACCGTCTATATGATGCGGAAGGTACAAATCTAAGGCAAGAATGACTAAGGTAAAATAGGTTTCACAAGACTACATTGAAATTTTGGATCTACCATAAGCCAAGATAAGGAAAAATATTGAGACTCAAGAACTTGGTCCCAAAGCAGTTCATGAAAGGTCCAGATCAAGTTACGATGTATTTAAAGATTGGTTCGAATGGTTGAAATAAGGAGTTTCATGGTTACTATGAGGAATATATCAAGAACAAGTTCTACTGACTGTGGGTTAACGAATAACACGAAGAGAGCAACAGGAACCTGCGTGAACCCTAATGGATCTACAGGGAAAGGAGGGGAAGCTTACCACAGCAGTTGAGGTAGCGGTAATGCGCCACATTTTTCTGATGCAACCAGGTCGATGCAGCGGTCAACGGAGAGGCAGAGGCGGAGTTCAACGATGGCGGCAGCGCTCGGGTGCAGGGGTGTCGTGAGGAGGAAGAAGAAGTGAAAGAGACAAAGGGGGAAAAGAGAATGACCCTTGGTCCTATTTATAGGGCGAACCGATAAGAGACAAGTGTGTGAATCGAGGAGCCTAAAATGGATAGTTAATAAGGATGTCGCCTTGATGGTTGGATATTCATTAATGAAGGGTATCTTCGACTTCAACGAATAGATGACATCATGAAAGTTTACTATGGATCCAAAGGATGACATCACAGTAGTTTACCAGATCCATTGGAAGGTGCCAGGGCAAGAATTTTTCTACGTGTTGAAGATTGATATGAACAAGTTCAAACCAATCTAGGGCCTAATGTTGGGGATATTACTACTGGACGTAAACCGGCCAGGAGTAGCCGGATTAACTCCAAGAAGATAAGAAGCCCATGAAGACGTGAGGATGGTGGTGCTTTACGAAGGCCCAAGGCCCAAAGGCGACTTAGGACTTGTAGATGTAAACCGACTTTATTGTATAACTTGCATTGTAAGATAGGAAGGATAGAGACCGAGCCGGACACGTTTATGATCCGGCCTCGGGACTCTATAAACTGGTGGGTGTCAACCTGTGTATATAAAGGGACGACCTGACAATGGTTTAGGGACGACAGACAACAACTCGAGAGCCAGGCAAAGCGGATTCGCTCCCTGGTCATCAAAACCCCAGCAATACTAAGCACAACTAGACGTAGGCTTTTACCTTCATTGAAGGGACCGAACTAGTATAAAACCCCTCCTATCCCTTGTCCGGTTTAACCCCTTTAAGCAAACCCGTAGCGATGGCTCCACGACTAAGTCCTTTCACGAGGACATCTGCCGTGACAAACCCATGACAAGGCCAGTATATCAAAATTACAATTTGCAAAAGGCCACTAACACTAATCGAGGCAAAATTGATGGGGTTTGCCTCGTACTAGAAACCAAGGACATTAATATACCCTTGCATGCATGTGGAAGTGAGAAGGTTGGTTTGCATGGCGCTGCATTAATCAAGTGATGAGGAGTGAGATGGTTAGCTCTTTGGGCTTTGGAGAAAAAATATGCATTAATTGACATGTCAAACGAGGATTTGTATCGATTAATCCCGCGAAGGAAAACCCTGCCTTTCTTTATTAACACTAGTACTCCTAGTATGTACGTACTTACCCTGTTTGGGTCTAGGCCTTGCATTGCCATATTTCACCACACATTTTTGCCAAGTTTGCCTAAAGTTTTCAAAATGAAAAGGAGGTACACTTGCGCACGGCTGTCGCGGTCGCACCGCACCCTCACACGGTCACTCCACACCCTCACACAGTCGCTCCTGCACGCCGCAAACCCAATCAAGGGAACGCATCCCTCACTGACACGTGCTACCACATGTGAACAAACCAAACTCAGCCATCCTACCGCTAACACATAATTTTCGTTCATACAATGTGTTTATCCAACCGCATGTTGCGGAGGATCCGTACGGCCCGTGCGGTGGTCTATTGGGGAAGAAGAAGAGGTGAGGAAGAAGGGTTAGGAGACGTAGGATATTCATCCAACCGCCTAAAATGGTAGACTGGCCCAAATGATGAAAGTTAGGCGACTTTCATAACAATATATGTTTTTACACAACAAAAGATCCGTAAAAACAACAACATAAAGAAAAACTATCACTGCTCGCGGAACGAGACGACCTCGTCGTCTTTGGCTGCGGGCGCGAACCAGCCGTAGCTGTCGACGTGTGTCTCTGCATCATGGTTGTCCTCAATCTCTAGCTACTCGTTCACCTGGAGTGTGCGGGCGCTCTGCATGGACGAGAGCACCGCCCGGTTCAAGTCAAGGACGTCTGGTTCTGCCTGCAGGAGGGCCTCGATGGTAGCGGCATCCGCGCGTTCCTCGTTGAGTTGAGCCTCTGCCGCCCGGTTCAAGTCAAGGACGTCCGGTTCCACCTGCAGGAGGGCCTCGATGGCAGCGGCATCCGCACACTCCTCATCGAGTTGAGCCTCCACCGCCCGGTCCAAGTCGAGGACATCCAGTTCCACCTGCAGGAGGGCCTCGATGGCAGCAGCATCTGCGCGCTCCGCCTCAAGTTGAGCCTCCGCCACCCGGTTCACATCCACGACATCCGGTTCCGCCTGCAGGAGAGCCTCGATGGCAGCGGCATGCGCACACTCCGCGTCGAGTTGAGCCTCTGCTTCCCGGTCCTACTTTAGTATCGCCAGGTTGAACCATTGGTCTGCCTGCACCATGGGGGACCCGACACGGGCACGAAGTCGACGTCCATCATCTCATACCCATCAGGGGCCTTCTGCGCCATGACCTCCGCCATGAACACTGGATCGGCTTCCTCCTCCTCGTAGCTTGGCTCTAGAGAACTTGGGGATTGGCCCATCGCAAAGCAAGCTTGGGAACAGAGGTCTGTGGTGCCGACCGCCGCCGCGATTTCTACGCAGCGCTCCGGCGTTAGCATCTTGTAGTACGTGAACTTGCGGCGCACCATGGCTTTCTAGCAAACTAGAGGATGCTTGAGGCGGGCTAGGGGTTCGAAAGGTGGGGGAATGGGCTGGAGAGGAGGTGTGGTTTTGGGGCAGTGGCTAGCGTAGGCCAAGAAGCGAAGGTTCTCATGTGAATAGTGGTTCCGGTGCTGGCCAGTCAATTGGTTTTGACTGTACATCGCTCTTGTCCCGTACGCGTTGCACCCCGGCACACTGGACCCTCGACATTGCTCATCAAATGGTACGCGCTTTGTCTTTCATTTTCGCTCGCTTGTGGGACGTAGTTGAGAGAAAACTGACGTCGCTCCCCCTCCCCCGCCCGCGTCATTTATACTACCACTCCCTACGTTTTATGCGGAGTAAATAAAAATAGAGGGAGTATACTACGGATGAGGATCCCCTGACGTGGCCGAAACCATTGAGTAACTGACATGCGGAGCCTAGCAAGCATGGGGTCCGCCAGTAAGTGAACAAAAGGGAGGGTAAGGCAGGGATACCTACGTCAGAGGATCCACTTCCACTACTACTCCCTCCTTCCATCTATAGGGCCTAATGCGTTTTTCGAGGCTAACTTTGACCAAATGTTAGAGTAATAATATATGACATGCAACTTACACAAAGCATACGGTCAAATTCGTATGTGAAAGGAGCTTCCAATGATATAATTTTCACATTATACATCTCATGTACTATTAATCGTGTCAATGGTCAATGGCGGTTTTGAAAAACGCATTAGAGCATGGTTAATAATATAGCCAGCCGATGGATATAAGGAACTGCCATGTCATCTATAGCCATCACCTATATGCACATACAGTAGTGTGGGCTATAAGGTTGGCTATTTCCCGCAAAAAAATAAGGTTGGCTAGTACTTTTTTCCATCTCCTCTCTATCTCTTTATTCATATGTATTATATTTAACTAGGAATGTGTATATAGCTAGGCTCTTGCATGAGAGCTCACTCCCCTTACTTTTTCACATCTCTCTCCTCCACATAGGCCCTATATAAATGGAAGGAGGGAGTACTATGAGCACTGCATACTCTACTACAGATATTGTTAGTACTCCACTAGTACTATTGGACAGGGAGCTTAAAAAGCTACTATTGGACTGGCTATACATGGCAAAATCCTAGTAGGAAGAGCATGCACGAGAACAAGCACATTCATGTGGTTGAAAACAAATTGGAAACCATGACTGTTTGAATACAAATCTAGGAGTACGTACGAATCTAACAATATTGATTGGGCGTTGTTCAATGTTGATACTTTTTCTGTAAGTTTGATCAAAGTAGAGATACTTTGACTACACATAAAACTTATATGTAAACTAGAAAGGATCGGAGGGAGTATATTGTATGTTCAATAGTGAAACGAACATTGAATATCCTTTATATATTTTTTGTGGATGCTATGATCAGCGGTTCAAATTATTGAATCCGCCTTAGGTATCATGCATGCACCAACTCATTCTCTCTCGATTTCAGCTCAGGGTCCAGAGATCGATTGAAAGAGGACTAGGGTGGGTATAATACGTTCGCTTCGCTTATGATGTACAACATACTCCCTCTGATCCCCATAGACCCCCCCCCCCCCCCGCCGGTCATTTCTATCATAGAAACAGAGCAAACATTTATCTCCTTGCACGACACACGATTGATCTCTCAACATCAGTTGATCTTGTCAAGATGTATCGGGGCATGAACTGAATGGGATGTCAAAACTAAAATGAGAAGCGACAAGTAGTGGAGGCAAAGTGAAACTTTAAATGAACCATTTATTTGTATGCATGTCGGACAAATTACAACATTGGAAATACAAGCATGGTCTAGGCCCACATGTGAATGATACTCGGCAGAATGTTCAAATGAGGCATACGGGAGAGACAGGCTCATCGTCACTTTACACGGTCGGTTTTAGTGTGCCGAGGGTGGCTTTAGTGTTGTGGCACGACCAGCAGATCAACACCCGGCTCATCGAGGATGAACGGGGCGCCAAAGTGCACGCGCGCCATGACGCGTACGTGGAGTGGTGTAGCACGGCCAACTGCATCCCCAGGACTTGAGACCAACGCGCAAAGGGAATCTCCAGCGTTGCCATGACTGCAGCTGACTACCCTGGCACACCGAAAACCCTCGTCCCTCGCGCCGTCGCTCGGTGCGTTCCCAACCGGCGCTAGTTGCCTGCATTCATGTCGTCCGTCCGTATGCCGTTGTTAAGAGGCTCGGTGCCCGAGGAACCAACTCCGGCGACTTTAATGACGCACCCGAACGCTTGGCCTCACCAGAATGTGCGACTTTAAGCGGCAACGCCCAGCTAACATCCACACCATAGCGCATCGTCCTACTACCTGGCACCACATCTGCCATGACCGCGAACGCGAATGCTTTGCGGGAGAGCTTGTCTTTGGGGATGAAGCTCGAGGTCGCCGCCCTCGCTCAAGTCGCCACTCGTGACGCAATAGCGGCATAGCCGGACACGGACGCGACCGCACAAGCAGGGGGGGCCACGCTGGCGGCCGACGACGGGAGCACCGTCAGCCATGCGTCCTACTTGCCGCCGTCCATCGTCCGGCACCGCCGAGGTTGGGGACTCCTTCGAGGATGAGTAGGGCATGGGAGGCGGCAGGGCATGGTGTGCCAACTGGCCAGTCTGTTTCCCGTGTTCTACTCTTCCTCGCCGGAGACCGCACCTTCACTTCACGGGTCTTGAACCCCGCCCCCGTACATGGAGATCGCAGATGGAGGACGCCGGTTGCCGCCGTAGAATAGGTTTAGGGTCAGGTTTCTTTTATTTTTCCATCCTATAAAAGTTCGAAATGTATTGAAAATCTGCCGTGTTTGCATTAATCTCGCCCAGTGTATATGAACTTTCACAATAATATAGTATATTGTAGGAGTACTATCAAGATGCACGTGCGTTGCACGGAACATCAAGATCTTGTGGGAGAAAAGGATGAACCAGGGAAGGCCCTGTCTGCAAATGTGGAGAGGAGTGTGGGTAAATTGTCATAGTTTCCTTCCTATCCGTTACATATAGATCGGACGTCCTATGTTGCAGGATGGTAGGCACACCATCATCACCAACTCTGCTTTTTATTGAACCAAGAGAAAGCTAACACGCAAAGTAAATAAACATATAGTCTACATACACAATTTATCTTAGGCACTCCAATAGTACGTCCACTACACATTCATGCATTTCACATCTTTCTACATCTACGGGAACCTACAAAAGGGTTAATGTAAATTGCCTCTCTCTCTCCTCCCTAATTTTCATGGTGGTGGGCCCCTCCCTCCCCCCAATCTACAATCAACAACTCACACATTTCACATTACGTTAATTACATAACTGGGATTATGTAGGTGTAGCATTACTCATCCTAAAAAACCCAACTAAGCCAACCTCCCAGCATATCACGCGGGAAAAGACCCGACCGCGCCGTTTTAGTCGGGATTACCGGATTACTAGTAGTAGTATCGATGGATTTCGAGAAGCACCAAGTTTTATTTTTCTTTAGGGGGCGAAGCACCTAGTTTAAAAGGAAAAAAAGCGGTACACTCACAGCACCCCTATCGCGGGCGCATTGCACCCCACACACGTTCGGTCCTACACACAGCTCACGCAAACGGAACGCGCTTCGGCTTGCCTCTTCACTGACACGTGGGACTACACTTGGAAAAACCGACATGCGCCAAACTCCCCCCGCCTACCGTGCGAAAATCCCCCCCCCCCAAAATTCCCCCCAAATCCCAAATTCAACCGCCCTTCGGCCAACTAGCCAATAATATTCCCCAAACCCCCTCGCCCCATCCCCCTCCACTCCATTCACTCCACCGAAGCCGCCCTCCCCACCGCGCCGATATGTCAGCGTCGTGGTTCATCCAGGGGACGCGCGGCGATTCTCTCGCTCCCACAGTACGCTCTCGTAGAGTGCCATCCTCTAGCCGCGCCGCCACCGCAGGCGACGTTCTTATGGAGGCGCACGGCGGTCAATGCCACCACCGCTGGCAATGTTTGTGTGGAGACGCACAGCGGTCATCTTCTCCCACGATACGCGCATTCGAGACTGAGGCCCCGTGCATGTCGGTGTAGTGCAGAATGTTAGCTGATAGACGTTGTTAATCTCATTGTTTGCCCAAGTAGTTTACAGTCAATATGCTCTGCTTAAGAAGCTTCCTTGCCCTGTTCTGCACTCAATCTGCTTAGCTGAGATGGCATGCCAAGCCCGATTAATTGCTAAAGTATCCTGCCATATATTTATGGTGACGTAGATTACCATGGTCTAGTAGCCAATCTGTTAGGTGAAATAGCTGTACACCATTTTATACTCGATCTTTGTTGTTGTGATAGCCGTCGATAGTTCGATGGCTGTGTGCTGGGCCTCATTGACTGCTGAAATAGTCTGCCATAATTTAGCACTCAAATATGTTTATTGAATTAGCTTTACATATATCTCGTTACTTAGATCTGCTCGTCCAAATATCTTTCCATAGCTTTAGACATCGACCTAGGTATTTTTTTTCTGGACTTCATAAAAAGCATATATGTTTTTTCCTGTAATATCTAGTAGAAGAACTAATTTGTATGTCTAACAGATGGACAAGACTTGGATAACTTCTGCTCGAAGATTCTCCGCTGCATATGTCTAGGGGGTTGAAAACATCATGAACTTTATCAGAGCTGAGTACGATGGTCCGAAATTAGATGTGCTTTGCCCGTGTAGCAATTCTATGAATTCTATTACAAGACCCCAGTCAACTGTGCAAAATCATCTACACTTGTATGGGATATCGGTCACATATACTAGGTGGGTTCATCATGGTGAAGTTGTGAACGTCAATGTTACTGACTACGTGGAAGCAGCAGATCACCATCTTGATCTGCCTGATGCTCAGGTGGAAGAGGAGGAGGTGGTGGTGGTGGCGGAGCCAGTGAGTTTGACCAACATTGAAACAATGCTATGAAATGCTTGTGCATTTCATGAACTTTCACCTGCAGAAGAAAAACAATGGGCCCGCATGTTGGAACAATGCAACATGGCTATCACCCCAGGAAATAAGTTGTCAGTATTCTCAGCTATGGTCACCTTTCTTTAGGTGAAGACATCTGAGCGGATGACCAACAAATCATTCGATGCAATATTAGCTGCTTTCCGCAAATCTTTCCCAGATGTGTCTGAGATGCCACACACACCTACAGTAAAATGAAGAATTTCCTTCGTGAAGATGGAATTGGATATGATATGATCCATGTTTGTAAGAATAATTTTGTTCTGTTCCGGAAGGATTGTGCCAACTTAATTGAATGCTCGAAATGCAAATCATCAAGATGGAAAGATGGCGATGCTGTGAAGAGGATTCCTCATAATGTTCTGAGACATTCTCCAATTACACCAAGATTGTAGAGGTTGTTTCATGATGCTGAAACAAGAGAGGATGTACTGTGGCATTCTAGGAACTAGGAGTACAGAGATCATAATGTAATGAGCCATCCATCTCATGGTAGTGAGTGGCAAAGCTTCAATCAGAAACACAAAAAGTTTGCTGCTGACCCAAGAAACATTAGACTTGGCTTAACTTCAGGTGGATTTAACCCATTTGGCCACCACAGCGCCACATATAGCATGTGGCTAGTGCTTGTTATCCCTTACAACTTGCCTCCAAATGTCTGCACCAAAGAATTAAAGTACATGATGGCCTTGATCATCCCAGGTCCAAAAAGTCTTGGAAAGGATTTTGATTTATTCATGGAGCCTCTTGTGGAGGAACTTCAACAGCTATGGAGGGGTGATCTCACTCGAGACCTATATAGCAGCCCACTAGCTGACTTCTTTCTGTGTATTGTTATAATTTGGTGCATCCATGATTATCCTGCTTTGGGCACTATGTCAGGGCGAACGACACATGGTTACAATGCACGTGTTTGCTGTGACAGGAATCCGCTATCATACGCAATACTTAGCAAGATCTGTTACATTGGACACTGCCGTTTCCTTGCCAAGGGCAAGCTGCGTCCTACAAAATACCGAAGACATGTGTTCAATGCAAAGCATAAAAACCGTGATGCGCTAAAGAGGATCACAGCCGATAAGTTGAAAATGGAATTAGAGAAGGTCAGGCATATTACACCAGGAAACCATCCTGGTAATGGTAGCGAGAAAAGGAAGCATGTCAGCGTAGAAGATATATTATTGTTTACCCGCAGGTCCACTTCGTGGGACTTGGAGTATTGGAAAGATTTGGATCTGCGGCATAATCTTGATGTGATGCACATAGAGAAAAATATATGTGACATCATTATCGACACACTTCTTAATATTGAAGGCAAGACGAAAGATACCTTAAAATCTAGGATTTATTTAACACACCTGGGTATCAGAAGGGATTTGCATGTGCAAAATGAAGGTAAACCGCGGGACATGGCACCAACTGTGTATGTATTGGACAAGGTAAAAAGAAAAGAATTTTGCGAGGTCCTATCACGTGTGAGATTCCCACATGTATTAGCTTCCAAACCCTGAAAGGAGAGTTGGTGGAGATGGGAACAAGGTACAAGGGTTGAAAACTCATGACTGCCACGTCCTACTTCAAAGGGTTTTACCTGTTATCCTTAGAGAATTGGGCCGCCCTGACTTATACAGAGCAGTTGCAGAGTTGGGACAATTCTTCAGGGAACTCTGCAGTAGAAATATCAGGATAGATGCTTTGGAGCATCTTAGAGACAAGATATGAACTATCCTATGTGACCTTAAGAAGATATATCCTCCAGCCTTCTTTGATGTGATGGTGCATTTGACTGTTCATCTACCTGATGAGGCAATACTTAGAGGTCCAGTACAGTATGGCTGGATGTACCCTATTGAAAGGCCGCTAGGCACTTTCAAGGGCAATGTTAGGAACAAAGCTAGACCTGAGGGTTCCATTGCAGAGGCCTACATTGCTATAGAAGCGTTGACATTCTGCTCAATATACATTGAAATAGATGATCAGCTTAGCAAAGAGGTGGGTGAAGACAATACCGGGCTCAATGTTTTCGATTATTCTGTTCGAGTTACAGGGAAGAGTCGACAAGAGGACAAACATAAAGATTTGGACAAAATGGTTTGGTATGTGTTGAATAACTGTCCTGAGATACTACCTTATATCAAGTAAGTGCTATGTACTGCAGCTTATACATCATAATCTACTAAACTTGCAGCACATTGTTATATATTTAGATGTTTGACGCGATCACTATGTTGTGCAACATCTACAAAAAGGAGTCACTGCCACAAAATCCAAGAAACATTGACAAACTGGTTATGGCAGGATTTGCAAAATGGTTCAAGAGCCATGTAAGCTTTTGAATTGCCCTGTAAATTTTTTTAATATATTGAGTACATAAGATGATCAACTGGTCTATTTTCTAAACATTGGTTAAGAAGATGCAGGTGGATGGGCAGGTGGTTGATGATGACCTTTACGCACTAGCAATGGGTCCTGGTACTCGGGTAAGACATTACGAATCTTGCATTGTTGGAGATGTGCGCTACAACACCCTTGCACACGACAAAGGCAGGAAGATACAAAACAGTGCCATCATGAGCATGGATACGTACGACAAAGTGACAACTGAAATGTATGCTAACATAACAGACATTGTTCAGTTGCAGTATATCTCCAGTTCCGAGGATCATCGGTGTGTGGTTTCGTTGTGTTGTCATTGGTATAACCTGTTTTCTAGGATTGCAAAACCTAGAGTAGATGATTATTTTAAATTCATCAATGTCAAGGCACCGTACCAGACCAACAAGCCTTTTATTTTGGCAAATCAAGCAACACAGATATTTTTCTTAGAAGACACATTTGCACGTAGCGATGACTGGATAGTATTGCAAAGGTTTGAGCAGAAGAAATCGTTTAATGAATTTGCACAACAAGATGATGCTTACACCACTCCTGAGGTACAAGATTCCACAGATGTTCCTAATATCTTTGAGAACCATCACGTCAATGACGCTGGTGAAAAACTTGCCTGCCGTGCTATGTACATACAAGAGTTGATCAAGAAGAAGCCAACGTTCGAGGACATTGAGGATGAAGAAGAAGATGACACTTCGGGGAGTTACAATTCAGATTGATACACATGGTGAAGATGTTGATGCTGCCACTGCGGATGATGATTAGATTGCTTTTGTCGTATTTGCCTGCCAGAAGACGTTTTTTATCTACTATGTGAAATTGTGTTTCCTATGACAACTGAAACCTGATGAACGTGTTGTTTAGTATTTTGCTGTGAGAACATCACTTGCTATGTATGTTGATTTGTGTTTGGTGATTGTATGACGAGTAAAACTTGATGACATTGTTGTTTAGTTGTACTCATATTTGGCTGTGAAACTTGAACTTGATGACATAATTTGTTGTTGGACTGCAATTTGCTCGACGTCTTCAAATGGGAACAAAGCTGACCCGACAGGGCCTCTGCTAATTTATTTATTTATTACCAAAAGGGCCTCTGCTATTCATTTATTTATGAGCAAAAGGGGATACCCCCTGATTTTCGTTAATAGAAATCATTAGATGTTCACAACACTACACCCAGCCTGCTACACAGGTTTCATTCATTACTAGTTTCAGCAAAGTGCTCATATCATAGCCACTGAATACATCACGAGTGCTACATACACTGCAAATAAAGAGACAATCATCCTACAGAGCACATCGATTTTGCCCATTATCTTCACAAGCTCTTTCATCCCCTCATTGCTGTCAAGGCCGTTTAGCAGCTGTTGCTTGGCCATGATCAGAGGAACTCCATCTTTAACCTTCTGCTCTGCATCTTCCTCTTCTGTCGTTCCTTCAGTTACTTGTCCAACACCCCAACCTGCTGGTATTGGGATTCCTCGGCTAACCAAATAATCAACGTAGTTGCATTCCCCCACATCAACAACTTCCCAGAAATACAAATCACACGAATCTTCCCTTTTTTGCACGAATCAAATTGGAAGATCATCAACCAAACTATTAAAAAATCAGCAACTGAAAGAAGCAAAACAACACTTAAACATATTATTACCCCATGATTCGGGCATTTGTAGAAGACTCGGCTAGGGTTGAGGATTGTGGTTGAGATGCGATGGATGACTCTACGTGATTTACAGTAGTGGCACCACACCAACGGCAGTGGGTTGCGATGAGCAACCGACTACGGTGCGTGTGCCGGCGGGGGTGTGATGAGACCCACAGGCGATGGTACGGGTGGCGACGTGGCGCATATCTGGTTGTTGCCTGCTGAAGAGCAGGTGGACGAGCAGCCAGCGGAGATGGTTGCTATGGCCAGAGCTTCTGATGCTAGGCAGAGTAAGTAGAGAAGAGGAGAAGTGAATGTTGGATATGTCAGTTTCATTACTTGTAGAGTAGCATAGCACCATATATAGTCATAGTCTAGGTTTGGATTCGAACCAGCTACAGGAGCACGTCTCTCTTTTTTCGAAAACTCAGCAACGTCTCCTTACCCGTACACTAGCTTGTTCTATACGCCTTCTCAAGTCTTTGCTTTTCTTTCTTTTTTTGGGAGGAAGGAAGGAGGACAAAACTGAGAGTTCCTGGGACTCGGACCCAAGGCCTCTCGGTTGAAAACCAAGGGTGCTAGTCACTTATGTGGCGAACGTTCCCTGGGAGGAGGACGGAAGACGAACGCATTTTCCTCGCAGTTTTAGTTGCGACGCAAGATCGAACGGTCGTAGTTTCGGGTATGTTTCCAGGCAAACAAGCGCAGTTTTTCTTTTCTTCCTATATATAAAAAAGTATGCTACTTGGTGTCGGCTTAGTCACCAAATGATTGTGCCAACCTTGACCCCTGGATTGACATTCAACAGCTGTCGTGTTTCTTCAGTCTCTTCTTCCTCCAGCCGCCAAAGCCAAACCAGTGCCGACGGGACCACCTGCTCCCGCCTCCCACGGCTGGCTGTGCTGCCGCGCAAGCATCGTGGCCACATCGCACCCTAAAACTATGCGCATCTTCCTCGGCTCCTATTCGTTTCTGTCTGAGGCCTCACCATCGTCCTCCGCCTTGGTTCACTCGCTGCGGCGCCGCCCTCCAGTTTTGTCAATATGGTCAACAACCGAGAGGAATAAGGAGATGACTATGCATGGTGAGGATGACAGTAGGGACCCAGCAATGCACGCAGTAATTTTGTTTCTTGGGACGGAGAACGGGAGAAGGGTATCAACTAGGTTGTGCGGGAGCTGTGGCCCGTCTAGCCCAGGCTTTTATTTCATATATTTAGCACATGACCAGCCCAGTTTTTTTCTTTCTGAAAAAGGCTAGCCCAGCTATTTTGTTTTTTGCAGAATAACCAATGTAGGCCTACTTACTTTTCTATGCCCTGCTGGGCCGGAAATCTTTCAAGACGAGGAGGGATGCATTTTGCCCAGAAACTGGGCTATAAGTAATAAGAAATGGGCTATAAGTAATAATAAATGGGCTTTAAAATGAAAAAATACAGCAAATAGGCAATTAGTTCCAAAATTCTTTTTTCTTTCGGATTTTGATATTTTAAATTTCATTGGTTTTGTGCTGGTAAAATTTCATTAGATTTAAATTAAGGTATGTTTAGTTTTAAAATTAATTTGAATCTGGCTAGAAATTTTGTGTTGTATGCTGTTTGGGACAGATTTGGAGGCTGACTTGTGGGTCTACTAGGTTGACGTGTATGAAAGGCTTTGTCAACTTAGTCACAAACGATTCTAGCAGCAGTGACCGTTGGATGTTAATCCAATGGCCGTGCTGCTTCTTCAATATCTGATATTCTTACTCCAGCCGCCCAAACCAGCACCGGTGGTACTGCCTGCTCCCGCCTCCCATGGCCGGCTGTGCTGCCGCACAAGCCACACCGCCCCACCCTACTCCATTACTGGCCAGGCCATTCCTCTACTCACCCACACATCTTGTTATTTTCCGGCGACGGCAGCCGGACCAGTAAACCCTCGTACTCCCCACTGCGTGGGCAACCACTACCAAGTCTTCCCGGGCTCCGTGTCGTTCCCTTGCTAGGACTCGCCGTTGTCCGCCGCCCTAGTGCTCTCGGCGTGGCGTGGTCAACGTGGTCAACGAACGACATCCATCGGACATGAACTGTAAGTGGAGAGGCTGACAGCTGGGTCCACGGCCGCACATAAGGAAATGCCTCCTTATTTCGCGCAAAATAATGATTCCTCCACCTGACATCTGGGACCCACCGGAAGGGCCTCTGTATTTCACAAAAAAAACGTTCCCCCCGCTGACAGGTCGGACCCACTAGCTATATCTTCGCAAGCATGGAACTGCCTCCTTATTATGCACAAAAAAATGAATACTCCCCCTGCTAGCTGGGACCCACCATAGTGGGAGGCTAACTTGTCGGCCTACTAAGATGACAGGGACGGAGGGCTTTGTCAACTTAGTCAATATGAATGATTCTAGCTCCAGTGACCGTACAATGTCCATCCAACGGCCGTAGTGCTTCTTCAACCTCTGGTCTTCTAGCTCCAGCCGCCCAAACAAGCGTCGGCGGTGCCGCCGGCTCCTGCCTCCGATGTCCGGTTGTGGTGCCACCGCTGGCCATGCCATCCATGTATACTCACCCACAGCTCCTGTTATTCTCCGGCGACGGCAGCCTCACACCGGAGCTGAAGCAGTCAACCCACGTACTCCCCTCTGTGTGGGCATCCACTGGCGCATCTTCCCCGGCTCCGCGTCGTTCCCTTCCTAGGCCTCACCGTCATACACTGCACTGGTGCTCTCGGCGTGGGGTTGTCAATGTGGTCAATGAATGACTTCCATCGGAAGAGTACTGTACGTTGAGAGGCTGACTGCTGGGTCCACGGCCGCAGCAAGGAAGTGCATCCTTATTACACAGAAAATAATGATTCCTCCACCTGACAGCAGGGACCCACCAGACGGGCCACCGTATTAACCAAAAAATGTTTCCCCCTGACCGCTGGGACCCACCAGCTACATCTTCGCACGCAAGGAAGTGCCTGACAGTCGGGACCCACCCGGTTGAAGTGTATGTAGCATTGTCATTCTGGTCGTGAACATGTACGTACATACAATCGGTCTGTCTGCAGGCTGCAGCGATGAACCATGGACGTATAAGGAAGGGCACGTGTCATAGTAGAGGTGCGCAGGTAGCATGTACATGTACGTACAGCGGCCAGGGTGCAAGAAAGTAAATACGGCCACGTACATACATACGGGCGGGGTCTCGAACGCCTACTCACGCATATGTACGGCCAGCGCTCATGTACATGGCTGGGTCAGAACGGAGAAACTATGTCGTCGTCGTGTTCATGGGGAGGCAACGGAATGCGTCGTGTTCATCTGGAGGCAACGGAACGCGTGCTGTTCATCGGGAGCCAACCGGCTTGGACAGAACAACCGATGGAAACAAGGCCTGGCGTACCGCAGAACGGAGGAAACGGCCTTGTGTTTGACCGGCCACGGTCGAAACGGGATCCTGTTCATCAGGAGGGGTCTGACGTACCGAAGAGAGAGGAAACGGACCTCCTATGGTCGAAATGGGGTCCTGTTGATCGGGAGGGGTGTGGCGTACCGCAAAACGGAGGAAACTGACTTGTGTTGGAGCGCTACGGTCGAAACGGGGGTCATGTTCATCGGGAGGGTGTGGCGTACCGCAAAATGGGACTCCACGGGATACTGTTCATCTCCATCGTTGACCTCCTACAGCCTCCACGGGCTACTGTTCATCCACCGTCGACCTCCTCCAGCCTCCACCTACGACTGTTCATCCACGGGCTCCTGTTCATCCAGCCTCCAACGCGCGCTCCTCCATCGGCTACTATTCAGCCAGCCCTCACCACGGGGTCCTGTTCAACCACCCCTCCACGGGCTACTGTTCATCCAGCCCTCCGTCGGCTACTGTTCAACCAGCCCTCCATCGGCTACTGTTCAACCAGCCCTCCACGTGGTCCTGTTCATCCACCGGCTCGATCGATCAGGGCACTGTTCATCCAGTGGCAACGGCCTCTACTACCACGGGTTCCTGTTCATCCAACCCCCACCGGGAACTGTTCATCCAAACCCCCCAACAACGCTCACTGTTCATCCAGAGGCAGCATCGATCGGCTTTAGTTAGCAGTAGTAGCGATGGAATCACTCGCGTTCAGTTAACAGCAAGGGATCGATCGATCGCTCGGGTTCAGTAACGCGTAGCCTACAGTGCAATCGCTTGGTTTCAGTTAGAGCCCAACACCTCACTCGGGTTCAGTTAGAGTGCAACACCTCACACACACACGCGTACGTACAAGAGAAACGCGCATCGCTCGGCCCCCGACCACCCACCATAATCGGGAACTCCCCCGATATTTTCCTCGCCCTCGCTTCTACCATGGTTTTCTCCATCATGGACGGCCCAAAAAATGTCATGCAGCTGCGTCTCCGGCCTGCCCAGGATGAAAAGCCCATTTTCTGTCATGATTTTTTGTCATAGAAGTACGAGCCCACCACATCTATGATGATGCTGGGTTTTGTCACAATTATCGTCATGGATGTGTCTTTTTTTGTAGTGCTTGGCCCCTCGCGAGGATCTTGTGTTGTTGATGTTGAAGCCGGGTCGTACCAGGCCGTCGATGGAGCCACGCCGTGGGCCGTAGGCAGGCAAGTCTGGTTACCCCGTTCCCAGAATGCCGACACGAACATGGGTAAACTGTTGTGTCCCTTTCCTTTCTTGTTCATCGAGCTAGGCTGTGGGGGCGACGAACTGGTTGGCTGGAGAGGTTGAGTTCTTCGCACACGCCCCAGAGTTCGAACCTTTGTTGGGTCCGCGAAGCCCTGAATCCGCGATTTTGATTCATGTACTCTAGACCAGTTATGCATGCTCGAGTTATCATAGTTGTTGACGTTGCTCCTACCGTCTCGTTATTTATGGAGTTTCCCCTCGCGGCCTCTACACGTTGCTAAACCTGCCTCTTGCTCATCCCGCAACGAGGGCTGCTAGCACGGCGCCTGTGCTTGGGTCCGTCCCTGTGCCGCAGGTCGTGAGGCGCAACTCCATAAATAACGAGACGACAGGAGCAACGTCAACAACTATGATAACTCGAGCATGCATAACTCGTCCAAATTACATGAATCAAAATGGTGCAGTTGCAAGGGCGGGCCCTAGAGGCTTGAGGATGATGCAGCTCGAGGGGCGCCCTCAACTGAACAAACCAAAAAGTTACCTAGCACCATTGTTGAATAAGTGTTGGGGTAGCTGAATATGAGCGCTGCAGAGATTGTTCCTCACGAGTCGGCCAGCTCCTGTGTCCTGGGGGACTCCGGAGGTCCAGGAGGCTCGCGAGGGTCAGGCACCTCCTCCGTCAAGATTACCAGGCGCCTAGCCTCGTGAGCTGCTAGGACACCCGCATGTAGCGTTGGTGCGTGGCAGCCATGTTCAGCAGGCCGAATAGCATGTGGACACATGTGCGGGGCAGCCCCCACTCCGTCCGATGCGGGACGGCCATAACAGCTCCTAGGAAGAGGCCCTGTTGAGGTCTGGGATGGATGCAGACGCGCAGCTCGCCAACCATGTTAGGGGCAAAAGCTGCACTGAGTGGTGCGGGGCGGCGCTCGCCGCGCATGGCTCGCGCCTCCAAAAGCTCTTCTATTGCCTTGGTGGTGAACTCCTGAGCACTCGCCGAGCAGCCGCACAATTGTTGAAGAAGTATCGGATTCAGGGCTCTGCGGACCCAAGAAATGTTCAAACTCTGGGGCATGTGCGAAGAAATCAACCTCTCCAGCCAACCAGTTCGTCACCCCCACTACAAAAGAAAGACACATCCGTGACATTTTGGGCCGAAAGAAAAAAAATGCCATACTTATGACACTACTATGACGATAATTGTGACAAAACCCGGTATCATCATAGATGTGCTGGGGTCCTACTTCTATGACAAAAAATCATGACAGAAAATGGGTTTTCATCCTGGGCGGGCCGGAGACGCAGCTGCATGACATTCTTTGGGCCGTCCATGACGGAAAAAACTGTGGTTGAAGTGAGGGCGAGGAAAATATCGGCGAATTCCCGGTTATGGTGGGTGGTCGGGTGCCGAGCGATGTGCGTTTCTCTCGTACATACGCGCGTGTGTGCGAGGCATTGGGCTCTAACTGAACCCGAGCAAGCCGTTGGGATCTAACTGAACCCGAGCGATTGCACTGCAAGCTATGCATTACTGAACCCAAGCGATCGATCAATCCCTTGCTGTTAACTGAACCCGAGTGTGATTCCTTCGCTACTGCTGCTAACTGAAGCCGATCGATGCTGCCTCTGGATGAACAGTGAGCGTTGTTGAGGGGGTTTGGATGAATAGTTCCCGGTGGGGGGTTGGATGAACAGGACCCCGTGGTAGTAGAGGGTGTTGCCGCTGGATAAACAATACCCCGATCGATCGAGCCGGTGGATGAATAGGACCCCGTGGAGGGCTGGATGAACAGGACCCCGTGGAGGGATGGTTGAACAGTAGCCGGCGGAGGGCTGGATGAACAGTAGCCCCTGGAGGGTTGGTTGAACAGGACCCCGTGGAGAGGGCTGGTTGAACAGTAGTCAGTGAAGGAGCGTGCGGTGGAGGCTGGATGAACCGGAGCCCTTGGTTGAACAGTCATAGGTGGAGGCTAGAGGAGGTCGACGGTGGATGAACAGTAGCCCGTGAGGCTGGAGGAGGTCGGTGGTGGAGATGAATAGTATCCCCTGGAGTCCCGTTTTGCGGTACGCCACACCCCTCCCGATCAATAGGACCCCTATTTCGACCGTAGCGCTCCAACACAAGTCTGTTTCCTCCATTTTGCAGTACGCCACTGATACGTCTCCGTCGTATCTATAATTTTTGATTGTTCCATGCCAATATTCTACAACTTTCATATACTTTTGGCAACTTTTTATACTATTTTTGGGACTAAGATATTGATCTAGTGCCCAGTGCCAGTTCCTGTTTGTTGCATGTTTTTTGTTTCGCAGAATATCCATATCAAACGGAGTCCAAACGGGATAAAAACTGACGGAGATTATTTTTGGAATATTCGGAGAATATTGGAAGAAAATCCACGCGAGACGGTGCCCGAGAGAGGCATGAGGCAGGGGGCACACCCCACCCACTTGGGCGCGCCCCTGACCCTCGTGGGCCCCCCGTAATGCGGTTGATGCCCTTCTTCGGCCGCAAGAAAGCTAATTTTTAGGGAAAAATCATGGAAAGGATTTCAGTCCAATCGGAGTTACAGATCTCCACATATATATATGAAACGGTGAAAGGGCGGCCATAGAGAACGCAGAAACAAAGAGAGACAGAGAGACAGATCCAATCTCGGAGGGGCTCTCGCCCCTCACATGCCATGAAGACCAAGGACCATAGGGGAAACCCTTCTCCCATCTAGGGAGGAGGTCAAGGGAGAAGAACAAGGAGGGGGCTCTCTCCTCCTCGCTTCCGGTGGCGCTGGAGCGCTGCTGGGGCCATCATCATCACCGCAATCTTCACCAACAACTTCACCGCCATCATCACCAACTCTTCCCCCCTCTATGCAGCGGTGTAACCTCTCTCTTACCCACTGTAATCTCTACTTAAACATGGTGCTCAACACCATATATTATTTCCCAATTATGTATGGCTATCCTATGATGTTTGAGTAGATCCGTTTTGTCCTATGGGTTATTTGATGATCGTGATTGGTTTGAGTTGCATGTTTTATTATTGGTGTTGTCCCATGGTGCTCTCCATGTCGCACAAGCATGAGGGATTCCCGCTGTAGGGTTTGCAATATGTTCATGATTTGCTTATGGTGGGTGGCATGAGTGACAGAAGCATATACCCGAGTAAGTAGGTTGTTTGTGTATGGGATAAAGAGGACTTGATACTTTAATTCTATGGTTGGGTTTTACCTTAATGATCTTTAGTAGTTGCGGATGCTTGCTAGAGTTCCAATCATAAGTGCATATGTTCCAAGTAGAGAAAGTATGTTAGCTTATGCCTCTCCCTCAAATAAAATTGCAATAATGATTACCGGTCTAGTTATCAATTACCTAGGGACAAATAACTTTCTCGTAACAAAAAGCTCTCTACTATAACTAACTTAGTTGTGTCTTCATCTAAACAGCCCCTACTTTTTATTTACTTGCTCTTTATTATCTTGCAAACCTATCCAAAAACTCCTACAAAGTACTTCTAGTTTCATACTTGTTCTAGGTAAAGCGAACGTCAAGCGTGCATAGAGTTGTATCGGTGGTCGATACAACTTGAGGGAATATTTGTTCTAACTTTAGCTCCTCGTTGGGTTCGACACTCTTACTTATCAAAAACTATTGCGATCCCCTATACTTGTGGGTTATCAAGACCGTTTTCTGGCACCGTTGTCGGGGAGCCATAGCGTGGGGTGAATATTCTCGTGTGTGCTTGTTTGCTTTATCACTAAGTAATTTTTATTTGTTGTTCGTAGTTGTTTTCTATCTTTAGTTATGGGTAGGAAACGCAAAATACCAAGAAAATTAGTTGTACCTACTGAACCAATGGTTGAAGAACCACTCAAAATCTACCACACTCCTGCAGCTTATTACTTGGATCATCTTCGATCCCTATGTGCTCCTACTAAAACCGCAACTAGCTTTGTTGAGGGCAAATCCCTATATGAGCATGCCTGTTATGTGCGACATAGCATATCTGAAAAAGGGAAATATTTACTAGATCAAATTCATTGTTTGCAATGCTATGCTTGGAATTTATGCGAAATATATGATTATACTTGTTGTTCTAAAGACCCTAAAAAACACCTTCCCTACCAATGTTTTTTTTAGTGATAATGGAATCGCATCTTCTTATGCTAAGGGTGTTTATAATTACTAGGATGTTCAACAAATTGTAGAATTTGTTGCTTTTAAGAGTGCTTATGAAATTGCTTCTTTGATTGAAAGTATGATGCTACTCTTTACAAGTATGAAATATTTCCATACTTGAATATTGTTATGAGAATTATGCTTCTAATGCCTATGTTAAACCATATATCGAGGTCTCCTCCGCTGTCTAAGAAGAGACTAATATTTTGCAGGAGTCTATGGAAGAAGAAATTGATGAAGCTGTGAGCTCATTGGATGAAAAAGATGATGAGGAGAGCGAAGAACATAAGGAGGAAGAGCGGATTAGCTACCCGTGCCCACCTTCTAATGAGAGTAACTCTTCAACTCATACATTGTTTAATTTCCCTTCGTACTTATCGAAGGATGATTGCTATGATGATTGTCATGATCCCGTTGATTCTCTTGAAATATCCCTTTTTGATGATGCTTGCTATGCTTGTGGCCAAGATGCCAATATGAATTATGCTTATGGAGATGAACTTGCTATAGTTCCTTATGTTAAACATGAAATTGTTGCTATTGCACCCACGCATGATAGTCCTATTATATTTATGAATTCTCCCAACTACACTATATTGGAGAAGTTTACCCTTATTAAGGATTATATTGATGGGTTTTGTTTTACTATTGCATATGATAATTTTGATGAATACAATATGCATGTGATTGCTGCTCCTACTTGCAATTATTGTGAGAGAGGAACTATATCTCCACCTCTCTATGTTTCCAATACGATAAAATTGCAAGAAACTATTTATACTATGCATTGGCCTTTACTATGTGTGCATGAATTGTTCTTTTATGACATGTCAATGCATAGGAAGAGAGTTAGACTTCGTCATTACTTGATATATGTTACTTTGTACTCACTACTAAATTACAAATCATTGTTGACTCAAATTGGCTTTGATATACCTTGGGATCCGGGTGGATCCATTACTTGAGCAGTATATGCCCAGCTTAATGGATTTAAAGAAAGCGCTACCAAGGAGACAACCCGGAAGTTTTAGAGAGTCATTTATTTTTGTTGATTTCTTTTATATAGTTTAAAAAGAAAAAAAATAAAGAGGGGAACCCAAACCTTTTCAAAAAGAAAAGTGAAAGTGAGATAGACGAGCATTGTGAAAGTGGGGGACGTCCTTGAACTTTGTTCATGCACATGGAAACTTTGTGAATCTTAATTACAGAAACTTTTCAACAAAAATAATTATCCCCTTGTACAATTCCATTGTATTATAAAAATAATGTGCCAAGGTTTGCCTGTAGGATGTTTACATTTGCTTGATGGTTTGTACGGTGCAGGACAGAAACTTTGGCTGTAGTGCGCGATTTTACATTTTTTGCTGGAACGTCAAATGGTTCTGATTCTTTTTGAACTGTCTTTCTATACAAATATTTTATTTTTCCTAATTTTGGTAGAATTTGTGGAGTACCATAGGTATGGTGAAGGTTCAGATTATTACAGACTGTTCTGTTTTAGACAGATTCTGTTTTTGATGCATAGTTTGCTTGTTTTGATGAAACTATCTATTTATATCAGTGGATTAAGCCATGGAAAAGTTATATTACAGTAGCTATAATGCAAAAACAAAATATGAATTGGTTTGCAACAGTAATTAGAGTAGTGATTTGCTTTATTATACTAACGGGTCTTACCGAGTTTTATGTTGAAGTTTTGTGTGGATGAAGTGTTCGATGATCGAGAAGGTCTCGATGTGAGAAGAAGCAAGAGAGGCAAGAGATCAAGCTTCGGGATGCCCGAGGCACCCCAAGTAAATATTCAAGGAGACTCAAGCGTCTAAGCTTGGGGATGCCCCGGAAGGCATCCCCTCTTTCTTCAACAAGTATCGGTATGTTTTCGGATTCGTTTCGTTCATGCGATATGTGCAATCTTGGGGCGTCTTTTGAATTTAGTTTTCACTTTTATTTTATTCACCATGCTGGTATGAGATAGTCCTTGGTTGATTTATAGAATGCTCATTGCACTTCACTTATATCTTTTGGGTATGGCTTTATAGAATGCTTCATGTGCTTCACTTATATCATTTGATGTTTGGATTGACTGTTTCTCTTTACATAGAAAACCACCATTTGTAGAATGCTCTTTTGCTTCACTTATATTTGTTAGAGCGTGGGCATATCTTTTGTATAAAGATTTAAACTCTCTTGCTTCACTTATATCTATTTAGAGAGATGACAGGAACTGGTCATTCACATGTTTAGTCATAAAATCCTACATAAAACTTGTAGATCACTGAATATGATATGTTTGATTCCTTGCAATAGTTTTGCGATATAAAGATGGTGATATTAGAGTCATGCTAGTGGGTAGTTGTGGATTGTATAAATACTTGTGTTGAGGTTTGTGATTCCCGTAGCATGCACGTATGGTGAACCGTTATGTGATGAAGTCGGAGCATGATTTATTTATTGATTGTCTTCCTTATGAGTGGCGGTCGGGGACGACCGATGGTCTTTTCCTACCAATCTATCCCCCTAGGATCATGCGCGTAGTACTTTGTTTTGATAGCTAATAGACTTTTGCGATAAGTATGTGAGTTCTTTATGACTAATGTTGAGTCCATGGATTATACGCACTCTTTCCCTTCCACCATTGCTTGCCTCTCTACTACCGTGCAACTTTCGCCGGTACCATAAACCCACCATATACCTTCCTCAAAACAACCACCATACCTACCTATCATGGCATTTCCATAGCCATTCCGAGATACATTTCCATGCAACTTCCATCATCATCATATACATGACTCGAGTATTCATTGTCATATTGCTTTGCATGATCGTAAGATAGCTAGCATAAGGTTTTCATGGCTTGTCCGTTTTTTAATGTCATTGCTATGCTAGATCATTGCACATCCCGGTACACCGCCGGAGGCATTCATATAGAGTCATATCTTTGTCCTAGTATCGATTTGTAATATTGAGTTGTAAGTAAATAAAAGTGTGATGATCATCATTATTAGAGCATTGTCCTGGTGAGGAAAGGATGATGGAGACTATGATTCCCCCACAAGTCGAGATGAGACTCCGGATGAATAAAATTAAAAAAAAGAGAAAGAAAGGCCATAAAAAAGTGGGGCCAAAAAATGAGAGAAAAAGAGAGAAGGGACAATGCTACTATCCTTTTTCCACACTTGTGCTTCAAAGTAGCACCATGTTCTTCATATAGAGAGACTCTTGAGTTATCACTTTCATATACTAATGGGAATTTTCATTATAGAGCTTGGCTTGTATATTCCGATGATGGGCTTCCTCAAACGCCCGAGGTCTTCTTGAGCAAGAAAGTTGGATGCACACCCACTTAGTTTTCAGTCTGAGCTTTCATACACTTATAGCTCTTAGTGCATCCGTTGCATGGCAATACTTACTCACTCACATTGATATCTATTGATGGGCATCTCCATAGCCCATTGATATGCCTAGTTGATGTGAGACTATCTTCTCCTTTTTGTCATCTTCGCAACTACCATTCTATTCCACCTATAGTGCTATATCCATGGCTCACGCTCATGTATTGCGTGAAAGTTGAAAAGGTTTGAGAACGTCAAAAGTATGAAACAATTGCTTGGCTTGTCATCGGGGTTGTGCATGATGTGAATATTTTGTGTGGTGAAGATGGAGCATAGCCAGACTATATGATTTTGTAGGGATAACTTTCTTTGGCCATGTTATTTTGAAAAGACATGATTGCTTTATTAGTAGGCTCGAAGTTTTATTGTTTTTTATGTCAAATGGTAGACTATTGCTTTGAATCACTCAAGTCTTAATATTCTTGCCATGATTAGATATGTGATCAAGATTATGCTAGGTAGCATTCCACATCAAAAATTATTTTTTTTATCATTTACCTACTCGAGGACGAGCAGGAATTAAGCTTGGGGATGCTGATACGTGTCCGTCGTATCGATAATTTTTTATTGGTCCATGCCAATATTCTATAACTATCATATACTTTTGGCAACTTTTTATACTATTTTTGGGACTAACATCTTGATCCAGTGCCCAGTGCCAGTTCCTGTTTATTGCATGTTTTTTTTCACAGAATATCCATATCAAACGGATTCCAAACGGGATAAAAGCTGATGGAGATTATTTTTGGAATATTCGGAGAATATGGGAAGAAAGATCCACGCGAGACAGTGCCTGAGGGAGGAACGAGGCAGGGGGGCGCCCCACCCACCTGGGCGCGCCCCTGGCCCTCGTGGGCCCCCCGTAAGGTTGTTGATGCTCTTCTTCAGCCGCAAGAAAGCTAATTTTTAGGGGGAAATCATGGCGAAGATTTCAGTCCAATCGGAGTTACGGATCTCCATATATATACGAAATGGTGAAAGGGCAGCCATACAGAACGCAAAAACAGAGACAGACAGAGAGACAGATCCAATCTCGGAGGGGGCCCTCCCATGCCATGAAGACCAAGCACTAGAGGGGAAACCCTTCTCCCATCTAGGGAGGAGGTCAAGGGAGAACAAGGAGGGGGGCTCTCTCCTCCTCGCTTCCGGTGGCGCCGGAGCGCTCCCGGGGCCATCATCATCACTGCAATCTTCACCAACAACTTCACCGCCATCATCACCAACTCTTCCCCCCTCTAAGAAGCGGTGTGACCTCTCTCTTACCCGCTGTAATCTCTACTTAAACATGGCTATCCTATGATGTGTGAGTAGATATGTTTTGTCCTATGGGTTATTTGATGGTCGTGATTGGTTTGAGTTGCATGTTTTATTATTGGTATTGTCCTATGGTGCTCTTCGTGTCGCGCAAGCGTAAGGGATTCCTGTTGTAGGGTTTGCAATATGTTCATGATTTGTTTATGGTGGGTGGCGTGCGTGATAGAAGCATATACCCTAGTAAGTAGGTTGTTTGCGTATGGGATAAAGACGACTTGATACTTTAATGCTATGGTTGGGTTTTACCTTAATGATCTTTAGTAGTTGCGGATGCTTGCTAGAGTTCCAATCATAAGTGCATACGATCCAAGTAGAGAAACTATGTTAGCTTATGCCTCTCCCTCAAATAAAATTGCAATAATGATTACCGGTCTAGTTATCGATTACCTAGGGACAAATAACTTTCTCGTAACAAAAAGCTCTCTACTAAAACTAACTTAGTTGTGTCTTCATCTAAACAGCCCCTACTTTTTATTTACTTGCTCTTTATTACCTTGCAAACCTATCCAAAAACTCCTACAAAGTACTTCTAGTTTCATACTTGTTCTAGGTAAAGCAAACGTCAAGCGTGCGTAGAGTTGTATCGGCAGTCGATAGAACTTGAGGGAATATTTGTTCTACCTTTAGCTCCTCGTTGGGTTCAACACTCTTACTTATCGAAAACTATTGCGATCCCCCATACTTGTGGGTTATCAGCCACACCCCTCCCGATCAACAGGACCATGTTTCCACCGTAGGAGATCCATTTCCTCCGTTTTGCGGTACGCCAGACCCCTCCCGATGAACAGGATCCCGTTTCGACCGTGGCTGGTCGAACACAAGGCCGATTCCTCCATTCTGCGGTATGCCAGGCCTCGTTTCCATCGCATATTCCGTCCAAGCCGGTTGGCTCCCGATGAACACGATGACGATGCAGTTTCTCCGTTCCGACCCAGCCATGTACACGAGCCCTGGCCGTACGTATGCACGAGTAGGCGTTCGAGACCCCGCATGTATGTACGTACGTGGTCGTATTTACTTTCTTGCAACATGGCCGTTGTATGTACATGTACATGCTACGTGCGCGCCTCTACTAGGACACGTGAGCGCCTCTACTACGACTCGTGCCCTTCCTTACACGGCCACGGTTCATCACTGCAGCCTGCAAACAGACCGATCGTATGTACGTACACGTTCGCGACTAGAATGACAACGCTATGTATGCTTCGACTAGGTGGGTCCCGACTGTCACGCACTTCCTTGCATGCGAAGATGTAGCTGGTGGGTTCCAGCAGTCAGGGGGGCGAATCATTTTTTTGCCCGTAATATGGACGCACTTCCTTGCGTGCGAAGATGTAGCTGTTGGGTCCCAGGAGTCAGGGGGAGAAACATTATTTTTCAGGGTAAAAAGGATACAGGTGCATGCATCCATGGGTGTGGTGTGTCCTCACTGTCAGCCTCTCACGTACAGTCATCTTCCGATGACTCTCAGTTGTTGACCACGTTGACCACACCGTGCCGAGCGCACCAAGGCCGGTGGACGATGGCTAGGCCCCAAACTGGAACGACCCGGAGATGGGGAAGACGCAGAAGTTGGAGTCGCAGATGGAGAGGAGAGGGAAACTTGACTGGTTCAGGTGCGCGTGAGCACTACCGCCCACGGGAGATAGGAGCAAGAACAGAGGTTGAAGAAGCAGCCCGGCTGTTCGACTAACATCCAACGTTCCAGCTGCTAGAATCATTTGTTGATTAAGTTGACAAAGCCCTGCGTACACATCTGCTTAGTAGGCCCACAAGTTAGCCACCAAATCTGCCAGGTCCCAGCTGTCACCGGGATGAATGTTTTTTTGCATAACAAGGAGGCACTTCCTTCCGTGTGAATATACCGCCGGTGGGTCCCAACTGTTAGGGGGAGGAAAGAGATTAATAAGGAGGAACTTTCCTTGCGTGCGACCATGGACCTCGTGGGTCCCAGCCGTCAGGCTCTCCAACTACAGTCCTCTTCCGATGACTCTCGTTTGTTGACCACGCCATGCCGAGCGCAGCGAGGCGATGGAAGACGGCGAGGCCCTAGACTGGAACGACCTGGAGATGGGGAAGACGCGGCAGTGGAGTCGCAGACGGAGAGGAGTGGGATTTGACTGGTTCGGGTGCGGGGTGGGCCTACACTCGGCAGAGAATAACAGGAGGTGCGGAGTGGAGGGATGGCCTGGCCATCGGCGGAGTAGCGTTTCGCTGAGGCACACAAAACAACGCCGCTGGACGCCGGAGGCTGGCGCAGGCGGTCCCGACAGCGCTAGGGGAAGAAGACGAGGGATTGAAGAAGAATGTCGGCCGTTGGATGTAAATCCAATGCCTTGTTAGGCTTCGACCTATTGGCTCACATGCAGGCAGTCCATTTGTTTTTTTAGTCCATTTGGTGGGCTGGGTGAAATAATGAAGTAGCATCTATGCAGCCCGTTTATATATATGGTAGAATTTAAAGCCCATTTGCATTTTTCTCGAAATCTGCGGACTTGCTGGGCCGGGTGAAAATATCATGTTGGGCTGGACGGAGAAATGTTATAAAAACATAAATACATGATTGCACATCTATTACTACATTGGTCAGTAAAATCCTTGCAAGCTTATGTATGCAATCAGTAGGAGTTAACTTGCCAAGTTATATATAAAAAATTATTATTATTATTATTTTGTAAGAACTTTCAACTTACGAATATCATTTTAATTTTATGAGCTAATAGGACGTGGGGTATTATTATTTTTTAGGCTAGACGTGGGACGGTTGAGTTGGTTCTAGGGAAAAGTACTGGGAGGAAACTCAGTTTACATCAAAAAATAAAGTGGGAGAAAATTCAGATATAGGATTAATGAAAACGAAAAATAAAGGAAGTGGGAAGGTCTATAAAATGGTTGGACGAATGACAGGTTTAACGGAACCTTATGTTGTTTCTATTATATATATATGTGTGTGTGTGTGTAATAAAATAAGATATAAATATAGGTTCAGTTTTGCATCCTTATAGAAAACATAGGTTCAGTTTTGCATTCTTATAGAAAAATAGAACTGAGCTGTGCGTCGTCTTGAAAATACAGACATAACTTGGGTTGCTGATGTTATAGACAAGCTAGGTTGGGAGGCCCAGAGGCCTCTTGATACCTGCTAGATCCAAAAAATGTTGAAACATGTTGTGGGCTGTCCATGTTAAACAACAAAACCTAGGCCATGGACCTGGTGGGCCCGGGACTGTCAGCCTCTCAACGAACAGTTGTCTCCCGATTCCTCTTGTTTTGCTGACCATGTAGGGAATGATAGACGGCGGCGCCGCGGCGAGAGCACCAAGGAGGAGGACGACGTCGAGACCTCGGACCGAACGAACCGGAGCAGGGGAAGACGCAGGAGAAGGGGAGTACAAGGGTTGACTTGTTCGGGTGCAGGGTGGGTCGGTGGGGCTGCTGCCGCCGGACAATGTGTGGGAGTAGAGGGATGGCCAACCACTGTATAGGAAGAGGAGGAAAGATTGAACAAAATAAAGAACTACAAATGGATAGGTGGTTGGTCCCATATGTCTGTGTACGAGACCTGCTGGGTCCACCTGAGAAGGGGAATATGTTGCCAGGAAGGAGATTCAAAGCACGGCAGCCGAGTGAACTAGTTTTTTTAACGGACAAGTGAACTAGTTACATACATAAGCAAATAGCCACTAAAAAGCAAATAGGTTAATGCGTTCTTAAAAGAAATATTTCAGACAAAACTGATAATTACGACACATAGGCTAATGCATGAAACACTCAGATGATAAAGGTGCTTATAAACAGATAAAGTACATCATCTAGACCTTCCAGGCATGCTTGATCATGACGTCGTGGCTGTCTGTGTACTCATCGGTTATGGGAAGTAGACACGCCCTCATGTCCAAGATCCGCCTGTACATGTCGTAGCATGCGTATGCGTCCTTGGCCGCGTAGGTTATGTAGGCTAGATTCAGAGGTACCTCCCACGTGTTCAGGTTCTTGGTATCGTTGTCTTCTTTCATGTTGGCATATCAGAGGTCGATGATGGTCTCGGCAAGGTCAAATACGGAGTCCTTCTCCTGCCCGTTGCCGGTGATCTTGTATTGCTTCTGGATGTCGACAATCTTGTTCCACCAGATGGCCGAATCATCGTGTTCTTCCTTCTCTCCACCATAGCGAAGGTGCAGTCGGCGCTGCCGATGAAACGGGCGAATGCTTCAGAACCTCTGATGGCCCTGCAACAGTGGTAGATGAGTACCTCGTCCCGCACACATATCTGGGCGACAGCGATCCGCTGGTCCCTATCAGGAGATGAATGGATGGGCACATGGTCTAAGTCCTGTGACCTTGTGCTTTCTCGTCCTGTAGGTACTGCTTGAACACGGCGAGGCAGACCTTCACGGAGTCCGGATCGTTGGTGTACATCACATTCAACTCGGTGCAGCCATAGGACTGAACAACGAACTCAAAGGTGAACTCCTTGCTGAAGTCCATATCCAGCAGGCTCACCCATCGGATCGCCATTGGAGTCTGTTCAAGTGAACGAGTGGGTAGGCGGCGGCAGCAGTTTGTTTTTTAGCTCTTGGGGAACTGGATTCAACAGTAAATTGAGTGTGTATAGGCGACAACAGTTAGTTCCCATCCCTCGCTTGCTGCACGCCCGGTAGAAGATGCACCCTTGGCGCATTCAAACGCCTCCATTAAGAAACCAACTCCGGCCACACGACGGTTCACGAGCGGTTCTGCATTGGCACTTTGACACAGATAATACTACCAAGTTTGAACTGTTTGTTATGGTTGTTGTCCTCTGCATCATCATGCCATGTTTCCCAGCTTGCAAGATTCAGAACCAACAAATAAGATCCAATTAATAAGTACAACAAAGATGCTTACACATCTCATTGATTCCTAGCTTGCAAAATTCATAACCAACAAATAAGATTCAAATCATAAGTACAACAAATATGTCTACACATCTCTTTGATTCCCAGCTTGCAAGATTGAGAACCAACCCATTAAAGCCTTTTGATAAAGTGAATATCGGGATTAAATCCATCTTGGCTAGCCGTGTCATACAACTGAAGAACTTGGCGAATGCTCTTAACCATCACAACATCTATAGTTGAGTATTACTGTTTGCACAGCACAAATAAGAAGAGCCTGATTACTATAATTGTGGCACTCCTTGAACTCAACCTGCAACTCCACTCGGATGAGGCTGGCCTGGACTTCCATGATTTAATTCATGCGCCTTTTTCTGCAGTTCACCTAAAATGAAGCAAAGATTGCATCATTCAGCTAGCAAGAAGTACATGCTCTCGTGAGCAGGCAGGTTCTTTAGTAGTTGCACTAAAATTGAGGAACATTAAGGTTGGCTGTCCTTCTCATGTAAGGTGCAACTATAATTTGCAAATCCTTTTGTGCAGTTCCACTAAAATAAAGTGCCATTGTGGTGACAGTGACGGCTCATCTTGCAAAGGCTAATAAAATATTGCACGAGATTACCAGCAGAATTTGACGGAGATTTTGGAAACTCGAATCACCATTTTGTGCAATTCCAACAAAATTGAGAGATGTTGCCCACGTGACATATTAGTTGAACTGCACAAGACACTCATTCCAAAAAAAGAGTGTTTTGTGTAGTTCATTAAAAGGTAACAATAGCAACAAGGTGAAATGGATATCCCTATCTGCACAAAAAGATAGAAAGTAAACAGTTGCTGGTCAGTAAGAATATACCAAAAATACATGAAATGAAAAGAAGCATCTTAATTATGTTCATGGAAATCACACAAGTACAGTAGAAAATTTAAAACGTCAGCAATGCTTCATGTTACCGGAAGCATTACGATCAACAATGACATTCCTCAAATATGGGATTACTTTAATGGTGGCATTGCTTGTTTACCAGATACAGTAAATCAATAGCAGCTAAAGAGTTGGTTTAAGGGCATGGGACCGGGGGGACACCAGGACACTCAACAGCGTAAAGGAGCAACTTACTTATCATACCGGGGAAAACAGCAGGAGTACCATTTGTTACATAGTTTAATTGCATCATATCACTAGAGGCATTAGATTAACAATAACACTGGTTAGACATGTCCCTAAGGTAATAGTGTGATCGCTTCATTTTAGATGCACCCTTACATTAACAATAGAAAAAGGTTGGTATAAGGACATGCGACAGTGGACGCATCAGCACAATGTACCTACAAGGAGGCATAAAGTGGTGATGCCGAGTTTGTTCATGCTCTGTGAGGGCAGCAAATCTAATCCTGGAGACCTTTTACTATGCGAGGGCAGAAAATCTAATCCTGGAGACCTTTTACTATGTGAGGGCAGAAAATCTAATCCTAGGGACCTTTTACTATGTGAGGGCAGCAAATCTAATCCTGGAGACCTTTTACAATGTGAGCGCGGCAATTCTAATCCTGGAGACCTTTTACAATGTGAGGGCAGCAAATCTAATCCTGGAGACCTTTTACTATGTGAGGGCAGCAAATCTAATCCTAGAGACCTTTTACTATGTGAGGGCAGCAAATCTAATCCTGGAGATCTTCTACAATGTGAGGGCATCAATTCTAATCATGGAGACCTTTTACTATGTTAGGGCAGCAAATCTAATCCTGGAGACCTTTTACTATGTGAGGGCGGCAATTCTAATCCTGGAGACCTTTTACTATGTGAGGGCAACAAATCTAATCCTGGACATACTCTGCTGACTTGTCCACCAGCCGCCACTTTCTATCCTTTTTTCAACCAATAATATATCTGTTCCTTATCCAGTTTGTACTGTGTTTTCCCATTATTTCCCTTTTCAACCAAGAGACCGGTTGGGTATCCGGTCTCTACTACTTTCACCATATTATTTCCTCTTTGAATCAAGTCCTAGATTCATGCTACAACTTCCCCCCCTTTCTTCGTTGTTTGAACCAAGTCCTAGATTCGAATGCATGAAGTAGCTTTACCTCTAATAATACTAAAAATTTAGGTGGTTTTGGAAGAGCTGATGGGAGTAGAAAAAGATTCACATGCAGACATGTGGGGAGCTGGGGCAGTAGAGCAAGGCCGCTTTCGAAGAACTTATAACTGAGGGTCGTCGGGATGTCGGCGGCAGCAAGTCGATCTGCGCACAATACGGGAGGGAGGAAGAAGGGTCGGAGGACCTCCCGAGCCAGCGCTGTGTCTGAGAGAACAGCACGGGCAGAGTGATCGGGCCCCTCCGGCAGCTGTGTGTTTCCCCCCTCACCGGTGATGACCATGTGAACGATGCACCAAGTCCTCTAAATACACTAGCCGAAGGGATCCGACCGGATCTATGACCAACGGTGAGCAGAGAGAAAATGTCGCTACCGTTGTCTTGTTTAGATCTGGAGAGGATGAGAGAATAAAGAGAGCAACCGTAGTAAAGCAAGCACTCATGCCCTGGCGTACATATATAGTGGAGTGATTATCTTTTTCTCTCCACAACAAGCGTTTCAATTTGTGTATGTGGCATTAAAGAAAAGAAACTCTCTATTTAAGGTGAGTAATTGTACGACTCCTACTTACTACTACTACTACTACTACAACCTCCGTCCTGGTTTATAGGTCACCTTTATAGTTCATGCCAAATTTTGACCAAATATTTAGCTAACAAAATGTTAATGCATGTCAAAAAAAATATATCGTGGGATTCGTATTTCAACATAGTTATCAATGATATAATTTTTGGTAACATGCATGAATGTTTTGTTAGTTCAATCTATAGTCAAAATTTGACACAATATACAATGGGGACCAATGAACTAGGACGAAGGTAGTAGTAGCAGTAGTATTGTTCACTTGTGCTCCCCGGCCCTCCATTCATTTACCAACCCCACGGGTGAATAAACATACACTACTAGTATTTATATAGAACGAACAAGCTCGAACTATTTTCGCGTAGTTAAAAGTTGAGGGCGGGGCTTTTCCCGGGCAATACGCGCGGCAGTTTTTGCGTAGGCGGTTTGACAGAGAGGCGAGGAGGGTGAGGGAGTAGTGGATTCAACTTACTTACTGCTGGAAAGGACGGGTTGTCTGATTTGATGGCACTTTACTGCTGGAAAGACTTTTGATATGACTACTCACTATAGTCATGAATTACTGGCGGTGCGACCGGGGTGATGCCCCCCTTCTGTTCCGCACTCTAATCTGGTGCATGACACGTCGACCCGGATGCTAGCTCTCCCACATGTCTGTGAAGTACGTAGGAGGAGTGTGAACCACGGCACAGGAGTGCGAACCATGGTAGCCAAGTGAATCAGCAGTAAAAAACAATGTGCTGATATGGCCATAAAAACAATGTGCTACGGTCTAGACTGTAGCATGTACAGTACTACTCCTCTTTGTTTGGATCCCTGAGTTGGAGCTAGTTTGGGTTGAAATAGCCTCAAATTATCCAAACAGGAGGGGTTAGTTTGAGCTAGTTTGCTCTAACCCAGCTAAAAACACTAGGGACTTTTTAGTTGGGACTAGAAAAAGTCCTAGGACATATGAACCAAACAGTGCCTCAAGCACCTATGGAGGCGACTGCCGCTCGCGTCTATCCCGTGTCAGGAGACGTTCCCGTCGACGACAATGTGCCTATGGTGCCTATTGTGCACCGCGACCAAGGCGGAGAGGAAAACGAGAGAACTACGTATTTATTTATGGTATAGATTCACTCATTTTTGCTCCATATGTACTCTGTCTCGGTGTAGTCTAGTCATTTGTTGAAATCTCTAGAAAGGCAAATACTCCTTTCTGGTTTACAGGGCTATACTAGCAAGTAATACTGGGCTCACATAGCAATTTTGTCTCATGCAAGAGCCTGGCTATATGCGTGCTCCAAGGTTCGAAACTGCCACACGTTCGGGTTGCGCTTGGCTCTTTGCCTCTTCGAGAAGACTGACAATGATGGTACTACTGTTGCTTCTACAGTATCGAATCCACTGCTGCATGTCCATCCACCGCGAGCGGGAGGGATAGCTTGTTGTAGTACAACTATAAGCAAAAGCCTGTCCTCATCTGTGAGCCACCGCACGCATGGGCGAGGGAGAAGGCGAGTAGTAAAATCAAGCTTCTCCAATATATATTACTGTCTTGACTAGATGAGCGTGCAAACTACAATCACCAGGATGACAGGTAGGGCTAGAAGATTATTTTAATAAAAAAAGCATGGAGCCGACCCCAACGATTTTAAAGCTTACAGGCATGGTACACACTATCCTAGACTACTCTACACATGAAACTGCCACACAAGTGTTCGGGCTGCGCTTGGCTCTTCGCCTCTTCGGGAAGTCGAATAATGATGGAGTACTAATGCAGTGGAGGAGTACTACTGTATGCTTCTGGCCATCTGACACCGATTTAACTGCTGCATGTCCACTGCGTGCGGGAGGGAGAGCGTGTAGCAAACGAAAGCTTCTCCTAGTCCTGCCAGGCACCATGCTCATGGATGAGGGAGGGACACAGCTTCATTGACTTACTGCTCCAGCCTTTGCGTGTATGATAGGTGGGCCCACCTGTCATGCAGCCAAAGGCAGGTGCGGTTAAGGCGAGAGGGTGTTGTAGTAATCAAACTTCTCGGTCTTGTACGATTTGACGCGACACATCAAAGCACTACACTCGATATATTTTAATAATTTGTGTTTACCGATGCATTAATTACAACGCATGCATGCATGTCGTGACTCTCCTTTTGATACTTGCATGTGTTGATTTAATGCACGTTGAAGTAGTATGAATATGTGACGGTAAAGCTTTGTAATGCCCCGGCCCTAATAAAGCGAGAGATGGTTGTGCACGAGGAGGGTGGAATTCCAAGGAGGGCGAGATCATGCAGACGGAACAGGACCCAACGATGGAGCTCTCTATGGTCTCGATGGACCTCACCTTGCTGCACTGCCCCTTGTGCCTCCGCCCCTTGAAACCTCCAGTGTATGAGGTTCGAATACACCTCCTTCATTTGGCTGATCAAGCAAGGTGCAGGTTTCTTGATTTATGTGTTATTCGATTGATTTGTGCAGTGCAAGGGAGGGCACCTGGCCTGCGCGGACTGCCGCGTCGAGCGCCCCGAGAACCAGCGGCAGTGCCAGAAGTGCGAGCGCGGCGGTGACTTCGATTTGCGGAACATATGTGTTGTGTCATGCATCACTTCATTTATTAGGTTGTAGACTCATCTTTTCTTGATATGTGTGATGTTATTGTAACTAGCTATGTTACCACATGCCTCTCTTTCTTCATTAATTACATGTCACATCATCTATTTTGTCTAGATAAGTGTGATGTTTCCATCTATGTTACTCCCACCGTGGGTAGTCTAAGTCATCTTAGGTTGTGTACCGCGACCAAGGCGGTGGGAAAAACGAGAGACCTTAATGTCTTTTTGCTAATTAATAGCATTGCATGCAATGAACTAACCACTGTATATCATGTTTGTTAGTCTCAAGTCATTAAAAGCATGCATGGCCCACATCTCTTATTGGTTGATATGTCATGAAACAAGAAACGAGAAGGGAGTTAATTACCGTGCCTAAGTGTTTTGGGTTTATTTCGTTTTTGTAAGGTGACTTACACACCTAGATGGAGGGAGTAGTTAAGTTACTCCCACTATGACTAGCCTAATATGTTACCATCACATAGTGCTTTCCAATGCAAAATGAGTCTACAGAGTAATAAATGAAGACATTAGTACTATTTTATCACATATATGACTGAACAATCTAGTAACTAGTCTATGTTACTCTCCACTATGATGAGCCAAAGTCGAGGCGCGGGTACCAACGAGGGCCTAGTTGTGTCTATACTTCGACAACTCACCCGACTGCATGCGCACCAGGCAGACGAAGCTCGTGTCGTGTTGGTGCCGTGTGCGGCCCGCACATTCACCAAAACCTCGCGCCTCCATCTTAGCCTCCACGGTTTAAACTTCTCAATCTCAAGGCCAAGGAGCAACGTGAAACCTATGATAGAGCCAATCGTATGGTTGAGAACACTACAATTCGTAGCTACAGATGCGTGTGTGAGAGAGGGCGAGTGCGTGCGTGCACCTCTTCTCTTCCTGCATAACATACTAAACACGGAGTACAAGTGTGTGTGGGTGGCATCAACCTAGGGATCAGTGATGGTGCATGCGAGAAGTCCCGAGAGATAGGTGTAATGCTTCTGGAAAAAAAGACTAGTCTATAGCTCGTCACGAGGCTATTCCTGTCGAATGCCAAGCGTAAGATATGTATCTGACGGTGCCATTTTTTGCACGTACACAGCAGTAGAAAAAGGACTAGTACCATGGCATATGCTACACCACGGCCGAGAACACGAGCCCACGTTACGCCATCCTGGAATAGTGTCGCACTTCGAAAGTAGAACCATCAATAAATTTTGAGCGCGTCTCGTCACATTCCAAATTACTACTACTACCACGCTATATTTAATTGCAAACTTCTTCACACCGATCACAACCTAAATGGTTTCCCACTTAGGAGCGTATTAGTAGTACTCGGTTTTAAATACTACTATGCCAAGATGACTGCACATTCCTCCTCAACTCTTCATCCACGAAAAACAATCAACTCAATCAAACCATGGCCAGCGTGAGTTCTGGGTTGAGAGATTTCCACCAGGGAGAGGCGAGCGTGGAAGAGGAAGCACGAAAGATGTCCCGTGTAACACCCACAATGCGGCTATATCTCCCACGTGTCGAGGCATGACTTAGAGGAATAGTCGCATGGTAGTTTAGTCGCAAGTGGGGTAATCTTCACACAATCCCATGTACTGAATAAGAAAGGGATAAAGAGTTGGCTTACAATCACCACTTCACACAAATACAAGTTAAACATACATCATCCAGAGTACAATCAAGGTCCGACTACGGAACCAAAATAAAAGAAGACAACCCCAAATGCTAGATCCCCGATCGTCCCAACTGGGCTCCACTACTGATCAAACGGAAAAGACACAAAACAACGATCAAAATCTTCATCGAGCTCCCACTTGAGCTTGGTTGCGCCACTTGCAATGGTATCATCGGCACCTGCAACTGTTTGGAAGTATTTGTGAGTCACGAGGACTCAACAATCTCACACCCGCGAGATCAAGACTATTTAAGCTTATGGGTAGGGGAAGGTGGTGAGGTGGAGCTGCAGCAAGCACTAAGCATATATGGTGGCTAACATACGCAAATAAGAGCGAGAAGAGAAGCAATGCAATGGTCGAAAAGCTAGAAGTGATCCTGAAACTACTTACGTTCAAGCATAACACAGGAACCGTGTTCACTTTCCGGACTCCGCCGAAAAGAGACCATCATGGCTACACACGCGGTTGATTCATTTTAATTAAGTTAAGTGTCAAGTTCTCTACAACCGGATATTAACAAATTCCCATCTGCCCATAACCGCGGGCACGGCTTTCGAAAGTTCGAACCCTGCAGGGGTGTCACAACTTAGCCCATCACAAGCTCTCACGGTCAACGAAGGATATTCCTTCTCCCGGGAAGACCCGATCAGTCTCGGTATCCCGGTTACAAGACATTTCGACAATGGCAAAACAAGACCAGCAAAGCCACCCAATGTGCCGACAATCCCGACAGGAGTCGCACATATCTCATTCTCAGGGCAACACCAGATGAGACTAGCTACGAGTAAAACCAAACCTCAAGTTTCCCTGAGGTGGCCCCGCAGGCAGCTCGATTAGGGCCAACACTTAGAGAAGCACTGGCCCGGGGGGTTAAAATAAAGATGACCCTTGGGTTGTGTGATGCCCGGATACTTAAGCTACAGTGAACCTCTGCTAATGATGCCATGTCACCTCGATTACTGTTGCTAATCTCGCGTTAGTTCGAAACCGGTTCGAATTTAAATTAAAAATCAAGCAAACAATAAAAGTTTTCAAATATTAAAACTAAAATGCTGAAGTGAGCCAAATAATTCATAAGAAACAGTGGTGGAGAAAGCACTCCTTTATAAAATGTTAAATGCTCAGAAATAATAATAATAAAAACAATTGATTAAATGCCTTTTTACAATTAATAAGATTGTAAACCACTTTATTTAGTTGCCAAAAATTAATGGGGCAGTAGATTATTTATTAATACTAATTAGGTGCTAGTTGTAGTTTTTATAAAACTAAATAAATGAAAAGATAAACTAAAACAATAGAAAAGAAACACAAACAAAAAAATGAAAAGGAAGCCCCCCTGGCCAACTGGGCCAAGAGGCCCAGCCGGCCAGCACCAGCACCCTGGCCAAAACGGCCCACTCCGGCCCCTGCATAACCGCCCTCCCCCGAACCGAGCACTAGCACCATTCCCACATTCCCCCACTCCCCCTCCCCCCCCCCACGATCTGGATCGGGAACGCCCCGATCCCGCGCCACCCTGCGACACGACGACGGTGCCCGTCGCTGGCCCCGCCCTGCTGCCGTCGCCTCATCTCCCTCCGGGCGCCTCCCCCCCTCTCCCCTCCTCAACACGAAGACGTAATTTGAGCTTTGAGTTAGTCAGTTGTTTCTATAATCCGATGCACTTGCATTCCTTCTTCCTTTGATAGAGTACCGATACTCACATCAGCTCCATTGTAGACCACCAGACCTCTTGTTGGATTATTATCCGACAGTGTCTTCCATATTCAAATAACCTTGTGAGCCTTTCCACGGATATATAAAGCCTTTGGTAAGTTGTATCCTCTGCTTTCTCAACCATGCTCTGTTTTCGAGCTGGTGGTGTTTACTATTGAAGCTTGTGGTATATGTTTCGACGATATCCTGACGTGTTGAACCTATGCGTTCCTTAATATGGGTGAACTCCAAAGTTTTCGCGAATCATACTCTTCTGGTATTTTGCTAGATAAAATTTCAACACTACAACTTCTTCGAAAGTGAGAGGTGAATGGAAGGTTATACATTGAAGAAGTGGGAGTTGACCTTGAACTTTGTGTTCATGCCCATGGACACAATGTAGATCTTATCATTAAAGCTTCTCTTAAATTAATTAGTTCCTTGGTATAAGTTCTTATATCGGGGATCCGGCCTTTTTCAATCGTGGTTTCGACCATGTTATCCTTTAAATACCATTTCTCGTGCAAGTTTAAGCACTTGTCTTCTGCATAGAAATACCCGAGTCGGACCTCTACTTTGATCTACCGTCGAGTATTACCCCCCTGGTATCTCGAGATTATTTGGGAACTGCATAACTTCTTATGAGTTCTTCATCAAGTACTACATTCTCACTGATTACAATTTTTCATGGGCTCTGAGTTATTAAACACTCAAAGACACCGATAACTGAACTGAGTCCGCACTACGGTTCAATAACTCTTAGTAATCTTCTTAAGTACCAGTTTTTACCCGATCACGCCATTCCTAGCCTGTTTGACTATATAATTGTCATGATGATTTTAACTGTGCTACCTAGTCCTTATTCTCGGAGCAACACTTTCGATGGTGAGCTAAGCTTATGTTGATTTTCCTCATCTTGTCATTTCGCCTTGAACAGCCAGCTTGATTTCGAGTTTGTGTCATACTCGTGGTTCCAATAACCTTTCGCTTCATCATTGCTTTGACTTGATGACATCGCGGATTGACTACATCTTCATGAAGTCTCTCGACAATTGTGTCGTGATCATCATCAACATTCTGAGCTCTTACAGGATATCAATCGAATTCGTGATGAGAAATACCATCCTTGCCCCTCGATGATTTGGGTTGTCATCGATAACATTCTTGCCTTCCCTTAACACAAACTTGTTCATGTTTTGTGTTATACCTTGGGATCCTTGCTACCCAGCAGTTGTTCTTCTTTACCTTGGAAGTATTACCATCTTTTATGTCAAGAAAGTCGTGAGAATTTCACCACCTCTTAAAAAATCTTGATACAAGTGATACTTCTTGCCATCTCCCTTTATTCCTTAGTCCCCATGTTATTTCTAACCAAAATACCGACAAATGGACTGTGATGTGAAAAATTCAAAACTTCTAGCAACCCTATTGCTTGTAACTTAATGAACGATTGTTACATTCTTTGTGTATTGGATATCAAATCACCCTTCTAATGTTGATCTTGCTACCTAAGCCCATAATTACCAATGTTTAATTGTGTATGTTTTCCTCAAGCATACATCATTATATCATTTGATCTGACAAATGTTATCTCCTTGTTCCCATAATTATGGAAATCCATCTTGTTGGAAGTCTAGATGAATTGTTGCTAAGTTCAACAGCTACCTCCTTATCCGTTCATTGGTTTAATGATGAGCTATTGTTTCGGAACTCGCTTCCATAGTACATTTCCCGAGAATCTTACAATGTTGTCTCATCAATTTGTTTTGCGCCTTTTCTTCTCAGACATTCCGAGTCTGGGGTATTCGACACCCGTTAGATCTGAATCTCGGTCAGATATGATGGTTGGAACATATTTTCAAGAGTTATAACATTGGTCCCTATATGCCCTGGTAAGGTGATGTCATGCCTAGCACACCTGACCAGAGGACCTAGTGTTATAGTTTCCTTTTTAGCAAGGTTAGCTATTCTTCCATGAGGAAATTGTAAGACTTATTCTATAAGTTGTTCCTGATGGAACATTTGTGTATACAAAGACTAATCTCTAACCAGTGACCATGTCAATGCTATCTCAAAGCATGTCTGTGGTACTTCGATTTTCAACAAAGGACATTCGAAACCCAATGTTAAATGTTTCCTGTTCAATTATCGAAAGACCGCTGTATGGGTAATGTCATGAAATTTCTCTCCCCTTACCTAAAGAGTTTTCTACATTATATCATGTCATGGATATCATACTCTGCTTGTCCTTGGGAAGGATATACCCTTGAAATATGTGTTTAAACACATTTTCCTTTCCATTGTTCTATTTAAACCTGATAATCACTTTTTCCCTTCAATCGGTTTGTTTAAACCTTCTTGTGATCTATATTATATAAGCAGTAATATATCCCTGCTTATGTAAACACCTCGTTGTGCCACTCTTTCAGAAAGACCTTGTTACTTTTGTTGATGACATTCCGGTAGCCACCGATGGACGAGAACTTTGCCTATTGGTCCGCCTCGTTCAACGAGCAGGAAAATGGTTCTCTTCGTCCCTCGCCCTTGGTACCGATATTGTTGCCGACATAACCGATAGACTATCCTCTGGCATGCCTTGCTTACATGATCGTGCAAGATGTCTCCGCCCTTCCTACTTTTAACCCACATGGTGGGCCCATAACCCACAGTTCCACAGGATCGAGACCTGACTCTCCTATACAACCCTGTTTCCAAAGATATTCCTCGTGCTTGGCTCCGTATGTAAGTCACGGGCCACCTTCGTAGTGGTCTATTTTGGTATCAGACACAAGATTCATTCTTCGACGCTTTGGACCCCTTTCACTCTGTTTCAGACATCGAACGATTGTCTATCTGCTTGGAACTCCTTATTGTACCTTCTTACTTTGCTATCGATGTCTTTCATTTGTTCAACTCGAGAGATACTCATCTGTTCATCCGTGGGATACCCCCAGACGATTACCCCTTATAACATTCTATCCTTGTCGAGCTGCCCTTTACCTATTTGTAAGTACGAAGGAGTTCCCGAAGGAAGGAGGCTGACTTCATCATGATGACCTGAAGCAGAGAAATGAAGACATCAACATAAGGGATCAACTTCTTCGAGAAGAGCAAGCAAGACCGAGAAGACCTGATAGATCCGATACCAAACATTTCCCCCTTACACTACCTCTTAAATCTCGGGACGAGATTTCTTGTAATGGAGGAGAATTGTGATGCCCGAATACTTCAGCTACAGTGAACCTCTTCTAATGATGCCACGTCACCTCGATTACTGTTTCTCTCTCGTTAGTTCGAAACCGGTTTGAATTTAAATTAAAAATCAAGCAAACAATAAAAGTTTTCAAATATTAAAACTAAAATGTTGAAGTGAGCCAAATAATTCATAAGAAACAGTGGTGGAGAAAGCACTCCTTTATAAAATTTTAAATGCTCGGATATAATAATAATAAAAACAATTGATTAAATGCCTATTTTACAATTAATAAGATAGTAAACCACTTTATTTAGTTGCCAGAAATTAATGGGGCAGTAGATTATTTATTAATACTAATTAGGTGCTAGTTGTAGTTTTTCCAAAACTAAAAAAATGAAAAGATAAACTAAAACAATAAAAGAAAAGAAACACAAACAAAAAAATGAAAAGGAAGCCCCCCTGGCTAACTGGGCCAAGAGGCCCAGCCGCCAGCACCAGCACCCTGGCCAAAACGGCCCACTCCGGCCCGTGCATAACCCCCCTCCCCCGAACTGAGCCCTAGCACCATTCCCACGTTCCCCCACTCCCCCTCCCCCCCCCCCCCCCACGATCTGGATCGGGAACGCCCCGATCCCGCGTCGTCCTGCGATACGTCGACGGCGCCCGTCGCCGGCGCCGCCCTGCTGCCGGCGCCTCATCTCCCTCCGGGCGCCTCCCCCCTCTCCCCTCCTCAGCCCCCCGATTGGATTGGGGGGGAATCGAACCGCCGCCGCGCGGAGCCCTCCTCACCGGACCGCCCCTGCACCCCCTCGGGCCGCCGCATGCCGCCACAAACTCCGGCCACCCAGAGCCTCCCCGAGCACATTGCCTCATCGCCTACACCCGTAGTGAGCCCCGATCCCCTCCTCTGTCGCACGCCGACCCGCGCTCGTCCCCGCACCCCGCTCCGTGCCCGACCGCGCCTCGCCCTCGTCGCGCACTCCTGCCGCCCTTGCCCCACGCGCCGCCCGCACACCGCGTCCCCTTCCCCGCCAGCGCCGGCAGCCGCGCACTGCTCGCGCTTCGGCCGCGCCGCACGCGCCCGGCCGCGTTCCCATCCCTCCGCGCGTGCGCCCCGCCTCGTCGTTGTTGCGCCGCTCACAATCGTCCCCGCTCGCGCCTCGCATCGCCTACCACACGCTGGCCGCCCTATGGCCTCGCCACCCCTTGCTGCAGCTCACCCGCGAACCCCGCCGGTGCGCCTTGCCTCGCCCACCTGCGCCGCGACCTTCCCACCGCTCGTCGCTGCTCCTGCCGTTGCACATGCCGCCACCACTGCTGCTTAGCGCTGCCCCGCCTCCATTACTTCCCGTCGCCGCCTCCCTGCTGCTAGCCCCGCACCGCTCGCCGTTCGGGCGAAACCCGCACGCCCGTGACCCAGCGCCCGTAACCCGCTATGGCCCCTATGCCACTAACACTAGGGGCCCACGCCCAGAACGTTATTTAAAAAAAGAATTAAAAATATAATAAATAAACAAATAAATAATAATTTAAAATAATTATAATGTTAATTAATTAAAGAATTAATTAACTGTCGGGGGTTGGGTGCGACATATGCCAAAGGATGGCTTATCATGGTGGGGGCGAGTAGAACGTCGTTGGTGCCTGGAAACGGGATGAGGCGAAGACATGCACGCCGGCGAATCTTACCCAACTTCAGGGCTCTCTCGGGAGATAATACCCCTACTGTTGATCTATGGGGTCTCCGCATGATCACTATGGCAAGTGTTTACACGACTGCTCCTTGAGCTGTTTCCTAGAGGTAGGAGAAGGCAAGGCTAGCTTCCTCCTCCCTATATGATCTAGTCTAGTACTAATGGATTCCAACCCTTTGCATGGGTGCCCTGGGGGGTTTATATAGGCCTACCCCCCAAGGGTACAATGGTAATCCGGCTGGACGCGGGGCCAGCCGTCAGTCTCTTCGGCCGCCGTTTTATCCGCCGACTCCTGGGGCCCGCCGACTGGCCCGATACGGAGCCGACAGGCCGCGTCCGCCGCGGGCGGGTCTTGCCGGCTGCTGATTACTATAGCCGTGCTTCTAATGACGCGGGCTTCATCATGGAGTCGTGGCAACAGCCCCGCCGCCTGGCGGGTGATCACTATTGCCACTCTCCGTCACATCTGGTTAATGGCGCGCGGGCCCCGAGGGAGGAGCTGGCCGACTCTCAGCGGCCGACTCCCGACGGGTCCGACTTGTGGCACACTTGCCGCCTTCTGGGATCCCGCTGGCCGGTGGGACCCGCCGCCCAAAGGTCGTACACACAAGCCAACGTGGGCGCAGGATTCGGTCCATCGGTGCTGATGTCAGGGCAGCATGGCAACAGTGCCACGCCGCACGAAGATCTCCGCGGGTACGGCGTACTGTGACCATTCTTGCCTTTGGAAAGGGGTGGGAGCAGTCTTCACTGTAGCCACTCCCCTGTCCTGTCCCTCTTGATGAGGACATGGGGTTTTGCTGGAGTCGCGGGCCGGCTCCCCAAGGCCGGCTTCTTGGGAAGTCGTCAGTCAGGAGTCGGTTTGTCTTGAAGTCATCCCCGGGACTCGGCCGCGAGTGGCTAGTCGGTGGCCTTGCCGCCGACTCCTCAGAAGGCGACTCTTTGTCCTGGGGTCTTGAGGGGCGTAGCCTGCTCCGATGTCTTGAAAGGTTCTGGGACTCGGGTTAGCCTACCCGTGGCCCATTACTCCGACATTAACTTAATTAATCCTGATTAGGTTAGCCTAATTAACTAATTAACCTAATTAATTAATGTTAATTAACTAGGAGTGTATGACATGCGGGACCCATCTATCAGTTTGACTAAATCAACACCCTGTTGACTGATGACGTCATGCTGACGTTATCAAACACTATTCTGGATAATGTTGAATTAAAATATTTAAATAAATCCTAAAAATGATTTAATTTTTTTAAAATTAATATAAAATAAACCGTAGCTCGGATGGAAAAACTTTGTACATGAAAGTTGCTCAGAACGACGAGACGAATCCGGATACGTAGCCCGTTCGTCCGCCACGCATCCCTAGCATAGCGAACATGCTACTTTCCCCCTTCGATTCATCTGCCCGAAAACACGAAACACCGGGGTTAATTTCCCGGATGTTTCCCCCCTTCACCAGTACCACCTCATACCGCATTAGGGCACCCCTAGCACCGATACTTGTCATGTCATGCATCGCTATGCATTTGTTTGCTTAATATTTATTATTTCTTGCCCCTCTTCTCTCTGATAGACTACGAGACCAACGCCGCTGCTACCTAGTACGACTACGGTGTTGACGACCCCTCTTTCTTGCCAGAGCAACCAGGCAGGCCCCCCCTTGATCACCAGATATCGCCTACTCTTCTCTATACTACTTGCATTAGAGTAGTGTAGCATGTTACTACTTTCCGTTAATCCTATTCTAACGCATAGCCTGTCATTGTTGCTACAGCTGTTGATACCTTACCTGCAATCCTAAATGCTTGGTATAGGATGCTAGTTTATCATCAATGGCCCTACATTCTTGTCAGTCTGCCACGCTATACTACCGGGCAGTGATCACTCGGGAGGTGATCACGGGTATATAATTATACATAATATATGATACCTATGGTGACTAAAAATCGGGTCGGCTCGTAGGAGTACCCGCGAGTGATACACGGATTGGGTCCGAAAGGACGTTTGTCCCAACGGCCCTCTGAGTGGATCTTTGTGGCGGAGCGACATGGTAGGTTGAGACCACCTAGGGGAGAGGTGGGCCTGGCCCTGGTCGGCGTGCGTGGTTATTTCAAAATAACACGCTTAACGAGATCTGGGTATTTGATTTGAGTTTGGCCACTAGCCTATACGCACTAACCAACTACGCGGGAACAGTTATGGGCACTCGACGTCGTGGTATCAGCCGAAGCCTTCGTGATGTCAGTGATTGAGCGGTGCGCGCCACATTGGACCGTAAGCTCGCGCTTGTATTAAGGGGGCTAGGTCTGCTTCCGACCGCGTACGCAACGTGCAGCTGTGCAATGGGCGATGGGCCCAGACCCCTGCGTGCATAGGATTTAGACCGGCGTGCTGACCTCTCTGTTGTGCCTAGGTAGGGCTGCGACGTGTTGATCTTCCAAGGCCGGGCATGACCCAGGAAAGTGTGTCCGGACAAAGGGGATCGAGCGTGTTGGGAAATGTGGTGCACCCCTGCATGGAAGTTAATCTATTCGAATAGCCCTGATCTTCGGTAACAAGACGACTTGGAGTTGTACCTTGACCTTATGACAACTAGAACCGGTTAATTAATAAAACACACCCTTCCAAGTGCCAGATACAACCCGATAATCACTCTCTAACAGGGCGACGAGGAGAGGATCGCCGGGTAGGATTATGCTACACGATGCTACTTGGTGGACTTACCTTCTGCCCTCTCCTACATGCTGCAAGATGGAGGTGGCCAGAAGCGTAGTCTTCGATAGGACTAGCTATCCCCCTCTTATTCCGGCATTCTGCAGTTCAGTCCACATATGATACCCTTATTCCATATTATACCAATGCATACATATGTAGTGTAGTTCCTTGCTTGCGAGTACTTTTGATGAGTACTCACGGTTGCTTTGCTCCCCCTTTTCCCCCTTTCTATACCCGATTGCTGCGACAAGACGATGGAGTCCAGGAGCCAGTCGCCACCGTCGATGATGACTCCTACTACACTAGAGGTGCCTACTACTACGTGCAGCCCACTGACGATGACCAGGAGTAGTTTAGGAGGATCCCAGGCAGGAGGCCTGCGCCTCTTTCGATATGTATCCCAGTTTGTGCTAGCCTTCTTAAGGCAAACTTGTTTAACTTATGTCTGTACTCAGATATTGTTGCTTCCGCTGACTCGTCTATGATCGAGCTCTTGTATTCGAGCCCTCGAGGCCCCTGGCTTGTAATATGATGCTTGTATGAATTATTTTTATTTTGTAGAGTTGTGTTGTGATATCTTCCCGCGAGTCCCTAAACTTGATCATACACATTTGCGTGTATGATTAGTGTACGATTGAATCGGGGGTGTCACAGGTTGGCCGGCCCAAGGGAAGGGTAATAGGTTGTTAGGAAAATGTAAAACCAAGGTTGGGCCTTGCTGGAGGAGTTTTATTCAAAGAGAATTGTCAAAGGGTTCCCATAACACCCAACCGCATTAGGAACACAAAATCAAGGAACATAACACCGGTCTGACGAAAACTAGGGCGGCAAGAGTGGAACAAAACACCAGGCATAAGGCCGAGCCTTCCACCCTTTACCAAGTATATAAATGCATTAATTAAATAAGAGATATTGTAATATCCCAACATATCCATGTTCCAACATGGAACAAACTTCAGCTTCACCTGCAACCAGCAATGCTATAAGAGGGGTTGAGCAAAGTGGTAACATAGCCAAACAACGGTTTGCTAGGATGGTTGAAAAAGGTTAGAGGCTATCATGGCAGTTTGGGAGGCTTGATAAACAAGTGGTAGGTAGCGCGACATAGCGGTAGAGTGAAAAACTAGCAAACAATGATAGAAGTGATTTCGAGGCTATGGTCATCTTGCCTGAGATCCCACAAGGAAGAAGAACGAGTCCATGAAGAAGACAAACAAACGGAGTCGAACGGATCCTCACAACTCCGGAACGAAACCGAAGCTAACGCGAGAAGTAACCTGGAAAGAAGCAAACAACAAAGTAAACAACCATCACATAAGCATGGCATGATGCGCAAACAAGTATGATGCATGTCCGGTTTAAAGAAGCATGGCATGGCAATATGCACAAACAACACTACAAGTTAAGTGGAGCTCAATATGCAACGAGTTGCATATTGACAAAACACCACATCAATTATTTAGTTTGGTCTCGTTTATGTACCCAACAATATTAAATGTTGTTAAACATGGCAAGAGGTGAAGCATAAAGAAGATATCTATCTAGACAAGTTAAATGAGGCAGGAAATAACAAACAACAATTCCAGAAAATCCTCATATGCATATATTAGGTTTGGTACTGTTCTTCCCTAAACCATATTTTAGAGTTGTTAAACATTCAAAGTAATGCCACCATGTTAATCTATGCATTTTCCTACCCCGTTTACATATAAAGTTTATTAAATTTGGAGCTAAGGTTATTTAGTTATAAAATAAAACATTTTAACATGGCAATATGGGAAATTAATGGCAAACATCATTTTAAACATTTTTAACATGGATGAAAATGGCATATTAGGAAACTAGACAAAATTCTAAGCATTATATATATATATATAAAGTTTTTACATAAGATGCATAGTTTGTGAGATATGATATGCATGAACAACAGGGGGTTTTCTGTAAAACCGGTCTCTCTGGAATAATAACTAAATTCGCAGAGACTGCAAAAAAAACGACCACGGGCCGAAACTGGCCGGCCCAACATGCATAAGAGAGGGTTGGGCACGTCCTCACCATGGGCTGAGGCCCAGTCGGTGAAGAGGCTCGAGCAGGTCGGCTGCTGGGCTCGGCTCGCTGGATCTGGTCCACGTGCGAGACGCTCCTACGTTGACTCTTCCTCTAGAGGCGAGCGCGGGTCGTGGAAGCAGGCAGGTTCGAGCGCCGGCGGCTGGGCGCGATGGACTCCGGTGACGCGAGAAGTGGAGGAGGCCAAGGCGGGGGCGCACGGGACCTAGCGAGCTGGTCAACGCGGCTGGACGAAGCGGGCGAGGAGGCAGGGGCTCGGCCTTGTCCTCGGGAAGCAGAACGACAACGGCGGAATTGGTGCGTTCTCCGGTGAGGGCGACGCAGCTTGAGGCAGGGAAGACTCAAAATGGGACGAAGCCAACAGATCCGAGGCAGAGGTCGTGGTTCCCGGCGAGGATCATGACCGGCAACAGGCATCGAGCTTCATGACGCAGCAGAATACTCCTGCTTCTATTTGAAGGGACAGGAGGGAGAGCAGAGGAGGTCAGAGCGTAGGGGAGGAGCTCAGGAAGGAAAAGAGGACGGCACGAGGTGTATCCGGGCGGCGGCTCACCGAAGGGTCGCCGGGTCTCCGTTTGCGACGAGGTTGCGCGGGAGAGAGGCGGCAATGGTGGGGTCGAGCTCAGGCCATGGCTTCCCTGGCTCCTGCACGGGGAGAAAACAGAGAGGTGAGAGAAACCATAGAGAAAGAGAAGGCAGGGAGCAGGGTAAGGAGAGGGGCAACGGGGCAGCGGTCTGGTTCTTGTCGCCGGTGGTGGTCTACGGCAACAGGTTGAGCTCCTGCTCGGGGAAGGAGGCATGCGAGGGGCTTGGTGCTTGTGGCCAGAAAACACGGCAGGTGGTCTGAGGCGGGAGAGGATATGGGTCGGGTGTGCTCTGGTTGGTCTGGTGCTGAAGACGAGGTGGAGCGGTGGTTGGCCGATGTGGATCTGGGAGGATCCCGATGGAGATGGTGAGTGGGAGGCGGCGGCGCGATGGGAAAAGATGGATGGGATAGATCCTAGGACTAGGGTTTGGACGCATATATACATCGCGTGGATTAGATTAGGGGCTACCTCGTCCCTCCGATCGTAATCGTGCGGACAAGAATAAATAGCTTAGGGGAGCCCAACAAAGAATCGGAGATGTTTCGTAGGTGTTTGGGGATGAACCGAATGCCACGGTGATGACTGAGCGGTTCGGGTTCGGGGCAGTTTCGGACACGCGCGAGGGGTCGACGCACTGTGCGAAGAGGAGGGGTTAGGCGAACGAGGTCAAGTGTGTGGTTGGGCTCAGAACGGACAACGGAAGGAACGGGGAGACCCGGACGGATGCAAGTTTCGAAAACATGCAGATGCAATGCGGATGATGGCATGGCAAGATGCAACACGCAATCTAATGACAAGGCAACAACAGCGAATAACTGGAAGACCCCTGGCGCATCGGACTCGGGGCGTTACATCCCGCCTCGCCGCGAAAGCAGCCGACATGTCCAGCCGCGCAGTAGTAGCAGCACAGAGGTCCCGCCGCGCCGCCGATGCAGCATGGAGGTCCCGCCGCGCCATCAATATAGCAGACTGGTTCGGCCACGCCGCGAAAGCAGCAGAGATGTCCCACCATGCTGCCGAAGCAGCACGGAGGTCCCGCTGCACCGTGACAGCCTGGGAAACTTTCTCGCGGGCAAGCGAGGAATCTTACAGGCGCATGCATGCGATGCCCCATAGCCAGATGGATCAGATCTCCGGCTGGGCGAGGTTGCGGTACGAGGCTACTACCGTCATCCGGCAACTAGGAGAGGGCAATGCGAGGCTCCGGGGCGAGCGTGACCTGCTGAGGGAAAAGATCGCCGGAAGGGCGAAGCAGGAGGAGGAGACCGCTGCCTTGTTGCAGAGGACGGGCGTCATCGTCAAGAAACTTATGGACGAGAATGCCATGCTCCGCATCGAACGCAACAGGCTAGTGGAGGAATCCATGGATGCTGTCAAGCAGCGTATTAAGGACATGATACTGATGAAACAGATCATCGCCCGCCACGAGAACTAGTCTCCGCGACCTGCAAAGCATAAAGAAAGTAGAGATCAGCGAGCCAGATCATTGTAGGCGTCTTCCTTCTTCTTTTGCCCTTGTGTATTCTGGGCATAGCCGCATGTGGCCTTTTTAATTATCTTCCTAATTATGTAAGACAATTATTATCCACTGTTGTCCTTATATATATTCTTCAGTCTTGCTATAAGTCGCAGTAGATGCTATATAGGTCCGTCGGATCTTACATCAAGATCCGTGTAAAATTTTCTTTTCAGATTTTCTTTTTTCTCTCTTAAATCTCAGTCGAGTGAGACATTTCCACACCATTAAACAGAGGCTCGGGCGCCATTAATGGAGACCTTGGGAGAGAGGTGGACGACAGATGGATGTCAAAGGGCTCTCCTCCGATAAGCACGCGCAGGGGTCTGATCGCACGCCTCCCGTACTCAAATAGCTACCCTGCACGGCGCCTCCTAGCAAATAAAAAGGGGACGCGTGGCGGCACGTAAATGGTAAATAGAACGCCCACGGTTTCAATAATACTTGTGTTTCCGATTGTAACGTGACCGCACTTGTTCCAAAATGACGTTGTTGATTGTTAATGTGTGCGCCTTTGCAAATCGGACAGCAAAATTACCACAGCATGTTGGTGCCATGTCATGACACCAAGCCAAGTTTCATGATTTTCATGCGTGTTTTGGATTTACAGGAATTAAAAAACCAAGTTTCTCAATGTTTCCAGCCGAGCAACGACGCCCAGATGTTTGAATTGCATTCCCATTTCTTGCATGGGACCTAGAATTTTACCCGAGGACACACATGTGATTTTTCAACCAACTTTGGTGCACTGGAGCATGTGCTTGTATTTCAAATTTGAATTTTGCACACAAAGGTGACACGTTCCCTCTCAGAACCATGAGCCTTCTTGAGAGAAGCTTCGGTTTGCAAGAAACTTATACCAAAACTTGTTCCCATTCTGCCAATTTTTTTTACCACGGCATGATAGTACCATGACATGACACCATGCCGAGTTTCATGATTTTGAGGCGTGTTTCGGATTTACAAGAATTTTAAAACCAAGATTCTCAATGTTCTCGGTCGAGCCACGATGCCCAGATGTTTGAATTTCATTCCCATTTCTTCCATGGGACCTAGAAATTCACCCGAGGACACACATGTGATTTTTCAACCAACTTTGGTGCACGGGAGCATGTGCTTGTAGTTCAAATTTGAATTATGAACATTAAATGACCAGAAACTCAATTGATGTATAAAAAGGCCAAATGAACATATAATAATTCCAAAATTTAACAGGGCACTCATGTAGTTCTATGTTGCCTCTGTAAAGAAACTCAAGGGGGGCGGTGTATATTGTCTTGTACTCAAAGATGACACGTTCCTTCTCAGTACCACGAGCCTTCTTGAGAGAAGCTCCGGTTTGCAGGAAGCTTATACCAAAATTTGTCCCTATTCGACCTTTTTTTACCAGGGCATGGTAGTACCATGACATGACACCATGCCAAGTTTCATGATTTTCAGGCGTGTTATGGATTTACAAGAATTTTAAAACCAAGTTTCTCAATGTTCTCGGCCGAGCCACGATACCCAGATGTTTGAATTACATTCCCATTTCTTTCATGGGACCTAGAAATTCAGCCGAGGACACACATGTGATTTTTCAACCAACTTTGGTGCAAGGGAGCATGTGTTTGTAGTTCAAATATGAATTATGCACATTAAATGACCAGAAACTCAATTAATGTATAAAAAGGCCAAAATTTAACAGGGCACTCATGTAGTTCTATGTTGCATTTGTAAAGAAACTCAAGGGGGGCAGCGTACATCATTTCACACTCAAAGGTGACACGTTCCCTCTCAGAACCACGAGCCTTCTTGAGAGAATCTCTGTTTTGCAAGAAGCTTATACCAAATCTTGTTCCAAATCAGCCCAATTTTTTACCACAGCATGTTAGTGACATGACATGACATCATGCCAAGTTTCATGATTTCCAGGCGAGTATTGGATTTAGATGAATTTAAAAAACAAGTTTCTCGATGTTCTCGGCCGAGTCACGACGCCCAGATGTTTGAATTTCATTCCCATTTCTTGCATGGGACCTAGAAGTTCACCCAAGGACACACATGTGATTTTTCAACCAACTTTGGTGCACCGGAACATGTGCTTGTAGTTCAAATTTGGATTACGCACATTAAATGTCCAGAAATTCACTTAATGTATAAAAAGGCCAAACGAACCTAGAATAATTCCAAAATTTAACACGGCACTCATATAGTTCTATGTTGCCTCTGTAAAGAAAATCTGGGGGGAGGCAGTGTATATTGTTTCGCACACAAAGGTGCAAGAAGCTTATACCAAAACTTGTCTCAATTCAGCCAAGAATTATATACATATGAAAGCAGGGTTTAGATTATCCCGAACATCTCGCCACCTACACCAATGTACTCTGATTTGAATTCAACATAAAATGAATACAAATATTTGAATTGGAGATCGTATGTTACATGTAGTTTATAGTGAAATATGATTACTGTTATATATGCACGTTTTTTGTTATCAAGATAATATTTAAATGATTGTATAACTTGACAATCATCGTATTCAAATAAGGAAAATTGATTCAAATTTAGTCCATATGGTAGACGACAATATATATGTTCATAGGGTAGAGTAAAGTGTTCATATATGATGGAAGATCAAAATGTAGGACTACATCCATTATAAACCGCAAGGTCACCTAACAATATATTCGAATTCAACATAACATGGATTCAAAAATTGAAATTCGAGATCCTGGCATTTGTAATCATAAAAAAGGGACATGACTCTTTCTTTTGGAGGGAATTGATTTGTTTTTTGTTGTTATTGAGGGAAGTGCGAATCGATTTGGTACTATACAGGGTAATCTTATTCTCCCGATTTTGTTTACATTTTTCTTGTAGTTTTTTCAATGAATTTTATAGCAATATAGTAAAAGGGGACATGACTCTCTTTTGTCTTGTATGAATTGTTTTTTTGTGCACGTTAAGTTTGTTCTGCCGAACAAGGAATCCGTGCCTTGTTATCCCAAAATTTTAAGCTCGAGTATCTTTTGTCTCATCTGCTTTGAAACTCCTGCCTCTTCATCCCGCGCCGCGCCTTGTTATCCCGAAATTTTGAAGTGCGCGAAAACTCCCTCCTCATCCGAAATCGGTCCCGCAGCCCAGACACACGAAATCCCCCTTCTACCCCTTAGCCAGAAATGCCGGCTCGACGTCGCGGTGTCAAATCCGGTGGGGGTACACTCGTAACTTACCCTGCATTTTGGACAAGCGCGTCCCTAAGCCATGGCTACCCCTACCTTCTCCTTCGCCCCCCCATTCTTACACCGAGGCCGCCAAAACCCACGAAACCCCACGCTCCTCGGTCGGCCTGCCGACCGCCGCCCAGGCAGAGACTCTTCCCCGACGACGTCGTCCACCACAACAGCTTGTCGTCCCTCATCCACCACACCAGATGTGGATCTATCGTCGATCTCGTCGTCCCGCTGGATCAGCCGCCCCGTCCTCGACCACCAAGGAGCTGCCCCGATGTTCGCCTCATCTATCGTGCCACCTCCATCCCCACAGCATCGTCTTGACCTGCCCCACCGAAACCGCAGCACCCTCACCAATTCCTTCGATGAAGCCGAGGCCAACTCAGCGCCACCAAGGAGGTTCTGCGGTCACTGCTGCATTTTATCTTTTATTCGATCTCACGGGGCTGCGGATGCTCGATACCGAGCAGCCATGGCGGGCCTCCATCGACGGCGCCGTCGCCGGCCACTTCATCCATGGCGTCTCTCCCCCATGTCGTTGCTTCCTCGGCGGCCACTTTGTGCTGCTGCTCTACTCTGCTATTGTTGTCGGTCGCGCTGCTGCTCTGCTCTTGCTCCCGTTCGTGCTCCTGCTCTGCTCTTGCTCTAGCTCACGCTGCTGCTGCTGTTGCACGACCTCCGGCAGCTACAGGAGTTGTTGCTTTAGCACTCGCTCGCGGTTCTGTTGCATGACTTGCTCTCTGCTAGTGTGTTCCCTGCTCATGCATCTGCTAATTTAGATCACTGCTTGTCTGCTACTAGTGCTCGAATGCCCTAAACATCTATTGCAATGCTCTTCTAGTAGTTTAGTCAGTTTCGACAGTAAAATTTAGTTTCGACTGTAAACTTTAGTTTCTTCAGTTAAGTTCAGAGTAAACAGTTTTTATAGCATCTGTCGGAGCAGACGTGGTGTGGCTGATGCATTTTACATCTAGCACTTTTTGGTGATGTATTTACAACATCTATTGCAGATGATATTAGAGTCCCACTTCAGATTAATGTTGTATGTGTTGTCCTGCTTCAGCCTCGACGCGTACACCTCACCGGAGCTGCTCCAATGACGGAACCATCCATCAAAGAGGAGCAGTACTGAGGGAGTCCTGGATTAGGTGGTCTCCGGACAGCCGGACTATATCCTTTGGCCGGACTGTTGGACTATGAAGATACGAGATTGAAGACTTCGTCCCGTGTCCAGATGGGACTCTCCTTGGCGTGGAAGGCAAGCTAGGCAATACGGATATGTATATCTCCTCCTTTGTAACCGACCTTGTGTAACCCTAGCCCCCTCCGGTGTCTATATAAACCAGAGGGTTTTAGTCTGTAGGACAACATACAATCATACCATAGGGTAGCTTATAGGGTTTTGCCTCTCCGATCTCGTGGTAGATCAACTCTTGTATTACTCATATTATCAAGAATAATCAAGCAGGACGTAGGGTTTTACCTCCATCAAGAGGGCCCGAATCTGGGTAAAACATCGTGTCCCCTGCCTCCTGTTACCATCTGCCTTAGACGCACAGTTCGGGACCCCCTACCCGAGATCCACCGGTTTTGACACCGACATTGGTGCTTTCATTGAGAGTTCCTCTATGTCGTCATCATTAGGCTTGATGGCTCCTTCAATCATCGATAGAAATGCAGTCCAGGGTGAGACTTTTCTCCCCAGACAGACCTTTGTATTCGACGGCTTCGCACTACGGGCCAACTCACTTGGCCATCTGGAGCAGATCGAGAGTTACGCCCCTAGCCACCAGGTCAGGTTTGGAAGCTTAAACAACACGACCGATATCCGCGGAGACTTGATCTTCGACAGATTCGAGCCCCTGCCTAGTGCGCCACACGGTCACGATGAGCATGATTTAGCTCTACCATCAGACAGTGTTCAGGAGATCGCACCGGCAACCGCTCTGACCCTCAATTCGGAGCCAGTTGCGCCATCCATGGACGGGTGGATAGACCCCGCCATGGAGGCCGTATCCTCTGCGGCGCTAGAGCCGAGTATCGACCTTACCCTTCATGAGAGCTGTGATGCCAGACTGCTGGATCCTTCCCCGGCCACGGACTCCGAACCGCCTGCGCCCGTGCCTATCGAATCCGACTGGGCACCGATCATGGAGTTTACATCTGCGGATATCTTTCAGCACTTGCCCTTCGGCGACATACTGAACTCATTAAGGTCTCTCTCCTTGTCAGGAGAGTCCTAGCCGAACTATGTCCGGCAGGATTGGGATGCGGATGACGAAGAAATTCGCCGCCCACCCACCACCCACTTAGTAGCCACTATCGATGATTTGACTGACATACTCGACTTCGACTCCAAAGACATAGACGGTATGGACGACGATGCAGGAGACGAACAGGAACCACTGCCCACAGGGCACTGGACGCCCACTTCATCATATGACGTATACATGGTGGACACACCCAAAGAAAACAACGACGAGGAACGGAAGGACGCAACGAAGGGTTGTTCCCTCGAAAATCAGTCAAAGCGGCGGCGTAAGCACCGCTCCAAATCCCGCCTCGGCAGAAACAGCGATCATATCGACCCAGCATTAGAGCAGGGTGAACCACCGCCCGACCATGGCAACACGGAGAATCAAACCGAACAACCCGACTCTGTCGAAGATAATAGTCCGGACAACATCACACCAGACAGGCACCCGGAGCAACAGAATGCCCATCAAAGGCTTGTTGCCACTACGAGGAGTCTGAAAAAGCAGAAGCAAAGGCTCAGGGCTGCACAAGACACACTCAGAATCAGATGGAGTGAAGTACTCAACACTACAGCGAAGTACGGCGGTAAACAACACACCAAGAGCTACCCGAAGCGAAAGCTGCTACCTAAATTCGATGAGGAGGCCTTAGATCCCCCGCAATTAAAAACAAAACGACCATCCGGTCGGATAGACGACCTCGTGGCCAACATAGAGCGGCAAACGACACCGCACATAAGCCAGTATGCGATCCGCGTGAGGGCTCGCATCAAACGGACGGCGCAACCAGATCCATCTATGGGCCACGCAAGCGCGCTCCAGTATGCAATGTAACACAACAAACATCCGAACACCACGGTACACCCAAATACAGGGGTGCCGCACACCCCCTATGTTTCACCGATGAGGTGCTGGACCATGAATTTCCAGAGGGATTCAAACCCGTAAACATAGAGGTGTACGACGGAACGACAGACCCTGGGTCTGGATTGAGGACTACATCCTCCATATCCATATGGCTCGAGGAGACGATCTCCACGCCATCAAGTACTTACCCCTCAAGCTCAAAGGGACAGCTTGGCACTGGCTTAAAAGCCTCCCCGAAAACTACATTGGAAGCTGGGAAGAGCTCGAAGACGGCTTTCGGGCTAATTTTCAAGGGACCTATGTCCGACCACCGGATGCAGACAATTTAAGTCATATAACTCAACAGCCCGGAGAGTCAGCCCAAAAGCTTTGGAATAGGTTCCTCACTAAAAAGAACCAAATAGTCGACTGTCCAGACGCCGAAGCTTTAGCAGCTTTCAAACACATCGTTCGAGACGAATGGCTTGCCAGACACCTCGGCCAAGAAAAGCCGAGAACAATGGCAGCAACAAGCCGCATGACCCGCTTTTGCGCGGGCGAGGACAGCTGGTTAGCCCGATGCAGTACCAGCAACCCAAGTACATCCGAAGTCAGGGACGGAAACAGGAAGTTGTGACGCAGCAAAAACAAGCACCGAAATAAAGAAGACAGCCCGAAGAGCATGGCGCTAAATGCCGGATTCAGAAGCCCTCGGCCAGGTCAGCAAAAGCTACCCTCCAAAGGCTACGGAGACGAACTGTCCGGCCTGAACAAGATTCTGGACAAACTATGTCAGATCCACAGCACCCCCGATAAACCTGCAAATCATACTCACAGAGAATGTTGGGTCTTCAAGCAGTCTGGCAAACTTAACGCCGAACACAAGGGGTAGGATACACCAAGCGAAGATGAGGACGAGCCTCGCAAGCAAAGCATTGGGGAACAGAAGAAATTCCCACCAGAAGTCAAAACAGTCAACGTGTTACACGTGATAAAGGGGAGAAACAAAGCGGCACTCCTATAAACACATGCCACAGGGCCTATCACTGTGGAGTTCTGCCACTGGTCGTCCCAACCGATCACCTTTGACCATCTGGATTACTCGGCAAGTATCCGGCGTGCAGGATGGGTTGCCTTGGTATTAGAGCCAGTAATTGACGGATACCACTTCACACGAGTCCAGATGGACGGCGGCAGCAATTTAAACCTGATATATCAGGACACAGTCCGCAACATGGGGATAGACCATGCAAAAATTATCCATAGCAATACTACCTTTAAAGGAGTAACGCCAGGCCTAGAAGCCCATTGCACGGGCTCCCTACTACTAGAGGTTATATTCGGCTTTCCCGATAACTTCTGCAGTGAAAAGTTAACCTTCCACATCGCTCCATTCCAAAGTGGCTATCAAGCACTACTCGGACATGAAGCTTTCGCTCGCTTTAACGCAATACCGCATTACGCTTCTCTCATGCTTAAGATGCCCGGTCCATGCAGCATCATTACAGTAAATGGAAATATTGAGCGCTCCTTGCGCGCGGAAGACCGTGCGGCTGCCTTGGCAGCCGCACACTAAACGACCTCACCAACTAAAGCATCTGACCAGTCGTTAAGACCACGGACGCGGTTAGACGAGTCCGGCGCAGCTATATGTAATTGATACAGGTTTGATGGCTATACCCCTATTACAATATAAGGGGCTCAACGCGTGCAAACAAGTGGCAATTAGGCTCAACTTTACTCATCTTGAACTGTACATAGTTTATTTAACCTACCTTTTTGCACGACAACTTTTCAACTAAGTTCCTCTCTTTTACAGATGACCATCGTGCTACACCCGTCCAGGATATGGCACAATGGAGACATAGGCGCAGACGTGCAGCAGGGACCCGTTCCAAGGATTCTTTTTAGATTAAGACCCTGCGTAAACCTTTTTTAATGTCTCTTGTTGATACACATCCCCCGGATTCTCAGTACAATTGAGAAGGATGCTAACGTATTGGCATGTGGCCATGTTAGAATATTGCACGTACCTGGACACCAGGGGCTTATTACAAAGGGCACTGCATAAGCCCGGTTTCCACCATAAAGACCGAATACCTTAGGGAGTGTTCGGCGTCGCGAGTTTGGCCTTATATGCATCAGCTCCGAATCATGTCTTTGGTCAAATGTTGGGTTTGCCCGGCTCCTGTGTTTTGCTGCCTTACGTTCCGCTCTATCGGCTAAGGCGGCACCAGGAGAACTACTGCGATTGTGCCCTAGTTCACCGGACGAGCACCTCAGTAGAGAAAGCCGAAAACTGACTTTCTTGATATAGCGTGAGACTGGTCAACCACTCGATGACCTAGCGGAATCTTCGGGATTCCTCCGCTTTAACGAAGGGCCGTTTCCCGGCCAGGCATGTACGCACCCCGAATTCGGATGAGTGCGGAGCCACCAGGGGCTATATAGTAGCCCCACTATCAAACTCCTCTGGCTAAGTGAAAGTGTTAAAGCATTATAGTCCGGTTGCCTAGTTCGCTGCACTATCACCTCCTTAATGGACCAAGACATTGGATCAAGTGTGAACATGCGTCTTCTGCGAACACCCCCGCATTATATGCGTGGGGGCTGAAGCCGACGACTACAATCTTTCAGGTTATATACATATATACATAAACGGCTGCACAAGAGGCATCATAGCACTTTTGGGCAAAAGTATAAATACGGCCTTGATAATTCAATAAAACATTTTTTTTACAATGGGAATATACGTCACTCAAACATAATATTCTTCGAGCACTGAGCCTCTATCGAATGAGCGCCTTCAAGAACTTCTTCAAAGTAGTGCTCGGCAGCCACTCGACCTATGGCCGAACCCTGTGCCGCAACAGTGGTGGCATCCATCTCCGCCTAGTATGTTTTGACACGGGCAAGGGCCATCCGTGAGCCTTCTATGCACGCCGACCTCTTTACAGCATCGATACGTGGCACAGCGCCAAGGAATTGTTACACTAAGCTAAAGTAGCTATTCGGCCTTGGCCCTCCTGGCCACAAATGATCCACAACGGACCTCATGGACAGTCCAGATAATCTACGGAGCTCGGCCCAACCGGTCAATCGCTCATTCAGCAACAGCGGACGGACTGGAGCATGAAACTGTGACCAGAACAGCTTCTCCACTTCTGGACCTTTCTGATCTTTGAAGTACTCGGTCACATCTGCAGCACTCGCAGCCAAATCCATGTACTCATCCGCAGAACTCCATAGCCGGTCCAGAGGAGCATATTTCGGATCTCCGAATTTAGTCCGCAACAACAAGGGCTTCCCAGAAATGATATGCGTAGCTTGATTTAGCTCCTCCTTCGTCGCTCTAATTTTGGAGCGGGCCTCCCTGGCAGCCACCCGGGCCTTCTCCAGATCCATCGCCTTCACCCGATTTTCTTCTTCAAAAGCCGGTAACGGTCAGCAGCATATTTTAACTCCACGGCCATCTTCGCAATTTTTTCTTTGCTCCCGCAATGTGCGGCCTGTTCGGCCCTTAACTCTTCGGCCGCCTTTAAAGCGGCCACATTACTACTCCTTGCTTGCTCCTTGGCTCGGGCAAGCTCCGCCCGAAGGGTCTCCACAGTGGCAGCTACATCTACATTCAAAACATATTAAAGATACTGGCATCATGCTGCTCTTACTATGTGACATTCACCAGAAAAATCACCTACCCTATGCCTCGTCAAGCCGCTTGTTAACAAGCACGATGTCGGCATCTGCCGCATCCAGTTGTCGCTTTAGTTCGGCAAACCCATCAGTCCGGCTAGCCACCGGAGCTTCAATAACCTGCACATAAAGGCGGTTTGGTTATTACTTGGGACTATGATCCTCTGTTTGCCGCCGTTCTCAACGACAACTAGAGTCTCAGGGGCTACTATCTGCATGGGCATACCTAACCTATGTGGTACTATTAAAGGCATACATTATTTTTACGTACCTCGAAGCCTTTCAGCAGACTCATAAAAGCTTCGTGCAAACCGCTTTCGGCGGAGGAAATCCTTTCAATTACCGTACCCATTAGCGTACGATGCGCTTCCGAGATGACAGATTTCCCTAGAAGATCCTTCAATGCTTCCGACCGCACACGGTACGGACCCATGCTGTCGCTCTCCTCAGGAGCCGGATACTGGGGATGCCGGACAGCCAAAGGGTTATCCTCTGGCGATATTGGATCCGGAGATACCCTTCGCGACGACACTTCAAGGTCACCCGCTTCTTGAGCTGGGGAGTCCGGGGGGGCGTTTCGCTCTCCATCATCTCCGGAAGAAGATCCCCCGAAGATGAGCTCTGCTGCGAAGTGCTAAGATTCAAATTGCAAGATAAATGCTTCGGTTATTTTCCTCAGAAGTAAGGTAGGATATTTTCACTATTAAGTACTTTTTGATTACTTACAGCTCGGTAGAAGGTTGATCCCCGCGCGGACATTGTGCAGCAAGAATACCCTCCGAGGCTGTAAGTGCATCTAGTGCCACCCCTAGTTGGTTTTGGAGTATTGACGACAAACCTAGTTGAGGGACTAATGTGTTTGTGAGAATTGTAGGATAACACAGGTAGAAGTCCCTCATTGATTCGGTTTTCCTACCAGAGATGACCCCTAAAAATGTATGAAGACATTGAAGTCAAAGGTGGTATATGAAGATATTCACATTGAAGACTATGATAAGAGAAGACACCACATGAAGCCTATGGAGCTCGAAGACTTAGATCTTTCGTAGTTCTTTTTCTTTTGTATTGAGTCATAGGAACCACCGTACTGTTAAGTGGGGTCCAAGAGAACCAGTCAGACTGACTGAAGTGATGCCTAACCAAAAACCTATGTCTTCGAGTGAAGACTATGAGAGCAAATCTTGTCCAGAGTCGGACAAGTCAGCTTTCCTTGTAGCCCAAGTAAAGTTGTCGTGTGAGTTTGAAATCTGACCGTGGGAACACGTGTCAGTTCCTTAGTGACCCAAGGTCATTTCGGACAAATCAGGTCGGGTTGTCAAGTGGCTATAAATAGCCCACCCCCCACAACCATAAACGGTTGGCTGCTCAGATTGAGAGTACGGCTTTTGTCGTTTGAGAGAAACTCACCTCGAAGCCTTTGAGAGAGATTTCCTTGCGAGGATAAAGCCCTAACCACCCAGAGCCAGAGAGAATTGGGCATCACTTAAGTCTTCTTGTCTGTGTGATCTGAAGACTTATTACACTTGAGGACTGTGCATCCTCCAGCCGGTTAGGCATCGCGTTCTGAGCATCCAAGAGACATTGTGGATTGCCGGCGAACAAAGTCTGTGAAGGTTTGGGAGTCTACCTTGAAGACTTACCAGAGTGATTGGGCGAGGTCTGTGTGACCTTAGCTCAAGGGGAATATGGTGAGGACTGGGTGTCCTGAGCTGCGTGTTCAGGACTGGGTGTCCGGGACTGTGTGTCCTAAGGTTTAAATACCTAGCCGCCCCAACCAGACGTACAGTTGTCACAGCAACTGGAACTGGTCCAACAAATCATTGTCCTCAACGAGTCACTGGTTTCATCTTCCCTTCCCTTTACTTACTGTTGCTCCTTGTGAAGTCATTGTATGTTTGCACTATCTTTTGTCTTCACTGAGTGACTGCATGCTGTGTATGGCTTCATAATATCTTCCTACCTGATCCTTACTACATTGCTGCTATTAAGTCATTATGCTTTCACTTCATTGAACACTTGACTATGGCTTGCCTAGTGTAGTCTACCTTCCGCTGCATGGTAATAGGTTTATTTCTATCATTTGTCTTCATAACTTCCACGTTTTGAAGACTTTCATAAAAATCGCCTATTCACCCCCCTCTAGTCGATATAACGCACTTTCAATTGGTATCAGAGCAAGGTGCTCCCTTGTTTTGTGTGATTCGGTTTAACCACCTGGAGTTTTAGCTATGTCGACTGCAGGGATAATTAAAGTCTCCGCTGCATGCCCCGTCTTCGATGGAACTGAATATCCCTACTGGAAGAATAAGATGCGCATGCATCTTGAAGCCATTGATGTCAACCTATGGTATATCGTCGAAAACGGCGTTCCCAAGGCTGGAGAAGGTGTCACTGCTGCTGACGTCAAGAAATTTGTTCAACTGGACTCTACTTCCAAGAATATCATCTGTGGTCACCTGACCAAAGGACAGTATGGCCGTGTGAGTGCTTTGAAGACATCTAAGATGGTCTGGGACTGGCTCTCCAAGGTCAATGAAGGCATCTCAACCCAGAGAGATCAGAGAATCAGTGTCCTTCGCAACCTCTTCAACTGCTTCAAGCGAAATGACAATGAGAATGTCCAGCACACTTTTGACCGACTCATTGACATCACAAATGAGCTTCAAGCCCTCGGCGCTACTGAGATCACCAAACATGAAGTCGTCAAGACACTACTGAGATCACTTGATAGTTCGTTGGACATCCTAGCCCTGATGATTCAAGAACGTCCTGATTTCAAGACACTCGATCCATTTGACATACTTGAGAGGCTCAACACACATGAGTTTCAGCTTTCTGAAAATAGAGATATCTACGGTCCAAACTATGGGCGAACTCGTGCCTTGAAGGCAAAAGCTGTCTCCTCATCTGAAGAAGAATCTGACAGCAATTCTGATGATCCTGAAGATATTGGAAGAGAACTTGCTATGCTTGTGAAGAAGTTCCAAAAATTCACCAAGAAGAAAGGCTTCAGAAAGTCTTCCCGATCAAGCTCAAGGAATGATGAAGCTTCTGCTCACGACTACAAGAAGAAAACATGTCACAAGTGCAAGAAACCTGGCCACTTCATCTCTGAGTGTCCACAGTGGGACAATAAGAACAAAAAGAAGAAGAAGAGCAAGGAATATGACTCTGACGACAAGAAGAAGAAGAAGAAATACTCAAAGTCTTCGTCCAAGTCTTCCTCAAAGTCTTCATCACACAAGAAGAGCTCATCTGGCAAGGCACGTGCGTTTGTTGGCAAGGAAATGGACTCGGAGGAGGAGTCCGCTTCTGAGGAGGCGGAGGTGGAGTCTGAGGAGGAGCCCGATTCAGGCGTCGCAAGTCTGGCTACAGCATACGTTGCCAAGTCCATCTTCAATACTGAAGACAATGACCTCGTCACCGACACCGATGCAAATGACAAGGACTACTCCGCTTCTACCTACTGCTTCATGGCTCGCGGTGCCAAGGTAAACACACGCACTACTCACTATCAAACATCTAGTGACGATGACTCTGATTGTGATTCAAAACCCAGCTACAAAACACTTGCTAAAATTGCAACTGAACAGCAGAAAGCTATGGAACATATTCAAAAACTGTTAGACAGAAGCGATGATCTGTTAGGTGCTGAAATGACTCGATCTGAATCCTTAATTGAAGACATAAAAAATATTCACGTTAAGTATCAGGAACTTGAAAGTCGTCATGAAACTCTCTCAACAACTCATGAAAAGCTTTCCTATGATTATCTTCAAATGAAGCAAGATCTTGAGAAATTGAGAGCGGTTCATGAAGATCTTCAAAAGGAAAACGAGTCACTTCACTCCAAACAGATCAGTCCCGCTCAGGAAGGATTTGAACCACCATGTCTTAAATGCATTGAGCGTGATAATGCTACTTCTGTTGCTGAATGTTCTACTGCTACTACTGTTGCAATATCTTCAACTGTTGATGTGGTAACTAGCCCCTCTGCTAAGGATACCACTGCTATTGCTGATGACAATGCTAGGTTGAAGACATTCCTTGAAACAGGGATGTACAAAAGTCTTAAAGGGCATCAGACACTATGTGATGTCCTCAAAAAGCAGATTCTGAACCAAAACCCGAGGAAAGAGGGTGTTGGGTTTGTAAACAAAATCAATGCTGATGGCTCTTACTGGAAACCTGAGCAGTACCCCAAAACCATGTGGGTTGCTGCAAAGGAACCTTCAGCAGACCCATCCAATCTATCTGGCTTCACCTGTGCTAACCCTATTATCATTGATGAATCCTTTTATGCAAACTATATATTGTTTAAGAATCAGAATGGTGAAGTGTTTGCCAGGTACATTGGTACTAACTGCAGGAATGGACCGCCTATGAAGAAGATCTGGGTTCCCAAAAGGTGTCTGGAGAATCTTCCTGTGAATGTCATCATGACACCTCACGTGAAGAAGACAAACCTCAGACCAAAGGCTTCATATGGTCCAAAGGCTTCATACAGACAGAGGACTCACCTGAGTCGCACTAACGCAAATGTTTTGTAGGGAAACCATACTCAGGCATATGAATATGAGAGCGGTTCATCAAACTGCCATGTTCATAAGACCAAGAACTATTCTGCTTATTCTTATGAGTACTATTTTCCGCCTGCAAGACTGTTTGCTAGGGCTCCAAAGCCAAAATTCTCAGATGCTGCACTTAGACTTATTGCTTCTCAGCCACCCTTGAAGATGTGGGTGGCTAAGAAAGCTTAACTCTCTTTTGCAGGGAAAGGTCTCCAGCAGAAAACCAAAATCGTCTGACGCCATTGCTGGGGACCTTAAACATCTTGTAGGGCGCAAGATCAAATGCATGAATGGTCTTACTATGTACTTCGTTCCTGAATCGCTTGCTACTCTCCCTATTAGTCCTAATATGGATCTAAGCTTTCATAACCCATTGGTTCGTCAAATGTTTTTGCTTCACAATGCTCTTGGTGAAGCCTATCCCCCTAACTGCACTGTAGGGTACGACACCAGCGTCTTCATAATGGATTATTGATAGTGGGTGTACAAATCACATGACTGGCAAAATGAGTCTTCTTATGGACTCAACCTTACGTCCATCCGACAAGAGCCACATCGCATTTGCTGACACTGGTAAAAGTAAGGTATTGGGTCTAGGTAGAGTTGCAATCTCAAGGGATAAACACATGGACAAAGTCATGTTTGTTGAATCCCTTGGCTTCAACTTAATGTCTGTCTCTGCTTTGTGATTTGAACATGATCGTAATATTTGGAAAATATCGTTGCCTTGTACTAATGGAATCTGACAAGTCTCTAGTGTTTGAAGGGTATCGAAAAGATGATCTGTACGTAGTAGATTTCTCGGCAGGACCATAGCTTGCCATATGTCTTCTAGCAAAAGCTTCAGAATGTTGGCTCTGGCATCGGAGGCTTGGGCATGCTGTCATAGGCATCGAGGGCGTCAAGTTCAAGAAAGACCACTTATGCGGTGCCTGTGAAGCAGGGAAGATGATGAGGGCCAAACATCCTTCGAAGACAATCATGACCACTACTCGACCCTTCTAACTGCTTCACATGGATCTTTTCGGTCCCACTCATTACTCAACTCTTACTACTACTGCATGCCTCTATGGCTTCGTTATTGTTGATGATTACTCTAGATACACTTGGGTGCACATAATCCTTTACAAGACTGAAGTGCAGGATGTCTTCAGACGCTTCGCCAATCGAGCTATGAACAATTATGGCGCCAAGATAAAGCACATCAGAAGTGACAATGGCACTGGATTCAAAAACACTGGCCTTGATACATATCTTGATACCTTGGGCATCACACATGAATTCTCAGCCCCGTACATGCCACAGCAGAATGGCGTCGTCGAATGCAAGAACAGAACACTCATTGAGATGGCCAGAACGATGCTAGATGAATACAAGACCCCAAGAAAATTCTGGCCTGAAGCCATTGATACCGCATGCCATACAATCAATCGTGTTTATCTTCACAAGCTTCTGAACAAGACATCTTATGAGCTCCTTACTGGCAAGAAGCCAAATGTCAGTTACTTCAGAGTATTTGGCGCAAGGTGCTGGATCAAGGACCCACATCACACCTCAAAGTTTGCACCAAAAGCACATGAGGGTTTTATGCTTGGATATGGAAAGGATTCGCACTCCTACAGAGTCTTCAATCTCTTTCATTACAAAGTGGTTGAAACAGTGGATGTGCGGTTCGATGAGACCAATGGTTCACAAAGAGAGCAACTGCCAAATGTGCTAGATGAAGTTCCATCCAGTGAATCAATCAAGCTAATGGGAACTGGAGAAATTATACCTTCTGAAGCTCATCCTGAAGAAGAACTTATCATCTCAGCACCTGATCAACATGAAGACAATGCTCAGCCTGAAGACATTCCTTCTAACAACGACAATGATCAGCAAGAGCAAAGTCTTCGCCCTGTACATCCTCGCGTTGCCAATGAAGTGCAGATTGAAAGAATAATTGATAGCATCAATGCACCCGGTCCACTCACTCGTTCAAGGGCAACTCAGCTAGCAAATTTCTGTGGGCACTTCGCATTCGTCTCAATAACAGAACCCAAGAAAGTTGAAGAAGCCTTCATGGAACCTGAATGGATTCAAGCTATGCAAGAAGAGCTTCAACAGTTTGAGCTGAATAATGTATGGGAACTAGTTAAGCGTCCTGATCCACGGAAGCACAATATAATAGGCACCAAATGGATATACCGCAACAAGCAAGATGAGCATGGTCAAGTTGCCAGAAACAAAGCTCGTCTCGTTGCTCAAGGATATACTCAAGTGGAAGGCATTGACTTTGATGAAACATTTGCTCCTGTGGCTAGACTTGAAGCCATACGCATACTGCTGGCCTATGCAAATCATCACAACATACTTCTATATCAAATGGATGTGAAGAGTGCTTTTCTCAATGGCAAGGTTGAAGAAGAAGTGTATGTTGCACAACCGCCTGGCTTTGAAGATCCAAAACATCCTGACATGGTATACAAGCACAACAAGGCACTGTATGGCCTCAAACAAGCCCCTCGGGCCTGGTATGACACACTCAAATACTTCCTGAAGAGTAAAGTCTTCATACCTGGTTCCCTAGACCCCACTCTCTTCACGAAGACATATGATGGTGAACTGTTTGTGTGCCAAATATATGTGGATGACATTATCTTCGGCTGCACCAATCAGAAGTACAGTGAAGAGTTTGGATATATGATGCAAGAGCAATATCAGATGTCCATGATGGGAGAGCTGAAGTTCTTCCTTGGTCTTCAAATACGACAACAACGCAATGACATCTTCATATCTCAAGAGAAGTATCTCAAAGATTGCCTGAAGAAGTTCGGTATGCAAGACTGCAGAGGCTTCACAACACCAATGCTAGCCAAACATCATCTGGGTCCCGACGACAATGGTAAAGAGTTCGATCAAAAGGTATACCACTCCATGATTGGTTCTTTACTTTATCTATGTGCATCTAGGCCAGATATTATGCTTAGTGTTTGCATGTGTGCTCAATTTCAAGCGGCACCAAAGGAGTCGCATCACTTAGCTGTGAAGCGAATTCTTCGATATTTGGCTCACACCCCAACTCTAGGATTATGGTATCCAAAGGGCTCAGAGTTTGATCTGGTTGGATTCTCGGATGCTGATTATGCTGGTGACAAAGTTGATCGCAAGTCTACATCAGGCACATGTTAGTTTCTGGGACGATCACTTGTATGTTGGTCTTCAAAGAAGCAGAACTATGTATCTCTCTCCACTGCTGAATCTGAATACATTGCTGCTGGATCTTGCTGCGCTCAGCTTCTGTGGATGAAGCAAACACTCAAGGACTATGGCATTCATCTGAAGCAAGTGCCACTTTACTGCAACAACGAAAGCGCCATCAAGATCGCCAACAACCTAGTTCAGCACTCGAAGACAAAGCACATTGAAATTCGTCATCACTTTCTCAGAGATCATGTTGTGAAGGAAGATATTGATATCATACACGTCAACACTGAAGAGCAATTGGCAGATATCTTCACCAAGCCCTTGGATGAGAGGAGATTTTGCAAGTTACGGTGTGAGCTAAATATCCTGGAATCCTCAAATGTCCTGTGATCAGGCACACATCCTAACCCTTATGCATATTGATGACTTAGATGTGCAACACACGAAGTAAAGTATATCTTCAATCAATGAAGACATACATTCTAAGTGTGAATACATTAATGTGGAATTTGACTTCGGAGCGCCACGATAATTGTGCGCCGTGTCTGGGTCTAATACTTCCTATATGGTGGGTAACGCCACCACCAAATGTTCTATTTTGAAGTGTTTCACTCATGGCGTTACCTTGCAATGTCTTCACATTTGGTTTGGCTTCGATCTCAACATATCTTCATGATTATCTTCACTATGTTGATTATATATATATATATATATATATATTAGTGTTCTGTCCTCTACAGCATTCACTTATAGCTATGTCTTCGTTGTTGAATCTTTTGAACTAAGTGAATGTGATCGGACCCTAACCTCTCTATGCTTTCTATCTCAAATTCTATCTCTCCAAATCATATGCATTCTATTGAAACTGTCGAATGTCTTCTCTGCGTCCTTGTCAGCAGAAGATACAGAGACAACCATTAAGGCCGTTTTCAATGCTCATTCCTCCACATGAAGTAGGAACGACCACCCGACAATCAAGGCGTGCGTGGGACGTGGAACAAACCCCAAAATTCCGCATAATGGCCACGTGTTCCTCAGATGCGAATCGCCAGGGGCACCTGTGTAATAGCGCAGTGCCGCCCATGTACCTATAAATACACACTTCACAGCGGTCATTATCTCTTCTTCTACTCTCGCACGAACCCTAGCGCCACCGCTAGCCCTCGACGACGCCGACGACGAAGCGCTTCGCTGCCGCAACCTCTCCGACGCCGTCTTCACGCCGACCACAGACATCGTCCTCTCCGCCGTCGCCGTAGGTGTCCTCCGTTGCCAAGTTAGGGCACGGAAGATCGAACTGCTCGGCCTCATCTTCCACTTTGTCTAGCAGTTCTTAGTGTGGTAAATAAAACTTCCTTTTTACAGCACCATTGATCCTATGGATTTGTCACTTTCTACCACAAGCAGTTTCTATTCACACAAGTTAGATCTCTCTCATACTGCATCTCATAACATGCCTAGTATATTCACTTATGCTTCACAAAGTAGTTAGATTCCTCACTTGTAGTGATCTGTGGATTCGTACAAATCTGGAACCAACTCCTTATCTATGAGTGAATGTCTTCGCAAAATGAGGTCAATGTCTTCTAAACTGATTTATCTTCAAAATCTTCTGAGAATGCATATGACCTCTTCCCCTTCCCTCGCACCTTAATGCTGTCACAGGTACATGTCCGTGGGAGAATCCTTTGGTTCTCATAGTCTGCATTCATTTGCAGAATTCTTACAGCATCACATTAATTCTCCCGAAGCCAGTTCCTGTTGGTCCAGCAAGCGAAAACCTTTGAAGCCTTTGAACGTGTTGAAGCCTTTCAAGTTAAAGTTTATGGCTTCAGAGAAAGCAGCAAGGAAGGGTGGAAGAAAGCGTCGTGGAGAAACATCCAGAGATCTGCCAGATGAACTCTCAGAACTGTACAAGACAGATCCTGAAGAGGATTACAATCAGCGCAAGACCCGAATCCAATGGATTCGAAGATATTGGGCAGAACAATGGTTCAAATACTGATTTGTAACCCAAGAATATGCTAAGAAAAATGCCATCAAGAGACCGTGGGGAGACATCCAATACAAGAATCTTCTACCCAGGTCCAGAGATGAAGCCATTGCTCAAGGATTCTATCCCTGCATGGTCCGTGGGCCACAGCCAGCTGATGCACACCCATCGTCACTACTATGGTGTCGTGACGACAATCTGTGCAAGCGCAACTTCCAGTTTGCCCAGAACTTAGCGAAGCAGAACAAGAAGACTTTGGGGTTAGACTTCAACCCTGGTCCCTCAGCACCAAGGGTAGATGGCACACGAGATGTAGAACCCAATGTCATCGGTCCTTTCTACAACCTTGGAGGCCTCATCACCCGCATCTTAGTTCAAGGGACTGCAGTGAATGAGCCTGCAGCTGACGCTGAATCAGAAGAAGCTCCTGCAGCGCCGAAGACAAAGAAGATGAAGAAGCCTAAAGCTTCAAAGCCTGCCCCCTCACCAAAAATCTCAAGGGCGAAGCCACTGGCAACTGCACCTCCTGAAGATAGTGTGCAGTCCGAAGACTTATCTCGCATCTCCAAGCCCTAGAAAGTCAAGATGCCTCTGCCTCACACCGGACAAGAGCTAACTGCTGCTGCCATTCTGCGCAATGACGACATTGATCTGTCAAGTGATGAAGATCTAGCAGATGACGCTCTTGAGCAACTCATCAAGAGCAAAGAAGAAGCAGAAATCTTCAATGATCTACCTCTCTTTGATGTGACCATCATCCACAACTTCATTGACGAGTGGTTTGACACGCCAAACATCAGCTTTGAAGATCTGCAGCTACCAATTGGCCTCAGTGTCGCCTTCCAAGGCGCCATTGCTTCAGAACTCGCTATTGCCCAGCGCATTGTTGAACTGAAGCAAAAGATTGACTATGAAAAGGCTCAGTTCAAGAAGCATATGGCCAAGCTCAGCGTGTAGGAAGTGAAGAACTTCAAGAGTATGATGCACGAGCTCAAGGAAGCCTTTGTAAAGAAACATGCAGAAGCTCAGGGTTCGCGTGAGCGCATGAAGACTCTGGCTGACAGATGTGTGCAAGCCTACAATGAGGCTGAGAAGCGCAAGGCCCTTGGGCGTCCTGGCATCGACCCCAGGATGGCCGCAAAGAAGAAGAAGAAGCCTGCTACGGCTGAACCTGACGCACCAAGGCAGGAAGCAGTTCCTATTGTCTTCCCAACTAAAATGACTGGCTCGAAGCCAAAAAGCCGGTCAACAGCTTCAGAGCTCAAGAAGACAAGGACTGCTGAGGCTGAAGCCAGGAAGAGGAAACATTCTGAAGCCTCTCCAACTGCCCCCTCCAAGAAGAAGAGGAAGACCAAGAAAGATCGGGCTGCTTCCACAGAGCCCTTGATAGTTGAACCCATTTCTATGGTCTATCCTGAAGCTGAACGCCAACTGACCATCCATGTGCCTGCTTCCGCAGAGGCTCATGAAGCTGAAGACTTTCCAGCAGCTGATCCCATCGCTGCTGAAGACATTGGTCAACATGACAATGTAGAAGATGGTGCAGTCCTTCCTCAGAACAGCGAACTCAATAGCATTGGTCGTCCACTGACGCCAATTGCACAGGATGCTTCATGGGCGGATCTCCCACAAGAGGAAGAAGACTTTGAGGCCCAGCCCACTCCAACTCCACAGGCGTCGCCCGCGTTGCGCAGGCTTTGCAAAGGTCCAAGGCCTCAAGTCTCTGCTGAAGACAATCCGGCTGCATCAGCCGCGGAAGAAGAAGTCACACAAGTTTCCACTCCCCTGTCCCAACAAGAAGCAGTTCTCAAGGAGAACGTGCCTGTGACCGACCCTCCAGCTCGTCAAGTGGAGGATGAAAATCTTGCGGCTGCCACAACCACCAATGAAGCTAATGTGGATCCCTCCCCAACGGAAGAAGAAGACAGCGAAGCCACTAATCCCGTCACTTCTGTTCCTGAGTCTGCTGCCGGTCCCCAGTTTGACTATCATGTTGAGCACAGGCCTCAGGTACAGAAGCCAATCCCAAGACTGCCAAGGTTCCCAGGTCCTACATCAGCACCTGGCTCCTTCAATATCAATGGCTTCAGGGCAGACAACACATTCTTTGATAGCTCCAGGAACCCCTACTCAAGGGAAAGGATATCATCTGATCGGTTCTGGAGCTATCCTCAGCGAAGATATTACTCATGCATTCTTTACAACCAAGGTTGCATCTTCCCACACAAGTGCCTTGACATTGAAGCCATAGCTGGTCTGCCTTGTCTGGAAGAAGCTTTGGATTGCTTCAAGGAAGTTGGACTGCTGCCGTTCGTTACTGACCAAGAGCATTGGAATGAAGAGCTGCTGCTCCAATTCTATGCCACACTTCACATCTGCGGGTACAGCAGAGATCCAAAGACTTGGGTCCTGGAGTGGATGACCGGAAATGTTCATCACGAAGCCAATGCATTTGACATCATTGAGCTCACTGGTTTGCCCACTCCTAGCGATCTCTACGAGCATGGCTGTCAGCTGCATAGTGAAGCTATTGAGAGCATCTTTAAGAGGCCGGAACCTGATATGAGTCAGATGCTCAGCATGATGAAGCCATTGCCCCAAGATGCTGCTTATCCAACAGAGTTCTTCGTTGAAGACCTTGAGTATCTGCCACGAACCATCTATCACATCATCAGGCGAACTCTCTGGCCCATCAAAGGGCACTCTCCAAATGCCAAGCTTGAGGGTGCAATGAAGACTTTGGTCTTCTATATTCTTCATGGAAAATGCTTCAATGCACAGGACTTATTCATCCGCCAACTTGCAGCATTGGGCTCCGATCTGTTTGGCTTGAAGTTCTACGCCCCATGGGTAATGCGGCTAATTAAACTTCACTCCGATATCTCATATCAGCCATCTGCTCGCAATCATAGGATTATTCTGTCTGATGTGGATATCTCTGCTGAAGCCATCTATCCTGAGCCTGCAAAGGAACCTCTAAGTCTTCAGAATGCAGAGCATCAGAGTTTCTCACAGAACATTGAAGGAGTTGAAGCAGTCACTCGGGTGTATCCTTTGGCTGGCACTACACGTGCAGCACACCCTGCGTCTACTGAAGCCACTGATAGTACAACTGCTCCAAGACCCAAGAAGCGCACTCGTGTTCTCAACGACCGAGAGCTTCTTGTGGCTCTTCATCAGAAACAGGATAGGCATCATGACTGGCTGAAGCGTCAGATGAAAAGCCTCTTGGTGGAAGTTAATCACATTCGCAATCTTGCCACCAAGAATGCTTTCGTTGCCCATGAAACATGTCGCCGTACATGGAAAGGGCTAACGATGATGTGTTCTGAAGATGATCTCCAAGAGGATGGCTTCACTGAGCGATTCAAGTTTGACTCCACACCTCCTCGAAGAGCTGTGCTGCTAGGAACTCCACCCCTTGAAGACTCTGAGTTCTCTTCATCTGCTGCAACAGTGACTGCCAGAGTTATCGAGGATGAAGATGATGCTACTTCACCACCACCTCCTTCAGCACGCGTCAACTCTGCTCCAAGCTCTTCAGCACCACCAAACACCACCAACGACCCTGGTACTTCACCTACTCCGCATGGGAACGAGTAGATGCTCTATGTCTTCAAACCTTTTTGGTCCTTACTGACAAAAGGGGGAGAAGCATATGAGGTTGATAGTCTTCAAGCGGGTCCATATGGGCGGGTGCTTTATATTTTGCTTCGTGCTTACAACTCTCATTTTGCTACATTTGGTTCTTTGAGTTGTAACACTTAAACTCGATGGTCGTCTGCTACTTATCTGCCACTTTGTTTTGCGATGATAAATTCCGCATGTGCGATGATAAATTCCGCACTTAAATCATTCTGCAGACGTCCATTTTCCATTATGCATGTCATTATCTTCATATACTTTCACATGCATAGTGGATTGTCATCATAAGTTGAAGTGGATCTCCACAAGTACAACCTACCATGTGCATTTGCATTCCAAAAGCAAATTACCTATATGCACATCTTCAGGGGGAGCCCTTGCAACTTATGAAGACAATTCCTTATCCTTTACAATTTCACAGATTATATTCCCCGTTGAAAACTTCAACTAGTTTGTCATCAATCACCAAAAAGGGGGAGATTGTAAGTGCATCTAGTGCCACCCCTAGTTGGTTTTGGAGTATTGACGACAAACCTAGTTGAGGGACTAATGTGTTTGTGATAATTGCAGGATAACACAGGTAGAAGTCCCTCATTGATTCGGTTTTCCTACCAGAGATGACCCCTAAAAATGTATGAAGACATTGAAGTCAAAGGTGGTATATGAAGATATTCACATTGAAGACTATGACAAGAGAACACACCACATGAAGCCTATGGAGCTCGAAGACTTAGATCTTTCGTAGTTCTTTTTCTTTTGTGTTGAGTCATAGGAACCGCCGTACTGTTAAGTGGGGTCCAAGAGAACTAGTCAGACTGACTAAAGTGATGGCTAACCAAAAACCTATGTCTTCGAGTGAAGACTATGAGAGCGAATCTTGTCCAGAGTCGGACAAGTCAGCTTTGCTTGTAGCCCAAGTAAAGTTGCCGTGTGAGTTTGAAATCTGACCGTTGGAACACGTGTCAGTTCCTTAGTGACCCAGGGTCATTTCGGACAAATCAGGTCGGGTTGTCAAGTGGCTATAAATAGCCCACCCCCCACAACCATAAACGGTTGGCTGCTCAGATTGAGAGTATGGCTTTTGTCGTTTGAGAGCAACCCACCTTGAAGCCTTTGAGAGAGAATTCCTTGCGAGGATAAATCCCTAACCACCCAGAGCCAAAGAGAATTGGGCATCACTTAAGTCTTCTTGTATGTGTGATCTGAAGACTTATTACACTTGAGGACTGTGCATCCTCCAGCCGGTTAGGCGTCGCGTTCTGAGCATCCAAGAGACATTGTGGATTGCCGGTGAACGAAGTCAATGAAGGTTTGGGAGTCTACCTTGAAGACTTACTAGAGTGATTGGGCGAGGTGTGTGTGACCTTAGCTCAAGGGGAATACGGTGAGGACTGGGTGTCCTGAGCTGCGTGTTCAGGACTAGGTGTCCGGGACTGTGTGTCCTAATGTTTAAATACCTAGCCGCCCCAACCAGACGTACAGTTGTCACAGCAACTGGAACTGGTCCAACAAATCATTGTCTTCAACGGGTCACTGGTTTCATCTTCCCTTCCCTTTACTTACTGTTGCTCCTTGTGAAGTCATTGTATGTTTGCACTATCTTTTGTCTTCACTGAGTGACTGCATGCTCTGTATGGCTTCATAATATCTTCCTACCTGATCCTTACTACATTGCTGCTATTAAGTCATTGTTCTTTCACTTCATTGAACACTTGACTATGGCTTGCCTAGTGTAGTCTACCTTCCGCTACATGGTAATAGGTTTATTTCTATCGTTTGTCTTCACAACTTCCACGTTTTGAAGACTTTCATAAAAATCGCCTATTCACCCCCCCTCTAGTCGATATAACGCACTTTCAGAGGCAGGACCCTCTGGCGGAGATTTCTTCTCCCGTTTGGAAACCTTGGTTTCCGGATCTTTAGAGGTAGTCCTCTTCCTTCCCCGGGGAGAGAGAATGTCAGATTCTTCCCCTTGGTTATCCTCCCTCGCGGAGGCGCTCATTCCCTCGATTGGAATAGGTAGCGATGGAGGCCCGCTTTCGCCCTCTTTATTCCCCCCGTCATCTTCCTTCGAGGGCACCAGACAAGGTGCTGGCTCGCATCTTTTCCAGCACCGGATTGTCCAAGCCTTTAGGAATGGGGGCCGAACACCGGATCATCTTCGCCTTAATTATCCAGTCCTGGTCAGAGAGAGATTCTTTAGAATGATGTCATGACAAATAAAAGGACAATGTGTTCGGCCGTGGGATTACTTACTTGGGCAGCGGGGTGGTTTTAGCTCAGGCCCATTTCCTCGGTAGTATCCGGACACTCTATTTGGGGTCCGAAGAACGATTGTACATCTCCTTGTGCGTCATGCCGAGGAAATTCTGAATAGTGCATGCTCCTTCCGGGTTGAATTCCCACATGCGGAGGGCCGGCGTTTGCAAGGCTGGACTCGACGAAGTAGCATAACTTGCATTACCATAAGCAGACTGAAATCTCTCTCGAAGAGATCTCGGATACGGTTCTACAGTATTGGCACGTCCTTGGCTGGACCCCAGCTCAGCCCCCTGCTGATCCATGACATCAGTTGTGGTGGAGGGCCCGAGCGAAAGGTGGGGGCAGCTACCCACTTGGCACTTCGGGGAGCTGTGACGTAAAACCACTCCTGTTGCCACTATCCAGACACCTCTGGAAAGGAACCCTTTGGCCATGGAGCATCAGCAATTTTGCTTATTAGAGCACCTCTGCACGCTACATACTGCCCCTCGACCATCTTCGGCTTCACATCGAAGGTCTTGAGCCACAGGCCGAAGTGAGGGGTAATGCGGAGGAAGGCCTCACAAACGACAATAAATGACGAGATGTGAAGAAGGGAATCCGGGGCCAGATCGTGAAAATCTAGCCCGTAATAAAACATAAGACCCCTAACAAAGGGATCCAGAGCGAGGCCTAGTCCTCGAAGGAAGTGGAAGACGAACACAACGCTCTTGTTGGGTTCGGGAGTAGGGACGACTGACCCTCGGGCGGGCAGCCTATGCGAAATTTCAGCGGTCAGATATCCTCCTCCGTGACGGAGGAAGGCATCGACCGGCCTTGAAGGCTGGATCCGGACATGATTGAAGGTCCGAAGCACATGACCTGGGCTTTGGGTGTTAGAACTCGAGGCGGGGGAAGGATTTGATTGAGCACGGAAGGGAAAAAGTAAAAGCCTTGTCCCTTTATAAAGAGGGTGAATATCAAGCGTCCTCCTCGTGGCCGTTTGGGACTTGCCTAAGATCTAGGAGTCCTAGGCACGGTTGGGTTACCCACGTCCGTATTAATGAGAATCCCGTAATAAAGGGAACACGATCTCTGCTTTGACAACACGTGTCAAGAAACCGCCTCGCGTTATGTGCGGGGCTGGTTACAGAAAAACGGTTCAAATAATTACCGGGCCGTGGCGTGATGTCATTGTTGGGGAACGTAGCATAAATTCAAAATTTTCCTATGTGTCACCAAGATCTATCTATGGAGTCATCTAGCAACGAGGGAGGAGTGGATCTACATACCCTTGTAGATCGCGCACGGAAGCGTTCAAGAGAACGGGGTTGATGGAGTCGTACTCGTCGTGATCCAAATCACCGATGATCCTAGCGCCGAACGGACGGCACCTCCGCGTTCAACACACGTACGGAGCAGCGACGTCTCCTCCTTCTTGATCCAGCAAGGGGGGAGGAGAGGTTGATGGAGATCCAACAGCATGACGGCGTGGTGGTGGAAGTAGCGGGATTCCAACAGGGCTTCGCCAAGCGCTGCGGGAGGAGGGAGATGTGTCATGGGAGGGAGAGGGAGGCGCCAGGGCTTAGGTATGGTTGTCCTCCCTTCCCCCCACTATATATAGGGCCAAGGGAGAGGGGGAGGGTGCAGCCTAGCCCCTTCCCCCCACTATATATAGGTCCAAATCACTTCCAACACATATCGTCAGCTCACCTTTAGCTAGTCTCCGTTTATTCCGTAGCTTTTGTTTCGAGTTACTAGCACTTAGCAACCGAACCGGTATCTAATACCCTGGTGCTACTAGGAGTACTAGTAAAGTACACATTAACACAATGTACATCCAATATACTTCTATCGACCTTGCCAGCCTTCTTATCTACCGAGTATCTAGGGTAACTCTGCTCCAGTGGCTGTTCCCCTTATTACAGAAGCACTTAGTCTCGGGTTTGGGTTCAACCTTGGGTTTCTTCACTAGAGCAGCAGCTGATTTGCCGTTTCATGAAGTATCCCTTCTTGCCCTTGCCCTTCTTGAAACTAGTGGTTTCACCAACAATTGATGCTCCTTCTTGATTTCTACTTTTGTGGTGTCAAACATCGCGAATATCTCAGGGATCATCATATATGTCCCTGATATATTATAGTTCATCATGAAGCTCTAGCAGCTTGGTGGTAATGACTTCGGAGAAACATCACTATCTCATTTGGAAGATCAACTCCCACTCGATTCAAATGATTGTTGTACTCAGACAATCTGAGCACAAGCTCAACAATTGAGCTTTTCTCCTTAGTTTGCAGGCTAAGAAAATCGCCGGAGGTCTTATACCTCTTGACGTGGGCACGAGCCTGAAATCCCAATTTCAGCCCTCGAAACATCTCATATGTTTCGCGACGTTTCAAAACGTCTTCGGTGCCTCAACTCTAAACCGTTTAACTGAACTATCACGTAGTTATCAAAATGTGTATGTCAGATGTTCGCAACATCCACAGACAACGTTGGAGGTTTAGCACACTGAGCGGTGCATTAAGGACATAAGCCTTCTATGAAGCAATGAGGACAATCCTCAGTTTACGGACCTAGTCCGCATAATTGCTACTATCAACTTTCAACTAAATTTTCTCTAGGAACATATCTAAACAGTAGAACTAAAGCGCGAGCTATGACATAATTTGCAAAATCCTTTTGACTATGTTCAGGATAATTAAGTTCATCTTATGAACTCCCACTCAGATAGACATCCCTCTAGTCATCTAAGTGATTACATGATCCGAGTCAACTAGGCCGTGTCCGATCATCACGTGAGACGGACTAGTCAACGTCGGTGAACATCTTCATGTTGATCGTATCTTCTATATGACTCATGCTCGACCTTTCGGTCTCTTGTGTTCCGAGGCCATGTCTGTACACATGCTAGGCTCGTCAAGTCAACCTAAGTGTTTTGCGTGTGTAAATCTGTCTTACACCCGTTGTATGTGAACGTTAGAATCTATCACACCCGATCATCACGTGGTGCTTCGAAACAACGAACTGTCGCAACGGTGCACAGTTAGGGGGAACACTTTCTTGAAATTTTAATGTGGGATCATCTTATTTACTACCGTCGTTCTAAGTAAACAAGATGCAAAAACATGATAAACATCACATGCAATCAAATAGTGACATGATATGGCCAATATCATATAGCTCCTTTGATCTCCATCTTGGGGCTCCATGATCATCTTGTCACCGGCATGACACCATGATCTCCATCACCATGATCTCCATCATCGTGTCTTCATGAAGTTGTCTCGCCAACTATTACTTCTACTACTACAGCTAACGGTTAGCAATAAAGTAAAGTAATTACATGACGTTTATGTTGACACGCAAGTCATAAATAAATTAAGACAACTCCTATGGCTCCTGCCGGTTGTCATACTCATCGACATGCAAGTCGTGATTCCTATTACAAGAACATGATCAATCTCATACATCACATATATCATTCATCACATCCTTTGGCCATATCACATCACATAGCATACCCTGCAAAAACAAGTTAGACGTCCTCTAATTGTTGTTTACATGTTTTACGTGGCTGCTATGGGTTTCTAGCAAGAACGTTTCTTACCTACGCAAAAACCACAACGTGATATGCCAATTGTTATTTACCCTTCATAAGGACCCTTTTCATCGAATCCGATCTGACTAAAGTGGGAGAGACAGACACCCGCCAGCCACCTAATGCAACTAGTGCATGTCAGTCGGTGGAACCGGTCTCACGTAAGCGTATGTGTAAGGTTGGTCCGGGCCGCTTCATCCCACGATGCCGCCGAATCAAGATAAGACTAGTAACGGCAAGCATATTGAACAAAATCAACGCCCACAACTACTTTGTGTTCTACTCGTGCATAGAAACTACGCATAGACCTAGCTCATGATGCCACTGTTGGGGAACGTAGCATAAATTCAAAATTTTCCTACGTGTCACCAAGATCTATCTATGGAGTCATCTAGCAACGAGGGAGGAGTGGATCTACATACCCTTGTAGATCGCGCACGGAAGCGTTCAAGAGAACGGGGTTGATGGAGTCGTACTCGTCGTGATCCAAATCACCGATGATCCTAGCGCCGAACGGACGGCACCTCCGCGTTCAACACACGTACGGAGCAGCGACGTCTCCTCCTTCTTGATCCAGCAAGGGGGGAGGAGAGGTTTATGGAGATCCAACAGCACGACGGCGTGGTGGTGGAAGTAGCGGGATTCCAACAGGGCTTCGCCAAGCGCTGCGGGAGGAGGGAGATGTGTCATGGGAGGGAGAGGGAGGCGCCAGGGCTTAGGTATGGTTGTCCTCCCTTCCCCCACTATATATAGGGCCAAGGGAGAGGGGGAGGGCGCAGCCTTGCCCCTTCCTCCAAGGAAGGGTGCGGCCAAGGGGGGGAGGATTCCATCCTCCCCAAGGCACCTCGGAGGTGCCTTCCCCCTTTAGGACTCTTCCTTTTCCTCTTCTCTTGGCGCATGGGCCTCTTGGGGCTGGTGCCCTTGGCCCATATAGGCCAAGGCGCACCCCCTACAGCCCATGTGGCCCCCGGGGCAGGTGGCCCCACCCGGTGGACCCCCGGGACCCTTCCGGTGGTCCCGGTACAATACTGGTGACCCCGAAACTTGTCCCGATGGACGAAATAGCACTTCCTATATATAATTCTTTACCTCCGGACCATTTCGGAACTCCTCGTGACGTCCGGGATCTCATCCGGGACTCCGAACAACTTTCGGGTTACCGCATACTAATATCTCTATAACCCTAGCGTCACCGAACCTTAAGTGTGTAGACCCTACGGGTTCGGGAGACATGCAGACATGACCGAGATGACTCTCCGCTCAATAACCAACAGCGGGATCTGGATACCCATGTTGGCTCCCACATGTTCCACGATGATCTCATCGGATGAACCACGATGTCAAGGACTTAATCAATCCCGTATACAATTCCCTTTGTCTAGCGGTACGATACTTGCCCGAGATTCGATCGTCGGTATCCCGATACCTTGTTCAATCTCGTTACCGGCAAGTCTTTTTACTCGTTCCGTAACACATCATCCCTTGATCAACTCCTTGATCACATTGTGCACATTATGATGATGTCCAACCGAGTGGGCCCAGAGATACCTCTCTGTTTACACGGAGTAACAAATCCCAGTCTCGATTCGTGCCAACCCAACAGACACTTTCGGAGATACCCGCAGTGTACCTTTATAGCCACCCAGTTACGTTGTGACGTTTGGCACACCCAAAGCACTCCTACGGTATCCGGGAGTTGCACAATCTCATGGTCTAAGGAAATGATACTTGACATTAGAAAAGCTTTAGCATACGAACTACATGATCTTGTGCTAGGCTTAGGATTGGGTCTTGTCCATCACATCATTCTCCTAATGATGTGATCCCGTTATCAATGACATCCAATGTCCATGGTCAGGAAACCGTAACCATCTATTGATCAACGAGCCAGTCAACTAGAGGCTTACTAGGGACATGGTGTTGTCTATGTATCCACACATGTATCTGAGTTTCCTATCAATACAATTCTAGCATGGATAATAAACGATTATCATGAACAAGGAAATATAATAATAACTAATTTATTATTGCCTCTAGGGCATATTTCCAACAGTCATGCTGCCAAAACATGTCAGCAGATTAGATTTGTGGAAATATTATTCTCTCTACGGTGGTATGTGGAACTTATTTTGCAGGGTCGGACACTATCCTTGTATTCAAACTCTTCTATGGCGTATTCGGAGGAGGAACCCACCTTGCAATGCCGAAGACAACACTGCGCGCCGGACTCATCATGATTGAAGCCTGGTTTAGGGGCTATTGAGGGAGTCCTGGATTAGGGGATCTCCGTACAGCCGGACTATATCCTTTGGTCGGACTGTTGGACTATGAAGATACGAGATTGAAGACTTCGTCCCGTGTCCGGATGGGACTCTCCTTGGCGTGGAAGGCAAGCTAGGCAATACGGATATGTATATCTCCTCCTTTGTAACCGACCTTATGTAACCGTAGCCCCATCCGGTGTCTATATAAACCGAAGGGTTTTAGTCCGTAGGACAACATACAATCATACCATAGGCTAGCTTCTAGGGTTTAGCCTCTCCGATATCGTGGTAGATCAACTCTTGTACTACTCATATTATCAAGAATAATCAAGCAGGATGTAGGGTTTTACCTCCATCAAGAGTGCCTGAACCTGGGTAAAACATCGTGTCCCCTGCCTCCTGTTACCATCCGCCTTAGACGCACAGTTCGGGACCCCCTACCCGAGATCCGCCGGTTTTGACACCGACAAGTACCCTCAGCAACGTTTCTAGAGGCCTCAGATCTTCTTCCCCGCCTCTGACAGTCACACCAGCATCACCACCCTCCACATACAACCCAATGATGTTGAGGTCGACAAGGCTATGCCAAAGAGGTTGTACACTCGTTGCATCACTTTGTTACTATGCATTCATGTCGATCCCTCAGGGATCCTTTGCTATGGAACTACTATGGTACTACTATTCATGCATTTGGTTAGGAGTGGAGCAAAGCAAAACTGGAGGATTTATTCCTTTGGTGTCTCTTTCAAAGAAAAATGGTAGGAAATTTAATATCTAATTGGACGTCCTTTTCAAATTAATATGCATGAAGAACAGGACTAATTGCATTACTGGCATAATAAGATTCTTATTTTTTTTCATTTTCACATGGTTTGACTTTAATTTGACCATGTTTCTCCATTCCTGTATTCTTCCAATTCATGTGAACCAAACATCGAGATTCACAGAAATCCTATGTTTCCAAATGCTCTGTTTTGCACATGCATTCCTACCCTATTCCTGTGTTTTCCCTATCCTTGCTTTTATAGAATCCTCCAATTCTAAGGAGCCCTTACAGATTTACTTTATTTTCAGATAGGCGTCAAAGAAAACTCTGTGTGTTATGTCCCGCTCCTGCCGTGTCGTCATCCACTCCACCTGAGGTGCACCCTCGACATAAGCATTCACTGCAGCAGAGATTCTCCCTGCAAACTTTCTTTCGCCGCCTCAGATCATCTTCCCCGTTGCCGGCAGCCACGCCAACTGCATTACCATCGTCCACTGAGCAGATGAACCTGAGAACTACACGGTTCTGTAAAAGAGGTTGCAACCTTTCATGTTTTCTTACGTTATACATTGGTTAATATTACCTGCTACTTTACCATTCAAACTTGAGTTTTAAAATGCCTGTGGGTCTCATATCGAGGCAGCAACGAATAGTATCTGTCTACTATCTTGTTCATCTGGGGTATTCTATGTGGTTCATGTTGGGTGGGCAACAAACACTAGATGATCCATTGTCTATCTTTTTAAACTGAAGCTATAATATACCTGATATCATTAGTTTTGGATCTATCCACTCGTTTGCTAACATCAGTCTTGATTTCTACCCCTTAGGCCTTACAAAATCTAACTAATTTTTTATTATGTGTGTCAGTTATTGTACACAATCGTACTGAACATGTAGAGAAAAAGAGAAGACCGTTGTGTGGGAATACAATGTCATGCAGACGCCGCTCCATGGTGGGCGAAGTGCCCCCCCTCCTCCCACCATTCTAGATTGTATTCCAGAGGAAGATAACTGTTCAGATGGGGATTCAGAGGGAGCTGACCACTCCTATTTACCATCTGAGGTGTTTGCTCTAACCTGGCATGCTGATGTTGGTCATATCATGCATATGGCGCCTCGCATTGCTTACATTATTCACCTTATATGTCATCAGCTTAGTTTAGATTTGCTTTGTGTGAATGCCACATGTTTGGTTTCTATATCATACTTCCACCGTTCCTAAATATTTTCCTTTTTAGAGATTTCAACAAGTGACTACATACGGAGAAAAATGAGTGAATCTACACTCTAAAATATGTCTATATACATTCGTATGTAGTAGTCCATTTGAAATCTCTAAAAAGAGAAATATTTAGGAACGGAGGGAGTATATGGGAATTATGCAATGCCATGTTTTTCAGCCAGTTATCATATATGTGAATTATGCACCGCCATGTAGCCAGGCATCATATATGTGAATTATCTCATGCCATCTTTTTTTCATTACGTATTCCATTTGATGACAATCTGTGTGTATTAAACTACTCTTCATGCGTATCAGCAATTTGAGCCGGTTATGGAAAAATCAGGAGTGCAACACTAGGTCTTCAGAGCAGGCAATGGTACCTGTTGAAGCATATATCTCGATGGTTACAGGGAGCTCCTCTGAGGAGGATTCAGAGACAGATGAATAGTCCTATATCCCACCTGAGGTGTATGCTATAAGTTGCAATGTTTATATTTCTCATATCATGCATATGGTGTCTTGCATTGCTTAGTTTAGACATCATATGCACAATATTGAATTCCATCTGCTTAGTTTAGAGATCATACATGCGAGTGCCAGCTGCTTAGTATATGAATCAATTATGTCAATTATATCATGCCATCCTGTATACTTAGACAAAATTTATGTTAATTATTTCATCCCAACCTATTTTAGAAAGACATCATATAATTTTGTCATGTCATCCTGTTTAGATACTCATCATATGTTGAATTATACCATTATATCCAGTTAAGTTATCCATCATATATCTGAAACTGTGTCATGCTATCCTATTTAGTTAGGCATCATATACGTGAAATTGTGTCATGCTGTCATGTTTGCTTAGACAACATATATGTGAATTACCACATCTATCTATCATACAACGTCTGTATGTTCAATTTCTTTTCTTGTTTATCAGCCATTTGAATTGGAGGGGGTGATGGCAGTATCTAAGGGAGAAAAAACATGTTCTTCACAAAAGACAGTGCTACCCGTCTATGTAGATAGAACCATGGTTGTACTGGCCCACAAACTTGCCCCACCGCACATAATCGAGACTCTTCCAGATTGCACACTTAGACCATTGGGCAGAGAACCAGCTACAACCCATCTAACCCCAACCCCAGCGGATAGTAACCCACTTCTAGTTGACAAAGCACCATGTCCACCACAGAGTACCCCCACACGAGCAGTTTGTAAAGAAACTGCAGTGCCCAAAGCACGAAGACCACCACAGCAAACCAAAACTCCACGTTTAAAGTAGAAGAGCAACTGTTCTCGGGTCAGATTCCGTAGCTATGGTCCATATTCCTTTGTTGTTGCATCATTGTATTTACTCATACCAACTACTTTCGAATATTAAGGATACAATTGAAACTCCAATGGCGCAGTAGGTATGTTTTAAACCTATTTATTTAACTGGATTGCTATTCTAACTTCTTATTCTATGTTGATTTCAGTTTCGGTTGTATAAACAGTTATGTTCTCATGTGATGCACATTACAAGTGTTGCCAATGCTGTGTAGTTTCTCACACTTATATTCTGTCTATGCTGATGTGTCTTCAAAATATATGAGTTGAATTGTGTCTCTATCTTGATTTGGCAACATAAACTAGAATGATATGGACAATACAGTGACCATAGTGCATAGATATATGTTTGTTTCATGCTGTTATCATGTCCACCTTACTACTGAACCGGTTTACCAAAATGAGTTTGGTATACTACATGTTAAACATGTGATGCGTCTGCTTGTTTCTCTTGTAGTATGCGAAAATAATATTGGAGAAGAGCACCGCACTATGCAATGGTAGAGAAAGTAATGTAGATAAGGTTCAAGATAATGAGACAACCCTGTTGGTCTCCAAGAAAGGTGATAAAAATGACCTTGTAGACAGTGAGAAAACCCCACAGTCCTGCGTTGATATAGTGTTCGAGTTACTGTCTAGTACCGCTGGCACAAGCTCTTCGACCTCACTGCTTGAATCACTTCGGCTTCTTCAGTCTCAGCTATAAGCTGAAAGGCATCAGTCAACTGTGCTTTGGCAAGAAGCCGAAGGACTGAGGAAGTCCCTGCAGAATTCAGATGCATACTTTCTTGTGCAACAGCAAGCGCTGGAGGATTTAAGCGCCAAACAAGAGAAAGTTAATAACCTTGCTAAGCATCTTGCCAGCATTATGGGTACCTAGGGTATTGTTTCTTGAGCTCTTCTGAAGTGGCTTCAGTTCTGGACTTGTTTTGATGCGGCGTTAATTTGCATTGGTCGCCAACTTTGACGACCAGTGTATGTGATATGCTGCTTTGTTCCCTATATTTGCACTGGTAGCGAACTTTGATGCCCAATGGATGTAATATGTGTAATAGTTGTGATAGCCTAGCGAAAGTTGCTTGCTTATTTCGTTCCTTGTTGTCTTGTTTATTTGTTTGCTTATAGTCAGTGCAGTTCTTTTTCCGCAGTTTGCTAGTAGCCGCAATAACCTATTTTTTTAAACTAGGCCACAATGACCATGGGCTACATATTTACTGTAGTTACCATGGCCCTCCTACGGGCCATAGAAACAATGGGCCTTCTACAGGCCGTAGAAACAATGGGCCTTCTACGGGTCGTAGCATCAATGGGCCTTCTACGTGTCGTATGATCGATAGGCCAAACATGGGCCAATAATAGACTGCATTATGGGCCTTAAACGGTCTAGATTTGGAATCATCCGTTCATGGGATGACAATAACAAGCCGTCATTAATCGGCCATATTGGACGACGCTATGAAAACGGCCCAACGGATTAACGGGTGGCAAACGGGCCGATTGTAACCGCGGGCTGAATTTGGCCCACAAGCAGAAAAGGCCAATAACGGGTCGTAAGTAACCGAATGCTGGAAATGAGCCCAAGAATAAATGGGCCCTGAGAAGGCCGAAAGCTAACACGGGTTGGAAATGGCCCAAATGAATAATAGGCCGTTAATGGGTATAAAGGGGTACACTGTTCATTGCAGGCCAGATTCACCACGGGCCATTAATGGGCCAAGAGTTACAAATGGCCTCGTATGGGCCGAAATACATCATGGGCCAGAAGTTACAACAGGCTGGAATCATATTGGACGGCCCAGATGAAGCTACTGGGCTTAATTCCGATAGGCCGTAACAGGGTGTGAGTTAGCGGGCCGTAAATGGGCTATATAGGAACATGCTTTCCATGGGCCGGCCCATTACCTTTGACCAAGTTAAATGGGCCGGCCTTTTCACCGGAATGGGCCTCTGTTGGGTCGTGCCACATGTCGATGTATCATAGGCGCCTCCTGTCTAATGAATGGACGACATTTGTCCCAACGTGAGCCAACACGTGTTTCCTCCGGCCAATGAGAATTTTACACGTGGAAAATCCTCATTGGTCCGGGCTATTAGTGGGTTATCGAATCCAAAACTAGACCCGGTAGCTTAACGGTTACCCGTTACGGTGGATGCCACGTGTTGGTCACCCTTGACGAAAGCACTTCCATGACGCGTGATTTTTCGTCATGGAAGTGGACACTTCCGTGATGATAATTTTGGTAATGTCATGGAACACTTCTACGACAGCACAGGTATGACTATCTTGATTCTGTCATAAAATCGTCATGGATGTACATGCATGACAAAAAACAAGACCTAGTGTGACAAACACGTATCATCACGGAAGTGTCTTTTTTTTGTAGTGCCCCACGTCTTAGCACGATAAACAAGAAAGGAAAGGGACACAACAGTTTACCCAGGTTCGGGCCACCTTGCGGTGTAAGACCCTACTCCTCCTTTGTGGTGGATTAGCCTCACGAGGGGCTGAGGATGGACTAGTACAAGGAAAGAACAACCTCGCGAGGTCTGCTCTGGTGTGGGTGTGAGTGTGAGTGGATGATGTCTTGGATCCCCTACTACGGTGGTGGCTAAGCTATACTTATAGTGGCCTTTGTCCTCTTCCCCCAAAACAAAGGCGGGAAGGGATCCCACAATGGACAATTTTGAAGGGGGACAAGTAGTACATCTTATCCTGATGAAAGGTGGTCTTTGCCTGCAAAGCTTCTACTCGTGACACTACGGTGGGCTCGGTGATGACATCCATCCTACCGTCCTGGTAGTCTTGGTCTTGTTGCACGGGAATGGAAGCCTTTGGTTGATTCCTCGGGACCCTGCGTCTGCGCTTGCCTCCCTGCAACAAACAGGAAACATGCTCGTATGTGCTGGTCGTCATGGCTTGCGTCACCTCAACCTCATGAGGTGGGAACTCGCATAGAAATCTTCGCTCCTTAGGAGCCAGCCCGGGGAGGCCACTCCCTCCAGAGGTCTTGATGTCGGCCGCCTCACGAGGCTTGGCCCCTCGTGAGGGTCTTGTCTTCGAGGTGTCGTAGATGGGACGTACCAGGCCATCGATGAAGCCACGCCATGGACCGCAGGCAGGCAAGTCTGGGTACCCTGGTTCCTAGAATGCTGACAGTAGCCCCCGGGCCCAAGGCGTTCTCGGACTTGGCTTCAAGGCGCAGCCAAAGGGCAAGGGCGAAGCTCCACGGGCCCCAATCACCTGCGGACCAAGTCGACGTGTGGCGCTTGATGGGACATGGGCGCCTCCACTTCCCCATGCTGCCTCAGCAACTGCCTAGGCTAGAAAAAAACTGGCGCCCGCTGCCAAGCCTTCATTGCCTTCTCTCCACCTTGCTCCAAATCCCCTTTCCTCCTATCGGGGTCTTCTCTAGATCTAGTAGAATTTCTCCCCGTTTCCGCGTCTCTTCCTCGAAGATCACTTAGATGGCATCCGGAAAGGCGAAGCCGGCCGCATAGGCTGCGGGCTCCGCCTCTGCCCCAGCGCCGGCCCTTGGCTCGTCCTCCATCACCAAGAAGAGGCACCTCACCGCCACGCTCCCGCTGACAGCGAGCAACCACAATGAGCGGAAAGAGATGGTGCTCCTGGCCAGCTCCACGGACCCAAGGACCTTGGTGGAAACGTTCTATCCCTTCTTCCTCCATAGCATCTTCGCAGGGCTCGTCCTGCCTTTCTCCGGGTTCTTCACCGCTGTCCTCCCTCGACCACTACCAGGTTCAGGCTCTGTACCTCCAGCCCAACTCCATCCTTCTCTAGTCCATCTTCTCCTTCTACCGTGAGGCATTCGTTGGCGTGATGCCCTCCATCGCAATCCTCCTCCACTTCTTCTACCTCTAGATGCACGACCCGAACCAGCGGTCCGGCTGCATTTCCTTCATCGCGGTACATAATGGCAACGCGCTCATGAGGGCCGAGAAGAAGGTGGAGAACTTCCGGCGCAAGTGGGTCTTCATGTACACCTCGGGCCTCCACGTGCGGCTGGAACCGCCGACCGGGCTGCCGGAGAAGCTTGATCAATGGGGTCACGAGAAGCTCACCAACCATCAGGCGGCGCCGGTCCTGAGGAAGATAAGGGCAGACATGGAGACCGGGGCACTGACGGGGGCCATGCTCGTCAAGGAGTTCCTGACGCAGCGTTTGGCCCCGCTCCAGGCGCACATGCGTCCTATATATGTGGGAGCTCAAGGACGCCGAGGACGACATTGATACATCTACAACGCATCTATAATTTTTTATTGTTCCATGCTATTATATTATCTATCTTGGATGTTTAATATGAATTTATATGCTATTTTATATAATTTTTGGGACTAACCTATTAACCAAGAGCCCAGTGCCAGTTTCTGTTTTTTCCTTGTTTTTGAGTTTCGCAGTAAAGGAATATCAAACGGAGTCCAAATGAGCTAAAAATTTATGGTGGTTTTTTGTGGACTAGAAGAAGCCCCCGAAGCAAAAGAGTTGGGCCAGAAGAGCCATGAGGCCTCCACAAGGGTGGAGGGCGCGCCCTCCGTCCTTGTGGGCTCCTCATGGACCCCCCTAACTTGTTCTCGATGCGCAAAATTCCTATAAATACAGAAACCCCCGAAAAGAAACCTAGATCGGAAGTTCTGCCGCCGCAAGCCTCTATAGCCACCAAAAACCAATCGGGAGCCTGTTCTGGCACCCTGCCGGAGGGGGGAATCATCACCAGTGGCCATCTTCTTCATCTCGGCGCTCTCCATGACGAGGAGGGAGTAGTTCACCCTCAGGGCTGAGGGTATGTATCGGTAGCTATGTGTTTGATTCTCTCTCTCTCTCTCGTGTTCTTGATTTGGCATGATATTGATGTATCGCGAGCTTTTCCATTATAGTTGGATCTTATGATGTTTCTCCCCCGCTGCCTTCTTGTAATGGATTGAGTTTTCCCTTTCAAGTTATCTTATCGGATTGAGTCTTTTAGGATTTGAGAACACTTGATGTATGTCTTGCATGTGCTTATTTGTGGTGACAATGGGATATTCACATGATCTACTTGATGTATGTTTTGGTGATCAACTTGCGGGTTTTCTGACCTTGTGAACTTATGCATAGGGGTTGGCACACGTTTTCGTCTTGACTCTCCGGTAGAAACTTTGGGGCACTCTTTGAAGTTCTTTGTGTTGGTTTGAATAGATGAATCTGAGATTGTATGATGCATATCATATAAGCAAACCCGCGGATACTTGTGGTGACATTGGAGTATCTAGGTGACATTAGGGTTTTGGTTGATGTGTGTCTTAAGGTGTTATTTTAGTACGAACTCTAGGGTTGTTTGTGACACTTATGGGAATAGCCCAATAGATCGATCAGAAAGAATAACTTTGAGGTGGTTTCGTACCCTACAATAATCTCTTCATTTATTCTCTGCTATTAGTGACTTTGGAGTGACTCTTTGTTGCATGTTGAGGGATTGTTATATAATCCAATTATGTTATCATTGTTGAGAGAATTTGCACTAGTGAAAGTATGAACCCTAGGCCTTGTTTCTAAGCATTGCAATACAGTTTTTGCTCACTTTTACCACTTGTTACCTTGATGTTTTTATATTTTGAGATTACAAAAACCTATATCTACCATCCATATTGCACTTGTATCACCCTCTCTTCGCTGAACTAGTGCACCTATACAACTTACCATTGTATTTGGTGTGTTGGGGACACAAGAGACTCTTTGTTATTTGGTTGCAGGGTTGTTTGAGAGAGACCATCTTCATCCTACGCCTCCCACAGATTGATAAACCTTAGGTCATCCACTTGAGGGAAATTTGCTATTGTCCTACAAAACTCTGCGCTTGGAGGCCCAAAACGAGTCTACAAGAAGAAGGTTGCGTAATAGACATCAAGCTCTTTTCTAGCGTCGCTGCCAGGGAGGTTAGTGCTTGAAGGTATATCTTTAGATCTTGCAATCAAATCTTAGTTTCTTGTTTTATCACTAGTTTAGTCTATTAAATAGAACTACAAAAAATGGAACTGAGGTTGCCTCATATGCTTCATATTTTTAATGTCTTTCGTGAAAATAAGGATTCCGATAATTGTGCCAAAGTGTTAGAAGAAGAATGCATTAAAATGTTTGGCACTAAATCTTTTTATGATGAGCATGATTGCAATGTTGTTAGTATGAATTCTTTGAATATCCATGATGCTAATGATATGCAAGGTACCAGCATTGAGGCCAGCCGCTGGTGCGCCCCGTCAATCCCCAAGGCGCAACTAAGCCCGTGCTCAGGAAGATTGGGGGCGCCCTGGCCCCGGCTAGGAAAAGGGCGTACATCACCGCTGACGAGTAAGTATCTTGTCTTATTTTGTTTGCCATTCTTGATGCCATTCCCACAATTACCCCCTCCTGGTGACCAAGATGGAGACCGTGGTGAAGAAAAGGAAGGAGGGAGCCGGGACCTCTGAGGCAACTCCGTCCGCCATGGCCACGATGACCCTGGCGCAGACGGAGGAGACCGCCTCGCCTCCCCCGTGATGGAGCAAGTCCCTCAAACAGCAGTGGTGGAACCTCGGGAGGCGCCTGCCTCTGTGGGCCAGCAGGCTCCGGAGCCGCCCGTCCCCGTCTCACCCATCGGGGGTTCGGAGGCTCTAGAGCCCCCGGATGCCCCTGCTGCCGTGGCGACTCCAGCCCATGCGCCTGTTTTGCCTTCTCCCTAGGCCCTTGTGCTGGCGGACTGCGGCCCCCTCGTCAGGCCCAGGGCCCTTGAGGAAGCCTACAACATGCTAGATCAGCTCCAGACTGATCTCCAAGACGTCGACCGGGGCATGGTGATGGGACACATGGGGTTGATCTCAGGGTGGCTCCAAACCGGTGCGTGTATTAGGACGGCCTAGGGCCGGGCCACGGTTGCCACCGCGGGGAGCAGCAAAGAGGCCGGCAAGGCCACTGTGGCTCGTGACGCGGCGCTGGCCGACACAACATCTGCCAAGGAGCACTGCAGCAGGGTGGAGGCGGAGCTGAAGACTCTCCGTGAGGGGCAAGCCGCCCACAGCGAATGACTCTAGCGGCAAGAGGAGGAGCTCAAGCCTCTTGAAGCGGCGCTTGCCGACCGTGACACCAAGCTAGCCCAGGCAGCCAAGGACCAAGCTGTGGAGCGGGACCGCCTGGGCAAGCTCAAGGAGGAGGTGGACAAGGCCTAGGCTTCCCACACCAAGCTGAAGGAGGATGCGGCGGCCTGGCTGGAAGCCAGGGAGAAGACCCTCGCTGTCGCCATGGAGAGGGTGGTCGTGGAACGCGAAGCCTTCGTCTCCCTCGAGCTGAGGTCCTGTGAGGCGCTGCGCTCCCTATACGTGGGAGGGTACATGAAGCCGCTGGCGACTCCGGAGTTGGGCCTTACTCGGCTTCTCCCCAAGCTTGTTGAAGCGCTTGAAGGCGTCACCGCCGGAGTGGACTCCATGGTGGAAGGGGAGTGCCACGCGCTCTTCACCGCGGCCGCGACGTGTGTCTTCAGCCACCTCCACCTTCAGGAGCCAAGCCTCGAGATCACAACCCTGGTCGAGCCAGTGGCTCCTGAGTCCCATGACGCTACTGTCGGGGCCGTGAAGAAGCAGGTGGAAGACCTACTAGGGAAGTTCCTCTACGTCTCCGACCCCGTGGCTACGGCAACCGGAGCCGGCGATGAAGATGGTGGCAGCGTCATCGACAAGGGGCTCCCCAAGGCGGGCAACAGCGGCGCTTCCTCCTAGTTCAATCTTGCAACATCCATCGTGCCTCGCTGAGGCATGAGAACTTCTGCTTAAATTCCTACCACATTATGTTTTGTAATAATCATCGAGATTTCGTAATTTCCTTTTCGTGCTCGATTTCCTTCTTGTTTGCCTTAGTGTTCTGTGTCGGTAGGGCCCGGTGAAAGCACAAGTGCTCCCTGGGTGGTTTTGGTAATTAATGTCAACATATCTCTTGTTGGACTAACACTTTTACCTAGTATGTTTCAGATAAGTTCAACAATGGAGTGGCATGGACTAGAGGATGTGGAACCCCTTCAAGATTGTCAGATTTTGGGTTCCGGCAGACCCTTGAGGTTCGAACACTGGGGTGCGCATGGATCTACCTACTTGCACCCCTCCGCCTCGCTAAGATCTAAGCTATGGAAACAACAACACAAGAAACACAGGGTTTATACTGGTTCGGGCCACCGTTGTGGTGTAATACCCTACTCCAGTGTGGGGTGTGGTTGATTGCCTCTGGGGCTGATGATGGACAGTACGAGGGAAGAACAACCTCCTGAGGTTGAGGTGTTCTTGAGCTTCCGGACTTGTGTGTATCTCTGGGTCTGATCCCCCCCCTTTTCCTACTATGGTGACTAGTCCTATTTATAGAGGCCCTGGTCCTCTTCCCAAATATCGAGCGGGAAGGGAGCCAACAATGGCGGGCTAATTTGAAGGGGGACAACTAGTACCAGCTATCCTGACAAAAGTAGTCTTCGCCTGCACAAAGCTCTGGTGGTGACGCCGTCTTGGGCTCCACGATGACCTCCGTCTTGCAGTCCTCCTGGTCTTGGTCTTGTTGCACCGAAATGGCAACCTTTGCCTGATGCCTCGGTACTCCGCGGCTGCGCTTGCTCCCTTTGCACCAAAGAGGAAAGGAGGACACTGCGCAGCTGGCGCCCGCCTGGCGCCTTTGGTTGTCATGGCTTGCGTCATGGACACCTTGTGAGGTACCCCGCCTTGATCTCTCCGCCTCCTCGCGAGCCAGCCTGATGAGGCTGTGCCTGAGGATGCTCCGTGTCGTCCGCCCCGCGAGGCTTGGCCCCTCGCGAGGGCCTTGGGTCTGTGTTGATGAAGATGGGCCGTGTTGGGCCCCCTTTTGAGCCACGCCGCAGGCCGCAGGCAGGCAAGTCTAGGGACCGTCGTTACCAGAACACCGACAGTAGCCCCCGGGCCCAAGGCGCGCCCGGGCTTGGCCGTGCAGGGAGGCGAAAGGGCAAGAGCGAAGCACCACGGGCCCTAACAGCCTGTGGTCTTGGGCGCCGCGTGGCGGTTGATTGGACGTGGGTGTCTCCACTTCCCCGTGGCGCCTCGGCAACTGCACGGATTGGACAAGTCCCTGCATGCAAAGCGGGTCATGATTACCTGCGATCGTGGGGGCCGACGGTTGGCCCTCGCCGGCTATAAGTACGGATCGGCGCGCGCCCTTCCAGTTCATCCCCCCTTGCTTCTCCTTCTTCTTCATGGCCCCGTCGAGGAGGTTCTCGGCCACAGAGAAGGGGAAGGCTCGCCAGGTTGAGCCTGCCTCTCCCCCGCCCAAGCGCGGTCGAGGGCGCCCTCGCAAACATCCTGTGGCCACCACGGCAGCTCCCCGCGGCCGTGGAGACGATTTCCAGCACGGCGACGGGGGGATTACTGCGGCCGGGGGGCGCGCTTCGGTCACGCGTCCCCCTAGGCCGCGCTTTCGCGCTGCAGAGGTGCTGCCGGAGTTCGTTGTGTGGTCGGCGGAGCCGACTAGCACCCGGCTTCCACTTCCTCGCTTCCTCCTCGACGAGCTCCCGGCCAGCGCCCTGGGCGGCCTCTGGCTCCAGGCTGACGGCTGCTGCAGCCGGGCCTCATGGGCTTCACTGGAGCTCTCCGCAGCCGGGAGCCTGGCCTTGGCCCGCGGTTGGCAGACGTTTGCCCGCGCGCGTGGCCTGAGGCGTCAGTGCACCCTGCACTTCAAGTTTGACGGTGATGCCACCCTCTACGTGAGGGTGTTTGGGGAAGATGGTCGCCGCGTAGGGTGCTGCCCCGAGGACGACGACCGCGGCCGGGAACCCAGCTCCGGCGATGATGGAGAGGACATCGCTCGCGTGACTGGCGGCGCTCAGGGTTCCCCAAGATTCTCCGGTTCTTCTTCAGGTGGCGACTCTTCTAGCGGTGGCCGCGGTCAGCCTCCACGCCGTCGCACCTGCTTGGGAGGTGGTAGCGTGTCCGCCCGCCGTCGCGCCTCGGTGAAGCGCGAGAGAGAGTCTGCCTGAGCCCCGGAGGCAGCTCGAGTCTTCCCTGCAGGCCGGTGTGAGGCGAGCTGCGCCTGATTTGTTCTTTCTTTTCCTTTTTCCTGCGTAAAAAGACAGTAGCGTGAAGCCCCGCGGGGGCGTGTTTGGGTTATTGCTATTAATCATCGCTTTGCTTCCATTTTCGTGCCTTCCTGCTACGTGCCCGCGCGTGGATAGTTCCCGGCCCCAGCCGTGGGGGGGGGCGACCGACCCAGGCCCCGTGTTCGTGTCGCGGTGCCCGTGGAGCACGGACTGGAGGGGTGCTCCTGTAATGGACCCAGGTCACGAAACCTTTGAGAGACTAGGACAGGAACACTCGCGAGGGTGCTCGGCTGCCCCGCTTGCGAGGCCTTGCATAAGAGAAATCGAGGCAGGAGAGTGAAAGGTCGAAGAACCACAAGCCAAAGACGGCAACAACTTCAATAAAACTTCGAATGAGAATGAACAAGCCAACTGCGGAAAGCAAATGAAAAAGCCGCGTCCGGCACCTAATCTAGTCTTCGACGTCTTCTCACGAGCGCGGAGCTAAGTGCTGCCACTGGGCGTGGGAGGGAGCCCCATGGCCTGAGGCCGGCGCTCCTGAGACTCTGGGGCATGTACAGCCCCAACTCATTATTACGTGAGAGTGTCACGGGCGGCAAGCTTCACAGGCGTTCGCCTTCTTCATAGGCTCCGAGCCTTTTCCAAAACGCGACGGCTTCACAGGCATTCGCCTTCTTCACAGGCTCCGGGCCTTTTCCAAAACGCGACAGCTTCACAGGCATTCACCTTCTTCACAGGCTCCGGGCCTTTTCCAAAACGCGACGGCTTCACAGGCATTCGCCTTCTTCACAGGCTCCAGGCCTTTTCCAAAATGCGACGGCTTCACAGGCATTCGCCTTCTTCACAGGCTCTGGGCCTTTTCCAAAACGCGACGGCTTCACAGGCATTCGCCTTCTTCACAGGCTTCGGGCCTTTTCCCAAACGCGACAGCTTTACAGGCATTCGCCTTCTTCACAGGCTCTGGGCCTTTTTAGGGGTAGAACCTCCGGAGGTGCTGGATGTTCCATGCGTTCTGGACCGGCACCCCCTCCTGAGTCTCCAAACGGGTGGAGCCGGGCCTGGAAACATGAACAACTTTGAACGGGCCCTCCCATAAGGGAGAGAGCTTGTGCAGTCCCTCCCTGGAGAGAACCTGCCTGAGCACGAGGTCTCCTACCTCGAGAGTTCTGGGGCGGACGTTGCGGCAGTGATATCGCCGCAGTGCTTGTTGGTACCTCGCCGCTCGCAGCGCGGCTTCTCGGCGACGTTCCTCCCCCAGCACGAGGTCCATCCCCCGCATGGCGTCCTGCTGCGCCTCATCGAACGCCAGGACCCGCGCGGAGCGACGTCTGACCTCGTGAGGGAGGACCAGTTCGGCTCCGTAGACCAGGAAGAACAGGGTCTCTCCAGTTGGCTTGGTCGCGGTCGTGTGGATGGACCACAACACGGACTGAAGCTCATCGTACCAACCTCTGCCGCAGGTCTCCAGCTTCTTCTTGAACGTCCTGGTCTTGAGGCCCCTCGGGACCTCTGCGTTGGCTCGCTCGGCCTGGCCGTTGCTTCGGGGGTGCGCCACCAAAGCGTAGCATATCTGCGTTCCAAGTTTAGCACAGTATGTTTTGAAGAGGTTACTGGTGAACTACGAACCGTTGTCCGTGATGATGCGGTTCGGCACCCCGAACCGGCTCATGATGCCCCTGATGAACTTGACCGCGGAACCCGCGGGAATAGTGTGGACAGCCTCTACTTCAGCCCACTTGGTGAACTTGTCCACGGCGACGTAGAGGTAGCGGTAGCCCCCTGGCGCCCGAGGAAACGGGCCCAAGATGTCCAGCCCCCAGACTGCGAATGGCCACGAAAGGGGTATAGTCTGCAGGCCTCCTGCTAGCTGATGGATCTTCTTGGCGTGGAACTGGCAGGCCTCACAAGGTTTTACTAGTTCGACGGCGTCATTGAGTGCGGTGGGCCAATAAAACCCACTGCGGAACGCCTTGCCGATGAGGGTCCGTGATGATGAATGATGTCCACAGTCTCCGCCATGTATATCTTCCAGCAGTTCCTTTCCTTGCTCCCTAGAGATGCAGCGCAGGGATACATCATTTGGTCGCTTCCGGTAGAGCTCTCCATCCTTGATGCAGTATGCCGTGGCCTGGCGTGCCACTCACTCCGCTTCCTCCTCCTTCTCCGGCAGGGTCCCTTGTGTTAAGTAACTCCGGAGCTCCATGATCCAGCATCCCTCCTGAGGTTCCATCGTCAGGAGCAGGCGTGCTCCTGAGGCCGGTCCACAGGCCGGAGCTCCTGAGGCAGGTGCTAGGGGAGCTCCTCCCGAGGCTGAGCCGTGTTTGACAATGACGGCAGGGCTGAGGGCTTGAAGAGCTGCTCCTCGAAAACGCCAGGCTCCTGAGGTAACCGCCTGGACGCCCGTTTGGCGATGTCGTCGGCCTCTTGATTGGTGCCACGGGGCACATGCTGCAACTCCAACCCCCAGAACTGCTTCTCCATCCTGCGGACCTCCGCAAGGTAGGCTTCCATGTGCTCATCTTTCGGCTCATACACCTTGTTGGAGAAATTGACAAGGAGCTGCGAATCGCCCTTGATGGTGAGGCGTTTCACCCCCAGGGCAGCTGCGGCCTTCAAGCCCGCTATTAAACCTTCATACTCCGCTATGTTGTTGGAGACCTTTTCACCTTGCTGGAAACAGAGATGCACAGCGTAGTAGAGCTTGTCCTGAGTGGGCGATATAAGCACCGCCCCAGCCCCAGCGCCATGCCTGGAGAACGCCCCATCGAATTACATGACCCAGCCTTCTGGCACCTCGCTTCCCGGGGAGAGGGACCGATCCTCGTCGGCCATGAGGCCTGGTGCCTCTGTCCATTCTGCCACAAAACCCGCCAATGTTGCTCCCTTGATGACTCTGGTCGTGCTGAATTCGAGCTGAAACGCTTGAAGTTCTATGTTCCACTCAGCGACCCTTCCAGCTGAGTTAGGGCTCCTGAGCACTCTCTCCACGGGGTATGACGAGACGACCTTGATGGGGTGACCCTGAAAATAGTGCCGCAGCTTGCACGAGGCCACCAGTAACGCGAGGAGGAGTTTTTGAGGCATGGGGTACCGTGCCCTCGCATCCCGCAACACCATGCTGACGAAGTACACTGGGTGCTCAACGAGGTTGGGTGCGTCAGTGCTGGCGGCTCCCTTCGGAGACCATGGCGCCTCCTGAGGCGATGAGGCCTCCTGAGGCTGGCCATCTGGGAGAGGGGCCTCTTCCGCCTCCGGTGCACTCCTCTGCAGCGGCTGATCCTCCTTAGCCGTGGTGGCGGTTTCTGTGGGCCTTCCTTGTTCCTGTTTTGCCTTGTCCCGGGTTGCTGCTGTGGTTTTGATTCGACGCTCCTCTCTAACCGCCACCAGGGCTGCGCTGGTGGAGTAGGGAGTGGCGGCAAGGTAAAGCACCAGGGGCTCTTGAGGGCGCGGAGCCACCATGACCGGTGAGCTGGTCAGGTATCTCTTGAGATCCTGGAACGCCTTGTCGGCCTCTTCAGTCCACTCAAAGGGCCCCTTTTTCTTCATTAGCTGGAAGAAGGGCAACGCTCGTTTCCCCAACTTGGAGATGAAGAGCCCTAGCGCGGTCACGCGCCCAGTGAGCTTCTGCATTTCTCTGAGGGTCTTTGGCGGGCTCATGTCTTCCACCGCCTTGACCTTTTCAGGGTTAGCCTCGATGCCTCAGTGGGACACGAGGAAACCCAAGAGCTTGCCCGAGGGGACTCCGAACACACACTTCTCTGGGTTGAGCCATAGGTTCACTGCGTTGAGGCTCGCAAAGGTTTCCTCCAGTTCTTGTATCAGGGTCCTGGCCTCCCGAGACTTTACCACAATGTCATCGACGTCAGCTTCAACATTCTTCCCGAGCTGCGGGCCCAAGGTGATGTGCATCAGCCGCTGAAAGGTCGCCCCTGCGTTACGCAGCCCGAATGGCATGCATGTGTAGCAGTACACCCCACACGGGGTTAGGAAGGCTATCTTTTCGACGTCTTCTACCGCCATCTTGATCTGGTGATACCCAGAGAAGGCATCCAAGAAGCATAGCAGGTCGCATTCTGCGGTGGAATCGATGATCTGGTCGATGCGTGGGAGCGGGAACGGATCTTGCGGGCATGCCTTGTTGAGGTTGGTGAAGTCGACACACATGCGCTCCTTCCCTCCCTTCTTTGGCACAACGACAGGGTTGGCCACCCAATCTGGGTATCAGACCTCGTGAATGACCCCAACGGCTTCCAGTTTGCGGGTCTCTTGGATGATGAAGGCCTGCTTTTCTATGGACTGCCGCCTTGCCTTCTGCTTCACAGGGCACACGTTGGGGCACACATTGAGGTGATGCTCGATTACACTCCTAGGGATCCCCGCCAACTGGTCAGGCTCCCAAGCGAATACCTTCTTGTTTGTGCGCAGGAACCCAACCAGGGCCTCCTCCTGCTCGGGCTCGAGGTTGGCGCCTATGGTGAAAGTGGCGTTGGTGGACCCGTCCTCATCGACGGGTATCTGCTTGGTTTCTGCCTTGTCTTGGGTGAACAACTATTTCTTCTTGGTAGGTGCAGCCCCCTTGGGCTCGGGGGTCTCCAAGTCGGGGGGCCGCGCCGACGCTGCCGTCTTGAAGGCGAGCTTGAGCACCCGCAGCGCGTCTCCGGTGTCCCCGTGCACGGTGAGGACACCGCTGCTCCCGGGCATCTTCATGAGGTTGTACGCCGGGTGCGGCCATGAACTGGGCCAACACTGGGTAGCCGAGGATGGCGTTGTAGGGGAGGCCAATGGGGGCGATGTCGAAGTCGACCAGCTCTGTGCGGAAGTTGTTGTAGGTGCCGAAGGTTACTGGGAGCCGGATCTGTCCCAAGGAGCTGGATGATCCGCCCCCAATGCCTGAGAAGGGCCGGCTGGGTTGCAGCCGTTCCAGGGGTATGCAGAGGAGGTTGAAGGCCTCGACCGAGAGCACGCTAAGGCCCGCACCGCCATCGATGAGAGTTCTGGTGACGGCCACCTGGCAGATGGTGGGGATGCACAGCATGGGGAGCACACCCGAGCAGGCCGAGATGGAGGGGTGGTCCTCCGAGCTGAAGGTCAGGCCGGCCTTGGTCGCCGCCCGGTCCGGGAGAGCCCCCTGCCACGTGGAAGTGGCGCTGACCTGACGGATGAACGGCTTGATGTGGTCACTTGTAGGCGGCGACTGCGAGCCGCCCAGGAGGGCCGCGACGATCGGGGGTGTTGGTGTAGCGTGGTGGGTGGGGAAGAGGCTGCGAGGCTCTTCCCAAGAGGCCACGGAGGCTGCCAGCAGGTGGAGCAGCCATGCGCGCGGAGCGCTGGTGAGGGCCATGGGGAGCCAGTTGGCCATGACCCTATCATCACCTCCAGCTTCGAGGAGGGCCTCCTCGCACGCCAGCAAGAAGGTCGGCGGATCAGTCGTGCCGCCGTAGCGCGGCGGCGTCGTTGGCTTGAACTTGTCCGGCCACCATACCCGTTGTAGGGCTGGGGCCAGGGCTCGGAGCCCCCTGGCCCCCGTGCTGGCGCCGGTGGCCGGAGCGGGCGACGCGCTACTCATCGCGAGGCAGGCCGTGGCGGTGGCGGAAGGGAAAACTCCGGTGCACCCCTACCTGGCGCGCCAAATGTCGGATTTCGGGTTCCGGCAGACCCTTGAGGTTCGAACACTGGGGTGCGCGCGGAGATTTCGCCTTCTACCTACCTGCACCCCTCTGCCTCTCTAAGATCTAAGCTATGGAAAGAACAACACAAGAGACACAGGGTTTATACTGGTTCGGGCCACCGTTGTGGTGTAATACCCTACTCCAGTGTGTGGTGTGGTTGATTGCCTCTGGGGCTGATGATGGACAGTACGAGGGAAGAACAACCTCCTGAGGTTGAGGTGTTCTTGAGCTTCCGGACTTGTGTGTATCTCTGGGTCCGATCCCCCCCCTTTCCTACTATGGTGACTAGTCCTATTTATAGAGGCCCTGGTCCTCTTCCCAAATATCGAGCGGGAAGGGAGCCAACAATGGCGGGCTAATTTGAAGGGGGATAGCTAGTACCAGCTATCCTGACAAAAGTAGTCTTCACCTGTACAAAGCTCTGGTGGTGATGCCGTCTTGGGCTCCACGATGACCTCCGTCTTGCAGTCCTCCTGGTCTTGGTATCGTTGCACCGAAATGGCAACCTTTGCCTGATGCCTCGGTATTCCACGGCTGCGCTTGCTCCCTTTGCACCAAAGAGGAAAGGAGGACACTGCGCGGCTGGCGCCCGCCTAGTGCCTTTGGTTGTCATGGCTTGCGTCACGGGCACCTCGTGAGGTACCCCGCCTTGATCTCTCCGCCTCCTCGCGAGCCAGCCTGATGAGGCCGTGTCTGAGGAAGCTCCGTGTCGTCCGCCCCGCGAGGCTTGGCCCCTCGCGAGGGCCTTGGGTATGTGTTGATGAAGATGGGACGTGCTGGGGCCCCCTTTTGAGCCACGCCGCAGGCCGCAGGCAGGCAAGTCTGGGGACCCCCGTTCCCAGAACACCGACAAAGATGCTAAGGACAAAGGATTCGCTCAAGCTTCAAGATCAAGACTCTACATTTTCTATTTTAGTGACCCAAGATCACATTGAGTCTATAGGAAAAGCCAATACTATCAAGAGGGGATGAGGTGTTGCTTAATGGCTTGCTTGCTCAAAGTGCTTACTTCTATGTTCCAAAACCCTCAACTACCTTCCCACATCCACATATGACCTAAACCAAAAGTCAAACTCGGCCCCACCGATTCTTTCTATCCGGAGCCACCGAGTTCAGTTAACATAGCCACTGCCAGAAACCCTAATCAGTTCGGTCTCACCGATGGGATCTCGGTCTCACCGAGATGGGCTTGCAAACTCTCTGTTACCTGTTGCAATATTTTCGGTCCACCGAGATATGCAATCGGCCCCACCGAGTTTGCTTGGCCAACTCTCTATTTTGCTTATTACCCAAATCAGTCCCACCGAGTTTGAGTAATCGGTCAAACCGAGTTTTGGTTTTACCCTAACCCTAGCATATCGGTTCCACCAAGTTGAACTAGTCAGTCCCACCGAAAACCCTAACGGTCACTAGGTTTACTAAATCGCTCCAACCGAGTTTTTCCCTTCGGTCTTACCGAGATTGGTAAATTGAGTGTAACGGTTAGATTTTGTGTGGAGGCTATATATACCCCTCCACCCACTCTCCATTCATGGAGAGAGCCATCAGAACATACCTACACTTCCAATACACATTTTCTGAGAGAGAACCACCTACACTTGTGTTGAGGTCACGATATTCCATTCCAACCATATGAATCTTGATCTCTAGCCTTCCCCAAGTTGCTTTCCACTCAAATCTTCTTTCCACCAAATCCAAATCCTATGAGAGAGAGTTGAGTGTTGGGGAGACTATCATTTGAAGCGCAAGAGCAAGGAGTTCATCATCAACACACCATTTGTTACTTCTTGGAGAGTGATGTCTCCTAGATTGGCTAGGTGTCACTTGGGAGCCTCCGACAAGATTGTGGAGTTGAACCAAGGAGTTTGTAAGGGCAAGGAGATCACCTACTTCGTGAAGATCTACCGCTAGTGAGGCAAGTCCTTCGTGGGCGACGGCCATGATGGAATAGACAAGGTTGCTTCTTCGTGGACCCTTTGTGGGTGGAGCCCTCCGTGGACTCGCGCAACCGTTACCCTCCGTGGGTTGAAGTCTCCATCAACGTGGATGTACGATAGCACCACCTATCGGAACCACGACAAAAACATCAATGTCTCCAATTGCGTTTGAATACTCCAAACCCTTCTCGTTACATTCTTGCAAGTTGCATCCTTTACTTCCCGCTGCTCATATACTCATTGCATGCTTGCTTGATATGTATTGTGTTTGTTAAACTTGTGCTTAAACTCCACTTAAACTTGAGAATATTAAAAACTGCAACTTTTGGCACTTAGTGTCTAATCACCCCCCCCCCCTCTAGACACCTCTTCTCGATCCTTTCAATTGGTATCAGAGCTTTGGTCTCCATTGCCTTGGTTTAAACACCGTTGGAGGAAGATGGATGTGTCTACTTTGGGGAGTCTTAGACATAGAGTGCCTATTCTTGATGGAGAGTATTTTCATGAGTGGAAAAATGAAATGCTTGAGATTTTCAATGAATATCATTTGAACAAGTACATTACTAGCTCTTGTGCACCTCATGTTGATCCTTTGCACCCTACCCTAGATGAAGATATTGACATGATTCGCAATCTTAGAACTGTTAATCTTATCACTAGAGGCTTGCCTAGAAACTTGATTGGATGTTTGCCGACTCTTAAGTGTGCCTACACCATATGGAAATTCCTTGAGGAACTCTTTCCTAATTACTCCTTTAAAGATCTAGATGAAATCCTCTATAAGTCTATTGCTTTGAATAAGATGAGTTCCAATGATCCCAAATTTGGTGACTGCTTATTTGAGCTTACTGATCTTACGAGTGCCAAAGGAGATGTTGGAATCATTAGCAATATCATTTCCAGAGCTATTAGAATTCATAAAGATAACTACAGAAATGATCATTTATCTAATGAATTACCCTCTCTAGGAATTGATCAATCACAAGATGATGTTGAACATGAATACTCAGATGAGGATGATGATGATCATGATGATAGTGACTATGATCTCGATGATGCGATGAGACACTTTGGTCTTATGGCAAATCTTCGTGGCTACATGGCTGGAGGAAAGGAATGGGTCCTTGATAGTGGATGTACTGATCATATGACCGGAGATAAAGACATGTTCTGTGAGCTTGCTGAAAATGACGGCCCTCGAAAGTATGTCACTTTTGGTGATAATTCAAAGGGTAAGGTGGTTGGCCTTGGTAAGGTGGCCATCTCACATGATAGCTCCATACAAAATGTCATGCTCGTTGAATCTCTTGGCTACAACTTACTTTCAGTATCTAGACTTGCTGATTTCGGTTTCAATGTCCTATTTACTGAAGTAGATTGCCAAGTGTTTCGTAGAGATAATCATAAAATGGTTTTTACCAGTATACGTAGAGGAGATCTTTACATTGTTGATTTCACTAAAAAGGCTCAACCTAAAACTTGCTTAATTGCCGAATCTTCTAAAGGTTGGTTGTGGCATAGAAGACTAGGTCATGTTGGTATGCGAAATCTTGATAAGCTTATTAAAGGTGATCATATCCTTGGAATAAAAGATGTCATATTTGACAAGGATAGACTTTGTAGTGCTTGTTAAGCAGGGAAACAAGTTGCAGGAAGTCACCGCGCGAAGAACATCATGACCACAAGAAGACCACTCGAGCTACTTCACATGGATCTCTTTGGTCCAAATGCCTACAAGAGTCTCGGTGGTAACTCGTTTGGTCTAGTCATAGTTGATCATTTTTCAAGATTTACGTGGGTGTCCTTTCTTGATGACAAATCGCAGGTCCAAAAGATCTTCAAGAACTTCGCTAGGAAAGCCCAAAATCAGTTTGACGTGAAGATCAAGAAGGTTCGGAGTGACAATGGAACGGAGTTCCAGAACGCAAATGTGGACACCTTTCTTGACGAAGAAGGGATTTCACACGAGTTCTCGGCTACGTACACACCTCAACAAAATGGAGTTGTTGAAAGGAAGAACCGGACTCTTATCGAGATGGCAAGAACGATGCTTGATGAGTATAAAACGCCAAAGCACTTTTGGGCGGAAGCGGTTGAGACAGCTTGTCATGCAACAAATCGCTTGTATCTTCACAAGCTACTCGGCTAGATGGCATACGAGCTCCTCACCGGTAACAAACCCCAAGTTGGATACTTTCGAGTATTCGGCTCAAAGTGATACATTATTGATAAGCATCGTCGTTCTAAATTTGCTCCTAAATCTCATGAAGGTTTCCTACTTGGTTATGGATCAAACTCTCACACTTACCGTGTCTACAACAATTTCACCCGAAAGGTTGAAGAGACGGTAGATGTGAAGTTTGATGAATCTAACGGCTTGCAAGTAGAGCAATTGCCAATTGATGTAGGAGACAAAGACCCTTCGGAAGCAATTCAAGACTTGTCCATTGGCAAGATTTGTCCAACGGAAGTGAAGGAGAGTACCTCGTCCGTCCAAGTGGAAGCTTCTACCTCACGACAAGGTGAACCAAGAGTTGATACGGAAGCATCCACAAGTGGGACACGCCAAGATGAAGAAAACGAGGGAGCACACCAAGATGAACATCAACAACCTCCTTCTCCACCACGACAAGAGAACGACAACGTCAACAATGAAGAAGGCCAAGAAGAAGAACAAGATGAAGAGGATGTTCCACCCCGACCCAAGCAAAAGCTTTCACGAGTTCGAGCAAGAATTGCTAAGGATCATCCCGTCGAGCAAATCTACAATGATATCCAAACCGGGAGAATCACTCGCTCTAAAACTCATTTAGCTAACTTTTGTGAACATTACTCATTCATCTCTAGCATTGAACCTATGAAGGTTGAAGAAGCATTGGAGGATCCAGATTGGATAAACGCTATGCATGAAGAGCTACACAACTTTGGGAGAAATCAAGTGTGGACTTTGGTCGAGAAACCCGACAACAACCACAACATCATTGGTACCAAATGGGTGTTTCGCAACAAGCAAGATGAAGATGGACAAGTGGTTCGCAACAAAGCACGTCTTGTCGCCCAAGGCTACACACAAGTTGAAGGTATGGACTATGGTGAGACATATGCTCCCATTGCTAGACTTGAGTCCATTCGCATCTTACTTTCTTATGCTAATCACCATGATATCACCTTGTACCAAATGGACATTAAAAGTGCTTTTCTGCGAAATCGAAGAGGAAGTTTATGTTAAGCAACCTCCCAGCTTCGTCAATCCTAAGAAACCTAATCATGTTTACAAACTTCACAAAGCCCTTTATGGTCTTAAACAAGCTCCTAGAGCATGGTATAAATGCTTGACCAAGTTCCTTATTGAAAAAGGCTTTGAAATTGGTAAAATTGATTCTACTCTTTTTACTAAAAGGGTTAATGGAGACCTATTTGTGTGCCAAATTTACGTTGATGATATCATATTTGGTTCAACTAACCCTCATTTTAGTGAGAAGTTTGGAAAGCTAATGTCAGAGAAGTTTGAGATGTCTATGATGAGTGAACTCAAATTCTTTCTCGGTTTGCAAATCAAGCAAACTAAGGAAGGTACCTTTGTCTCTCAAACGAAGTACACCAATGACTTATTCCAGAAGTTCAATATGCAAGAATGCAAAGGTATGACTACACCCATGCCTACTAGTGGACATCTTGATTTGACCAAAGATGGTGAACCGGTTGATCAAAAGGTTTATTGCTCTATGATTGGTTCATTGTTATTTCTATGTGCCTCTCGTCCCGATATTATTCTAAGTGTGTGCATGTGTGCACGATATCAAGCTGATCCTAAAGAATGTCATCTTAAGGCTGTGAAAAGGATAGTGAGATACCTAATCCATACACCAAATTTTGGCATTTGGTATCCTAAGAGGTCCTCTTTTGATCTTGTTGGCTACTCCGATTCGGACTATGCCGGAGACAAGGTTGATAGAAAGTCCACCTCGGGTACTTGTCAATTCCTTGGTAGATCTCTTGTGTCTTGGTCTTCCAAGAAACAAAACTCGGTATCCTTATCCACCGCCGAAGCGAAATACATTGCCGCTGGTTCATGTTGTGCTCAATTGCTTTGGATGACCCAAACTCTTAAAGATTATGGGATATATGTGAAACATGTTCCATTTCTATGTGCATGAAAGTGCTATTAAGATTTCTCACAATCCCGTGCAACATTCTCGAACTAAGCATATTGAAGTTCGTCATCATTTCATTCGAGATCATGTTGCAAAAGGGGACATTAACCTTAAGCACGTTCGCACCGATAAGCAATTGGCGGATATATTCACTAAACCACTTGATGAGAAAGTGTTTTGTAGGTTGAGAGGTGAATTGAACATTATCGATGCTTCAAACTTGGAGTAGGAACTCCATTTGATACATGCGGGGCATGAGCTTATGACTAATCCTCGATATTTCTCTTATGATGCTATTCATATGTCTTGGATATATTTGTACCTTGCATGTTATCTAACCCGTGTAGGTACTTGGTTGAATCTAAATCTATGAGATTGCCACACACTCATATCTTGAGCAATTTCTACATCACCAAGTCTCTACACAATGGTGGTTGAAGACAAGGAAGCACGAAACCATTCAAACATATCCTTTAGCAAATTTTATGTTGAGTCTCATGATTGTCATTTTGGATACACAAGTGGCTAACCCATGTAGGTAGATGAACCCAAACTTCAAGTGGTGCTCCCAACCCTTGATGAACTACATCAACCTTGAGCAACCCACACAAATTCAACTACATGAACAAGATCAACACCACCACCCAAGGTATGTTATTCCATCTTAGAGAAGCTTTACTCCAAGTCATGAGTCAAAGCAACTCGACAAGATGTGAATACATCAAAAGGATTAAACGAAAAATGGTAACCCCATTTTGAGCTTAAACGATGAGTATGATCTATGATCAAGTGCTCTCACTTGACTCCTAGGTCAATATACTCTAACATAGGTGACTTTGTCACCGACCATTTCTAGATGAAGTTCTCTAGTGTTTCTCCGTGCTTTTGCATTCGCATATTTGTTTCCCCTTTCAAAAAAAACTTCATCTAGAACTTTTAGTTTCTTTTATTTCCTTTTTGTTCTGTATTTTCTGCATCCAATTCATTGCAAATCTTTCAGTTAATTCCTTGCATATCCTTGTGAGATTTTACTTGTCTAGTGAGCTGAGGTGACAAGTGGTTTCACTCTGATGAACTCGGTCACACCGGTTTGTTCTCTTCGGCCCAACCGTAATCTTTCGGTGCAACCGAAGCACACAACTCGGAGTCACCGATTCCATCACAGGAAAACCAACTTGCCACTTATTCCTGATTTCTGTTTGCTCCAGCTCCACTCAATGATTCTTGTCCTCTGCCAGCATCATATTAGACATGCTGCTTTGCTCTATGACTCAAGAACCAACCCATTTGTATCACATGTCCAGAAGAGCCCTTCTTGGAAATTGATGTCAAAGGGGGGAGAAAGATCACATCAAAGCTTAAGAGAGAGATCACATCAAAGCTTAATCCTTCCTATAGGGGGAGAAAGAGAGAGTACTCGGGGGGAGAGAGTTTCTCAACTAGGAGAAAGTAATATCATCAAAGACCCCAGATGCTTGGTGTTCAAGAGGAGAGATGTCACATGTCTTTAAGAGGGGAAAGACATGTTTGGTTGCTTGCTTTAGCTCAAGCTCTGTTGTTTCTTTTTTGTTGCTTTGATTTTCTATTCCCTATCTTCTCCCAATATCCCATGTAGATTCAGGGGGAGCAAGACATCTAAGGGAAGGAAATCTCTGATTTTATTGCATATCTTTACCTTTGGGGACATGTCTATATCCAATGTGGTACTTAGTACTCACTCTACATGTCATCCCAGTCTTGGTTCTCTTGTGGTTTCTCTTGTTTGCTCTGGTCAGTAGGTGTATCTGTGTTATTTAACTGTCACAGCCCTAGAATTTGCTTGTAGCTATTTACCTGAGTGAGCATCATGCATCATGTCTAAATTCTGAAAGTTGAATTGAGGTTAGTTGAAACCCTCATAAATCACTTCAAAAATAATCAACATTAAAATCTTTTCAAAGAAGTCCAAGAAAATGTTCCTCTTAGTCTCTGAAAATATTGGCAAGAGGTAAAACTTAAAACAATATTTTTGGAATCTCAGAGATATTTATTTTGGGCCTTTGAATTAATTAAATAACTATTTGCATTGGATATGTATTCTTTATATAATTAATATATGTCCAATAATCCTGGAACATTTTACGTGGTTTGGGATATTTTAATTCTAGTCACATATTTATTTTCAGGATTTTATAAAATGATTTAGTATTTTATTTAAATCAAAACAAATGTCAGAAAATAGAAAATAGAAAACAACAGAGAGAGAAAAGCCAACCTGGCCACTTACCTGTGCGGCCCATGAAACGGCCCAGCCCACCAGGGGCTCCACTCTGTCGCCTTCCTCCTCGCGCCAGTAGGCAGAGGGCGTGTGCCCGCGGCGCGCCGGCATGCGCGCGCCACCTCCACCCTGCTCTGGCCACCTCCTGCTTCCCCGACCCCTTCCAACGACGCCACGCACCCCCTGGAACCCCCTCGCTCACTCTCTCGTCCCCATCCCCTCCTCTGGCTCCCTCTCTCTCCCACCGAGCGGATCTCGTCGCCGGCGCTTGCTGCTGCCACGGCCACTGCCCCTCCCTCACCCATCCAACGTGCTAACGAGCTCCGCCTCATCTGCCTCTTCCTCCTTGACGATTCTCCCGGCCACGGACACGCTGCTTCATCGTCACCATCGCCGTTTCCGTCGCCGGCCACCGAAGCTCATCGTCGTCGATTCGGGAGCTACCGGACGTCCCCGACCTCGCCCTCGCGCTCGTTGGACTCGCGGTGAGCTCCTCTACCGATCCCCCCTACTCCCATGGCCACTAGCTCATCGTAGCACCCGTTCCCGTCGAGCCCGAGAGCTTGGCTCCGCCGGCCATGCCGCCACCGTGACCACAGCCGCGCAAGCTCACAACCGAGCACTCCACCGCACTCGCTGCGTCCCCAGGAGCCCGCAGCACCCCTCCGCACCCACTGCTGTGCCTCCTAGTGACGACCCCGAGCTCGCCCGAGCTCCGGCCGCCGCCTTGGAGCTCGCCGTCATCGACTCCGGCCACCCCAGGCCCGGCTACTGCCACCAGGCGACGCGCTGCAACGCCAGCTACCCGTAGAGCCCAACCGCGGCTCAAACCGCGGCCTGTACACGAAACCCGAGCAACTCCGGCGAGTTGCCGCCACGGTTTTGGTCGCCGGCGACTTAACTCCGGCCACGCCGACGTGGCACCATGATTAGTGGCTAATGACGCTACTAAACTAACCCCTAGCTCACTGATGGATGGACCCCGCACCTAATTAACCCCGGGTTTAGTTTCCTGTTTAGATTAGTGCTAACCTTATGGACTCCACGTGTCAGCTTTGACTTTGGTCAAGTCAACGTTGGCCGGTCCCACTTGTCATCCACCCAAACCAGCCTGAGACACTGACGTGTGGGTCCCAGCCGTCAGGTTTGACCTGGGCTAATGACTTTGACCTGCTGATGTCACGGTGACGTAATGCTGACGCAATAATTCATTTTCTGCAATTAGTTAATTCTAAATAATTCAGAAAATTCCAAAAAATGTCCAAAACTTCTGAAAATCATAGAAAATCAACCGTAACTCCAAATGAAATAAATTATATATGAAAGATTATCAGAAAAATTCAAGGAATCCATCTGTACCATTTTCATGCATGTTAGAACAACTTAAGGCCACTGTTTAGGACAAATCAAATGAATGTTATTTAAATAACCACATGTGGAGTTTGAATTTGAACCTAGTGTTCAAACCAACTCCATTTAACTTGTTGCTAGTTGCATTAGGCCAACCAACAGCATATTTCCATGTCATGATCATGCATCATATTGTTGCATCACATTGATTGTGTTCTTCCTTGTTTGCCGGTATTTGTCCCCTCTCGATAGATGTGGTACCGACGCTGTGATCGTTGACACTGATGAAGACCCAATGTTATCTTCAAAAGTGCCAGGCAAGAAAAACCCCCTTGTTCATTCTGATACAAACCCACTCTCTCGCTCCTGCTCTCTTTTACTGCATTAGGACGACAACGATCATCTGCTACTTGTTGCGGTAGTTGAACCCCTTATCCTCTGCATGACCTGTCATTGCCACAGTAAATAGATGAAACCCACTAGCATGAGTAGGAGTTGTTTGAGCCCTGATGTTCCTACTCATTCATGCTTGTTTGTCATGCCTGCTACTGCTTAGAGTTGAGTCAGGTCTGATTCATCGGGGATGAATCGGAGTTGTGTGAACATGCCCTACTGTGTGTGAGCTAAGTGCGTGAACACGATTTGGTAAAGGTAGCGGTGAGAGGCCATGTAGGAGTACATGGTGGGTTGTCTCATTGAAACCGTCCTCAGGAACTGAGTTCTGTGTCTGTGATCCATGAACAGCTACTACCGCTCATTGGGATCCTTAATTGACCCGCTCGGCTTCTTAATCACCCTAGTACTCTGTCCAGGAGTTGCAACTAGTTTCTGGTGTTTGTAGGTTATGTGTTGGCGGCCGTGCGTAGCGCTGACCCTAGGGTGGGCTATGTTGCGGTAGATACACCATGGCACGGTGTACCGGGCGCCCGTTTGGTGTCTCGGGAACCCTGTTCACATCGTTCGGGGCCGTATGTGGAAACCTCGGCCGGACTCCCTGCGGATGGAACCTGGATAGGCGATAAACCTGGACTAGAGACTTAAGTGTTTAGGTAGGCCATGGCCGACACCCTCGTTGGGCTTCCGCTTGAAGGTTGCCGAGTACATGTCGTGTAAACGACGGTAAGTGGTGGGAGCGTGTGTGAAGAGGTACACCCCTGCAGGGTTATCATTATCTATTCGAATAGCCGGATTCCTCGGATATGGAAACTTGGACCCCTTGCATAGTTCATAGACAAGTGAAAGTGGATACTCTAAAACTCGCAAGATAAGTGTGAGTGCTATGGATGGCCTTCTCGTAGGGAGACGGGAGCGGATCCATAGTGGTGTATTGAGTGGTGAATATGTGGACTCGTGTGCGCCACCTCAAAAGAGTTGCTTGCAATCGTAGTTCAGGTTAGCCACTGAGTCAAAGCTGGCTTGCTGCAGTTAAACTCCACCACCCCCCTTGTTGATACCGATGCATATGTAGTTTAGTACTGATGTAAGTCTTACTGAGTACCTTTGTACTCACGTTTGCTTAATTTATGTTTTGCAGAGAGATTTCAGTCTTGCTAGTAGTTCCGCGTGGACTTCGACGTTTAGCTTGATACCTCAGCTACGATCTTGTGCCCTCGGCAGGATCTGGTAGATAGTCAGGCTTCTTAGCCTTTTTCCATTTGTAGATGTCTGTACTCAGACATGTTAAGCTTCCGCATGTGCTTTGCATTGTATGCTATGACTACTGGGTCATGAGACCCATGTTTGTAATATCTCGCTCCTCGGAGCCTAATAAATAAATACTTGAGTTGTAGAGTTATGTTGTGATGCCATGTTGTATTTACACATATCGAGCATATTGTGTGTATGATTGAAATGCTTGGTATGTGTGGGATCCGACAATCTAGTTGTTTATCCTTGACAGCCTCTCTTATGGGGAAATATAGTCTAGTGCTTCCATGAGCCATAGTAGTCCGCTAAAGCCCGGTTCACCGGAGTCCTGCTAGCCCAGCACTACTGCTCAGGACACTTGACTGGCCGGCATGTGTTTCACTTTGTTCCTATGTCTGTCCCTTTGGGGAAATGTCACGCTGTGATATCCGGAGTCCTGCCTAGCCTACTACAGCGCGGGTTCCCCGGAGTCCTGTTAGCCCAGTGCTACAGCCCGGAATCACTCGCTGATGACCGACATGCTCGATGTGGTTCGTGTATGCTTGTCTCCATAGGTCTGTGCCGCTTTGGGTTCACTACTAGCCATGTCGGCCCGGGTTCTCTGTCATATGGATGCTAGCGACATTATCATATGCGTGAGCCAAAAGGCGCAAACGGTCCCGGGCCATGGTAAGGCGACACCCGTGGGATACCGTGCATGAGGCCGCAAAGTGATATGAGGTGTTACCGGCTAGATCGATGTGGCTCGGAATCGGGGTCCTGACAGCGTTGGTATCAGAGCCTGACTGCCTGTAGGTTTACCAAGCCAAACTCGTCGAAGTTGAGTCTAGAAATGCTTTAGTTATATAAGGGGATTGATTGTGGAAGGGAACGTAAGGCTCTTTTTACTCCTTATCCTCATGACCTTCTGATCTGTGTCATCTTATCTTTTCTACGGGGTTAAGAACTAGGTTTCTCTTCTATCTCTCAGGATGACGTGTTACTAAACCGTAGTTGCCTAGGATTGTTGAGTTCAAGCCTCAGTTCAGTTCCTACCACTTCCATATGTTCATAGCTGGCTCCAGAACCTTGGTATGATGTTGTTAAGTGGTTATGCCACCATTTTGCAGGATGTCTCAAATCATTTTGAGCATTTACAGCCGTTATGTTGTCCGAGTCATCCCAGGTCTCTAAATAGTCTGATGCATTTGCAAATCCTTTCTTTCCATTTCTGATATCCTTTTGGGCCAGATTAACCACACTAAACGGTCTGTTGAGGTACTCCATTGCCTTGACATATATGTTGGAGCTATTATTATGACCCTAGGTGTTTTAGCAAGTCACCTAGTGATCTAGCCACGTTTTGTATCCCAAGTGTGTGATTCTGGCCATTATTCTCAAAAGCATCCCGTGATGCCATGTAGTGGTAGGTATTCTATTCATGGGTTCTTGAACCCGAGACTCACCCTACTTACCTCATGTTGATAGTGTTGCTAGTTCCTTTAGGATATTAGTAACCTTTGCATTAGTCCTCGAGGTCCATGGTATATCCTTCTTCCAAATACTATGAACCGCCTATGGCAGAAGTTCTTTGAACCATAAGATCACAACAGGAGGGCTCTCGATGAGTTCCCCATTCTATATTGTGACTCTATCAATCCTACCTCTCCGCATGGGTTATCCGGAAGAAATATGTTGAACTCGTTTGACATACTAATCTATGCATCCACAACTCAGAAAATTATATGTTCCTTTGAGTTGTTCCTCTCTAGTTGTATTCTGACCCCCGTCTATCAATTGATAGTCAGGAGTAGTTTTGCATTCGTGTTATCGATGCTTATTATTCTTGTGGTCTATCAAGCCATTCTATTCTGGAATGACTAGGAGAAACAAACTCCAGTACCTCATCCATATCCAGGATTGGGTCAAAGCAGTTGTATTCCGCAGATCAAAATGCAACCTAGCTTTTGGTTCTGTTCTACCCTGAAGTATTACCCACTTTATGTCAAGAGCGTCGTGAGAATTGCACCTTCTCCTATGAATTCTTGACGCAGTGATACTTCTTGCCATCATTGTTCATTCCTCGGTCCCGTGTTATTGTAACCGGAATGCCGACAAGTGAACCGTGGTGTGTGAAAGCAATATTCCTAGCAACTCCATTGCTTGGTAGTTAATGGACAATACTCTCATTCTTAGTGTGCTGGTAATTAAATCACCATCCTGAGATTGACCGTGCCACCTAGTCCATATTTCCGGGTGCACTCATCGACCAGTGAGTTAGGACTGTGAATCCCTCGCTCCTTGATCATATCGTCTTGCCCTGAAAAGCAAGATTATTCTTGAGCTTAATAACATATCGGTGGTTCGTGAATTTCCGAATATCTTCTCGGAAGTGTTACCAGGTTGTCACCTGACCTTTATGTTGAGTTCGTGATCAAGTTGGTTTTCCGATAAACCACTTTTCCCCAAGAACCTGTGTTGGATACCCCTGAGCTAGTTGGTTAAGCTTAACAACAACTTGGAGAGTTGGAAGATAAAAGCTTGTCTGACTTAGTTCATGTTAAGGGATATCTTTGTGCTGTGCGTGTGTTGAAGAAAGATGATATCTTCACCAATTGGTCCTCGTGATCAGTTGTTGGATCTATTGTCTTGTCAAAACTTTGACTTGAGTATGGGCTATCAGCAAGTCAAATCAGAACCAACGTTGTTCGTAATGTTGTTTTACTTGTGGTTGATCCCTTGAGCATACACCATTACATCCTTTGGTCTGACCAATGCTACCACCGTGTTCACATGATGGTGGAAGTCCAGTGATATGGAAATTCCGATGAGTTGTTGTTGAGCCCATCAGCAGCATGTTGTCTCCCCCATAATTCATGTTGAACATCTAAGTTAGTGTTGGAAACTTTTGTAAGCATTATCTTCATGTCCCGTTCATGAAATACATGTTTGGTGTAAGAAGTGACTTTCTCCAAGTTCATGTGCATTAGGTGCAAGTTGCTGCCGTGAATTCGAGAAAGATTGTTTTTGCTTCCTTTGGAATCATGCCAAGTCAGTCATGCATGTGCGAAGTATTCTATGGTCTCATAGACTGATCATCTACATTCTATACGTATCCCTAGCACACCAAGCCACTGATTGATTTGTTCAAGGAGAAGAAGTTTCTTCTTAAGTGTTAGACCTACGCAAGGACTTTGATATCCTCGTTGATGGTTCCCCCTGAACTCGGTAGTGTTTCATTTTAAGACTACCAGGTGACCATGCTTGTCTTGGACAACGGGTTCACAGGTTTGTAGCAGAACCAGCTCATGTTTTGGAGCTTACTATCGTAGTTCATTCCCCGAGAATCTCGCAACGTCGTCTCGTCGATTTGTGTTGCAAACCTTCATTTTCCTTTCTAGACTCGATGAGTCTGGAATATCCTGACACCAACCAGATTTGAATCTCAGGCAGATATGATGTTTGGAGCATTTTCCAAGAACTATAATATTGGTCTCTCGATAACCGGTAAAGTGGATGTCATGGCCAACACATCCAGCCGGAAGACCTATTATTGTAGTATCTCGATTGAAGAAAGATGGCCACCTTCCCATGAGGATTTCGTAGGATTTACCTCCGTAGTTAATCCTTACGGATTCTTGTGCTCCCGAAGTCCGACCTCTTACTTGATGTCCTAGATACCAAACCATATCAATAAATGGGTTATCCTAGCACATCAAGGAGAACATTAGAAGCGGAGTGCTAAATGTCTCTCGGTCGATCATCCAGATTTTGTTTCCTTGGCCTCGCTAAGGTGAAATCTGAGAAAGTGTTATCTTCCTTTGCATCTGCATTATCTATCACCATTCATCATGGTGGTATGTTGTGTCGCCAGGATCCTTGACATGGATATTGGTAAAACCTTGATAAATATGGAGATGCTCAAGTTCTTGAGAGCACGCGCAAGCACTAGGTTTTATCGTTGGCGTTAACTGGGATTTGCTTCATGTTTCCTCGGTTATGTTATAACCTTTTCAAACAGTGGACTCACTCTAGACTGTTGAGCTCTCCCCAGTTACTAGAATCATTCCTAGCATTTGCATTTTGTTCCCACCTTGCACCGCCATTGTGTCATCCTACTACTGACTACCCTTCTTAGTAATTACTGATCAGGATCAACTTCAAAGTGGACTTACCATGGGTCTCATCCATTTCTGATGATAAGCAAAAATCATCCATTGCGTTGTCTTCAACAAGGTAGTCCACATCATCCATTCTAGGCCGAGTATGTCATTCTTTCAAACTCCTTCAAAAGATCGATTGTGATTACCTTAGGCTGGTATAAAGAGTTTCAATGATCTATGGGTCAAAAGTAATTCTTTTTGCCACTTAAGGGAACAACTCTACGAGTCACCTTCACTAAGGTGCCTCGTTATGGTATTATGGGCAACATAACTTCTCGCTACTTTGAAAACCCCTCACCATCTATTTAGGCATGGAATTGTCGCCACCAAATCAAACCCCGTCGTTGTTCTTCCATCCCTCTCGATGTGTTTTGTGTCTCAACTTGAGATGTTTCAACATCTCATTCTGCGAGTTGATATTGTTAGCTCGATCTTCGAGAAGATCAATCCTAGTTAAGTTTCTTTCCATCGTCATCACATGGATGAAGATCTCAAAAGCGAGGATGTCAAGATCGACATGATGCAATGAATCAACATCTTCGAGAAGGGCAATCGGATCGTGAAGATTCTTTATTGGTGTTCCCTCTGTCTTCTTACCTCACGTCTTGAATCTAGGGACGAGATTCTTGTTTAGTGGGGGTGAGTTGTCACAACCCTAGAATTTGCTTGTAGCTATTTACCTGAGTGAGCATCATGCATCATGTCTAAATTCTGAAAGTTGAATTGAGGTTAGTTGAAACCCTCATAAATCACTTCAAAAATAATCAACATTAAAATCTTTTCAAAGAAGTCCAAGAAAATGTTCCTCTTAGTCTCTGAAAATATTGGCAAGAGGTAAAACTTAAAACAATATTTTTGGAATCTCAGAGATATTTATTTTGGGCCTTTGAATTAATTAAAAAACTATTTGCATTGGATATGTATTCTTTATATAATTAATATATGTCCAATAATCCTGGAACATTTTATGTGGTTTGGGATATTTTAATTCTAGTCACATATTTATTTTCAGGATTTTATAAAATGATTTAGTATTTTATTTAAATCAAAACAAATGTCAGAAAATAGAAAACAGAAAACAACAGAGAGAGAAAAGCCAACCTGGCCACTTACCTGTGCGGCCCATGAGACGGCCCAGCCCACCAGGGGCTCCACTCTGTCACCTTCCTCCTCGCGCCAGTAGGCAGAGGGCGTGTGCTCGCGGTGCGTCGGCACGCGCGCGCCACCTCCACCCTGCTCTGGCCACCTCCTGCTTCCCCGACCCCTTCCAACGATGCCACGCACCCCCTGGAACCCCCTCGCTCACTCTCTCGTCCCCATCCCCTCCTCTGGCTCCCTCTCGCTCCCACCGAGCGGATCTCGTCGCCGGCGCTTGCTGCTGCCACGGCCACTGCCCCTCCCTCGCCCATCCAACATGCTCACGAGCTCCGCCTCATCTGCCTCTTCCTCCTCGACGATTCTCCCGGCCTCAGACGCGTTGCTTCATCGTCACCATCACCGTTTCCGTCGCCGGCCACCGAAGCTCATCGTCGTCGATTCGGGAGCTACCGGACGTCCCCGACCCCGCCCTCGCGCTCGTTGGACTCGCGGTGAGCTCCTCTACCGATCCCCCCTACTCCCATGGCCACTAGCTCATCGTAGCACCCGTTCCCGTCGAGCCCGAGAGCTTGGCTCCGCCGGCCATGCCACCACCGTGACCACAGCCGCGCAAGCTCGCAATCGAGCACTCCACCGCACTCGTTGCGTCCCAAGGAGCCCGCAGCACCCCTCCGCACCCCCTGTTGTGCCTCCTAGCGACGACCCCGAGCTCGCCCGAACTCCGGCCGCCGCCTTGGAGCTCGCCGTCGTCGACTCCGGCCACCCCAGGCCCGGCTACTGCCACCAGGCGACGCGCTGCAACGCCAGCTACCCGTAGAGCCCAACCGCGGCTCAAACCGCGGCCTGTACACGAAACCCGAGCAACTCCAGCGAGTTGCCGCCACGGTTTTGGTCGCCGGCGACTTAACTCCGGCCGCGCCGACATGGCACCATCATTAGTGGCTAATGACGCTACTAAACTAACCCCTAGCTCACTGATGGATGGACCACACACCTAATTAACCCCGGGTTTAGTTTCCTGTTTAGATTAGTGCTAACCTTATGGACCCCATGTGTCAGCTTTGACTTTGGTCAAGTCAACGTTGGCCGGTCCCACTTGTCATCCACCCAAACCAGCCTGAGACACTGACGTGTGGGTCCCAGCCATCAGGTTTGACATGGGCTGATGACTTTGACCTGCTGATGTCACGGTGACGTAATGCTGACGCAATAATTCATTTTCTGGAATTAGTTAATTCTAAATAATTCAAAAAATTCCAGAAAATGTCCAAAACTTCTAAAAATCATAGAAAATCAACCATAACTCCAAATGAAATAAATTATATATGAAAAATTATTAGAAAAATTCAAGGAATCCATCTGTACCATTTTCATGCATGTTAGAACAACTTAAGGCCAATGTTTAGGACAAATAAAATGAATGTTATTTAAATAACCACATGTGGAGTTTGAATTTGAACCTAGTGTTCAAACCAACTCCATTTAACTTGTTGCTAGTTGCATTCGGCCAACCAACAGCATATTGCCGTGTCATGATCATGCATCATATTGTTGCATCACATTGATTGTGTTCTTCCTTGTTTGTCGGTATTTGTCCCCTCTCGATAGACATGGTACCGACGCTGTGATCGTTGACACTGATGAAGACCCAATGTTATCTTCAAAAGTGCCAGGCAAGCAAAACCCCCTTGTTCATTCCGATACAAACCCACTCTCTCGCTCCTGCTCTCTTTTACTGCATTAGGACGACAACGATCATCTGCTACTTGTTGCGGTAGTTGAACCCCTTATCCTCTGCATGACCTGTCATTGCCACAGTAAATAGATGAAACCCACTAGCATGAGTAGGAGTTGTTTGAGCCCTGATGTGCCTACTCATTCATGCTTGTTTGTCATGCCTGCTACTGCTTAGAGTTGAGTCAGGTCTGATTCATCGGGGATGAATCGGAGTTGTGTGAACATGCCCTACTGTGTGTGAGCTAAGTGCGTGAACACGATTTGGTAAAGGTAGCGGTGAGAGGCCATGTAGGAGTACATGGTGAGTTGTCTCATTGAAACCGTCCTCAGGAACTGAGTTCTGTGTCTGTGATCCATGAACAGCTACTACCACTCATTGGGATCCTTAATTGACCCTCTCGGCTTCTTAATCACCCTAGTACTCTGTCCAGGAGTTGCAACTAGTTTCTGGTGTTTGTAGGTTATGTGTTGGTGGCCGTGCGTAGCGCTTACCCTAGGGTGGGCTATGTTGCGGTAGATACACCGTGGCACGGTGTACCGGGCGCCCGTTTGGTGTCTCGGGAACCCTGTTCACATCGTTCGGGGCCGTATGTGGAAACCTCGGCCGGACTCCCTGCGGATGGAACCTGGATAGGCGATAAACCTGGACTAGAGACTTAAGTGTTTAGGTAGGCCATGGCCGACACCCTCGTTGGGCTTCCGCTTGAAGGTTGCCGAGTACATGTCGTGTAAACGACGGTAAGTGGTGGGAGCGTGTGTGAAGAGGTACACCCCTGCAGGGTTATCATTATCTATTCGAATAGCCGGATTCCTCGGATATGGAAACTTGGACCCCTTGCATAGTTCATAGACAAGTGAAAGTGGATACTCTAAAACTCGCAAGATAAGTGTGAGTGCTATGGATGGCCTTCTCGTAGGGAGACGGGAGCGGATCCATAGTGGTGTATTGAGTGGTGAATATGTGGACTCGTGTGCGCCACCTCAAAAGAGTTGCTTGCAATCGTAGTTCAGGTTAGCCACTGAGTCAAAGCTGGCTTGCTGCAGTTAAACTCCACCACCCCCCTTGTTGATACCGATGCATATGTAGTTTAGTACTGATGTAAGTCTTGCTGAGTACCTTTGTACTCACGTTTGCTTAATTTATGTTTTGCAGAGAGATTTCAGTCTTGCTAGTAGTTCCGCGTGGACTTCGATGTTTAGCTTGATTCCTCAGCTACGATCTTGTGCCCTCGGCATGATCTGGTAGATAGTCAGGCTTCTTAGCCTTTTCCGTTTGTAGATGTCTGTACTCAGACATGTTAAGCTTCCGCTTGTGCTTTGCATTGTATGCTATGACTGCTGGGTCATGAGACCCATGTTTGTAATATCTCGCTCCTCGGAGCCTAATAAATAAATACTTGAGTTGTAGAGTTATGTTGTGATGCCATGTTGTATTTACAAATATCGAGCATATTGTGTGTATGATTGAAATGCTTGGTATGTGTGGGATCCGACAATCTAGTTGTTTATCCTTGACAGCCTCTCTTATGGGGAAATGTAGTCTAGTGCTTCCATGAGCCATAGTAGTCCGCTACAGCCCGGTTCACCGGAGTCCTGCTAGCCCAGCACTACTGCTCAGGACACTTGACTGGCCGGCATGTGTTTCACTTCGTTCCTATGTATGTCCCTTCGGGGAAATGTCACGCTGTGATATCCGGACTCCTGCCTAGCCTGCTATAGCCCGGGTTCCCCGGAGTCCTGTTAGCCCAGTGCTACAGCCCGGAATCACTCGCTGATGACCGACATGCTCGATGTGGTTCGTGTATGCCTGTCTCCATAGGTCTGTGCCACTTTGGGTTCACTACTAGCCATGTCGTCCCGGGTTCTCTGTCATATGGATGCTAGCGACATTATCATATACGTGAGCCAAAAGGCGCAAACGGTCCCGGGGCATGGTAATGCGACACCCGTGGGATACCGTGCGTGAGGCCGCAAAGTGATATGAGATGTTACCGGCTAGATCGATGTGGCTTGGAATCGGGGTCCTGACATTAACCTTGTTTGCGCAGGTTCATCCCATCCTAAGCCAACTCAAGACCACAAGGTAAGTATATGCATCATAGTCATGTGAATGAAAAGTTCTTGGTGATGTACATACTATTTGCAGGAAGGACTCATGAGCATCAAGGTACATTTCTCACATTCACATCATTTGCTCTGATGCATATATCCAAGATACATGTAACACATTGCTTACTCTGTCATGTTTACGCATTCACATGCTCCTATATTCAATATTCACATGATTGCATACATGTAGGGGGAGCCTATGCATGTTACATGTCTTTCCAAAGCTTTACTTGCTATTCTCTATATCTTTATCTAAAGCTTTGATGTATGTTGTCATCAATTACCAAAAAGGGGGATATTGAAAGCACAAGTGCTCCCTGGGTGGTTTTGGTAATTAATGTCAACATATCTCTTGTTGGACTAACACTTTTACCTAGTATGTTTCAGATAAGTTCAACAATGGAGTGGCATGGACTAGAGGATGTGGAACCCCTTTAAGATGCTAAGGACAAAGATTGGCTCAAGCTTCAAGATCAAGACTCTACATTTTCTATTTTAGTGATCCAAGATCACATTGAGTCTATAGGAAAAGCCAATACTATCAAGAGGGGATGAGGTGTTGCTTAATGGCTTGCTTGCTCAAAGTGCTTAGTTATATGCTCCAAAACCCTCAACTACCTTCCCACATCCACATATGACCTAAACCAAAAGTCAAACTCAGCCCCACCGATTCTTTCTATCCGGAGCCACCGAGTTCAGTTAACATAGCCACTGCCAGAAACCCTAATCACTTCGGTCTCACCGAGATGGGCTTGCAAACTCTCTGTTACCTGTTGCAATATTTTCGGTCCCACCGAGATATGCAATTGGCCCCACCGAGTTTGCTTGGCCAACTCTCTGTTTCGCTTATTACCCAAATCGGTCCCACCGAGTTTGAGTAATTGGTCAAACAGAGTTTTGGTTTTACCCTAACCCTAGCACATTGGTTCCACCGAGTTGAACTAGTCGGTCCCACCGAAAACCATAACGGTCACTAGGTTTACTAAATCGGTCCGACCAAGTTTTTCCCTTCAGTCTTACCGAGATTGGTAAATCGAGAGTAACAGTTAGATTTTTTGTGGAGGCTATATATACCCCTCCACCCACTCTTCATTCGTGGAGAGAGCCATCAGAACATACCTACACTTCCAATACACATTTTCTGAGAGAGAACCACCTACACTTGTGTTGAGGTCAAGATATTCCATTCCAACCATATGAATCTTGATCTCTAGCCTTCCCCAAGTTGCTTTCCACTCAAATCTTCTTTCCACCAAATCAAAATCATGTGAGAGAGAGTTGAGTGTTGGGGAGACTATCATTTGAAGCACAAGAGCAAGGAGTTCATCATCAACACACCATTTGTTACTTCTCGGAGAGTAGTGTCTCCTAGATTGGCTAGGTGTCACTTGGGAGCCTCCGACAAGATTGTGGAGTTGAACCAAGGAGTTTGTAAGGGCAAGGAGATCATCTACTTCGTGAAGATCTACCGCTAGCGAGGCAAGTCCTTCATGGGCAACGGCCGTGATGGAATAGACAAGGTTTCTTCTTCGTGGACCCTTCGTGGGTGGAGGCCTTCATGGACTCGCGCAACCGTTACCCTCCGTGGGTTGAAGTCTCCATCAACGTGGATGTACGATAGCACCACCTATCGGAACCATGACAAAAACATCCGTGTCTCCAATTGCGTTTGAATAATCCAAACCCTTCTCCTTACATTCTTGCAAGTTGCATGCTTTACTTCCAGCTGCTCATATACTCATTGCATGCTTGCTTGATATGTATTGTGTTTGTTAAACTTGTGCTTAAACTCCACTTAAACTTAAGAATATTAAAAACTGCAACTTTTGGCACTTAGTGTCTAATCACCCCCCCTCTAGACACCTCTTCTCGATCCTTTCACCCGGCCCCACACATACCTCAACTGCCGTTGGGGCGTCCAGATCACCAGGACGAGGCCAAGGGGTGAGGGGCTATGTGACTAGTGAGGCCCCTGAGTCGCGATGCTCAGGGGTCCCCCTTGACGTTCGAACATCCCTCATGAAGGAAACATGAGCAGCGTCTGAGTTAATCTGGAGTCCCCATACCTTTCCTCACTAGCTTTTGCCAGGGAGGGTCGCGAGAAAACCAGGTTTGAGAGACCTGGTGAGGTGGCGTGCACCAGGCGTGACCTGGGCGCGGCCTCCGTGCCCAGCCCCCTCGCGCGGCTCTCCCGTAGGGAAAACAGCGTGGTGAGGCCGGGCGGCGAGCCTATTGGCCCTCCTGAGGTTAATGCAGCCACTAGGGTGCCCTCAGTTGTTTATTCACCAGCGCGGAGCATGGTGCCTCCACTTGGCGTGGGCATAGCCGCTCCTCGGCAGTGTCGTCCGCTAGCGCGGAGCATGGGGCTTCCACTCGTGCGTGGGTGGGAGTTCCCTCGGGGGGATACTCCGGGGCGTGTATAGCCTCGTCCGTACGCATGGCAAGCATGGTAGGACTGGAGGAGGTGTATATGGGCACTCATGAGCTAGCGCGGGACTCACGAGGCCCTACCTCAAGGCGGGTTGCGCCTGAATTTTCAGTTTGGAACATTTGTAAGGGCCATGCGAGATGTTTAGGTGGCCTGCGCCGAGTGAATCTCTGGAAGACATCGCATGAGAAGGTCAAACACCAACGACCCCAGGAGGTGACGTGAACATGGCTGGCCCGCCAGACAGAGCTTAACCGTTGGGTTTATTGATGCTGTAGGGACGGACCCGAGCATAGACGTCGGGCCCAGCCTTCTCATGCAACAGTCCCAAAGAAAGACAACCGGCACGTGGCTCCCACGGCGGCGGGGCACTGGGTTGCGCGCCCTGGCTTATCCACACGCGATTAACTCATGCTAGAACAAGGCACCAAGGACCATGGGGGGTGACGTGCACGGGAGCTAGCCCGCGAGACAGAACTCGACCACTTGGGTTTAGCGACTTTGTAGGGACGGACCCGAGCAGAGACGCCGTGCCAGTCCTTAATCATGAGGCAGTCGTGGGAGGGCTCATGAGGACGCACAATGTTTATGGTGTCGAAGCATTGGAGATGTAGGTTGTAATATCTTAGGAAATTCATAAGAGGCGAAACCGGTTCTGATACGTGCGCAAAACGATACACACTGCAGGGGCTGGCCCTAGCAGCTTGAGGATAATGCGGCCTGAGGGGCGCCCTCAACTAAACAAACCAAAAAGTCACCACGCACTGTCGTTGAAGAAGTGCTGGGGTAGCTGAAGATGCGTGCTGCAGAGGTCGTTCCTCACGAGTCGGCCGGCTCCTGAGTCCTGGGGGACTCCAGAGGTCCAGGAGGCTCGCAAGGGTCAGGCACCTCCTCCGTCAAGATTGCCTGGCGCCTGGCCTCGTGAGCCGCCAGGATGCCCTGCATGTAGCGCTGGTGCGTGGCAGCCATGTTCGGCAGGCCAAACGGCATGCGGACATAGCTGCGGGGGCAGCCCCCACTCCAGCCCACGCAGGACGGCCAAAAGAGCTCCTAGGAAGTAGCCCTATTGAGGCCTAGGATGTTGACGCAGACACACAGCTCGCCACCCATGTCAGGGGCGGCAGCTACGCTGAGTGGAGCGGGGAGGCGCTCATCGCGCATGGCTCGCACCTCCTGAAGCTCTTCGATTGCCTTGGTGGTGAACTCCTGAGTGCCTGGTGCCTGATCCCTGCGCCCTTCTCACGGAAGAGCGCATTGAAGCACGCCTCCACATGGTGCCCGAACGCTTCCCTCATGACGCTGGTCAGGTTAGAGGCCCTCCAAACGAGGGCCCTCGAGACCGTCCTGAGAGGGGCACCGGGCGCGCCTTCCTATGTGAGAGGGAAAGGCGCCCCAGCAGTGGGCACGGGGCCTGAGGTACGATCGTTGGACGCCCCAGCCTCCTGAGGGCCCCTGAGGAGGAGCTGCTTCTTCTTCTTGGGGACAACCTCGGGAGGATGGATGGCGCCCTCGTCATCTAAGTTCTCGACCACCGTAGCCTAGAAGGCGCGCTCGAGGGAGCACACCACATCCTTCTCTTCACAGGCAACCGTGATGATGCCACAGCTTTCGGGCATCTTAAGAACATTGTAGCCATGGTGAGTCGCTGCCATGAACTTGGTGAGGGACGGATACCTGAGGATGGCGTTGTACAGGAGGCGTATTCGGGTGATGTCAAAGTGGATGAATATGTCCCAGGGGGCGGTGGAGCCGTCGGTCACCCCTGAGAAAGTCTTGGTGGGGAGGAGCTGGTCGTAGGGCACCTGGAGCCTTTCGAATGTCTCGGCAGAGAGGACGTTGAGTCCCGCGCCACCGTTGATGAGTGTCTTGGTGACGAGGACGTTGCTGATTGTCGGTGAGCAGAGCATTGGGAGCACGCCAGCGGTAGTTCAACACTCGAGCTGGTCCGTAGAGTCGAAGGTGACGGCGTACTTGGACCATCTGAGGGGATGTGACACCCCAATCTTGGAAAGGGCCACGTCACCTCATGAGCGAACTTCTTGAAGATGCGATGAGAGGCGGGGCCTGAGCGCCACCGAGGATGCAGGCAATGGTCAAGGCTCTTGGAAGCCCCCAGCTCCATCATCCTAGCGGTGGTCGTTGTTCCTCCTTGGTGGCGGCAGTAGCGGAGGGAGGCCGGCATTGCCCCGAGGATGGTCCTCACAAGGTTGGTCCCTCCATGGGCCATCGCGAGGCTGGCCCTGCCAACAGTCCTCATGGGGCTAATCGCGCCAGTCTTGGCGGGGGTCGTGGTTGTCCCAGCGGCCTCCACCGCGGCCTCCTTGGCGGCCATAGCCATGGTCGTTGCGCTCAGGATGGCGGCCAAGGCGCCCGTCGTGGATTGCCCTGAGCTCCTGGCAGTCATTGGTGTTGTGACTGTGGACGTTGTGGAAGATTCAGAATGGGCGGCTGCCCTTGGAGGGTTCGGCATGGTCGTAGCCGCGCTTCATCTCAGGTTCGGTCGTGAGCACAGCAAGGCCCTTGCGCTTCACATCGTTGGCCTTGGCCTTCTTTTCTTCAGGATCGGCCTCCATGAGCTCCAGGAGGGAGAGGTAAACTTCCTCTATCCTCGCGCATTTGGTTCCCATGTTGACCATCTCCAGAGCCAAGCACAGGTCTTCGTGTATGGTGAGCTCTTCCTTCATCTTGACGTCTCGGACGCCGCCAGTGAACGCCGAAATGATGGCCTTGTCCAACACCTTAGGGATCTTGAGGCGAATGTTGGTGAAGCGTTGTATGTATATGTGCAGGGTTTCTCCCAGCTGCTGCTTGATGCACCGTAGGTCGCCTACCGCAGGAGTGCGGTCACGAGTAGCTTGGAAGTTGGCGATGAAGCGCTCGCGGAGCTCGTCCCAGGAGGAGATCGACCCCGCCGGAAGGTTCAGGAGCCACGAGCGCGCGCCATCTTTGAGGGTGTAACACCCTCGATGCGAACTATAGCTCCCACGTGTCGAGGCACGACTTAGAGATATAATCGCATTGAAGGCATATGTCGCAAGTCAGGCAATCTTCACAACATGCCATTTAATATGATAATAGAAGGGGAGATAACATAGTTGGCTTACACTCGCCACGTCAATCAAGTACTTAAATAACATTACATCATCCATACACTCAAGGCCCGACTACGGCGCCAAAATAAAAGAGAACCCAACATGCGACAACGGTCCCGTTCACCCCCAACTGGGCACCACTACTGATCATCGGGAAAGGAAACGTAGTATCGTTGAGAGTCTTCGTCGAACTCCCACTTGAGCTCATACGCGTCTCCTGGAGCGGAATCATCGGGCCCTGCATCTGGTGTAGTAGTAATCTGTGAGCCACAGGGACTCAGCAATCTCGCACCCCCGCGATCAATACTATTCAAGCTTATAGGTAAGGCAAGGGTAAAAATATGAGTGGAGCTGCAGCAAGCGACTAGCAAGTATGGTGGCTAACTTATTCGCAAAAGAGAGCGAGAAGAGGAGGCAAAGCACGAGAGAGAAACTAGAGAGCAACCTGCGCAAACATTACTCCAACACCGTGTCCACTTCCCGGACTCCGCCGAGAAGAGGCCATCACGGTAACACACTCAGTCGATTCATTTTTAATTAAATTAAGGTTCAAGTTATCTACAAACGGACATTAACAAATTCCCATCTACCCATAACCACGGGCACGGCTTTCGAAAGTTCAATCCCTGCAGGGGAGTCCCAACTTAGCCCATGACAAGCTCTCACGGTCAACGAAGGAATAGACCTCCTCCCAAGACGTTCCGATCAGACTCGGTATCTCGGTAATTCAAGACACTTCGACAGGTTAAAACAAGACCAGCAACACCGCCCGAATGTGCCGACAAATCCCGATAGGAGCTGCACATATATCTTTCTCAGGGCACACTCAGATGAGCCAGACGTTGGGTAGGCCAGCCAGAGTTGCCCCTGGTAGCCCCGGACATCGCTCGGTGGGACCAACACTCAGAGGAGCACTGGCCCGGGGAGGGTAAAATAAGATGACCCTTGAGTCTATAGAACCCAAGGGAAAGAAAAGGCTAGGTGGAAAATGGTAAGACCAATGTTGGTCATTGCTGGAAAAGCTTTAAACAAGGCGAAGTATCAAGGGGTTCCCATTATAACCCAACCGCGTAAGGAACGCAACAATCCGGGAACATAACACCGATATGACGGAAACTAGGGCGGCAAGAGTGGAACAAAACACTAGCCGAGAATTCCACCCTTTACCAAGTATATAGATGCATTAAGATAACATAGCAATTTAATGATATCCCAACAAGTAAATAAATGTTCCAATAAGGAACGGCCTCCAATCTTCACCTGCAACTAGCAACGCTATAAGAGGGGCTGAGCAAAGCGGTAAGATAGACAATCAACGGTTTGCTAGGACAACAGTGGGTTAGAGGTTTGACATGACAATTTGGGAGGCTTGCAAGCAAGTGGTAGGCATCGTAGCAATGGCATAGCAAAAGAGCGAGCAAACTAGCATAGCAAAGATAGTAGTGATTTCGAGGGTATGATCATCTTGCCTGCACAGTTGTCAGAGTTGACTGGATCCTCACAAGCAAACTCAACGGGCTCCTCGTTAGCGAACTCGTCTCCCGGCTCTACCCAAGCAAGACAAACAAGTAACAAGGATACAATCAACCACGTGCAAACTCAAACAACATGATGCAAAGATGGTATGCTATGCGGGATGCGATGCGGGATGCAAAATGCAAGATATGACAGGAAATGCATGAAGCTGGCCTCAACTTGGAATTCCAAGGGTTCCACTGGAAAGATGAGATGAAATCGCTTGAAAACGATATAAAGAACGCCGGAATCGGAGTTACGGTTTGGAAATGGCAAGCGATTCGAAAATGACACCGGTCTGCGATTTACAGCAAGTAGGCATCTAAATGCAACGAGATGAACATGCTACAGCACCCAAACATGACATCAAAATACATGGCAGGGATGCACACAAGATGCTTAACAAAAGTCTAGCACTGAGCTACGGCCAATTCATCCATTATGAGGTTCAAACAAGCATGGAAAAAACGCAAATGCAAAATAGATTTCAGACTTAGTGAAATTAACACTTGTCTGAAATTTCAGATCATGAAGCCCACTTCGGAGCAGCAAAACAACATGCTACAGGACCTGAACATGACAAAGAAAGACATGGCATGGAGCTACTCAACAATCTTAACAAAAGTCCCTTAGTGACCTTGAGCCCAAAGGGATCACAAAATATACTAACAAGCACACGAACATAGCAAAAATATAATCAGTTTTCAGACTGTGAAAACTGAGACATGCTGAAATTTAACTCACGAAGGCATGTAAACGAGCTCGATGCACTCACTACGGTGCAAGTCATGGCAAGACAAGCATACATCCCTTAAGAAAAAACAAAATACAAGCTAGACATGGCAAGAACAATGGCATAGCATGCACGGATCAACTACAATAGCATCGGCAAAATCGCAAACAAGTTGACGATCTGCCCAGATTCACAACGAAGCAAAAGTAGAGCTCGATTGACTCAATCTAGGGTGCTCCATAATTGCAAACAAAGACATGGATGAATATATCATAACAATATTAACAAAACTCCTTTACTAATCATCCTCAAAAGAGGCACGGATCACTAGGAAACAGCATGGACATATGGCATCATGAACTAAATAATCCCAGACTTAGTGAAAACTACTAAGTCCCTGAAAACAGATTCACCGGGTGCCTCACTTTGCAAGCTTGCACAAGTCACCACACACCTCAGAAAAATGCATGGGTTGCACCTCTGGAAAGATAACAAAATCCTTAACAAAACATATGTAGGACTCACAGGCATATCATGCACACAATAATCATGGCAAAAATGACAAAAGTCTAAGATGAACTAGCAGATCTGACAATTAACTCACGAAGCCTCCTTCTAACAGCATTACGGGCATCAAGATGCACTCAAATGAAAATGATGCAATGGAATGAAATGATGTACTCATCGAGGCGAACATTTTGATATGCTATATGCCCAAATCAGAGCTATGGATACGGAGATATCACAGGTCAAAGTATGCACAAAAAAATTAGGGGGAGAGGGGAAAAGTCAACCCTAGGGTTTATCAGATCTCAGATCTGAGAGGTTACTATAGCAGGCACGCATCCCGAGGTTCGACGGCCGGCAATGGCCGCGGTGGTGGCCGGAGTAGGAGGGACTCGCCGGGGAAGGAGAGGAGAGGCCGGGGCCGGGCGGCGCCGGCCGGTGGAGACGCGGGGCGGCCGCGGTGGCGTGGTGGTGGCGCGTGGAGGCGGCGGGGAACGCCGGCGGCTCGAGCGACCGGAGCTCCGGCGGCCGGAGATGGCGGAGCGGCGGCGCCGGCCACCGGGCGCGAGGACGAGGGCGGAGGGGGCGCGGCGCTGGGCGGTGGAGGCTTCGGGCTCGCGGGGGCCCGATCCGGGCCTCCCGGGCCGGAGCGGCGGCGAGCGGCAGAAGGCCACGTGGCAGGCGGCGACAGGCGGAGGCGGATCCGGACATTGTCCGGCGCGGGTCGGACACGTCCGGCGGCGGCGGGGATCTTTTTTTCTAGGGTTAGGGGTGGATTGAACCGCGAATTTTTGGAGGGGGTGTATATATAGGCATAGAGGGAGCTAGGAGAGTCCAAATGAGGTGTGGTTTTCGGCCACGCGATCGTGATCGAACGCTCTAGGACATGGAGCAGAGTTTGGTGGGTTTGGGCCAAATTGGAGGGGTGTTGGGCTGCAACACACACGAGGCCTTTTCGGTCCCTCGGTTAACCGTTGGAGTATCAAACGAAGTCCAAATGATACGAAACTTGACAGGCGGTCTACCGGTAGTAAACCAAGGCCGCTTGGCAAGTCTCGGTCCAATCCGGAAATGTTTAGTCCCCACACACGAAAGAAATCTAGAAATGACCACCGGAGGAGAACGAAGCGCCGGAATGCAAAACGGACAACGGGGAAAATGCTCGGATGCATGAGATGAACACGTATGCAAATGCAATGCACATGATGACATGATATGAGAAGCATGACAACGACAACAACACACGGAGACAAAACCCGAACCCGAGGAAATAAATATAACTTAACGCCGGAAACGGCAAGAGTTGGAGTACAAATTGGGAAAGTTACATCTGGGGTGTTACAGAGGGCCATGGGAAACCAGTTCGCCATGACTTTGTTGTTGCTGTTCACCGCCTCGATACTCAGCTCGTAGGGCTGGAGGAACTCGGCGGCGCCAGGGATGCCATCATAGCATGGAGGCAGATCTGGCTTGAACTTGCCGGACCAAATGACACGGCACAGCTCCGTGGTGAATGCACGGAACCCTGCTGCACTCACGGGAGCCAGCCGCTAAGGAGGAGCCTGATCTTGACGCCTGCGCGCCGCCACCTCTGGCGGCACATGGTCTTGATGTGGCAGAGCTGGAAGCGCACGCACTTCTCCGTGGGGCCGCTGCACCACCTGGCAGCTTTCTTCATCGCGCCCCAGCGCCCTGCGCGGTGGGTCGCGCTGGGGAGCCTCGCGCCTTAGCTCGGGGTCCATGCCATGCAGAGGAGGAGGAGGAGGCATGCCGTGAGCCACGTCACCCGCGGAGGACGAGGTGAGCGGGACGGCATAGGGGCCTCACCAGCGGCGTTGACGAGCTCGGTGATGCGGGCGAGCCAGTCGTTCGAGAGATTGTTGGCTGGGTGGTAGCGCAGCAGTTCGCGCACCATGAGCAGCGCAGCCTACGCGTTCCCCAGCCCGCGACGAACGTGAGAAGATGATGCCGTGGCCAGAGTGGGTGACGGAGTCGCGGTGTGGCCGCGGTGCCGCACGGATGGTGGCAGCGACGAGTCCTGCTGCTCGCGGGCAGCAGGGTCGGTGGCGGCATTAGCCACCGTGGAGCAGGAGCAGCGAGGGACGCCATTGCCCATGGGCGCCGTCTGGGCAACCCGAGCTGCCCGGCGCTCGGCATGGACATGGTGGGAGTCTGCCATAGGAACGGCGGAACAATGCGGAGCAAACGGTGGAAGAAAGGCTTCGATACGCCCCTACCTAGCGCGCCAAATGTCGGATGCAGGGCTCCGCGGACCCAAGAAAGGTTCAAACTCTAGGGCATGTGCGAAGAACTCAACCTCTCCAGCCAACCAGTTCATCACCCCCACGGCCTAGCTCGATGAACATGAAAGGAAAGGGACACAATAGTTTACCCAGGTTCGGGACACCCTGCAGTGTAAGACCCTACTCCTACTTTGTGGTGGATTAGCCTCATGAGGGGCTGAGGATGGACTAGTACAAGGGAAGAACAACCTCGCGAGGTCTGCTCTGGTGTGGGTGTGAGTGGATGATGTCTCGGATCCCCTACTATAGTGGTAGCTAAGCTATGTTTATAGTGGCCTCGGTCCTCTTGCCCCAAAACGAAGACGGGAAGGGATCCCACAGTGGCCAATTTTGAAAGGGGACAAGTAGTACTCTTATCCTGATGAATGGTGGTCCTCACGTGCAAAGCTTCTGGCCGTGACACTACGGTGGGCTCGGTGAAGACATTTGTCATGTCATCCTGGCGGTCTTGATCTTGTTGCACGGGAATGGAAACCTTTAGCTGATTCCTCGGGACCCTGTGTCTGCGCTTGCCTCCTTGCACCAAAGAGGAAACCTGCTCCTCTGCGCCTGCTGGCGCTCGCCTGGCCTTGGACGTCATGGCTTCCGTCACCTCAACCTCATGAGGTGGGCACCCGCATATAAATCTCCGCTCCTCAGGAGCCAGCTCCCTCCGGAGGTCTTGATGTCGCCCGCCTCATGAGGGTCTTGTCTTGGAGGTGTCATAGATGGGTCGTACCAGGCCATCGATGAAGCTATGCCATGGGCCACGGGCAGGCAAGTTTGGGTATCCTGGTTCCCAGAACACCGACATATTAACATTAAACATGTTTATGATGACAAGTAGAGATTATCGTTGCTCATGCCATGCTTAAGTAGCTAGGAGTGGATAATGATTTATCTTAGATGTCAACATGAATTAAAATGGTTGTGATGTAGTATGATGATATGGTATCCTCCTCTGAATGTTTCAAGTGGCTTGACTTGGCACATTTTCACGCATGTAGTTGATTCAAAACCAACATAGCCTCCACGGTATTTATGTTCATGGTGTTTATACTCTACTCATGCTAGTATTCAATGTTAATTATTCATAATGCTTGATTATGACCGTTTTCGCTCTCTAGTTGGTCGCTTCTCAACATATTTTCTATCCTTCACCTGTACTAAGCGGGAATACTACTTATGCATCAAAATCCTTAAACCAAAGTTATTCTAGATGAGTCCGCTATATCTACCTATATGCGGTATTACCCTGCTATTCCAAGTAAATTTGCACGTGCCACCTCCCAAAATTCAAATGAACATTTGTTTTGTGTGCCTGTACTGCTCATGGAGCGACAGGGGGTGGTCAGTATCCCTCATGCTAAGTGGGTTATTCTCACGATGAGTGTTTATTCACTCGTCCTTGCACGAGAAGGAACGATAATCGAGATGCCTAGTCCCATGATCAAACATTGCAATAATAATAAAACAAACTCCCGGGACTGTTGTTGGTATGTAGGGCACCCGAGGATTCGGCTAGCCATGGCTTGTGTTTGCTGGTGGAGGGGGGGTAAACTTTACTTATACCGCTTGGGAACCACCGCTAATGTGTTTAGCATGGAAGATATTGATAACTCTTGGTAGTAACGTTGACAGGAAAGGTATACCTCCCAAATTATATTTATCTCTGATTTAAGCCTTGAGCTCTGCCACCTCTGCGAATCCATGTTTCCCTCTGCGAAGGGCCTACCTATTTACTTTTATGTTATTGTACTTTTATTATTGAGTCATTACCTTCTCAAACAAGCACCAGTCCAGAGAGCACTACTGTCATTCTCATGCATTGTGTATAGTTAATGTTGTGTGCATCATGACTGGATCTCTTCTACCATGAATTACAATGTTTAGTCACTGCTTGAACTTTGGAGGTGCTTTGCATTTATGTTTTGCGGTCTCAGAAAGGGCTAGCGAGATACCATTGTTGTCATATTATATCATGATTGTTTTGACAAAGTGTTGGCATTTGAGATATTTTATTATTGCTCGCTAGTTGATTATGCCATTGATATGAGTGAAATAAAATTTCTAAGAGTTATTGTTTGCATGGTTAATCATGATCTTTGCTGAAAACCTGTGTATTATTTAATCATATAGATGGACACAAGAACAAAAGAGTTCGTAAAAGTTTTTCTTTATCACTTTTAGTTTGTAAACTAAATTGCTTCAAGACAAGCAATGAGTTAAGCTTGTGGGAGTTCATGCGTCTCCGTCGTATCTACTTTTCCAAACACTTTTGCTCTTGTTTTGGACTCTAATTTGCATGATTTGAATGAAACTAACCCGGATTGATGTTGTTTTCAGCAGAACTACCATGGTGTTGTTTTTGTGCAGAAATAAAAGTTCTCAGAATTGGACACAACTTTTTGGAGAATTATTTGGAATAAAAGAAAAATATTGGACCAAATACCCACTTGAAAGGGGGGCCCTGCTGCCCACTAGGCACCAGGGCGCGCTACCCCTCTCTTGCGCGCCCTTGTGGGTAGTGGGCCCCTCGAGGCTCCGCTGACCCTAACTCCAACTCAATAAATTCCTATTTTTCGAGAGAAAAATAAGATATGAAGTTTCATCGCGTTTTATGATACGGAGCCGCCGCCACCTCATGTTCTTCATCGGGAGGCCAGATCGAGAGTTTGTTCTGGGCTCCAGAGAGGGCGATTCGCCGTCGTCGTCATCACCAACCATCCTCCATCACCAATTTCATGATGCTCACTGCCGGGAGTGATTAATCTCTTCGTAGGCTTGCTGGACGGTGATGGGTTGGATGAGATTCATCATGTAATTGAGTTAGTTTTGTAAGGGTTTGATCCCTAGTATCCACTATGTTCTGAGATTGATGTTGCTATGACTTTGTTGTGCTTAATGCTTGTCACTAGGGCCCGAGTGTCATGATTTCAGATCTGAACCGTTTATGTTTTCACCAATATATTTGTGTTCTTGATCCTACCATGCAATTTATATGCAGCTATTAGGTGTTATGATCCGCATACCCCAAGGTGACAATAATTGGGATTCTTTCCGGTGATTACCGTAGTTTGAGGAGTTCATGTATTCACTATGTGTTAATGCTTTGCTCCGGTTCTCTATTAAAAGGAGGCCTTAATATCCCTTAGTTTCCTTATGGACCCCGCTGCCACGGGAGGGTAGGACAACAGATATCATGCAAGTTCTTTTCCATAAGCACGTATGACTATATACGGAATACACATGCCTACATTATATTGATGAATTGGAGCTAGTTCTGTGTTGCCCTAGGTTATGACTGTTATATGATGAATATTATCCAAGGAAATCGTCGATCCAATGCCTACGAGTTTTTCCTATATTGTTCTTACTGCATTACTATTACTATTGCTACTTTCACAACTGCTATAAAATTACTACTACCACTGTTACCGTTACTATTGTTCTTACTATTAGTGCTATCACTATCAAATTACCATACTACTGTGTGCTACTGATCACTTTGCTGCAGATACTTAGTCTCTAGGTGTGATTGAATTGACAACTCAACTACTAATACTTACAAATATTCTTTGCATCCCCTTGCGTTGAATGTATAAATTTGGGTTGAATACTCTATCCTCGAAAACTGTTGCGATCCCCTATACTTGGGGGTTATCAAATTCGCACAAAATTTGGACCCATGGCCTGAAAGTGACAATGCATGCGAATTTTCCACTAGTGATAGTTTGTGCCACTAAAACAAAAGTGTCATCATGCACTATACCACTAGTTGACATCTTTACTCTCTAGGCAGTAAAGCCTACTAAGGAGAGACCAAAGCTCTAATACCAATTGAAAGGATCTAGATGACGACTAGAGGGGGTGAATAGGCATTTAAACACTTTTGCAGATTTGGCTTTATCCTAATGCGAAATTAAACTAAACGGATACTTTTCAAGCACAAATCCTAAACATGCTAGGCTCAACTAAGTGCACCAACAACCTATTCTAAACAAGATAGGCACTTAAGGAAAGTAGCAATCACAAACTATATCACAATATATGGAAATGTAGGAACAACTAAGCAATTCAACTAGCACAAGATATATCAATATGAGCAAGTATGAATTGTGGAAAGTAAAGGGTGTGGGTATGAGATAACCACAAGTGAGTCGAGGATGCGGATTTATCCCCAAGTTCACACTCATGAGAGTGCTAATCTCCGTTACAGCAGTGCCGAAGCTAAAGCTGTAAGGTGTCACCAAGTGACTCACTGTATTCTCCCTTTCGAGTCACCCCCCATAGATGAGCCTTGATTGATTTGGGATTGGTCTTGAAGGCGACCACCACACCTTTACAAACTTCTCCGGAGCACACCACAAACATGAAAGCTTCCAGAGGAACTTGACCACCTACGCCACTTCACAACCTTCCCCGGAGCACACCACAAAAGGAAGCTTCCAGAGGAACCTTGGCCACCTAGGACTCTTCACAAACTTCTCAATATATCACCAAACCGTCTAGGAAGCGGAAGCCTCCAGGAGTAATAAACTCGCGGGATCTCACTCGAACAAATCGATGTGGGGAGCTCAAACCAATGCAAAAAATGCAATGCAAGATCAGGCAACAAATGCTCAACTCGCTCTCTCAATCTCACAAGATGCACTCTCGGAAGTGAAAGTGCTAGTGATCGACTAGAGGGGGGTGAATAGGCGATTTTTTTGAAAGTCTTCAAAACATGGAAGTTTCGAAGACAAATGATAGAAACAAACCTATTACCACGCAGCAGAAGGTAGACTACACTAAGCAAGCCATAGTCAAGTATTCAATGAGATGAAAGCACAAAGACTAATAGCAGCTAGGTAGTATAGATCAGGATGGAAGATAGTACGAAGCCAAACAGAACAAGCAGTCACACGGTGAAGACAAATAGATAATGCAAACAGGCAATGACTTCACAAGGACCAATCTGCAAATAAAGAGATGGGAAGAATGGAACCAGTGACTCATTGAAGACAATGATTTGTTGGACCAGTTCCAGTTGTTGTGACAAGTGTATGTCTGGTTAGGGAGGCTGAAATTCAACTCAGAAGACCGTGTCTTCACCTTATTCCCTTGAGCTAAGGACACCCAGTCCTCGCCCAATCACTCTGGTAAGTCTTCAAGGTAGACTTCCAAACCTTCACAGACTTTGTTCACCGGCGATCCATAATGACTCTTGGATGCTCAGAACACGACGCCTAACCGGCTGGAGGATTCATGGTCCTCAAGTTTAATAAGTCTTCAGATCACACACACAGGAAGACTTCAGTGATGCCTAACACTCTTTGGCTCTGGGTGTTTAGGGATTTGTCCTCGCAAGGAATTCTCTCTCAAAGGCTTCGAGGTGGGTTGCTCTCAAACGACAAAAGTCGTACACTAACTCTGAGCAGCCAACCGTTTATGGTTGTAGGGGGTGGGCTATTTATAGCCACTAGGCAACCCGACCTGATTTGTCCGAAATGACCCTGGGTCACTAAGGAACTGACACGTGTTCCAACGGTCAGATTTCAAACACACACGGCAACTTTACTTGGGCTACAAGCAAAGCTGACTTATCCAGCTATGGATAAGATTTGCTCTCATTGTCTTCGCTTGAAGACATAGGATTTTGGTTAAGCATCACTTCAGTCATTCTGACTGGTTCACTTGGACCCCACTTAACAGTACGGTGGTTCCTATGACCCAACAAAGAAGAAAAAGAACGACGAAACAACTAAGTCTTCGCGCTCCATAGTCTTCACGCGATGTCTTCTTTTGTCATAGTCTTCAATGTGAATGCCTTCACATACCACCTTTGACTTCAGTGTCTTCATACATTTTTAGGGGTCAACTTTGGTAGGAAAACCGAATCAATGAGGGACTTCTACCTGTGTTATCATGCAGTTCTCACAAACACATTAGTCCCTCAACCAGGTTTGTCGTCAATACTCCAAAATCAACTAGGGGTGGCACTAGATGCACTTACAATCTCCCCCTTTTTGGTGATTGATGACAAACTGGTTGAAATTTTCAACGGGGAAATAAAATATGTGAAATTGTAATGGATAGTGTATTGTCTTCATAAGTGGCAAAGGCTCCCCCTGAAGATGTGCATATAAGTAATATGCTTTTGGAATGCTAATGCACATGGCAGGTTGTACTTGTGGAGATCCTCTTTAACTTATGATGACAATTCATCATGCATGATTTGATATCACGAAGATAATGACATGCATAATGAAAAATGGACGTCTGCAAAATGACCTAAGTGCGGAAGTTATCATCGCACATGCAGAATTTATCATCGCATCATAGAATAGCAAATAAGTAGGAGACGACCATCGAGTTTAAAGGTTACAACTCAAAGAACCAAATGTATTGAAAAGCGAGAGTTGTAAGCACTTGGCAAAAGTAGCAAAAAGTAAAGCAACCACCCATGTGGACCCGCTTGGAGACTATCAACTCATATGCTTCTCCCCCTTTTGTTAGAAAGGACCAAAAAGGTTTGAATACATAGAGCGCCTACTCGTTCCCATGAGGTGTAGGCTAGGCAGCAGGGTCGTCGTTGAGGTCCGGTGGTGTAGAAGAACTTGGTGCAGTGTCGACACGCGCTGAAGTTGGAGGAGGTGAAGTTGCATCATCTTGGTCATCGATGACTTTGGCATTCACTGTCACAGCTGAGGACGAATAGCCAGAGTCTTCAAGTGAGGGAGTCCGATGCAAGTGAGCATTCCTTGGAGGAGTTGAGTCAAACTTGAATCTTTCGGTGAAGCCATCGTCCTGCAGATCAGCTTCAGCACTAAGCAATGTCAAACTCTTCCAAGACCTTCGACGGGTTTCATGAGTAACAAAGGCATTCTTGGTGGCAAGATTGCGAATGCGATTGACATCCACCAAGAGGCTTTACATCTGACGCTTAAGCCAGTTGTGATGCTTGTCCTATTTCTGGTGTAGCGCGACGGGAAGCTCTCGGTCATTGAGAACACGAGATCGCCTCTGAGGCCTTTGGGCAATGGTGCTTTCAGTGGCGTCGGAGCGCGAGGGGCACGTGTGTTACCAGCCAAAGGATAAACACGAGAGACTGCCTGAACTCCTTGAATGGGCTGGGTGAAGCTTTGACGATCAGCATTGTGAAGATAAATGGGAACCTTAGCAGGCTTTGGGTAAATAGCTTCAACAGACAGATCAACCTCTGGCAAGAATACAAGATGATTGTGCGCAGACGGCTGATAGTTGAAGGCAGAGTGAAGCTTGATAAGACGCATGACCCATGGAGCACAGAAATTCAACCCAAAAATGTCGGAGCCAGATGCAGCCAATTGTCTGATGAAAAAGTCTTGAGCATTGAAGCTGATGCCATTGAAGATATAGAAAACCAAAGTCTTCATTGCTCCTTCAAGCTTCGCTGCAGATGAATGTCCTTTGACAGACCATAGAGTTTTTCTGATGATATGATAAATGGTGCGAGGCAGATACTCTAGGTCTTCAACAAAGAATTCAGATGGGTAGTCAGCGTTGTGAGGCAAAGGCTTCATCATGCTCAACATTTGGCTCATGTTGTGTTCTGGCTTCTGAAAAATGCTCTCCAAAGCATTCTGGTGTTCTTGACAACCTGATTCATAGTATTCACCAGGAGTGGGCAGGCCTGTGAGCTCAATGCTATCTAGAGCTTTGGCTTCATGATGGACATTGCCTGTCATCCACTCAAGGACCCAAGTCTTCGGATCCCTGTTGTAGCCTTAAATGTGAAGAGTTGCATAGAACTGTAACAGAAGCTCTTCATTCCAGTGTTCCTTGTCTGTGAAAAATTGCAGGAGTCCAGCGTCTCTAAAGCAATCCAACGCTTCTTCTAGACAGGGCAGGCCAGCTAGAGCTTCAGTGTCAAGACGCATATGGGGAAATATGCGTCCTTGATTGTATAAGATGCAGGAATAGTAGTTGCGCTGCTGATAGCTCCAGAATCGATCCGATGAAATGCGAGGTTTGTTGTAAGGGTTCTTGGCGCTGTTGAAGAAGGTATTATGTGCCACGAAGCCATTCACATTGACGACCCCAGGTGAAGTTGCAGTGCCTGGGAATCTTGGAAGTCTTGGCTTGGGCTTCTGGACTTGAGGCATGTGCTCTACATGATAGTCAAATTGTGGACCCGCAGCAGGTGGAGGAACCAGAATGGGCCATCGGACCATAACAGGATGACCACGATCAAATGCCAGCTCAATTGTATGAGGTCTTGGAGGGGGTACAGGAGCATTGGCATTGTCGTTGACATGGGATTCAGGGGCCACATTGGCTTCAGGTGCTTCAGTATTGGCTTCGGGCGCAGCAGTGGCTTCAGATGCACGCACTTCTGGCACCGCATTAGCTTCAGGCACCACATTAGCTTCAGGCGCCACATTTGCTTCAGCCATGACAACGCCATTGGCTTCAGTGTTGATGTTGGTGGCCGCCTAAGTATTGTTAACCTCCACTTCAGGAGCTGGAGGGTCGGACACGTTTTCCTCGAGAACAACATCTTGGTGGGATGCGGGTGTAGCAATTCTTTCTACTTCAACTCTTGGTTCTTCTTCTTCATCGGCTGATGCAGCCGGAATATCTTCAGCCGTTTTGGCTTCAGACTCAGAGACGTTCACAGTTGGAGGGACTTGGGGCCTTGATCCTTTGCGAAGCCTGTGGAATGCTGGCAACGCTTGTGGAGATGGAGTCGGCTGGGCCTCAAAGTCATCGTCATCTTGTGGTTGGGGAGCACTTGGGGTGTCTTGTTGTTGTGGGTGATCAGCCCATGATACATCCTGAGCAGTTGGCGTCAGAGAACGACCAATGCTGATGAGCTCGCTGTGCGTGAGCACAGGCGATGATACCAAATTGCGCTCGATCTGAGGAAGGAGTTCATCATCTTCAACATTGTCGTGAGGACCAATGTCTTCAGCTGCGATGGGGTCAACAGCTGGATTGTCTTCAGCTTCAGGAGCCTCTGTGGAAGCAGGCTCATGAACTATCAACTGGCGCTCTCGATGTTCGGACGTAGGACGAGCCACAGAGATTGGCTCGACATCAAGGGGCTCTATGGGAGCAGCCCGGTCTCTATTCTTGGTTTTCCATTTCTTGGTTGGGGAAGCATCATCAGTAGTGGCTTTGGTCTTGCGTTTTCTGGCTTCGGCTTCAGCTGCCCTTGTTTTCTTGAGTTCGGAAGCCACTGTGGGGACCTTAGGCTTCGAGCCTGTCATACTGGCTGGGAAGACAATCCGAGGTTCTTCCTGCCTTGATGCTTCTAGTTCTGCCACAGCTGGCTTCCTCTTCTTCTTGGCAGCCATTCTGGGGTCGATGCCTGGTCGCCCCAAAGCCTTACGCTTTTCAGCTTCATTGTATCCTTGAACACATTTAGCAGCAGGATCCTTCATGCGCTCACGAGAACCTTTGGCTTCTTCGCGTTTCTTGTGGAATGCTTCCTTGAGCTCATGCATCATGACCTTAAAGTTTTGAATGTCTTCAACATTGAGCTTGGCCATGTGCTTCTTGAACTAAGCCTTTTCATAGTCGATCTTATGCTTCAGCTCAACAATTTTCTGAGCTAGAGCCAGCTCACGAGCAATGGCTTCGAGGAAGGCGACGCTGAGGCCAATAGGAAGCTGAAGATCATCAAAGCTGACATTTGGGCTATCAAACCACTCATCAATAAACTTGTTTATCATTTCCACATCAAAGAGAGGGAGTGTCGGTGTCAAAACCGGCGGATCTCGGGTAGGGGATCCCGAACTGTGCCTCTAGGCGGATGGTAACAGGAGGCAGGGGACACGAAGTTTTACCCAGGTTCGGGCCCTCTTGATGGAGGTAAAACCTACGTCCTGCTTGATTAATATTGATGATATGGGTAGTACAAGATTAGATCTACCACGAGATCAGAGAGGATGAACCCTAGAAGCTAGCCTATGGTATGAGTGTATGTTATTGTTGTGTCCTACGGACTAAAACCCTCCGGTTTATATAGACATCGGAGAGGGCTAGGGTTACACAAGGTCGGTTACAAAGGAGGAGATATACATATCCGTATTGCCTAGCTTGCCTTCCACGCCAAGTAGAGTTCCATCCGGACACGAGACGAAGTCTTCAATCTTGTATCTTCATAGTCCAACAGTCCGGCCAAAGGTTATAGTCCGGTTGTCCGGAGACCCCCTAATCCAGGACTCCCTCAGTAGCCCCTGAACCGGGCTTCAATGACGACGAGTCCGGCGCGCAGTATTGTCTTCGGCATTGCAAGGCGGGTTCCTCCTCCGAATACATCACAGAAGAATTTGAACACAAGGATAGTGTCCGACCCTGCAAAATAAGTTCCACATACCACCGTAGAGAGAATAATATTTCCACAAATCTAATCTGCTGACACGTTTCGGCAACACGACATTATGCCATGGCCCGGTAATTATTCGAACCATTTTTCTTCAACTAGCCCCACACACAATGCGAGGCGGTTTCTTGACACATCTTGTCAAAGCAGAGATCGTGCTCCCCTAAATACGGGATTCTCATCAATACGGTTGTGCGTAACCCAACCGCATCTAGGACTCCTAGATTATAGGCAAGTCCCAAACGGCTACGGAGAGGACGCTTGATATTCACCCTCTTTATAAAGGGACAAGGCTTTTACTTTTTCCCTCCCGTGCTCAATCGAATCCTTCCCCCGCCTCGAGTTCTAACACCCGAAGCCCAGGTCAGGTGCTCCGGACCTTCAATCATGTCCGGATCTAGCCTTCAAGGCCGGTGGATGCCCTCCTCCGTTATAGAAGAAGATATCAAGAAGTTGAGGGAGGCCAGGTACCTGACTGCCGAGGTTTTGCATCGGCTGCCAGCCCGAGGGCAAGTCGTCCCTACTCCTGAACCCAACGAAGACGTCGTGTTCATCTCCCACTTCCTCTGAGGTCTAGGCCTCATTCTGGATCCCTTCGTTAGGGGGCTGATGTTTTATTACGGGCTAGATTTCCACGATCCAGCCCCGGACTCCTTTCTCCACATCTCACCATTTATTGTTGTTTGTGAGGCTTTCCTCTGCATTACCCCTCACTTCGGCCTATGGCTCAAGACCTTTGACGTGAAGCCGAAGATGGTCGAGGGGCAGCATGTAGCGTGCGGAGGCGCATTAATAAGCAGGATCACCGGAGCTCCATGGCCAAAGGGTTCTATTCGAGAGGTGTCCGGATTATGGCAACGGGAGTGGTTTTACATCACAGCTCCCAGAAGTGCCAAGTGGGCGGCTGCCCCTGCTTTCCGCTCAGGCCCTCCACCACAACTGATGTCATGGATTAGCAGAGGGCTGAGCTGGGGTCCCGCCAAGGACGTGCCTGTATTGCAAAGCCGCATCCAAAATCTCTTCGAAGGAGATTTTAGTTTGATTATGGTAATGCAAGTCATGCTGGTTCGACGAATCCAGCCATGCAAACGCCGGCCTCTTCGCATGTGGGAGTTCAGCCCAGAAGGACCACGCGCTATTCAGAATTTCCTCGGCCTGATGCACGAGGAGATGTATAGATCATTCTTCGGACCCCAGATAGAGTGTCCGGATACTACCGAGGACATGGGCCTGAGCAGCAACCGCACCGCCGACCAAGTAAGTTATCCTCTAGCCGAACACACCGTCTTTCATTTATCATGACGTTATTCTGAGAAATCGCTCTTTTACCAGGACTACATAACAAAGGCGAAGATGATTCGGTGTTTGGCCCCCCTTCCCAAGGGTTTGGAAAATCCGGTACTGGAAAAGATGCTCAAGCTAGCACCTTTCCCAGAGCCCTCGAAGGAAGACAAAGGGGGGAATAATGAGGGCGAAAGCGGGCCTCCACCGCTACCTATTCCGACCGAGGGAACGAGCACCTCCGTGAGGGAGGATAACCGAGGGGAGGAATCTGACATTCTCTCACCCCGGGGAAGGAAGAGGACTACCTCTGAAGATCCACAAACCAAGGTTTCCAAGCGGGAGAAAAAATCTCCACCAGAGGGTCCTGCCTTGGAGGGTGCTCTTGCCGCACAAAGTCCGCGTGGGGATCAGCCCTCTAACGAGTTGTAAGTAAAAAAAGTACTTTAATAGTGAAGATATATTACCTTACCTCTGAGGAAAATAATCGAAGTATTTATCTTGCAGTTCGAATCTTAGCCCTTCTCGGCAGAGCTCGTCTTCGGGGGATCTTCTTCCGGAGATGATGGAGAGCGAAACGCCTCCCCCGGACTCCTCTGCTCAAGAAGCGGGCGACCTTGAGGTGTCGTCACGGAGGGCCTCTCCGGATCCGGTGAGGCCAGAAGATAATCCTATAGTCCCCCGAAGTCCCCAGCGTCCGGCTCTCAAAGAGAGCAAACAGAAGAGTCCGGCACATTCTGGTATGCGGTCGGACGTACTGAGAGAGCTGTTGGAGCGATCGGCCATCTCAGAAGAACATCGTACATTGATGGGTACGGTGATGGAAAGGATTTCATCCGCCGAAAGCGGGTTGCATGATGCCTTTATGAGTCTACTGACGGGCTTTGAGGTATGTAATATGATGTACATTTGTGATGGTACCGCACATTTTTAGGTGTGCCCTGTGTAGATAGTAGCCCCTGAGACTCTGGTTGTCGCCGAGAACGGCGGCAAACAGAGGATCGTAGTCCCAGGCAATAACCATACCGCTTTAATGTGCAAGTAGTGGGAGCTCCGGTGGCTAGCCGGACTCATGAGTTTGCCGAACTGAAGCGGCAACTGGATGCGGCGGATGCCGACATCGAGCTTGGTAACAAGAGGCTTGACGAGGCACAGGGTAAGTGGTATTTTCTGGTGAATTCCACATAGTAATAGCAGCATGATGCCAGTATCTTTAATATGTTGTGACTACAAATGGAGTTGCCATCGTGGAAACCCTGCGGACGGAACTTGCCCGAGCCAAAGAACAAGCAAGGATTAGTAATGCGGCTGCTGTGAAGGCGGCCGAAGAGTTGAAAACCGAGAAGGCTGCGCATTGCGAGAGCAAAGAGAAGATGGCCAAGATGGTCATAAAGTTAAAAGACACTGCCGACCGTTGCCAGTTCCTTGAAAAATAAAACCGAGCGAAGGCAATGGACCTTGAAAAGGCCACGATGGCGAACAAAGACACCCGCTCTGCTATGAGAGCGAAGAAGGAGGAGCTGCGTGAAGCCGGGGATATTGCGGCTGGGAAGCCCTTTATGCTGCGGAGGAAGTTCGGAGATCCACGGTATGCCCCTCTGGATTGGCTGGGTAGAGTTCGGCAGACGCATACATGGACTTGGCGGCGAGCGCTTTCGATGCGGCCAAATACTTCCAAGATCAAACAGATCGTGAAGTGGACAAGCTGTTCTGGTCGCAATTTAATGTTCCAAAGCATTCGCTTCCATTGACTGATCAGCTAGCCGAATGGGCCGAACTCAATAGGTTGTCCGGACTCGTCATGAGGTCTGTTGTGGATCAGCTGTGGCCGGAAAAGCCGAAGCTGAACAGCTATTTCAGCTTAGTGCAGCAGTTCCTTGGTGTGGTGCCGCGCATTAATGCGATGAAGAGGTCGGCGTGCATAGAAGGCTCGTGGATGGCCCTTGCCCGTGTTAAAGCATACTGGGCGGAGATGGATGCTACCACTGTTGCGGCACAGGGTTCGGCCATAGGCCGAGTGGCTGCCGAGCACTATTTCAAAGAGGTTCTCGAGGGTGCTTGTCTGATAGAGGCCCAGTGCTCGAAGAATATTATGTTTGAGTGACATGTATTCCCATTGTAAACACAATGTTTTTATGAAATTTATTAAGGCTGTGTTTATACTTTTGCCTGAAAGTAATATGATGCCTCATGTGCGGCCATTTATGTATACATGTGTATAACCTGAAAGATTGCAGTCGTCGGCTTCATCCCCCACGCATATAATGCAGGGGTGTTCGCAGAAGACGCGTGTTCACACTTAACCCAACGTCTTGGTCCTATTAAGGAGGTGATAGCGCAGCGAACGAGGCAACCGGACTATAATGCTTTAACACTTTTACTTAGTCATAGGAGTTTGATGGTGGGGCTACTATATAGCCCCTGGTGGCTCCGCACTCTCCCGAATTCGAGGTGCGTACATGCCTAGCCGGGAAACGGCCCTTCGTTAAGGCGGAGAAATTCTAACATTCCGATAGGTCATCAAGTGGTTGACCAGTCTCATGCTATATCATGACAGTCAGTTTTCGGCTTTCTCTACTGAGGTGCTCGTCCGGATGACCCGGGGCACAATCGCAGTAGTTCTCCTAGTGCTACCTTAGCCGATAGAGCGGAACGTAAGGTACCAAAACATAGGAGCCGGGCAAACCCAACATTTGACCAAAGACATGATTCGGAGCTGATGCATATAGGGCCAAACTCGCGACGTCGAACACTCCCTAAGGTATTCGGTCGTTATGGTATGAACCGGGCCTAATCGGTGCCCTTTGTAAGAAGCCCCTGGTGTTCAGGTACGTGCATTATTCTGGCGTGGCCACATGCCAAGGCGCCAGCATCCTTCTCAATTGTACTGAGAATCCGAGGGATGTGTATCAACAAGAGACAGTAAAAAAAGGTTGACACAGGGTCTTAATCTAAAAAGAATCCTTGGAACGGGTCCCTGCTGCACGTCCGCGCCTGTGTCTCCATTGTGCCGTATCCTGGACGGGTGTAGCAAGGTGGTCATCTGTAAAAGAGAGGAACTTAGGTGAAAAGTTGTTGTGCAAAAAAGTAGGTTTTTTGAAAAAACCATGTATAATTCAAGATGAGTAAAAATTGTCACTTGTTTGCGTGCGTTGAGCCCCTTGTATTTGTGATAGGGGTGTGGTCATCAAACCTATATGAATTACATACAACTGCGCCGGACTCGTCTAACCGTGTCCGTGGTCTTGATGACCTATCGAATACTTTAGTTGGTGAGGCCGTTTTAGTGTGTGGCTGCCCAAGCAGCCGCATTCTCTTCGGCGCGTAGGGATCGCTCCATATTTCCATTTACTGTAATGATGCCACGTGGACCGGGCATCTTAAGTGTGAGGGAAGCGTAGTGCGGTATTGCGTTAAAGCGAGCGAATGCTTCGCATCCAAGTAGTGCTTGATAGCCACTTTGGAATGGAGCAATGTGGAAGGTTAAATTTTCGCTACGGAAGTTATCGGGAAAGCCGAATATAACTTCTAGTAGCAGGGAGCCCGTGCAGTGAGCCCCTGGGCCTGGCGTTACTCCTTTAAAGGTAGTATTGTTGTGGCAAATTTTCGTTGGGTCTATCCCCATTTTGCGGATTGTGTCCTGATATATCAGGTTTAGACTGCTGCCACCATCCATCATGACTCGTGTGAAATGGTATCCGTCAATTATTGGGTCTAATACCAAGGCAGCCCATCCTGCATGCCGGATATTTGCTGAGTAATCCTGATTGTCGAAAGTGATCGGTTGAGCCGACCAGTGGCAGGACTCCGCGATGATAGGCCCTTGGGCATATTTCTCTGGGAGTGCCGCTTTATTTCTCCCCTTGATCACGTGTAACACGTTTACTGTTTTGACTTCTGGTGGAAATTTCTTTTGTTCCCCAATGTCGTGCTTGAGAGGCTCATCCTCATCTTCGCTTGGTGTATCCTCCCCCTTGTGTACGACGTTCAGCTTGCCGGACTACTTGAAGACCCAACATTCTCTGTGGGTATGATTAGCGGGTTTACCAGGGGTGCTATGGATCTGACATACTTGGTCCAGAATTTTGTTCAGGCTGGACAGTTCATCTCTGGCGCCTTTAGGGGCGGCTTTTGCTGACCTGGCCAAGAGCTTCTGAATCCGGCGTTTACTGCCATGCTCTTCGAGATGTCTTCTTTATTCCGGCGCTTATTATTTTTGCTGCATCATGATTTCCCGTTTTCATCTCTAACTTGGGATGTACTTGGGTCGCTGGTGCTGCATCTCGCTAGCCAGCTGTCCTCACCCACGCAAAAGCGGGTCATGAGGCTTGTTAATGCTGCCATTGTTCTCAGCTTTTCTTGGCCGAGGTGTCTGGCAAGCCATTTGTCACGGATGCTATGCTTAAAAGCTGCCAAGGCTTCGGCGTCCGGACAGTCAACTATTTGGTTCTTTTTAGTAAGAAACCTGTTCCAAAGCTTTCGGGCTGACTCTCCGGGCTATTGAGTTATATGACTCAAATCATCCGCATCTGGAGGTCGGACATAAGTCCCTTGAAAATTTGCCCGAAAAGCATCTTCGAGCTCTTCCCAGCTTCCAATGGAGTTTTCGGGGAGGCTTTTAAGCCAGTGCCGAGCTGGCCCTTTGAGCTTGAGTGGTAAGTACTTGATGGCGTGGAGATCGTCTCCTCGAGCCATATGGATATGGAGGATATAGTCCTCAATCCAGACCCCAGGGTCTGTTGTTCCGTCGTATGCCTCTATGTTTACGGGTTTGAATCCCTCTGGAAATTCATGGTCCAGCACCTCATCGGTGAAACATAGGGGGTGTGCGGCACCCGTGTATCTGGGTTTACCGTGTTGTTTGGATGTTTGTTATGTTGCATCGTATGCTGGAGTGCACTTGCTGGTCCATAGATGGATCCGGTTGAGCCGTCCTTTTGATGCGAGCCCTCGCGTGAATCGCGTATTGGCTTATGTGCGGCGTTGTTTGCCGCTCTATGTTGGCTGTGAGGTCGTCTGTCCGGCCAGGTGGCTGTTTTAATTTTTGGTTGCAGGGGATTTAAGGCCTCCTCATCGAATTCAGGTAGCAACTTCCGCTTCGGGTAGCTCTTGGTGGGGCAATTACCGCCATACTTCACTGATGTATTGAGTACTTTACTCCATCTGATTTTAAGTGTGTCTTGCACAGCCTTGAGCCTTTGCTTCTGCTTTTTTAGACTCCTCGCAGTGGCAACGAGCCTTTGACGGGCATTCTGTTGCTCCGGGTGTGTCCGGTGTGATGTCATCCGGACTGTTATCTTTGACAGAATCGGGTTGTTCGGTTTGAGTCTCCGTGGTGCCGTGGTCCGGCGATGGTTCACCCTGCTCTAACGCTAGGTCTGTATGATCGTTGTTTCTGCCAAGGCGGGATTTGGAGCGGCGCTTACGCCGCCGCTTTGACTGCTTCTCGAGGGGACAAACCTTCATTGCGTCCTTCTGTTCCTCGTGGTCGTTTTCTTTTGGTGTGTCCACCATGTATACGTCATGTGATGAAGTGGGCGTCCAGTGCCCTGTGGGCAGTGGTTCCTGTTCGTCTCCTGCATCGTCGTCCATACTGTCGATGTCTTCGGAGTCGAAGTCGAGCATGTCGGTTAGGTCATCGACAATGGCTACAAAGTGGGTGGTGGGTGGGCGATGAATTTTGACGCCATCCGCATCCCAATCCTGCCGGACATAGTTCGGCCAGGATTCTCCTGACAAGGAGAGAGACCTTAATGAGTTCAATATGTCGCCAAGGGGCGAGTGCTGAAAAATATACGCGGAGGTAAACTCCATGATCGGCGCCCAATTGGATTCGCTAGGAACGGGCGCAGGCGGTTCGGAGTCCGTGGCCGGAGAGAGATCCGGCAGTTTATCAACACGGCTCTCGTGCAGAGTAAGGTCGATGTTCGGCTCGGTCACCGATGGGGGTAAGGCCTCCGTGGTGGGGTCCATCCACCCGTCCATCCGAATTGAGGGTCGGAGCGGCTGCCGGTGCGATCTCCTGAACGCTGTCGGATGGTAGAGCTAAATCGTACTCATCATGACCATGTGATGCACAAGGCAGAGGCTCGAATCCGTCGAAGATCAAGTCTCCGTGGATATCGGCCGTGTAGTTTAAGCTTCCAAACCTGACCTGGTGGCCAGGGGCGTAGCTTTCAATCTGCTCCAGATGGCCAAGCGAATTGGCCTGCAGTGCAAAGCCGCCGAATACAAAAATCTGTCCGGGGAGAAAAGTCTCACCCTGGACTACGTCGCTAACGATGATAGAAGGAGCCATCAAACCTAACGGTGACGACACAGAGGAACTCCCAATGAAAGCACCAATGTCGGTGTCAAAACCGGCGGATCTCGGGTAGGGGGTACCGAACTGTGCGTCTAGGCGGATGGTAACAGGAGGCAGGGGACACGAAGTTTTACCCAGGTCCGGGCCCTCTTCATGGAGGTAAAACCCTACGTCCTGCTTGATTAATATTGATGATATAGGTAGTACAAGAGTAGATCTACCACGAGATCAGAGAGGCTAAACCCTAGAAGCTAGCCTATGGTATGATTGTATGTTATTGTTGTGTCCTACGGACTAAAACACTCCGATTTATACAGACACCGGAGAGGGCTAGGGTTACACAAGGTCGGTTACAAAGGAGGCGATATACATATCCGTATTGCCTAGCTTGCCTTCCATGCCAAATAGAGTTCCATCCGGACACGAGACGAAGTCTTCAATCTTGTATCTTCATAGTCCAATAGTCCGGCCAAAGGTTATAGTCCGGCTGTCCGGAGACCCCCTAATCCAGGACACCCTCAGGGAGGTCATTGAAGATTTCCGCCTCTTGCTTGCACTTGATCAACTGCTCAAGAGCGTCATCGCCAAGATCGTTGTCACTGGACAGATCAATGGCGTCATTTTCATTTCGCAAAACAGCATCAGGGGTCAGTGCTTGACCAGTGGGTTGCATGGGCTTCTTCACTTTGGCGGGCTTGGAGATGCGTGAAAGATCTTCAGATTGCACACTGTCTTCAGGAGGTGCAGTGGCCAGAGGCTTCACCCGTGAAACCTTTGGTGCAGGGGAAGGCTTCGAAGCTTTAGGTTTCTTCAGCTTCTTTGGCTTCGGTGGTGCAGCGCTTCGTCAAAATCAGCGTCGTCTGCAGGTTGATCCACGACTGCCCCTTGAACCTTTATGTGAGTGATGAGACCTTCTAAGTTATAGAAGGGCCCGACCAGATTGGGTTCAGCTTCGTGTGTGCCGTCAACACGAGGAGCAGAGGGGCCTAGATTGAAGTCTAATCCCCGTGACTTCTTGTTTTCTTTGGCCGAGTTCTTGGCAAACTGGAAGTTGCGCTTGAACAGATTGTCGTCACGGCACAATAGTAATGAAGATGGGTCTGCATCTGCAGGCTGTGGTCCAGGGACCATGCAAGGATAGAAGCCTTATTCAATGGTTTCAGCTCTGGACCTGGGTTGAAGGTTTTTGTACAAGATGTCTCCCCAGGGTCGCTTGTTGGCATTCTTCTCAGCATATTCCTGGGTCACAAACCTGTACTTGTACCATTGTTCTGCCCAATATCTTCGAATCCATTGGATTCGGGTTTTCCGCTGATTGTAGTCCTCCTCTGGATCTGTCTTGTACAGCTCATAGAGGTCAGGAGGCAAATCTCTTGAGGTGTTTCCATGGCGCTGTCTGCCACCCTTCCTTGCAGACTTCTCTGTTGCCATGAAGTTTAGACTGAAAGGCTTCAACACTGTCAAAGTCTTCCGTCTACTGGTCAGACAAGAACTGGCTTCACGAGAATTTATATGATGCTATAAGAACTCTGCAAATGAATGCAGACTATGAGAATCAAGGGATTCTCCCACGGACATGTACCTGTGACAGCATTAAAGGTGCGAGGGAAGGGGAAGAGGTCATATGCATTCTCAGAAGATTTTGAAGATAAATCAGTTTAGAAGACATTGACCTCATAGTGCGAAGACATTCACTCATATGTAGAGAGTTGGTTCCAGATTTGTACGAAACCACGAATAAGTACAAGTGAGGAATCTAAGTACTTTGTGAAGCATAAGTGAACATACTAGGCATGCTATGAGATGCAGAATGAGATAGATCCAACTTGTGCGAATAGAAACCACTTGTGGTTGAAAAGGATGAATCTATCGGATCAAAAAGACTGTAAAAAGGAGGTTTTATTTACCACACGAGGAACTGCTAGACAGAGTGGGAGAGGAGGCCGAGCAGTTCGATCTTCCGTGCCCTAACTTGGCGACGGAGGACACCTACGGCGATGGCGGAGAAGACGATGTCCGCGGCCGGCGTGAGGACGGCGTCGGTGAGGTCGCGGCAGCTATGCGCTTCGCCGTCGGCGTCGTCGAGTGCTAGCGGTCGTGCTAGGGTTTGTGCGAGAGTGGAAGAAGAGATAATGAATGAGGTGGGGCGTGTATTTATAGAGACAGGGACGGCACAGCGTTATTACGCAGGTGCCCCTGGCGGTTCACATCTAAAGGACATGTGGCGATCATGGAACACATTGGAGGTTGTTCCACGTTCCCACGCACGCCTGGATTGTCGGGTGGTCGTTCCCACTTCTTCGGGTTTCAGGCAGAAGGATTGAGCATTTAAAAATGGATTTAATGTTTGCCTGTGTATCTCCTGCTGACAAGGACACAGCAAAGACATTCGACAGTTTCAATAGAATGCATATGATTTGGATAGATAGACTTGAGACAGGAGCATAGAAAGGTTAGGGTCCGATCACATTCACTTAGTTCAAAAGATTCAACGTGAAGACATAGCTATAAGTGAATGATGTAGAGGACAGAAACTAAATTGAAGATAAACATGAGGCCATGTTAACATTGAAGAAAAACAAAATGCGAAGACTTTGCAAATGTAACGCCATGTGAAAAACACTTTGAAGGGAAGAATTTGGTGGTGGCGTTACCCACCGTATAGGAAGTATTAGACCCAGACACGGCGCACAATTATCTTGGCGCTCTGAAGTCAAATTCCACGTTAATGTATTCACACTCAGAATGTAAGTCTTCTTTTATTGAAGACATACTTTACTTCGTGTGTTGCACATCTAAGTCATCAACATGCATAAGTGTTAGGATGTGTGCCTGATCATAGGACATTTGAGGATTCCAAGATATTTAGCTCACACCGTAACTTGCAAAACCTCTTCTCATCCAAGGGCTTTGTGAAGATATCTTCCAGTTGCTCTTCAGTGATGACGTGTATGATATCAATATCTTCCTTCATGACATGATCTCTGAGAAAGTGATGACGAATTTCAATGTGCTTTGTCTTTGAGTGCTGAACTGGGTTGTTTGCAATCTTGATGGCGCTTTCGTTGTCGCAGTAGAGTGGAACGTGCTTCAGATGAATGCCATAGTCTTTGAGTGTTTGCTTCATCCATAAAAGCTGAGCGCAGCAAGATCCAACAGCAATGTATTCAGATTCAGCAGTGGAGAGAGATACACAGTTCTGCTTCTTTGAAGACCAACATACAAGTGATCGTCCCAAAAAGTGACATGTGCTTGATGTAGACTTGCGATCCACCTTGTCACCAGCATAATCAGCATCCGAGAATCCAACTAGATCAAACTCTAAGCCCTTTGGATACCATAATTCTAGTGTTGGGGTCTGAGCCAAATATCGAAGAATTCGCTTCACAGCTAAGTGATGAGATTCCTTTAGTGCCGCTTGGAATCGGGCACACATGCAAACACTAAGCATGATATCTGGCCTAGATGCACATAAATAAAGCAAAGAACCAATCATGGAGCGGTATACCTTTTGATCGAACTCTTTACCATTGTTGTCGGGACCCAGATGGTTTTTAGCTGGCATTGGCGTCGTGTAACCTTTGCAGTCTTGCATTCCAAACTTCTTCAGGCAGTCTTTGAGGTATTTCTCTTGAGATATGAAGATGCCATTGCGTTGCTGTCGTATTTGAAGACCAAGGAAGAACTTCAGTTCACCCATCATGGACATCTGATATTGCTCTTGCATCATATATCCAAACTCATCACTGTATTTCTGGTTGGTGCAGCGGAAGATAATGCCATCCACATATATTTGGCACATAAACAGTTCACCATCATATGTCTTCGTGAAGAGTGTGGGATCCAAAGAACCAGGTTTGAAGCCTTTGCTCTTCAGGAAGTCCTTGAGTGTGTCATACCAAGCACGAGGGGCTTGTTTGAGGCCATATAGTGCCTTGTTGAGCTTATAAACCATGTTAGGATGTTTTGGATCTTCAAAGCCAGGCGGTTCTGCAACATACACTTCTTCTTCAATCTTGCCATTGAGAAAAGCGCTCTTCACATCCATTTGATACAGAAGAATGTTATGATGATTTGCATAGGCCAGCAGTATGCGTATAGCTTCAAGCCTAGCCACAGGAGCAAATGTTTCATCGAAGTCAATTCCTTCAACTTGAGTGTATCCTTGAGCAACGAGACGAGCTTTGTTTCTGACAACTTGACCATGCTCATCTTGCTTGTTGCGATATATCCATTTAGTGCCTATGATATTGTGCTTACGAGGATCAGGACGCTTGACCAGTTCCCATACATTATTCAGCTCAAATTGTTGAAGCTCTTCTTGCATTGCTTGAATCCATTCAGGCTCCATGAAGGCTTCATCAACTTTCTTAGGTTCGGATATTGAGATGAATGCGAAGTGTCCATAGAAATTTGCTAGTTGTGTTGCCCTTGAACGAGTGAGTGGACCAGGTGCATTGATGCTGCCAATTATTCTCTCAATCTGTACTTCATTTGCAACACGAGGATGAACAGGACGAAGATTTTGCTCTTGCTGGTCATTGTCATTGTTTGAAGGACTGTCTTCAGGCTGAGCATTGTCTTCAGGTTGATCAGGTGCAGAGATGATGAGTTCCTCTTCAGGCTGAGCTTCAGACGGTATGATTTCTCCAGTTCCCATAAGCTTGATGGATTCACTGGATGGAACTTCATCTAGCACATTTGGCAGGTGCTCTCTTTGCGAGCCATTAGTCTCATCGAACCGCACATCCACAGTTTCAACCACTTTATAGTGAAAGAGGTTGAAGACTTTGTAGGAGTGCGAATCCTTTCTGTATCCAAGCATAAAGCCTTCATGTGCTTTCGGTGCAAATTTTGAAGTGTGATGTGGATCCTTGATCCAGCACCTGGCACCAACTACTCTGAAGTAACTGACATTTGGCTTCTTACCAGTGAGGAGCTCATAGGATGTTTTGTTCAGAAGCTTGTGAAGATAAACATGGTTGATAATATGGCATGCAGTATCAATGGCTTCTGGCCAGAACTTTCTTGGAGTCTTGTATTCATCGAGCATCGTCCGGGCCATCTCAATAAGTGTTCTATTCTTGCGTTCCACGACGCCATTATGCTGCGGCGTGTACGGAGCTGAGAACTCATGAGTGATTCCCAAAGTATCAAGATAAGTGTCGAGGCCAGTGTTCTTGAATTCAGTGCCATTGTTACTTTTGATGTTCTTGATCTTGATGCCATAGTTGTTCATGGCTCGATTGGCGAAGCGTCTGAAGACATCCTGCACTTCAGTCTTGTAGAGGATTATATGCACCCATGTATATCTTGAATAATCATCAACAATGACGAAGCCACAGAGACAAGCAGTAGTAGCAAGAGTTGAGTAGTGAGTGGGGCCGAAGAGGCCCATGTGTAGCAGTTCGAAGGGTTGAGTCGTTGTCATGATTGTCTTCGAGGGATGCTTGGCCCTCGTCATGTTTCCAGCTTCACAGGCACCGCATAGGTGATCCTTCTTGAACTTGACTGTAACACCCCGGATGTAACTTTCCCTATTTGTACTCCAACTCTTGTCGTTTCCGGCGTTAAGTTATTTTATTTCCTCGGGTTCGGGTTTTTGTCTCCGTGTGTTGTTGTCGTTGTCATGCATCTCATATCATGTCATCATGTGCATTGCATTTGCATACGTGTTCGTCTCATGCATTCGAGCATTTTCCCCGTTGTCCGTTTTGCATTTCGGCGCTTCGTTCTCCTCCGGTGGTCATTTCTATCTTTCTTTCGTGTGTGGGGATTAAACATTTTCGGATTGGACCGAGACTTGCCAAGCGGCCTTGGTTTACTACCGGTAGACCGCCTGTCAAGTTTCGTACCATTTGGACTTTGTTTGATACTCCAACGGTTAACCGCGGGACCGAAAAGGCCTCGTGTGTGTTGCAGCCCAACACCCCTCCAATTTGGCCCAAAACCCACCAAACTATGCTCCTTGTCCTAGAGCGTTCGATCACGATCGCGTGGCCGAAAACCGCACCTCATTTGGACTCTCCTAGCTCCCTCTATGCTTATATATACACCCCCCCCCCATTCCAAATTCGCGGATCCTCTCCCCCCAACCCTAAAAAAAAATCCCAGATCCGCCGCCGCCGGACGTGTCCGGAGCGAGCCGGACAACGTCCGCCGCCACTACCAGCCACTCCACGCCCGCCACCTGTCACCCCGCCGCCGCCTCCCACCGCCGGCTCGGGAGGCCCGAGCCGGGCCCCCGAGGCCCACGCGCGCCCCGCCGCCTGCCTCCTCGCTCCGCCGCCTGGCGCCGCGCCCCGCCGCCCGCCGCCACCGCCCTGGCCGCCGCGCGCCACCGTGGGCCCCCGCCACCGCGGGCCCCCGCCGCCGCCGCGCGAGCCGCCGCCGCCGCAGGAGGTCGCTGGCGACGCCCCGACTCCGGCCGGCCTCGCCTCCCCTCTTCTCCCTGCCGGCGAACTCGGCTCCGGCGGTGAACAGTGTTCTCCGGCGACCGCCTCGGGAAGCGTGCAAATCTGGATCCAAAATCCACGAGGGTTGACTTTTTCCCTCCTAACCCTAACTTTTATACCTACTTTGACTAGTGATAACTTTGCATCCGTAGCTTCGATTCATGCATATAGCATATCAAAATGTTCATCTCAGAGAGTACATCATTTCATTCCATTGCATCATTTTCATTTGAGCTCATCTTGATGCCCGAAATGCTGTTAGAAGAGGGCTACTTGAGTTAATTGTCAGATCTGTTACTCCGTTTAGCACTTTTTTCATTTTTGCCATGATTATTGTGTGCATGATATGCTCGTGAGTTCTACATATGTTTTGTTAAGGGTTTTTTCATATTTCCACAGGTGCAACACATGTATTTTTAGGATGTGTGTGGTGACTTGTGCAAGCTTGCAAAGTGGTGCACTTGCTAATTCTGTTTTCAGGGACTTAGTGATTTTACTAAGTCCTGGGATTGTTTATCTCATGATGCCATATGTTCTTGTTGTTTCCTAGTGATCCGTGCCTCTTTTGAGGATGATCACTAAGGGAGTATTGTTAATATTGTAGTGCTCTATCCATCCATGTCTTTTTTTGCAATTATGGACCACCGTAGCTTGAGTCAATCGAGCTCTACTTTTGCTTCGTTGCGAATCTGGGCAGATCGTCAACTTGTTTGCGATTTTGCCGATATTATTGTAGTTGACCCGTGCATGCTATGCCATTGTTCTTTCCATGTCTAGCTTGTATTTTGTGCCTTCTTAAGGGATGTATTCTTGTATTGCCATGACTTGCACCATGGTGAGTGCATCGATCTTGTAAACATGCCTTCGTGAGTTATGTTTCAGCATGTCCCAGTTTTCACCAAGTCTGAAAACTGATTATGTTTTTGCTATGTTCGTGTGCTTGTTCGTATATTTTGTGATCCCTTTTGGCTCAAGGTCACTAAGGGACTTTTGTTAAGCTTGTTGAGTATCTCCATGCCATGTCTTTCTTTGTCATGTTCAGGTCCTGTAGCATGTTGTTTTGTTGCTCCGAAGAGGGCTATATGGTCTGAAATTCCAGACCAGTGTTAATTTCACTAAGCCTGAGATCTGTTTTACCATTTGCGTTTTTGCCATGCTTGTTTGAACCTGTTAATGGATGAATTGGCCGTAGCTCAGTGCTAGACTTTTGTTAAGCATCTTGAATTCTTCCCTTCCATGTATTTTGTTGTCATGTTTGGTTGCTGTAGCATGTTCATTTCATTGCATTTAGATGCCTACTTGCTGTAAATCGCAGACCGGTGTCATTTTTGAATCGCTTGCCATTTCCAAACCGTAACTCCGATTCCGACGTTCTTTATATCGTTTTCAAGCGATTTCATCTCATCTTTCCAGTGGCACACTTGGAATTCCAAGTTGAGGCCAGGTTCATGCATTTCCTGTCATATCTTGCATTTTGCATCCCGCATCGCATTCCGCATAGCATATCATCTTTGCATCGTGTTGTTTGAGTTTGCACGTGGTTGATTGTATCCTTGTTGCTTGTTTGTATTGTTTGGGTAGATCCGGGAGACGAGTTCGCTAACGAGGAGCCCGTTGAGTTTGCTTTTAGGATCCAGTCAACTCTGACAATTGTGCAGGCAAGATGATCATACCCCTCGAAATCACTACTATCTTTGCTATGCTAGTTTGCCCGCTCTTTTGCTATGCCAATGCTACGATGCCTACCACTTGCTTGAAAGCCTCCTAAATTTCCATGTCAAACCTCTAACCCACCATTGTCCTAGCAAACCGTTGATTGGCTATGTTACCGCTTTGCTCAGCCCCTCTTATAGTGTTGCTAGTTGCAGGTGAAGTTTGGAGGCCGTTCCTTGTTGGAACATTTATTTACTTGTTGGGATATCATTATATTGCTATGTTATCTTAATGCATCTATATACTTGGTAAAGGGTGGAAGGCTCGGCCTCTCGCCTAGTGTTTTGTTCCACTCTTGCCGCCCTAGTTTCCGTCATATCGGTGTTATGTTCCCGGATTTTTGCGTTCCTTACGCGGTTGGGTTATAATGGGAACCCCTTGATAGTTCGCCTTGATTAAAGCTTTTCCAGCAACGCCCAACCTTGGTTTTACCATTTTCCACCTAGCCTTTTCTTTCCCTTGGGTTCTGCAGACTCAAGGGTCATCTTATTTTAACCCCCCCCCCCCCCCCCCCCGGCCAGTGCTCCTCTGAGTGTTGGTCCAAACTAGAGCCCCTTGCAGCGCCACCTCGGGGAAACTCGAGGGCTGGTTTTAGTTGTACGGATTGCTTATCTGAGTGTGCCCTGAGAAAGAGATATGTGCAGCTCCTATCGGGATTTGTCGGCACATTCGGGGGGTGCTGCTGGTCTTGTTTTAACCTGTCGAAGTGTCTTGAGTTACCGAGATACCGAGTCTGATCGGAACATCTTGGGAGGAGGTCTATTCCTTCGTTGACCGTGAGAGCTTGTCATGGGCTAAGTTGGGACTCCCCTGCAGGGATTTGAACTTTCGAAAGCCGTGCCCGCGGTTATGGGCAGATGGGAATTTGTTAATGTCCGGTTGTAGATAACTTGAACCTTAACTTAATTAAAATGAATCAATCGAGTGTGTTGTCGTGATGGCCTCTTCTCGGCGGAGTCCAGGAAGTGGACACGGTGTTGGAGTAATGTTTGCGCAGGTTGTTCTCTAGCTTCTCGCTTGTGCTTTGCCTCCTCTTCTCGCTCTCTTTTGCGAATAAGTTAGCCACCATACTTGCTAGTCGCTTGCTGCAGCTCCACTCATATTTTACCTTGCCATACCTACAAGCTTAAATAGTCTTGATCGCGAGGGTGCGAGATTGCTGAGTCCCTGTGGCTCACAGATTACTATTAGACCAGATGCAGGGCCTGATGATTCCGCTCCAGGAGACGCGTGTGAGCTCAAGTGGGAGTTCGACGAAGACTCTCAACGTTACTATGTTTCCTTTCCCGATGATCAGTAGTGGTGCCCAGTTGGGGGTGATTGGGACCGTGTCGCATGTTGGGTTCTCTTTTAATTTTGGCGCCGTAGTCGGGCCAAGAGTGTTTGGATGATGTAATGTTATTTATGTACTTGATTGACATGGCGAGTGTAAGCCAACTATGTTTCTCCCTTTTTTTATCATATTACATGGGATGTTGTGAAGATTGCCTAACTTGCGACATATGCCTTCAATGCGATTATACCTCTAAGTCGTGCCTCGACACATGGGAGCTATAGTCGCATCGAGGGTGTTACAAGTTGGTATTCAGAGCCTTCCCCGACCTTAGGAGCCCCATTGCTTGATCGTTTTTAGCGGCCGAGTTGTGTCTAAAAAATGTTTTGAGTCATTTAGGAATTATATATCAGAGAGATTAGGAATTCTTTTTACTTCCCAGTCTCCTCATCGCTCTGGTAAGGCATCCTGACGTAGAGTTTTGACTCTTCTCTTCTCAAATTTCACTAAAAAAAATTTAGGATCACGCGGGTATCTTGGAATCGTTCCGATGGTTTTATGACGAGAACATTGTCTTGGTGCCTCCTGTCAGGGGTTTTGTGGAAGTGTCCCGGGGAGTTGAGCTCTGAGGTGTTGTCGTCATAATTTTATCGTTGTAGTTCTGGAATACCTGAGTTTAGTACGCCGACATCGAAAATCTCTTTTATGCAGTTCGTTGGTGAGGTAACCTCGACGCCACCCAGTACTGGGGCGGGAGTTCGGGAGTATCGCCATAACTTGTATAACGGATGCTTTTCGAAGGTTGAGGTAGATGATTTCCGAAGGTTTCTTGGTTATGTGTTGAAGGATGGATACAGCTGGATGTAGGATTTGCTAGTTTTGGGTGAGATATTATGCTTCCCCTGTATCCCCAACACCTAATTGCATAACCGGAAAGGTTCGGGAGTTTCATAGGTGGGAATTCTAGTAGCTCTAGTTCTTCTTCCACGGATATTGGTTTGAGATTGGGATTTCTTACCGATTATTTGTTCTTGATCCGTACCTTGTTGATTTATTTCTCAACCTTAATTCTACGTGGCTTCTCAATTTATGGATATGTGACCATTTTAAGAGGAATGCATTCATTCATTTTGTTCGGATGTGAAGACTATATGTTGCAATTTTCATTCTGTTGGATTCAGCTTCAATATTTATCTGTCAATGTGCTAATGGTGGTCAACCTCTTCAGGATGGCTCCTCCAACGCGCACGACTCCGAATCCTGATCCGCCACCACCTCCACCTCCTCCAGAGGCATGGCAAGCTGTGATGGCCGCAACCAATGCGAACACACAGCTGATCATGCAAATTCTTCAAGAGCGCAATCAAGGCAGTCAAGGGAATCAAGGCAGCAATCAGAGTCACTTTGCTACACTCAACCAGTTCCTTGCTAACGGGCTAAAGACTTTCAGCAATTGTGTTGAGGCAACCGATGCTGACGATTGGCTTGTGGATCTGTGCAAGCATTTCGAGTGCAGTAACGTCAGGCCTGAGGACTTCGTCAAGTTCGCTTCCTTCCAGCTCAAAGATCAAGCTGCAGAATGGTTCCAGCAGTATAAGGACTCCAGAGGTGGACGTGTTATCACTTGGGATGATTTCCGTCGAGATTTCCGAGCTCATCATATTCCCCAGAGTGTGGTTGAAAGCAAGCGTGAGGAATTCCGCAATCTGAAGCAAGGCTCTTTGTCTGTCTATGACTACAACAAGTTGTTCCAAAAGCTCGCCCGCTTTGCCAAGCAGGACGTCCCTGATGAGAAGAGCATGATATACCAGTTCAGGGGTGGTCTCAGAGAAGATATTCAGCTCGCTCTAGTTCTCTTCGAGCCCTTGAGATACGATGAGTTCTACAACATGGCACTGAAGCAAGAGGCTGCTCAGTTGAGGTGTGATGCTTCCAAGAAGCGAGTCAGAGATGTTACTCCTTCCTCTACTCAAGTGGCCAAGCAGCAGAAGTTTTGGCTTCCTCCTCCTCCGTTCCGTCAGCCGTATTAGCAGAAGAGCAATGGTGGCAGTGGTTCTTCCCACCCACCCAACCCTGGCTTTCAGAACAAGACTTCGTCTCAACCTCCAAGATCGAGTGCTCCGTATCACCGTCCGCTTTCAGAGGTCACGTGCAACAAGTGCCAACAGAAGGGTCACTATGCCAACAAGTGTCTCAACCAGAGGCGTCTTCCTCCTCCTCCTCCTGTTAGATCGGCAAGTACAGCTGTGGTCAAGCATAACCCCAAGCATGCCAAGGTCAATTTGATGAATGCAGCTCAGGCAGAGGACTCGTGAGATGTGATCATGGGTAACCTTCCTATTAATGATATTCCCGCAAAAGTTCTTTTTGACACTGGTGCATCGCATTGTTTCATCTCGAGACCTTTTGCATCTAAGCACGATTTTGTTACTCAAGTGTTGCCGAAGCCGTTGGCTATCGTCTCTCCGGCCCGTCAAATGACATCTCGAGTATGCGTTCCGGATGTTACTATCACTTTGGTGACTATAAGTTCTTGTCCTCTCCAAATGTTCTTGCTGACTCGGATATTGATCTTATTCTTGGAATGGATTGGCTTTCTAAGCACAAGGCTCAGCTTGATTGTGCAGCCAGGCAGATTCAATTGACTCATTCGTCTGAGGATGTAATTGTCTTTGCCGCTCGTGATGATACTATCCGTCTGTTTTCTCTGAATGAGAAGGGTGAATTGGATGCCATCTCTCAAATTCCAGTCGTTTGCGAATATCAAGACGTCTTTCCAGAAGAGCTTCCAGGAATGCCTCCGCACCGGCCAGTTGAATTTGTTATTGATCTTGAGCCTGGCACGGAACCTGTGTGCAAGCGTCCTTACAAGCTCGGACCTGAAGAGTTGAAGGAGCTGAAGAAGCAACTCGATATGCAAGAGAAAATGGGTCTCATCCGGCCTAGTTCTTCTCCGTGGGGTTGTGGTGTTCTTTTTGTGAAGAAGAAGGATGGAACGGACCAACTTTGTGTTGATTACCGTCCAGTGAACAAGAAGACCATCAAGAACAAATATCCACTTCCCAACATCAATGAGCTGTTCGAACAACTCAAAGGTGCCCAAGTATTCTCCAAGCTTGATCTCCGTATGGGTTATCACTAGATTCGCATTCGTGAAGAAGATATTCCCAAGACAGCATTCAGAACAAGCTTTGGTTCATATGAATACACTGTCATGTCTTTTGGCCTCGCCAACGCTCCTCCGACGTTCTCTCGCATGATGAACTTCATCTTCAATGCCTACACCAATGACTTCGTTTTGGTCTATCTCGATGACATTCTGGTTTTCTCGAAGAACAAGGAAGATCATGCCAAACACTTGCGTTTTGTTCTTGATAAGCTCAGAGAACATCAGTTCTACGCCAAGTTCTCCAAGTGTGAATTTTGGCTCGATGAGGTTCTTTATCTTGGTCATATCATCTCTGCCAAGGGCATTGCCGTGAATCCTGAGAAGGTGTCCGCAATTGTGAATTGGGAACCTCCTCAGAACGTGAAGCAACTCCGCAGTTTCTCGGTCTCGCAAGCTATTGCCGAAGATTCGTTGAAAACTTTTCTAAGATCACGAAGCCTCTCTCTAATCTTCTTCAGAAGCACGTCAAGTACGTTTGGTCTCCCGAGTGTGATATTGCTTTCAACACTTTGAAAGAGAAATTGATCACTGCTCCAGTTTTGACTCCGCCTGATGAATCCAAGCCGTACGAGGTCTTTTGTGATGCCTCTCTCCAAGGTCTTGGCGCAGTATTGATGCAAGAGAAGAAAGTTGTTGCTTATACATCTCGCCAGTTGAAGCCTAATGAGAAGAACTACCCCACTCATGATCTCGAGTTGGCGGCAGTTGTGCATGCTCTTTTGACTTGGAGACATCTTCTATTGGGAAGAAAAGTGGACATTTTCACTGATCACAAGAGTCTCAAGTACATTTTCACTCAGCCTAATCTCAACCTCAGGCAAACTCGATGGGTCGAAATGATTCAAGAGTATAATCCGAGTATTGAGTATACTCCAGGCAAGGCCAATGTGATTGCTGACGCTTTGAGCAGAAAGGCTTACTGCAACAGTCTGATTCTCAAGCCTTATCAACCCGAGCTTTGTGAAGCTTTTCGCAAACTTAATCTGCAAGTTGTTCCTCAAGGTTTCCTCGCCAACCTTCAAGTCTCTCCTACCTTGGAAGACCAGATTCGCCAAGCGCAGCTTCTTGATGCTATGGTGAAAAAGGTGAAGATTGGGATTGCCAAGAGTCAGTCCAAGTACAAGTGCTACCGCCTTAAGACAAGGACACTCTCTTCTTTGAGGATCGTATTGTTGTGCCCAAAGGTGACCTCCGTAAAGTGATCATGAACGAGGCTCACAATTCTTTCCTCTCCATCCACCCTGGGAGCACGAAGATGTATCAGGACCTCAAGCGAGCTTATTGGTGGACTCGAATGAAGCGCGAGATCGCTCAATTCGTGAATGAATGTGATGTCTGCAGAAGAGTGAAGGCAGAACACCAAAGGCCAGCAGGTCTCCTCCAACCTCTTGCCATTCCAAAATGGAAGTTTGACCACATTGAAATGGACTTCGTGACTGGGTTTCCAAAGTCCAAGCGTGGCAATGATGCTATATTCGTTGTCATCGATAAACTCACCAAAGTGGCTCACTTTCTGCCTATCAAAGAGTCGATCACTGCACCTCAATTAGCGGAACTCTATACCTCTCGTATTGTCTCTCTGCACGGTATTCCTCAAGTGATCTCTTCAGACCGTGGCAGCATCTTTACCTCAAAGTTTTGGGATTCTTTTCAGAAATCCATGGGCATGAACATCCGCTTCAGCACAGCTTTCCATCCTCAAACAAGCGGTCAAGTCGAGCGTGTCAACAGATTCTTGAAGATATGCTCAGGGCTTGTGTGATCTCCTTCGGCATGAAGTGGGAGGATTGTCTTCCTTATGCTGAATTCTCCTACAACAACAGTTTTCAAGCAAGTTCGGGCAAGGCCCCTTTTGAAATTCTATATGGCAGGAAGTGTCGTACCCCTCTCAACTAGTCTGAAACCGGTGAATGTCAGCTTTTGGGTAATGACTTAATCACAGAAGCAGAAGAAATGTGCAAAGTCATTCGTGATAACCTCAAAGCGGCCCAATCCCGCCAGAAAAGCTACTATGATAGTAAGCACCATGATTTGGCTTTCGAGATCGGAGATCATGTTTACCTCCGTGTCTCTCCTATGAAAGGTACTCATCGCTTCGGTATCAAAGGGAAGCTTGCCCCTAGATACGTGGGACCTTTCAAGATTGTCAGCAAGAGAGGCGACCTTGCCTACCAACTCGAGCTTCCTTCAAACTTTGCAAATGTTCATGACGTGTTCCATGTCTCTCAGCTTTGAAAGTGCTTCAAGACTCCTGACCGCACCGTCAACTTCGAGGACATTGAGCTCCAAGAAGATCTCTCTTATCGTGAGCACCCAGTTGCTATTCTTGAAGAGACTGAACGCAAGACTCGCAACAAGTTAATCAAATTTCTCAAAGTCAAGTGGTCACACCATTCCGACCGTGAAGCTACCTGGGAACGTGAGGATCACCTCCGTTCTGAGTACCCGGCGTTCTTTCAGTCCTAGATCTCGGGACGAGATCCTTCGTAGTGGTGGAGTGTTGTAACACCCCGGATGTAACTTTCCCTATTTGTACTCCAACTCTTGCCGTTTCTGGTGTTAAGTTATTTTATTTCCTCGGGTTCGGGTTTTTGTCTCCGTGTGTTGTTGTCATTGTCATGCATCTCATATCATGTCATCATGTGCATTGCATCTGCATACATGTTCGTCTCATGCATTCGAGCATTTTCCCCGTTGTCCGTTTTGCATTCCGGTGCTTCGTTCTCCTCCGGTGGTCATTTCTAGCTTTCTTTCGTGTGTGGGGATTAAACATTTCCGGATTGGACCGAGACTTGCCAAGCGGCCTTGGTTTACTACCGGTAGACCGCGTGCCAAGTTTCGTACCATTTGGACTTCGTTTGATACTCCAACGGTTAACCGAGGGACCGAAAAGGCCTCGTGTGTGTTGCAGCCCAACACCCCTCCAATTTGGCCCAAAACCCACCAAACTCTGCTCCTTGTCCTAGAGCGTTCGATCACGATCGCGCGGCCGAAAACCGCACCTCATTTGGACTCTCCTAGCTCCCTCTATGCCTATATATACACCCCCCCCATTCCAATTCGCGGATCCTCTCCCCCCTAACCCTAAAAAAAATCCCAGATCCGCCGCTGCCGGACATGTCCGGAGCGAGCCGAACAACGTCCGCCGCCACCGCCAGCCACTCCACGCCCGCCACCTGTCACCCCGCCGCCGCCTCCCACCGCCGGCCCGGGAGGCCCGAGCCGGGCCCCCGAGGCCCACGCGCGCCCCGCCGCCTGCCTCCTCGCTCCGCCGCCTGGCGTCGCGCCCCGCCGGCCGCCACGCGCCACCGCGGGCCCCCGCAGCCGCCGCCACCGCGGGCCCCCGCCGCCGCCACCGCGCGAGCCGCCGCCGCCGCAGGAGGTCGCCGGCGACGCCCCGACTCCGGCCGGCCTCGCCTCCCCTCTTCTCCTCGCCGGCGAACTCGGCTCCGGCGGTGAACAGTGTTCTTCGGTGACCGCCTCGGGAAGCGTGTAGATCTGCATCCAAAATCCACGAGGGTTGACTTTTTCCCTCCTAACCCTAACTTTTATGCCTACTTTGACTAGTGATAACTTTGCATCCGTAGCTCCGATTTGGGCGTATAGCATATCAAAATGTTCATCTCAGAGAGTACATCATTTCATTCCATTGCATCATTTTCATTTGAGCTCATCTTGATGCCCGAAATGCTGTTAAAAGAGGGCTACTTGAGTTAATTGTCAGATCTGTTACTCCGTTTAGCACTTTTGTCATTTTTACCATGATTATTGTGTGCATGATATGCCCGTGAGTTCTACATATGTTTTGTTAAGGGTTTTGTTATCTTTTCAGAGGTGCAACCCATGTATTTTTAGGATGTGTGTGGTGACTTGTGCAAGCTTGCAAAGTGGTGCACTTGCTAATTCTGTTTTCAGGGACTTAGTGATTTTACTAAGTCCTGGGATTGTTTATCTCATGATGCCATATGTTCTTGTTGTTTCCTAGTGATCCGTACCTCTTTTGAGGATGATCAGTAAGGGAGTTTTGTTAATATTGTAGTGCTCTATCCATCCATGTCTTTGTTTATAATTTTGGAGCACCGTAGCTTGAGTCAATCGAGCTCTACTTTTGCTTCGTTGCGAATCTGGGCAGATCGTCAACTTGTTTGCGATTTTGCCGATGTTATTGTAGTTGACCCATGCATGCTATGCCATTGTTCTTGCCATGTCTAGCTTGTATTTTGTGCCTTCTTAAGGGATGTATTCTTGTATTGCCATGACTTGCACCATGGTGAGTGCATCGATCTTGTAAACATGCCTTCGTGAGTTATGTTTCAGCATGTCCCAGTTTTCACCAAGTCTGAAAACTGATTATGTTTTTGCTATGTTCGTGTGCTTGTTCGTATATTTTGTGATCCCTTTTGGCTCAAGGTCACTAAGGGACTTTTGTTAAGCTTGTTGAGTATCTCCATGCCATGTCTTTCTTTGTCATGTTCAGGTCCTGTAGCATGTTGTTTTGTTGCTCCGAAGAGGGCTATATGGTCTGAAATTCCAGACCAGTGTTAATTTCACTAAGCCTGAGATCTGTTTTACCATTTGCGTTTTTGCCATGCTTGTTTGAACCTGTTAATGGATGAATTGGCCGTAGCTCAGTGCTAGACTTTTGTTAAGCATCTTGAATGCTTCCCTGCCATGTATTTTGTTGTCATGTTTGCTTCCTGTAGCATGTTCATTTCATTGCATTTAGATGCCTACTTGCTGTAAATCGCAGACCGGTGTCATTTTTGAATCGCTTGCCATTTCCAAACCGTAACTCCGATTCCGGCATTCTTTATATCGTTTTCAAGCGATTTCATCTCATCTTTCCAGTGGCACACTTGGAATTCCAAGTTGAGGCCAGGTTCATGCATTTCCTGTCATATCTTGCATTTTGCATCCCGCATCGCATTCCGCATAGCATATCATCTTTGCATCGTGTTGTTTGAGTTTGCACGTGGTTGATTGTATCCTTGTTGCTTGTTTGTATTGTTTGGGTAGATCCGGGAGACGAGTTCGCTAACGAGGAGCCCGTTGAGTTTGCTTTTAGGATCCAGTCAACTCTGACAATTGTGCAGGCAAGATGATCATACCCCTCGAAATCACTATTATCTTTGCTATGCTAGTTTGCTCGCTCTTTTGCTATGCCAATGCTACGATGCCTACCACTTGCTTGAAAGCCTCCTAAATTTCCATGTCAAACCTCTAACCCACCATTGTCCTAGCAAACCATTGATTGGCTATGTTACCGCTTTGCTCAGCCCCTCTTATAGTGTTGCTAGTTGCAGGTGAAGTTTGGAGGCCGTTCCTTGTTGGAACATTTATTTACTTGTTGGGATATCATTATATTGCTATGTTATCTTAATGCATCTATATACTTGGTAAAGGGTGGAAGGCTCGGCCTCTCGCCTAGTGTTTTGTTCCACTCTTGCCGCCCTAGTTTCCGTCATATCGGTGTTATGTTCCCGGATTTTTGCGTTCCTTACGCGGTTGGGTTATAATGGGAACCCCTTGATAGTTCGCCTTGATTAAAGCTTTTCCAGCAACGCCCAACCTTGGTTTTACCATTTTCCACCTAGCCTTTTCTTTCCCTTGGGTTCTGCAGACTCAAGGGTCATCTTATTTTAACCCCCCCCCCCCCCCGGCCAGTGCTCCTCTGAGTGTTGGTCCAAACTAGAGCCCCTTGCAGCGCCACCTCGGGGAAACTCGAGGGCTGGTTTTAGTTGTACGGATTGCTTATCTGAGTGTGCCCTGAGAAAGAGATATGTGCAGCTCCTATCGGGATTTGTCGGCACATTCGGGGGGTGCTGCTGGTCTTGTTTTAACCTGTCGAAGTGTCTTGAGTTACCGAGATACCGAGTCTGATCGGAACGTCTTGGGAGGAGGTCTATTCCTTCGTTGACCGTGAGAGCTTGTCATGGGCTAAGTTGGGACTCCCCTGCAGGGATTTGAACTTTCGAAAGCCGTGCCCGCGGTTATGGGCAGATGGGAATTTGTTAATGTCCGGTTGTAGATAACTTGAACCTTAACTTAATTAAAATGAATCAATCGAGTGTGTTGCCGTGATGGCCTCTTCTCGGCGGAGTCCGGGAAGTGGACACGGTGTTGGAGTAATGTTTGCGCAGGTTGTTCTCTAGCTTCTCGCTCGTGCTTTGCCTCCTCTTCTCGCTCTCTTTTGCGAATAAGTTAGCCACCATACTTGCTAGTCGCTTGCTGCAGCTCCACTCATATTTTACCTTGCCATACCTATAAGCTTAAATAGTCTTGATCGCGAGGGTGTGAGATTGCTGAGTCCCTGTGGCTCACAGATTACTATTACACCAGATGCAGGGCCTGATGATTCCGCTCCAGGAGACGCGTGTGAGCTCAAGTGGGAGTTCGATGAAGACTCTCAACATTACTATGTTTCCTTTCCCGATGATCAGTAGTGGTGCCCAGTTGGGGGTGATTGGGACCGTGTCGCATGTTGGGTTCTCTTTTAATTTTGGCGCCGTAGGCGAGCCATGAGTGTTTGGATGATGTAATGTTATTTATGTACTTGATTGACGTGGCGAGTGTAAGCCAACTATGTTTCTCCCTTTTTTTATCATATTACATGGGATGTTGTGAAGATTGCCTAACTTGCGACATATGCCTTCAATGCGATTATACCTCTAAGTCGTGCCTCGACACGTGGGAGCTATAGTCGCATCGAGGGTGTTACATTGACGCCCTCGATGCCTATGGCATGCTTCTTCTTTGCAAGAGTGTGCAAGTTCCTCATGCCAGCATGCCCTAGCCTCCGATGCCAAAGCCAGCATTCTGAAGCTTTTGCTAGAAGACATACGGCAAGCTATGGTCCTGCTGAGAAATCTACCACATACAAATCATCTTTCCGATACCCTTCAAAGACTAGAGACTTGTCAGATTTCATTAGAACAAGGCAACGATATTTTCCAAATATCACAATCATGTTTAAATCGCAAAGCATTGAGACAGACATTAAGTTGAACCAAGGGATTCAACAAGCATCACTTTATCCATGTGTTGATCCCTTGAGATTGCAACTCTACCTAGACCCAATACCTTGCTTTTACCAGTATCAGCAAATGTGATGTGACTCTTATCAGATGGACGTAAAGTTGAGTCCATGAGAAGACTTCGCTTGCCAGTCATGTGATTAGTACACCCACTATCAATAATCCATTCTGAAGCAGCCGGTGTCATACCCTACAGTGCAGTTAGGGGGTAGGCTTCACGAAGAGAATTGTGAAGCATAAACATTTGACGAGCAAGTGGATTATGAAAGCTTAGATCTAGGTTAGGACTGATAGGGCAAGTAGCAAGCGACTCAGGAACAAAATACATAATGAGACCATTTGGGCATTTGATCTTACGCCCTACAAGATGTTTAAGGTCCCCAGCTATAGCTTCAGACGGATTTGATTTTCGGCTGGAGACCCTTCCCTGCAAAAGAGAGTTAAGCTTTCTTAGCCACCCACATCTTCAAGGGTGGCTTCGAAGCAATGAGTCTAAGTGCAGCATCTGAGAACTTTGCCTTTGAAGCCCTAGCAAATAGTCTTGCAGGATGGCAATAGTTCTCATAAGAATAAGCAGAGTAGTTCTTGGTCTTATGAACATGGCGGTTTGATGAAATGCGCTCATATTTATAGGCATGAGTATGGTTTCCCTGCAAAATATTTGCGTCAATGCGACTCAGGTGAGTCCTTTGTCTGTATGAAGCCTTTGGACCATATGAAGCCTGTGGTCTGGGGTTTGTCTTCTTCACTTGTGGTGTCATGATGACTGAGGGAGTCCTGGATTAGGGGGTGTCCGGATGGCCGGACTATACCTTCAGCCGGACTCCAGGACTATGAAGATACAAGATTGAAGACTCCGTCCCATGTCCGGAAGGGACTTTCCTTGGCGTGGAAGGCAAGCTTGGCGATACGGATGTTCAGATCTCCTACCATTGTAACCGACTCTATGTAACCCTAACCCTATCCGGTGTCTATATAAACCGGAGGGTTTTAGTCCGTAAGACAACATACACATTAACAATCATACCATAGGCTAGCTTCTAGGGTTTAGCCTCTCTGATCTCGTGGTAGATCTACTCTTGTACTACCCATATCATCAATATTAATCAAGCAGGACGTAGGGTTTTACCTCCATCGAGAGGGCCCGAACCTGGGTAAAACTTCGTGTCCCTTGCTTCCTGTTACCATCCGGCCTAGACGCACAGTTCGGGACCCCTTACCCGAGATCCGCCGGTTTTGACACCAACATTGGTGCTTTCATTGAGAGTTCCTCTGTGTCGTCGCCATCAGGAAGGATGCCTCGCCCCGTCTTTAAAGACGGCACCGTTGCTAAGGGAGCTTTGGCTGTCGGCCAAACCCTCCGGCTAGGTGGTTTTCTTATGACCGCATGTTCAGCTTCTGCGCCGACGATGACCTCTCGAGCCATCAAAAACAATCTTCATGTCAGTTCGGAACTCGCCGAGCAGTTTGATCCAATGGAGCTTTCCTCCATAAACAAGCTCTTGGATCGCTTCGCCGCCCTGGGAGTCACTACGGATTACGACCAGATTGGGCCTAAAACCGATCTGAGAGAGATTAACTCTCCCCAAGTCACCCATCACGTTGCCGTGGTAGAGGGACAGTGCGGCGACCCTTCGTCTATCTTAAGGACTCGCTACGTCCGGATTCCCAAGCCTTCCAAGCCGGATACCCGCGGAGGGGAGGATATCACTCAAGACCTGAACTTAGAGTCAGGCGACGGGCTGGATTCATTGGACAACACCCAGGGATCCAAATTTTCGAGTTCAGAAATTCCTCGGCCTCTAAGCCTTAGACGGGGTGAGGCTTCGGATTTAACTCCACCCACCCACCCCAACATAAGCGATCTATCCAAAATCAGGCAAGAGCCCGACGAAACAGTACATCATTACTGGGCTAGATTCCTCCTGGTTAAGAACAGGCTAAGGGAGCCGCGAGGAAGACACAATCTTAATCTTCTGCAATAATTGCACGGACAAGGGAATACTCAACGCCATAAGTCACCGTGATATCACACGCTTCGCTGACTTGGCGTCCATTGTACAAAAGTATTGTGTGATGGAAAGCACCTGGAAAACCAAAATAAAATTTTGGGACAATCCGGCCCTAAATACAAACCCAGTCCAAAATAAAAGGGTGCAGCATAACCAGACACCCAGGTCAAATACCAAAAAGCAAAAACCCTCTATAGGGCATGGAACCGTACTGGAAGGATGGCTTAACAGACCCTGTAAAATTCACAGTACAGAGGACGCCACACCAACTCAAAGCCTTAGAGCATGTTGGATACTCCGGCAGGTGGCCAAAATTGGCGAAAACCTCCTAATTCCAGAGGCCACAGAAAGCCACCCCAGAGACACCCATACGGTATTAACAGTCTTCGAGACTTTCGCATCAAATAATATGCGAAAAAGGACACTCTGCAGCCTTGCCGAAGTCTACCAAGTAGCAACAATAAACCCATGGAGTAACACGGCTATTACCTTTAACGCCAGTGATGAACCTAAATTCCGAACAGCCCGAGCACCAGCCGCATTGGTCCTCAGCCCAATAGTGGACGGCTTTCGTCTTACCAAGGTACTCATGGACAGCGGCAGCGGATTGAACCTCATTTACGAGGAAACCCTTCAAAAAATGGAAATAGACTGGAACCGCATTGAGCGAAGCAGCACAACCTTTAGAGGAATAATCCCCAGTCAGGAAGCGCGTTGTACAGGAAAAATCACACTAGATGTGGTGTTCGGCACACCGGATAATTACAGGTCCGAAGAGATCACGTTCCATGTGGCTCCGTTCGGCAGCGGTTATCACGCTCTACTAGGGCGGGAAGCATTTACAATCTTCCAAGCAATACCCCATTACGGGTACATGAAGCTCAAAATGCCCGGGCCTAACGGGATCATCACTCTCGCTAGTGATCCGGACATAGCACTCCGCGCCGAAAACAAGACAGCCGCACTGGCCCTCAAGGCACTATCCGAAGCCCTAGCGGCTAAGGAATTGACTGCGCTGCGCTCTATGGTGAATAGGGATGGTGTGGTACTCGACAAAAGATCCAAGTCCACCTCCTTTAAACCGGCGGACGAAATAGTCAAATTCCAAGTCCATCCAACGGACCCAAATAAAACAGCTTCCATCGGGGCCAGTTAAACCCTGATGTAGACGCCGCACTGCGAGAGTTCCTACGAGAAAACTGGGACATTTTCGCCTGGCACCCTTCAGACATGCCAGGAATCCCACGCAGGCTGGCCGAGCACAGCTTAAATATCCAAACAGGATTCAAACCTGTCAAACAGGCTCTTCGGCGTTTTTCCGAACCTAAGAGACAGGCTATGGGAGAGGAGCTAGCAAAGCTATTGGAGGTCGTATTCATCAGAGATATAAAACATCCGGACTGGCTAGCAAACCTGGTGATGATACCAAAGAAGGACAAATCCTGGCGCCTGTGCGTTGATTTTAAAGACCTTAACAAGGCTTGCCCAAAGGATCCCTTCCCCTCCCCGCATCGATCAAATTATCGACGCTACCGCAGGACACGATTCGTTGTGTTTCCTCGACGCATATTCCGGCTACCATCAAATCAAGATGGCAGAATCTGACCAATCCGCAACGGCATTTATCACACCATATGGCTCATTCTGCTTCAACACAATGCCCTTCGGGCTCAAAAACGCCGGCGCAACATATCAGCGCATGATTCAGACATGTCTGGCAAGCCAGATCGGCAAAACAGTGGAGGCATATGTAGATGATGTGGTCGTCAAAACAAGACATGTCGAATTTCTAGTAGACGAATTGAGGCTCACATTTGATAACCTCCGAACATACGACATCAAGCTCAACCCAGAAAAATGCGTTTTCAGCGTTCCAACCGAAAAGCTCTTGGGCTTCATTGTATCCGGTAGAGGAATCGAAGCAAATCCAGCCAAGATCCGAGCTCTGTCGCAACTGGATATCCCAAAGGACCTCAAACAAATACAAAAGTTAACCGGATGCATGGCGGCTCTAAGCCGCTTTATCTCCCGCTTGGGAGAAAAGGCCCTACCCCTTTACCGCCTCCTTCGGCGCACCGAACACTTCGAATGGACGGATGCAGCCACGGCCGGACTCGAGGAGATAAAAGCCATACTTGCAACAAACCCAGTCCTGGCCGCGCCAAATATTGGCAAACCAATGCTATTATACATTGCAGCAACACATCAGGTTGTAAGCGTAGTGCTCGTCGTCGAACGAGAAGCGGACGGACACAGATTCCCCCTTCAAAAGCCGGTCTATTATGTGTCCACTGTCCTCACTCCTTGCAAATCACGGTACCCGCATTATCAAGAGATCGCGTACACAGTATTCATGGTATCCCGGAAGCTACGACACTACTTTCAAGAGTGTTCAATAACAGTAGCCTCGGAAGTACCACTTAACGATATTATAAACAACCGTGACGCAACGGGCCAGATTGCAAAATGGGCCATTGAGCTCCTCCCGTTCAACATAACTTATAAGCCACGGCGAGCCATCAAGTCGCAAGTCTTGGCCGACTTCGTCGCAGAATGGACGGAGGCCGAACTCCCTAAAGAGTACGGCACATATTCAAATTGGATCATGCATTTCGACGGCTCCAAGATGCTGGCCGGACTGGGGGCTGGCGTCGTTTTGACGTCCCCCATAGGAGACACAGTTCAATACGTACTCCAGATTATGTACACGGACTCCAACAACGCAGCCGAATATGAGGCCCTTTTACATGGTCTCTGGATGGTAGTATCCATGGGCATTCAACGCCTAGAGGTGCGCGGGGACTCGAACCTCGCTATATCGCAAATAAATGGAGACTTCGATGCCAAGGATCCAAAAATGGCAGCTTACCGCAACGCTGTCCTAAAAATGTCAGCTCGGTTCCAGGGGCTTGAATTTCACCATATAGCCCGGGAAAATAATCAGGCGGCAGATGTCCTGGCACGCATCGGCGCAAAACGCGATGTAGTCCCCCCAACATCTTTCTGGAAAGGCTGTTCAAGCCATCCGTAGTATGGGAAGGGGGGCCGAACAATAACACCCCGGACCCAACCGCACTGCCCGACACCGAACATTCTGACACAATCAGAGGCTCTGCCAATGAAATAACACCTTCAGCCCACGTAATAATGGCCGTCATCGCCCCGTGGAAAGAACCATTCCTCGCCTACCTCACTAGGCAGGAACTCCCCGAGGACCAAAATGAGGCACGCTGCATAGTGCGGCGATCCAAAGCCTACAGAGTCCACAAGGGAGAGCTTTATAAGAAAATCACTACCGGAGTCCTTCAAAGGTGCATCTCCGAAGAGGAGGGGCGGAACCTCCTGGCTGAAATTCATGTCGGACTGGGCGGTCATCACGCTACAGCTTGGTCCCTTGTAAGCAAGGCCTTCCGTACAGGCTTTTATTGGCCGATGGCCCGGGCAGACGCTCAGGACTTAGTCCAACGATGCACCGGTTGCCAGCTCTTTGCAAACCAAAGCCATATGCCACCCACCGCCCTCCAAACCATCCCCATTACTTGGCCCTTCGCGGTCTGGGGGCTTGACATGGTTGGATCCCTTAAAGGCGTAACCCACAAGCAAAAATACTTACTGGTCATGGTGGATAAATTCACCAAATGGATAGAAGCCAAGCCTGTTAAGACGGCCGAATCCGGACCGGTGATAGACTTTATATCCGGGGTCGTACACCGTTACGGCGTTCCCCACAGCATCATCACTGATAACGGCACGAACTTCACGGCCGATGAGGTAAAACTCTGGTGCAAAAACATGGGCATCAAGCTCGACTATGCTTCCGTCTATCACCCACAAACTAACGGCCAGGTCGAACGTGCAAATGGTCTTATCATGAGCGGCATTAAACCCAGATTAGTGCGGTCCCTCAAGGAATCTAACACGCACTGGGTAGAGGAGCTCGACTCCGTACTCTGGGGGCTGCGGACCACACCGAATCGCACCACCGGATACACACCATTCTTTATGGTGTACGGTGCAGAGGCAGTTTTGCCCTGCGACATAATTCATGACTCACCTCGAGTGCGCATGTATGAAGAAAGAGAAGCCGAGCTCGATCGGCAGGACAGCTTAGACGCATTGGAGGAAGAGCGTGACGTGGCAAAAGCCCGTTCCGCATTCTATCAACAGCAGGCTCGAAGATACCAAAGCAGAGAAGTACGGGCCAAAAATTACAACGTTGGCGAATTAGTTCTACGACTACCGGACAAGAAAAAGGACAAACTCAAGCCCAAGTGGGAAGGTCCCTTCATAATGGACCAAGTCCTGACTGGTGGAGCATACCGCCTGCGAGATGCATCGGATAACCGACTCGAGCCGAACCCATGGAACGCAGCCCGTCTTCGAAGATTCTATGCCTAGAGCCGGACTCTATGTTCGTCTTCTTCCTGTGTCCATTTTTTATATATTTTCTGTCTTGCATTTCTCTTCTTCTCTCTCTCTCTTATAGCCCTTAAAGGCTCATAAAATGACGCGCCATCCGCGCTCATCAAACCTGGGGGCTTCTTTAAACATAAGCTTATTCATACGGGCTTCATGCCCAACACATGCGTCACACTTCCGCATGTACCTTTTATTCACCATTATATGCATCGATATGACTTAAGTTTTGGCCAAGCTGGGTTGCCTAGCTCCTGTGCTTACCCCTACGTTCCCGATTGTTCGGCTAGGTGGTAAAGGGAGCACCTCTGCGATTGTTACTGCCGGGTCAGCCGGACGTGTACCTCAGACTAGGTGAAGCCGAAAGCTAGCGTTCTTAAGGGAATATTCGGACGGTGAACTAAAGATGATCTTTTTTATTTTTTACGCCCCCAGATGTTTTTCCTGCGTTTCTTTTCGCAGCATGGACATGCACCTTAGGGCATTCCTCCCAGGGAAAGGAACCCCTAACGGAACTATTCTCCCTGGAAGAGGTTTCATACTAACCATGTAATATAACATAACTAGTCGGGCACTTGTCTGTTCACGCACTAATGACCCCTACGCCTGGTCTCCATGCATTCCCCGGTTCCTATATAACCGCATGGGAATTCGGACACACTCCGGACCGTCAGGTCCCGAGGCTGAAGCGAAAAGGTCGGCCATGACAAATGATCTACAATCCGGCTAGAAGGCATTATAAATGTCAACTAAATAACATAGTCATTTTGACTAATCGTATTCCTCTTCAATACCATCTAACAGGCTGTCTAATTTACAGTCCTGCTGGGAATACTTTGCGGCCAACTCTACTTGGCTGTATACTAAGCTTACAGGGATCTCCTTCCCATCGGGCCCTATAGGACCAACCTCGGCCATGTGGTTGGGGTCAGCCTTTGCGTACCGCATCTTCACCATGGCCCAGGCCTCCCTAGCGCCTTGACGGCAGGCTGATATCTTCCACAATCGGAAGCGCCGCCGTGCTCCTTTTAGCTTCTCCGCAAGCTCTCCAAGACCTTCGGGCATGGAGACGGATGGCCACAGGGCCTGGGCGATGCCTCGCATCGCCTGCCGAACTCGATCGAGCAGTTGCGAGAGCTCGGGAAGAAGGTCACCCGTAGAACCGGGCATCTCCTCTGTAGGACGGCCTGTCAGCACACCTACAGACATTGCTCTGTTAGTCGACTTCCCCGCCGAACTTTCTTTTAAAAGGTTCGTTCAAGCACTTACTAAATATGTCGCGTCGAAGCCACTGATTCTCCTTCACGGAGTCTGATAGTTGGGCATGAACATCTTTCAGCTCAACGCCCAGCTTGGTGTTGGCATCTCGGAGATCGTTCTTCTCCCCCATCACCTTCAACAGCACCCTCTCACCAGCCTTTAGCTGGCGTAGGAGATGTTGCCGTTCCGGATCCAATCCAGCGCCATCTGCAATTTCATTTGTCAGATTCGCACCAAAGTCGTGCTTTGCAAAATACTTATCTTTCGAAGTGTATATTACCAGCGGGGGCCTCCTTAGGCTCCCCTGCCGCGGCTAGTGCAGCCTCAAGTTGGGCTTTGCACTCTTCCAGCTCCTTGGACAGTAGGGAATTCTTTTCTATAAGAACTTGCATAAAAAATGATCCTTAAATCAGTTATTTTAACTGTTTCAAGTCTCGGGGGCTACTGGTATATATATAATTACCAAAATTTTCTTACCCGTATGTCTTTTACATATTGCTCCGTGGCTCTGGTTAGACCATTTTGAGCGGCACGGAGGTACGCATCTCCCGACTTAAAGGCATCTAACGCCTCTTGGGAGAAACAAGCGTCGTGAAGAATTGACCGGCGACGCCTGTGGTGCATGGCAATCTCCACCTCAGAGTTGGTGGCAGACAACCTGTCCACATCCTCCATCGGAGGAGCGTCCGGTGTGCGCCTTGTGTTCGGCCCCGCTTCCGGGCCAGGCTTTGGAGCCTCGCTGGTGGAGGCACGATTGGCGGTCTCTCCAAATATAGTTCGGCGAGGTCTCTTTGTCCTGAAGAGGACACAAGTGTTAATATGCCCTGAAGGTACGACACCTGGGATAAGGGGGTGCGCCATACCTTTGCGCTGACGCCCCGGTCCGGACTGCACCTCTTTTCTGCCCACGGGGCCCTGCGGCCCCTCGTTGGCTTGTCGCCGCAGGTTCGGCCTCCCGTTTCTGGGAGGCCGGGATTAGCCCTGGATAATCAGCCGTATTGGCCACCAGGGCATTGTCCTTGCTCAATTGATGGAACACTCCATCAATCAGATCCACCAAAGCTCCGGATCCTCTTGCGAGTCCGGGTCGAGGGACCGTCCTGGGTCCTCGGGTTGTGGAGGAGGGCTGTTTATTTCTTTAACAGCCTGGCGTAGTTCCTGCGTCGAAATCACTAAGATTAAATATTTAACAATGGGGATATAAAACGGATGGGCAAGATGTGATCACTCACCCAGCTTGGAGGATTGTACATGGAAAATCCACCCTTTGGGTTAACGCGGAGAAAATCCTCCTCTTCTCCCTTATACAAAGCGGACAAGGTCTTTATTAGAGCCGCGGCTGAATCCGGCCCCTTACGGCCGTAGCGGGTGGTGTCATCCTCCCTGTTGAAATCCCACATGGGGTGGCCTCTATACTGTAGCGGCTGCACCCCTCGCATGATGCATGCGGCCATGACCCCGATCATGGTTAGTCCGGAATGAGCTAACAATCTTATCCGACCCATCAGGTAAACAACGTCCCTGTCACTTTCCCTCTGAGGGCTCCGTGGGCTCCAGCTTAGGCGCTTCTTTAAGGGAGCATTGTTGAATTCAGGGAGGCCGATCCGGACAGGATCCGGCAGCGGGATGTCTTCTATGTAAAACCATTCCGAGGGCGAGTCTTCGGACGCCTTCTTTGGGGTTCCGGACAGATAGCCGGTCCCGGCGATGCGCCATACTTCGGCTCCGCCCACTTGATACATAGACCCCTTCTTGGAATGGGGCACGAGGCAAAATAGCTCCCTCCACAGTCCGAAATGAGCTTCAACACCCAAGAACAGCTCACAGAGGGCTACAAAGCCCGCGATATGCAATACTGAGGCAGGCGTGAGATGATGTAGCTGGAGGCCGTAGAACTCCAGCAGCCCCCGGAGAAATGGATGGATTGGAAATCCAAGCCCCCTTATTAAATAAGGGATGAGGCACACCCGCTCTTCTTTGGAGGGATTAGGGGCGCTCTCCGCTTGCTCTCCGCCGTTATAGATGGCAAGACCGGCTCGAACCGGGATCATATAGGCCGGGGGGAGAAATACCTTGGTCTGGAGCGTCACTAACTCGCTATGCGGGATGGAGCATCTTTCCCAATATCCGGGCTTAGGGCTGGAAGGGCGGGAGGAGGAGTCGCGACGGCTGGCCATGGTGGAATGGATCTTTGTCGAATGCGCTCTGATGAACACTCGCGAAGGGGGAAGGTGTGGTTTGGATCTAAATCCTCGTCTCCTTAAATAGGTCAGCTTGTTTACGCGGCTAGGGGTGTGAATGTAAAAACACTCAGACCTTTCATATTCGTTTGACACGTGGGGAGCAGCCATTATTGGGCGCAGAAGCCAAGGAGCGCAACATCTACAAGAAACCGGACTTCATTCAATAGGTACATGGAATTTGGAGGAGAACCCGCCTTGCAATGCCGAAAACAATCTGTGTGCCGGACTCATCGTCATTGAAGCCTGGTTCGGGGGCTACTGAGGGAGTCCTGGATTAGGGGGTGTCCGGATGGCCGGACTATACCTTCAGCCGGACTCCGGGACTATGAAGATACAAGATTGAAGACTCCGTCCCGTGTCCGGAAGGGACTTTCCTTGGCATGGAAGGCAAGCTTGGCGATACGGATGTTCAGATCTCCTACCATTGTAACCGACTCTATGTAACCCTAACCCTATCCGGTGTCTATATAAACCGGAGGGTTTTAGTCCGTAGGACAACATACACACCAACAATCATACCATAGGCTAGCTTCTAGGGTTTAGCCTCTCTCATCTCGTGGTAGATCTACTCTTGTACTACCCATATCATCAATATTAATCAAGCAGGACGTAGGGTTTTACCTCCATCGAGAGGGCCCGAACCTGGGTAAAACTTCGTGTCCCTTGCCTCCTGTTACCATCCGGCCTAGACGCACAGTTCGGGACCCCCTACCCGAGATCCGCCGGTTTTGACACTGACAATGACATTCACAGGAAGATTCTCCAGACACCTTTTCGGCACCCAGACTTTCTTCATAGGTGGCCCATTCCTGCAGTTAGTACCAATATACCTGGCAAACACTTCACCATTCTGATTCTTAAATAGTTTATAATTTGCATCAAAGGATTCATCAATAACAATGGGATTAGCAAAAGTGAAGCCAGATAGGGTGGATGGATCCACTGAAGGTTCCTTTGCAGCAACCCATGTGGTTTTGGGGTACTGCTCAGGTTTCCAGTAAGAGCCATCAGCATTCATTTTCCTTTCGAACACAACACCCTCTTTCCTAGGGTTTCGGTTCAGGATCTGCCTTTTGAGGACATCACATAGTGTCTGATGCCCTTTGAGACTTTTGTACATCCCTGTTTCAAGCAATGTCTTCAACCTAGCATTTTCATCAGCAATAGCAGTGGCATCCTTAGCAGAGGGGTTAGTTACCACATCAACATTTGAAGATATTACAACAGTAGCAGCAGTAGAACATCCAGCAACAGAAGTAGCGTTGCCACGCTCAATGCATTTAAGACATGGTGGTTCAAATCCTTCCTGAGCGGAACTGATCTGTTTGGCGCAAAGTGATTTGTTTTCCTTTTGAAGATCTTCATGAGCCGCTCTCAATTTCTCAAGATCTTGCCTCCTTTGAAGATAATCATAGGAAAGCTTTTCATGAGTTGTTGAGAGCATTTCATGACGAATTTCAAGTTCCTCATACTTAACGTGAAGATTTTTTATGTCTTCAATTAAGGACTGAGATCGAGTCATTTCAGCGTCTAATAGGTCATCACTTTTGTCTAACAGTTTTTGAATATGTTCCATAGCTTTCTGTTGTTCAGTTGCAATTTTAGCAAGTGTTTTGTAGCTGGGTTTGGAACCACAATCAGAGTCATCTTCACTGGATGTTTGATAGTGAGTAGTGTGTGAGTTTACCTTGGCACCGCGTGCCATGAAGCAGTAGGTGGGAGCGGAGTCGTCCTGGTCATTAGCATCGGCGTCGGTGATGGAGTCATTGTCTTCAATGTTGAAGATGGACTTGGCAACGTAGGCTGTAGCCAGACTTGCAATGCCAGAATCGGACTCCTCCTCAGACTCCACCTCCGCCTCCTCAGAAGCAGACTCCTCCTCTGAGTCCATTTCCTTGCCAACAAATGCATGAGCCTTGCCAGATGAGCTCTTCTTGTGTGATGAAGACTTTGATGAAGACCTGGAAGAAGACTTTGAGTATTTCTTCTTCTTCTTGTTGTCAGAATCATATTCCTTGCTCTTCTTCTTGTTGTTGTTCTCATTGTCCCACTGCGGACACTCAGAGATGTAGTGGCAAGGTTTCTTGCACTTGTGGCATGTTCTCTTCTTGTAGTCATGAGCAGAAGCTTCATCGTTCCTTGAGCTAGATCGTGAGGACTTTCTGAAGCCTTTCTTCTTGGTGAATTTCTGGAACTTCTTCACAAGCATAGCAAGCTTCTTTCCAATGTCTTCAGGATCATCAGAACTGCAATCAGAGTCTTCTTCGGATGAGGAAACAGCTTTTGCCTTCAAAGCACGAGTTCGCCCATAGTTGGGACCGTAGATATCTCTTTTCTCAGAAAGCTGAAACTCGTGTGTGTTGAGCCTTTCAAGTATGTCAGACGGATCGAGTGTCTTGAAGTCAGGGTGTTCTTGAATCATCAGGGCTAGGGTATCAAATGAGCTATCAAGTGATCTCAGGAGTGTCTTGACGACTTCATGCTTGGTGATCTCAGTAGCGCCGAGGGCTTGAAGCTCATTTGTGATGTCAGTGAGTCGATCAAACGTGAGTTGAACATTCTCATTGTCGTTTCTCTTGAAGCGGTTGAAGAGGTTGTGAAGGACACTGATTCTTTGATCTCTCTAGGTTGAGACGCCTTCGTTGACCTTGAAGAGCCAGTCCCAGACTAGCTTGGATGTTTCCAGAGCACTCACACGGCCATACTGTCCTTTGGTCAGATGACCACAGATGATGTTCTTGGCAGTGGAATCCAGTTGAACGAACTTCTTAACATCAGCAGCGGTGACACCTTCACCAGCCTTGGGGACGCCATTCTTGACGACATACCAGAGGTTGACATCAATGGCTTCAAGATGCATGCGCATCTTATTCTTCCAGTAGGGATATTCAGTTCCATCGAAGACTGGGCATGCAGCGGAGACTTTGATTATCCCTGCAGTCGACATAGCTAAAACTCTAGGTGGTTAAACCGAATCACACAGAACAAGGGAGTACCTTGCTCTGATACCAATTGAAAGTGCTAGTGATCGACTAGAGGGGGGGTGAATAGGCGATTTTTACGAAAGTCTTCAAAACATGGAAGTTTCGAAGACAAACGATAGAAAAAAACCTATTACCATGCAGCGGAAGGTAGACTACACTAAGCAAGCCATAGTCAAGTATTGAATGAGATGAAAGCACAAACACTAATATCAGCTAGGCAGTATAGATCAAGATGGAAGATAGTACGAAGCCAAACAGAACAAGCAGTCACACAGTGAAGGCAAATAGATAATGCAAACAGGCAATGACTTCACAAGGACCAATCTGCAAATAAAGAGATGGGAAGAATGGAACCAGTGACTCGTTGAAGACAATGATTTGTTGGACCAATTCCAGTTGTTGTGATAACTGTACGTGTGGTTAGGGAGGCTGAGATTCAACTCAGAAGACCGCGTCTTCACCTTATTCCCCTTGAGCTAAGGACACCCAGTCCTCGCCCAATCACTCTGGTAAGTCTTCAAGGTAGACTTCCAAACCTTCACAGACTTCGTTCACCAGCGATCCACAATGACTCTTGGATGCTTAGAACGCGACGCCTAACCGGCTGGAGGATTCACAGTCCTCACGTGTAATAAGTCTTCAGATCACATAGACAGGAAGACTTCAGTGATGCCTAACACTCTTTGGCTCTGGGTGTTTAGAGCTTTATCCTCGCAAGGAATTCTCTCTCAAAGACTTCGAGGTGGGTTGCTCTCAAATGACAAAAGTCGTACACTAACTCTGAGCAACCAACCGTTTATGGTTGTAGGGGGTGGGCTATTTATAGCCACTAGGCAACCCGACCTGATTTTTATGAAATGACCCTGGGTCACTAAGGAACTGACACGTGTTCCAATGGTCAGATTTCAAACACACACGACAACTTTACTTGGGCTACAAGCAAAGCTGACTTATCCAGCTTTGGATAAGATTTTCTCTCATTGTCTTCGCTCGAAGACATAGGATTTTGGTTAAGCATCACTTCAGTCATTCTGACTGGTTCACTTGGACCCCACTTAATAGTACGGTGGTTCCTATGACCCAACAAAGAAGAAAAAGAACGACGAAACAACTAAGTCTTCGCGCTCCATAGTCTTCACGTGATGTCTTCTTTTGTCATAGTCTTCAATGTGAATGTCTTTACATACCACCTTTGACTTCAATGTCTTCATACATTTTTAGGGGTCATCTCTAGTAGGAAAACCGAATAAATGAGGGACTTCTACTTGTGTTATATTGCAGTTCTCACAAATACATTAGTCCCTCAACCAGGTTTGTCGTCAATACTCCAAAACCAATTAGGGGTGGCACTAGATGCACTTACAGAAAGTAGGAGATTGAAGAGAGGGGATGAAATGGATAGAATCAACAAATGACTAAAAGATCCATCCAAAAATCCCCCTTCACATAGAGGGGATATAGGGGTTTGGGAGAGGTGGTAAGAGGCTCAAAATGATGTTTAGGTGTATGAACATCCCCCAAACCGGAGGGGGCGGAGCCACTAAATAGCCAAACGCTAAAACTAGCCATTGGAGCACCAACGGACATTTCCTAGACAACCCGTGCCCACGGGGTCATGTGCGCATGGTACAAGCCCATGTGCATGGGGGCCCCGTACCCACAAGGTCAAAACCCCGTGCCCACGGGGTACCCATAATAGCCAGCAGCAGCCCACTAAAACATGCACAAGTTTGGCACACAAACTCTGAATTCGATGATTTTGGGCTCGTTTTAAAGTTATGGAAAATCCCAAGGTCCTCACATAGAGAAACACCCAAGATCAACAATAAAGAATGATGCAAATCATGAAAAGGTTTGATCTCTCTGCATGCAACATGATAAAGCTACTCGCGTGAAAGTCCCTCTTAATAGTACGACTATCAAACCTATAATCCGGTCTCCCACAAAGCACCATGAGACCGAGAAAATTAGGAAAACCTAGCTAAGGTATACCTTTGCCTTGCACATTCCACTTGAGCTTGATGATGACTTTAATGCTTGCCTCAAGTTGGAATCTTTTTCTTGTCCACAGTCACTTGGTGAAGATACTCGAAATGCTTCATCATATTGCAATGAGGGAAGCCTTAACTTAAGCCCATCTTCACATGCACATTATCAAGATGTGGATCGCAAGCTTCAAATCATATAACTTCTGGCTTCTCATCTTGCACTTGGACTCCTCAAACCCTATGACCATCACCACTTGATGTCATCCACACATAGGCCACTTGAAATCTTTCATTTTGATGCAAGCCCATGAGAAACACCTAACCCACATAGACATAACAAACACATAGTATGGGTTAGGTAACAAAGCACAATTCACAATTACTTACCATACCACTAGATCACTTGATCCCACGTGGTACAAAGATTGCACTTTGTGAGTTGACCATCTAGATATAATCTTCGAGCTTCATCTTCGTCAACCAACATCTTTACTTCATGCCCCATCTTGGTTTCTTGAAAGCCATAATGAACTCTTCATTTCCCTTCATTGCTTCAAGACTATATCACCAAAGACTCTTTCATGACCATATCAAGTTCCACTATGAATATCATCTTGGTCACGACATGCTCTTCTAAAACACCATCGTAATCTCTTGAGAGGCACAATGAATTATTCACTCTAGTTGCTTGCTTCAAGACTTGATCAACCAAAAAGCCAATACATGAGCTTACCATGATCTTGTCTTAAAAGCATAACTTGAATTCTTCTATTTCATTATACTCTCAAGCTCTTGATCCTTAAAAGCCCAAATATTTCAATCTTTGAGAACTTCCAACGAACACCATCTTGAAAAAATTTGGTTGGACATGGAAATCAATCTTGATGGATTCAATAGAATTACCCAAAAACCAACTTGAAACCTCACTGGACAGGGGATCTCAAGATCCAATACCTAGGCCCCATGAGCATAGGGTATCCAGAGAGTTGCCACTCGGCCCCATGCGCACGGTACTAGCCCATGTGCACGGGGTATCCAGAAAAGGATACCATGAGGACTTCTTTGGATGCTTTGATGGCATTCTTCACAAAACAACCCAATGCACATCAAGCATCACTATGGAACATATCTTCATATAAGATTAAATTCACTTGATGCTCCATAAGAATTATCATTTAATTCCAAAACTTAGAGTAAATATATTTTCATATATATGTACTTCATCCTTGATTCCATCTAATATCCCTGAGGCACCATCTATGGCCAAAACCTTCAAATATATCTCATTGAAAACATTAGTCCATAGAGATTGTCATTAATTACCAAAACCACACTTAGGGGCGACATGCCCTTTCACTAACGCTATTTTCAGTAGAACTATCTTGGTGTTGTTTTTTGTGCAGAAATAAAAGTTCTCAGAATTGGACGAAACTTGGCGGAGATTTTTTATTGAATATATAGAAATACTGGTGCAAAGATCTATCATAGGGGGGCCACCAGTTGCCCACAAGGTAGCGGGGCACACCCACCCCCCAGGGCGCACCTGGCTGCCAGGGCCCACATGTGGCCGTCTAACCTAATTCCAGTCCTACAAGTATCGTCTTTCTAAGAAAAAAATCAGAGAGAAAGAATCATCATATTCTATGATACGGAGCCACCGCCACCTCCTGTTCTTCGTCTGGAGGCCTGGTCTAGAGTCTGTTTGGGGCTCCAGAGAGGGCGATGCGTCATCATTGTCATCATCAACCCTGCTCCATCAACAATTCCATGATGCTCGCCACCGGGAGTGAGTAATTCCTACGTAGGCTTCGTGGATGGTAATGGAGATGGATGTGATTTCTTGTGTAATCGAATCAATTTTGTTAGGGCATGATCCCTAGTTCCAGTGTATTCTGAGATTGATGCTGCTATGACTTTGATGTGCTTAATGCTTGTCATTAGGGCCCGAGTGGCATGATTTTAGATATGAACCCTTTCTGTTTTCATGAATATATTTGAGTTCTTGATCCTATCTACAAGTTATATGCACCTGTTATTGTTCTGAACCATAGACCCCAAGGTGACAATAGTTGGGATACAATCCGAGAATGACTGTAATTTGAGGAGTTCATGTATTCACTATGTGTTAATGCTTTGTTCTAGTTCTCTACTAAAAGGAGTGCCTTAATTACCCTTAGTTTCCATTAGGACCCCGCTGCCACAGGAGGGTAGGACAAAAGATGACATGCAAGTTCATACTGCAAGCACACATGACTATACACGGAATAAATTCCTATAGATAATGATGAGTTGGAGATATTGTGTATCTCTGTAGGTCGTGACAGTTACATATTGAATTTCATCCAAATATCCATCGTTGATCCAATGCCTACGATTTGCTAATATTGTCTTTGCTCAAGTTACTATACTGCTACTATTCCAATTGCTACAAAACTGCTATTACCACTACTGTTACTACGTTACCATGGTTATCATTGCTATCATATTACTGTGCTACTAATAAATTGGTGCAAGGAATTGACTTTTTAGGTGTGCTTGAATTTACAAATCAACTGCTAAGGCTTACAAATATTCTTTGGCTCCCTTGCGTCGAACCAATAAATTTGGGTGAAATACTACCCTTGAAGACTGTTGCGATCCCCTATACTTGTGGGTCATCAAGACTATTTTCTGACACCATTACCGGAGAGTGTAGCTCTATTTATTAAGTTCACTTGAGGAGTTAAATATCTTCCGCAATTATTCACTATGAAGAATCTGAAAGACTCTAAGACCCAGACCATGCCCATCTAAGACGAGGGGGTAAGGAATTGACATCTAGCTCTTTGCTTGATTCACCTTATGTTTTAAGTCAGCTTGCGAGACCACCACCTGCTATTCAATCAATATGCCGCAAGTAACGGACTCAACTTCTGCTATTGAAGATACTCGTGATGATGCTTCTACTTTGCTTGATAAAACTGTTCCACTTGGTGAATTACTTGATGCTCATATTGCTAAAGCTAAAGAATCTGAAATTACTGAAAAATATGAATCACCTATTACACCTAGTACTCATGCTAGAACTAAGATGCTTGATATACCTGAAGGTTACACTTCTCCTATGTTTACTAGAGAACATATGGCTTATCCTACTTGTAATGACATAGAAGGTTTTATGGCTATAATGGAAGAAAAATCCATGGACCAAATGGTGAAATATGATCCTAAGTTTGCAACTTCTCCTCTTTTTTACTGATAAGGATTATGAATTCTCTGTTGATCCTGAACTTATTACTTCGGTAGAATCTGATCATTTTCATGGTTATGAATCTGAAACAATTGTTGCACATTGATGGCCTGCAAGTGCACAGGGTTTAGTTGTAGCCTTTTTGAAGTAAGAGTTTCGATCCACAGGGAGCACAGGAATAAGACTTTTGCCTCTTGTAATGAATTATGTGTTTTTGTGCTTGTAGATAATTGTAGACTTAAAGTAGAGTGAGGGCGGATGTAGATGATAGTTGCGTAATGGAGTAAACTTTAAATTAAATAACATGGAAGTAAATAAAGGGCAATAACTAGAGTGACCGACGAAACAACAGAGGAGTAAGGCATTCTCAAGGAGTCCGGAATCCCCATTGGTATGTTTCTATGCACCTATGCTTAGGCAAAATATGGGATGGATACTTGATCCACTTTTGACTATTATGCTTGGCGGAGCCGGGTACAATACACGTTCTACCCGAGGTTGACTTCGTGTCACACACACCACCATCATAGTCTCCCCTAGAGGGTTACAACTCATGGTAATTAAGGGTTACCCCGTGGATGAGGCCTCTCTAAGGGTTCTTTGTTATTCCCCGGCCAATTGCAAAGGTTGGTAGTAGTAAGCTTTTAGTGTCAGCTCGAATTACCTCCACAAGCTAGCCCTTTACAACGACAGTGATATACTTCGTGGCCATAAGGCACAAATGTTGAGCGGGGCCCTTCACAACATTCACGAAGTTATTAAATTAAGCATTCATCAGAGGATCTCATATGCATAATAACATTTCATATCCTACACATTCCAAGGTTCATCCATATCCCCGAGAACTAGGGGTCTACTCACACATGGGAATAACAATCATCATGGGAAAAGGAATGTCATACATGGATGAATGATTCAAATGATACACAAAACGATCCACCAGGGTTCTTGATGTTGGAGATGATGTCCACAATCCCGACCTTGAGCCACCTCGCAACCGCTAGCAACCAATCGCCGTCCGAGCCACCTCCAGGCCCCCGGCCGCCAGGGCGCCAGATCCGGCTGACAGTGGTCCCCCAGATTCGGCCGCACCAAGCGAGGGATCGCCCGCCGCGTGGGGGGGGGGGGGGGACTCCACTGCGCAACCAAGAGCGCGCGCACATGAGCTACCGGACGGGCGCGCGGCCAGCCATCTCCAACTGGTCGCCGCAGGCGCACAAATCTCCTCGACGCGCCAAGCCGCCATCCTCGCGACGCCGCACTGGCAAGGGCTAGCGCCCCGCCGCCGCCTTCCTTGGGGCGGGCCTGGACTTCGCCGGTGGGCGCCCTCTGGCGGTGGTGAAACGGGTGGGAGGGAGGGGGGAAGGTGGCGGCGCTAGGGTTTCTCCCCCCGAGTCGCCAGAGCGAGGCGACGCGGGAGTGCGACGGGTTGTGGAGGGTTTCTCCCCCCTCTAGGTATGCCTGGGCCTCACTCCGAACTCTGAAGCTCCTCTGCACACTGACATAACGGGACCACCCTAGCCAGCCAGTCAGCCTTTTCATTACCATAGACTGGTCACTCACTTACTGTGACCGACAACTATTGGATCCTAATTAAAAAGCATTTGTCTGTCCATGCCATGCAGTGCTTGTGTATTTTGTGCGTGCCGTTGATCGGGTAGAGCCAATTGGATGATAGAGACGTGGAATTAAAGAGATGACATTCGGCCATATACATATGCATCCAATTAATCGAAACCGAATAAGAATCATGCATGCATGCGTGAGAAAACATATGCTGCCAAACCAAATGAAGAATGCGCGTGTACGTATCTGCGGGCGCGAATGAAAGAGATCACCCACCTGCCTCGCTTACTTACTAGTCTGTTGCGCTGATGTGGCGCACGCTGATTGCAATCTTAATTTGTTGTCTCAGCGGTTACTTTGTGGACTCAATGAACCATTCCAAGGAAATACTTATACTCGTAGTAGTGGAGGCAGGTACGAACCGCAACAATAATACTAGTCAGTAGAACTTGTCTTGTGCTTTAAGTGCTTTTAGCAGCTGAGACACGTAAGAACGACTGTGAGGTGAATGTTGTGCACAAAATAAGGACATTATCCCGGCCGGCTTTGGTAGCAAGTTTGACGTTCTTCACCAGCCATTTTTGACGTGCACATCTGTTAGTCAAGTCAAGTGGATCGTCGAGGCCAGTTCCAAAACGAAAAGGAAAAGGAAAAAAGCATGACACTTGGAGTTGAGGTCGTCACACTGGTATGTGCTCAAGGCCGTAGCAGCTAGCTGCATCGACCGCAGATTCCTCTGTATCTGATGCCATCATCATCTCGCACAAAGAAAACGCTTCGGCCACACACAAAGGCTGGCTTTGTACCCGTCCGTTTCTCATATCTTCCAGCCAAGCACCAAAAGAAAGATTTCGATTAGATGCGTGCGCCCTCTCGCCGTACGTTTACGTACTTTGCCGACGCCGTCGCCGTGCGCCATGCACGCCAACAAGACAAGATGTTCTTATGTAATGCCAACTGCCAGCGGGCATCTAATTTTTGCGGGACATCTAATTGCATGTCAATTTCCATGTTGGTGTACAGGTGTGACGCGTGTGTGCGCGCGCACCATCAGACCAGAGGTAGCTCTTTCATTTTTTTTAGGGGAGACCAGAGATAGCTTTTAGTAATGTTCGTCGGTGAAAGAGTAACAATATCGTTGCTTCAATTCAATTGAAACTTCTTTACCGAAGTGTTTGAAGTATTTCTTTGAGAAGATATTAATACCGCGAAGAAAGTGTTTTTAAAATATTTCATTGTAATTCTTAGTTATAGGACTTATTTTGTATTTTCTTGGATCTTAGTTCCAAACAATATATTTGTAATTGTTATGAGTATGAATAAAGTTACAGGTGTAAAACACAATATGTTGGGAACTTTTTTTTTGCATAGCAATATGTTGGGAACTTGCTCGACACTCTAAACGGGGTGTGGCTCTTTCATTATATAGAGGTATCAAGGGGTACAATACAATGTTACAATATTAATACACAGACTACGTATATATACAGTCTAACACCCTCCCTCAATCTTAACTGTGGCCTGAAGTACAAAGCAAGTTAAGATTGCGCCTACAGCCTACAAACTGTGGTTGTGGAAGAGGCTTCGTGAAGATGTCAGCAAGTTGATCCTTTGACGGAATGAACTTGATACAAAGTAGCTTCTGTGCAACACGTTCCCGAACAAAATGATAGTCAACCTCAATGTGCTTCGTCCTAGCGTGAAACACTGAATTAGATGAAAGATATGTAGCATCAATGTTATCACACCACAGAACCGGAGGATGTGCTAAAGCAACTCTCAACTCTCTCAACAGAGACTGTACCCATATGATCTCAGCAGTGGCATCAGCAACTGCTTTGTACTCAGCTTCAGTACTATTGCGAGACACTGTGGCCTGCTTTCGAGCATTCCAGGCGATCAGGTTAGAACCCAGAAATACCGCATATCCCCCCGTGGATCGCCTGTCATCAGGACTGCCAGCCCAATCTGCATCTGAGAAAGCTGAGAGCTCACACGAGGGCGCAGGCTGAAGAAGCAAACCATAGGAGACAGTAAGACAGATGTAACGCAGAATACGTTTCACAGCTGACCAATGAGATGTCCTGGGTGCATGAAGAAACTGACAGACACGGTTGACTGCATAGGAGATATCAGGCCTGGTAATAGTAAGGTATTGCAGACCACCAACGAGACTGCGATACTCAGTAGCATCCTCAGGTGAAAGAGCATCTCCATCAAGGGCAGATAACCGATCAGTGGCAGACATCGGAGTAATAGCATGTTTGCACTTCAGCATACCAGCACGACGCAGCAGATCCAGCAGAAGAACGTGAAACCTCCAGACCAAGGAAAAAATGCAAGGCACCCAAATCCTTGACAGCAAAGGCACCACAGAGTGCAACCACAAGACGATCAGCAGCAGCATGGGATGAACTGATGAGAATGATATCATCAACATAAACCAGAAGATACATCGTAACCTTAGGACGCTGAAGAAGGAACAGCGATGTGTCTGCAGTGGAGGGAGTAAACCCAAGTGCTCGAAGAACAGAGCCAAGACGAGCATGCCATGCACGAGGAGCCTGTTTCAGTCCATATAGCGCCTTAGTCAGACGACAGAGATGACGAGGGCGTGCAGGATCAATAAATCCAGGTGGCTGACGCATATAAACCTCCTCCTCCAGAATTCCATGGAGGAAAGCGCTCTGCACATCAAGCTAACGAAGAGACCATCCACGAGTGACAGCAAGAGACAACAACAAGTGAATGGTAGTAGGCTTGATGACTGGATTGAACGTGTCTTCATAATCAAGACCATACCTCTGTTTGAAGCCCTTGGCAACAAGCCGTGCCTTGTAGCGTTCGATGGAACCATCAGCATGTCTCTTGACTTTGAAAACCCACTTGGAATCAATAACATTGACACCAGATACTGGAGGAACAAGCTGCCAAGTGTCATTTTTCTGGAGAGCCTGAATCTCCTGTTTTATAGCAGCGTGCCAGTGAGGAATACTCAGTGCAGCCTGGAAGTGTCGAGGCTCAGCAGTGGGATCAGCAGCAATGTGAGCCATGCACGCGACTAGCCATGCCACAGTCCCGTCCTTGCATTCCTTCGGACAAAAAATGCCCGACTGACTCCGTGTACGAGGACGAAGAGGGACCACAGGCCGTGCCGGCGAGACCGACGCAACCGGTGATGGAGACGAAGCTGCAGCATCGGGAGAGCTCGCACTAGGGCTCCCTGACGACAACGAGCCAGGCGACGCCAGCCCACTAGCAGCCGAGGCGGGACTGACCGGGTCCAGCTCCAGGCCGGTCGAAGCAACCGCCGACCGAGGCGAAGATGCCTCCAGGTCGGGCGTGACCCCTCCTGGGTCAGGCGGAGCGCCAGCCGAAAGACTGGGCGAGGCCAGCGGCATGCCAGGCGAGGTCAGCCGAGGGCCAGGCGGGGCGCCAGCTGAAGGACTGGGCGAGGCTAGTGGCAGGCCACCCGTGGGCCAGGCGAGACCGGCGCCTGCGCGGCAGCCTCCAGTGGCGATGCAGGGGCGGGTACGTGGGTCGAACCCGTTATGCATGGGACATGCACGTCCCGAGCAGGAGCTGCCGCGTCGGTTTCCTGTTCATCAAGAAGCTCAAGACGAGCGCCACGTCCAATACCTACAGCATGATTAGGCAACAACGCAGGGGCATATGCAACATCCACAAATTGATCAGGCAAAGGTGTGGACATGTGCACCGGTTGTGAGGAAATGGTAGAGTTTGTCGGAAGTGCACGAAAAGGAAACACGTTTTCATCAAACACCACGTCATGAAAGATGTAAACGTGATTTGTAGGAACATGGAGGCATTTGTACCCTTTGTGAACAGAACTGTACCCCAGGAAGACGCACTTCTTAGATCAAAACTCTAACTTACGCTTGTTATATGGGCGAAGGTGAGGCCAACATGCACACCCGAACACCTTAAAAAAGGTGTAGTCTGGAGTCTCGTTGAGCAAGAGTTCAAGCGGAGTTTGCATTTTCAGGAGTCGTGAGGGAAGCCTATTTATGAGAAAACAAGTTGTGGAGAAAGCATCACTCCAAAACCGAAACGGAATGGATGCATGAGCGAGCAAGGTTAGGCCAGTTTCAACAAGATGATGATGCTTACGTTCGGCAGTTCCATTTTGCTGATGAGTACGAGGACAAGACACACGATGCGAAATCCCAAGTTTGTTAAAAAAAGAGTTGAGGTTGTGGTATTCACCCCCCCCCCAATCAGATTGAACATGGATGATTTTCCGCTTAAGGAGACGCTCAACATGTGCTTGAAACTAGATAAAAACATTGAACACATCAGACTTGCGCTTAATAAGATACAGCCATGTAAACCGACTATAAGCATCAAGAAAACTGACATAATAATTGTGACCACTAACAGATGTCTGGCATGACCCCATACATCAGAAAACACAAGCTCAAGAGGATGTTTCACAACACGACTGGACTCTGAAAACGGAAGTTGGTGACTCTTGCCCTGCTGACAGGCATCACAGACGGTGTCAGCAGATTTATTGGACACAACTGGTAGTTCATGACGATGCAACACATGACGAACTATAGGGCCCGCAGGATGACCAAGGCGCGCATGCCAGTGCGTAGGAGACACACGGACACCACTGAACGCGTGAGGAGAAGACTGCATGGATGGTGTGCTCGGTACATCAAGTGCGTACAAGCCATGGCGAAGACGACCGCTTTAAGCAGAACGGCCCTCGTGTCCCGATCCTTGATAAAGAAACGAAAAGGATGAAACTCAGCAAGGACATTATTATCACGTGTAAGTTGAGGAATAGACAACAAACTACGCGTAGCAGAGGGAACACGAAGGACATTGGAAAGATGTAGTTTGCGAAAATTGTGTGCAAGGAGAGAAGCCTGACCAACATGAGAGATGCGCATACTTGCTCCGCTGGCGGTGTGCACCTGATCATGACCACGGTATGGCTCCTGAGTAGAGAGCTTGCCCATCTCGCTGGTGAGGTGGTTAGTAGCGCCGGTGTCCATATACCATGATGGATCAATGGAGTAGGACGGAGTGCGACCATGATCATGAGTAGTCACGGCGGCGGCAGCCTGCTTGTCGTTTCCTTTGCCATTGTTGCCAAGGCCCAGAAAATCTTGCTTGTAGCGACGATGACAGCGAGATGCAATGTGGCGCTCCAGACGACACAGCTGGCAAGCCTGCGGGGCACCGCAGGAGGAGCAGCAAGCAACCGGCCGGTTGCCACCCGTGATGGATGGCGCATTGCCATGCGGGGCTGGATGCGAAGATGGTGCCTGCTTGCCCCCTGAAGATGAAAGCCGCTGAGGTTTGCCGCGAGTGGCAGCGTTGGCAGAGGCGAAACCCGGTGAGACACGGCGGGCCTTGATGCGCTGTTCACGGCCAAGGAGGCGGGCATACAGCTCACGAGGTGGAAGTGGATCGTCACGGCCATGAACATTCTCAATGAGATTGTCATAATCATCGTCGAGCCCGTTAAGAACGAAAGTGGTGAACTCCTCATCCTGCAGAGACTGGCCAACCGAGGCCAATGTGTCGGCGAGACCCCGCATCTTGTTGAAGTAGTCCGTGATGCTGAGGTCACCAAGCTTGGTCTCACCAAGCTCGGTGCGTATAGAGTGAGCACGCGCCTGAGACTGCGAGGCGAAGCTGGTGTGAAGCGCCGCCCACGCCTCCCGGGATGTAGTAGCGAAGATGACTAGCGACGAGACGCTCGGAGTGAGCGAGGACTGGATGGCAGAGAGAATGGCCTGATCCTAGGCCACCCATGTATGATACGTCGGGTGATGAGTGGTCGGACACGGGATGGATCCGTCAACATAGCCCTCCAGATAGCGACTGCGCAGAAAAGGCAACACCTGGGCACGCCAGGACAGGTAGTTGTCCGGCGTGAGCTTCACTGGCAGCAGATGCGAGAAGTAAAACGATGATGGCGCCATGACCTGAGCGGCGTGAGCAGGCATCGATGGCGCGTAGGGACCCGTCGACGGGGCTGTCTCGAGATGAGGAGCACCCGCCGAGTAGACGCCACGAGCACCGGGAACGAGGGCGTCGGCTCCGTGGTTCATCGCGGCCCCGTAGGATGGCTGCGACGGTGCAGCCACGAACCCGGATGGCGCGGAGTAGGGTTGGTGCGGCGACGACGTGTAGGACTGCGGCGGCTGCGCCAGGAAGTGCTGCTGCGGTGGTGGCGCGGAGTAGATCGGCGCCGACGGTGGCTGGTGGTGATGCGACGGGAGAGCCGCATAGGGTTGGTGATGATGCGGCGCCGCGTAGGACGCCACGGGCCAAGAGGACTGCGACGGCTGAAGGGAGCCCTGGGCCGCCGGCGGCGCACCATACACGGCAGGAGTGACGCCACCGGGCGTCTGCGCGACGGCGCCGTAGGGCGGCTGCACAGCAACGCCATGAGACGGCGGTGCAGCGAACTCAGCAGAGGAGTCGGCCGATGGATTTGATCCGATCAGGGACTCGGTCGGCGGCAGGGCCCCGTAGGCCGACGCAAGGGGCCGAGAAGCGAGGAACGGTGACATAGAGGCGAGGGCCGGCCCGGCGGTGGTGGCAGCGACGGAGTTCGGTGCACCAACGGCGGCGACGGCGGGAGCAACGGAAGACATCGAAACCCTACTCTGATACCATGTAAAACACAATATGTTGGGAACTTGCTCAACACCCTAAACGGGGTGTGGCTCTTTCATTATATAGAGATACCAAAGGGTACAATACAATGTTACAATATTAATACACAGACTACGTATATATACAGTCTAACAACAGGCGCTTCTGAAAAAACATTTACGCAACAATGTCTAAAAGAACATTTACACACCAAATATTGTACCCCCTTCCTCCTTTTCCTTTCCTTTTCTTTCCTTTTATTATGACGCGGGCAAGAGACTGAGGGCTCATTCGGTTTGGAGGAAATCAGAACGTATAAATTAGAAGTAGTATAGGAATTTGATATGATGAAATTGCCATCCTAAAGAATTGACTTGCCTCGTTTTTATGCGTAAAATGAGCTTTGAGTGGATGTGTAGTTTCCTCCAAAAACACAAGAAATGAGTAGTATTCCTACAAAATTTCTATACGCATCTCATATAAACCGAATACATATATAAAAAATTTTCCTCCGAAATCCTTGCTCATATATTATTCTTACGAAGATCCTGCAAACTGAACGAGGCCTGAAAGGGGCAACCGAAATTCCTTTGGTCCAATGATGACGGGTGCCCTTCCCTCGGGAGAAAGGACGCAGGCTCCATGTCATCCACTGACAGCGGGCCCGAAGGAGTAGCCCGTTGCCACTCATTGCGCCGGGCGAGCGCGTGCCACCGATCGAGGCCGGAGGCGACACACGACGGTGACGCCTGGCCATCGCAGCCGTTGGTTTCGCAGTTAACGGCGCATAATTTCTTCACGCAAAAAAAAAACGGCGCTTGATATTCCATTCGCCGGGACCGGGAGGAAACGCATTCGGGTGGCACTCGTGCTGCTTGGCTATTTCCGGCAGGCAAGGACTTGATTTGGTTTTCCATTTTGCGCCGCTCAATTTGGTGCCATAGTATATACTACTTTCTCCATTTTACAATGTAGTGCTTCTTCTATCCTCGTGCTTCAACTTTGATCGTAAATTTAACTATCAAGACCGATTGCGGCGGGAGCAAAAATTATATCAGTGAATTCATATTCGAAAGAAGTTTTCAATTATATAATTTTTTCTCCCGCCACAGTTGGTCTCGTTGGTTAAATTTATGGTCAAAGTTGAATCTTGAAAAGCGCGGGCGCACTATATTTTGGAATGGAGGAAGTATAGTAAAAAACTGTATCAAACCAGCAGACCATGAGACGAGCGCTTGCAACATCAAGTACAAGTACTAGATGGGTCCGGTTAATTACTTTGGGTAATCAAAGTGTACACCGTACGTACGCCGGCGTCGATTGACCCCGGCCGGCTCTACGTACATCTAGATCCACCCCGATCCTACGTACGGCCGGGCACCGCGACGCCGTCCTCTCAGCTTCTTACTGCACCATTTTTGCTCTCCCGACTTCTTTTTTTTTCTGGTGCGATGCGATCGATGGGTGGATCAACCTCTGAATTAAAGCCAGGCGGTATGTGGATGGATCCATCCACATCCACATCTAGCAAGTTGCATGCGCGGCCTCCCCGTCCCTCTGCTTATGTGCCACGCACCGGTGCCGTGCCGCCGAAGTAGGGTTGTTGCGTTAGCCCAAATCATCATCGTCTACTACGGGCTAGTCCAGACAGACACGCGCGTACGCACGCACGTTTCCGTGGTCCATCCACCGGAACGAACGGACTGAGGAAGCGACGGGCACTAGCTCGACGTCCATCCATTCATTCCATCATCATCATCGAGCTTCGCCACCGCTCACGCTCACGCTCGCTGGAAAGGTTGCTTTTGTTCCTTCGCATCGATCGAGCCCAGCCGATCCCACAGCCATCCTGCGGGTGCGGTGTCAACGGGAAAATCATGTGCGCATTGTATTGTGCATATGCACGTAACGTACCTACGTACTCGGCTGATTTGTGATTTCTTGTCTATAGGTAGCTAGCTAGGTAGGTGGGACTGTTGGCTTCAAGACCTATCCATGTCGTCAGGGCTTGAGTGCTCGATACTGGATCCACCGATCAACATATCTACTCCCTATAGCTGCAAAAACGTACATATTATACAGAGAAAGTAGTTTTTTTAACGCAATACAGACACAGACGTTCACGCATACGCATAAGCACTCGTCCCGATAAATATACACACACATGCTACCTTTACGAGCACTTTTGAAAGACTGGCCGGCACATTATTTTGAGATTGACGAAGTCACCACAGACGTTAATGAAATCGACAGAAACACCTCCTCCCACTGAACGCACATCGCACAAGTTGGTTCGCTATAGAGGGAGTAGTTAGTAAGTACATCGTCATATCACACACGAGGTGTCACGTGTCGGCTGACGGATCTGCCGTCATTGTGTACGTGGTCTTTTCTGTCAATACGGATTACAGGTGGTCTTTTCTGACAATACGAAAACGTAGGTGGTCTTCTCTGACAAAAATTCTGTTTGTGCGTGTGTGCAACCGAATACGAATATACTCCATGAAGCCATCATTTTTGTTTTTGGGGAAGCGCTGCCTTTTGCGTCTTTTTTTTGACAGAAAAAGAACCGACGCTAGCTTGTCAGTTGCATGCATGTAAACGAAACCATTAAGACCACGACACGCGCCCTGCTTGGCATAATTGCACTAAGCTTTCTAGTTAAAAGCCTGAGAACGTGTACTAGTACTACTTAAGTACGAAGAAAACCACTTAACTAAGCATAGATTGTAGCTTTAGCGGTTTCGTGCTGATAGCTACTCCAACTGCCCAAGGTTTTTGCACTTCCTCCTCTACCACTAATTGTAAGTACCTTTTTCTGGTTGTATGTGCCTTTTTTTCCATAACTAATTCAAGCCCTAGGCACAAAGTACACATACACATACTCCATATATACTGAGTTACTCACCTTTTTTTATTACCAGGAACATGCAGGAGTGTGCTTTGTTTGGAGGAGACATGCATACGTACATTAATCATTTTAATTTTGCAAGCCCTAGGCTTACATGCACCCTTTCGGTTTGGTCGGTCGTAACAATGAACTTTGTGCCTTAACCCTCGATTAGCACACAGTATTAGTGCAACACGTGCTAACTAGACACCAAGGTACAGCTAGCGAGTCAATTGCACAAAACCACCACATTTACGGCTAGGTTTGCAGAAAACCACCAAGTCGGTAATCTGTTGCAGAAAACACTGTGATTTCAATAATCTTGTTGCAAAAAGTACTGATCGTGTGATTTGGCTTGTTTAATCACTTGCTGTCAGGTGAGGCCAGATTGTCAGGAGCTGAATTGACAGAAAAATACATACGCACCCCTCAATTCTAAAACAAAATGCAATCTAGTCCCTCCTTGCGGAAAATTGTCAGCGGGGCGCAACCACGGCGCCCTGGCCCTGCCGTCCGCCGGGACGACTCTTCCACCAATGCGTCCTCGGCGCTCGCCGGCAAACCACGCTACCGCAAAGGGCGCACAGGAGCCGGCGGCCGTGCTACTTCAACACAGCAATGCATCGACGAGCTCCTCGCCCTCGATCTCTTCCGCCGGTGAGCCCCGGCCTTCCTCTGCAGAGATGCGTCGGGAAGGAAAGGGAAAGGACAAAGGGTTGCAGGGGCGGGCTCCCGGTGGTAGCGCAGGCTCAGGGACGGGCTCCATGCGGCAGCCACCATTCCTGTTGGCTCTCGTCGGAGAGACCATGCCGGTGGACCTCCAAGATCCATCCATGGCGGACGCCGAGACACTCCACATCGCCTACCTGGCCACCACCGTCGACGTGCTCTCCGCCGGCAGCCTCCTCCGCTCCGTAGCCGTCCGCGCCGGCGAGGTCCGCCTCACCGCGCGACGCCTCTTCGCCGAAGCCGCCAGAGCATCGGAGGCGAGCTCCAGCCCTGCGGGCTCGACATGCGATCCGCCGCCGCCGCAAAAGTAGTTGGCCCAAATGGGGAGGGACTCGATTGCGTTTTTAAAGATTTGTAGGGGTGTGTGTGTGTGTGTGTGTTTGCTAAGTTCGATCCTGACAATCTAGCCCCACCTGACAGCAAGTGATTAAACGGGCCAAATCACCCAATCAGTGCTTTTTGCAACAGGATTATTGAAATCACGGTGTTTTCTGCAGTGGATTACCGACTTGGTGGTTTTCTGCAAATCTAACCGCAAATGTGATGGTTTTGTGCAATTGACTCACATCTAGCTCCTAATCCCCTCAAAAAGACAAATCTTCCAAGCAACGATCTCAACTGAAAGTTAATCCTAGCACTAAAATGGCATCCAGATGGAATATGACAGACACGATCAGTACTCGTACTTTGAGCATGGGTCGTCCAGTAGCAGTTTTCTTAAGAAAGTCGCTAGCTTTATTATTTTAGCAATACTTACATAATTCGCAAGAAAAACGAATAAGCAACTAGGGGATCATCGTCCAAGACATGGAACAGCAGAGTTTTCTTTTGAAGAAACACTATCATTAAGGGGTTGTACACGTGGTACAAAAATTACGCCAATCCTTTGAGATATATCGTATGCGACAAGTGAATATTTGAAACAAGAAATGAATTCAAACTTTTGGATAATGGATCCTTCTAATCCAGTGTATCTAATGTCTTTTCCACAAGCCAAAGGAAATGCATCTCAAGTACACGAATTAGTAGGTATGAGAATATAAACTCTTAATACGTATGGATCATTGATACGTTCATTTTGCATCATGCTTTTATATCGATATTTATTGCATTATGGGCTGTTATTACACATTATGTCACAATACTTATGCCTATTCTCTCTTATTTTAAAGGTTTACATGAAGAGGGGGAATGCCAGCAGCTAGAATTCTGGGCTAGAAAAGGAGCAAATATTAGAGACCTATTCTCTACATCTCCAAAAGTCCTGAAATTCCACGGGATTTACTTCCAGAATATATAAAAAATATTGAGCGAAGAAAGTACCAGAGGGGGGCCACGCACCATCCACGAGGGTGGGGGCGCGCCCTACCCCCTGGGCGCGCCCCCTACCTCGTGGGCCCCCTGGTGGCCCTCTGATGCCCATCTTTGGCTATACGGAGTCTTTCGTCGAGAAAAAAATCATAAGCAAGCTTTCGGGAAGAAACTCCGCCGCCACGAGGCGGAACCTTGGCGGAACCAATCTAGGGCTCCAGCAGAGCTGTTCTGCCGGGGAAACTTCCCTCCAGGAGGGGGAAATCATCACCATCGTCATCACCAACGATCCTCTCATCAGGAGGGGGTCAATCTCCATCAAAATTTTCACCAGCACCATCTCATCTCAAACCCTAGTTCATCTCTTGTATCCAGTCTTTGTATCCAAACCTCAGATTGGTACATGTGGGGTGCTAGTAGTGTTGATTACTCCTTATAGTTGATGCTAGTTGGTTTACTTGGTGGAAGATCATATGTTCAGATCCATTATGCATATTAATACCCCTCTGATTATGAAGATGAAGATGCTTTGTGAGTAGTTACGTTTGTTCCTGAGGACATGGGAGAAGTCTTGCTATAAGTAGTCATGTGAATTTGGTATTCGTTCGATATTTTGATGAGATGTATGTTGTCATCCCTCTAGCGGTGTCATGTGAACATCGACTACATGACACTTCACCATAGTTTGGGCCTAGAGGGAGGCATTGGGAAGTAATAAGTAGATGATGAGTTGCTAGAGTGATAGAAGTTTAAACCCTAGTTTATGCGTTGCTTCGTAAGGGGCTAATTTGGATCCATATGTTTCATGCTATGGTTAGGTTTACCTTAATACTTCTGTTATAGTTGCAATAGGGGTTAATCATAAGTGGGATGCTTGTCCAAGTAAGGGAAGTACCCAAGCAACGGTCCACCCACATATCAAATTGTCAAAGTACCGAACGCGAATCATATGAGCGTGATGAAAACTAGCTTGACGATAATTCCCACGTGTCCTCGGGAGCGCTTTCCTTTATATAAGAGTTTGTCCAGACTTGTCCTTTACTACAAAAAGGATTGGGTCATCTTGCTGCACCTTATTTACTTTTACTATTTATTACCCATTACCAATTACCTTATCACAAAACTATCTGTTACCGATAATGTCAGTGCTTGCAGAGAATACCTTGCTGAAACCCGCTTATCATTTCCTTCTGCTCCACGTTGGGTTCGACACTCTTACTTATCGAAAAGGCTACGATAGATCCCTACACTTGTGGGTCATCAAGACTCTTTTCTAGCGCCGTTGTCGGGGAGTGAAGCGCCTTTGGTAGGTGGAATTTGGTAAGGAAAAATTTATATAGTGTGCTGAAATTTATTGTCACTTGTTACTCTGGAACATAATCCTTTGAGGGGCTTGTTCGAGGTATCTTCACCCCGACCAGTAGAGCAAAGATCTACTCCTCAACCTACGGAACCTACTGAAAATGTTTACTTTGAAATTCCTTCGGGTATGATAGAGAAACTGCTAGCTAATCCTTTCACAGGTGACGGAATATTACATCCTGATTTGCACCTAATCTATGTGGATGAAGTTTGTGGATTATTTAAGCTTGCAGGTATGCCCGAGGATGTTATTAAGAAGAAGGTCTTCCCTTTATCTTTGAAGGTAGATGCATTAACATGGTTTAGGCTATGTGATGATATTGGATCATGGAACTACCAACGATTGAAATTGGAATTTCATCAGAAGTTTTATCCTATGCATCTTGTTCATCGTGATCGTAATTATATATATAATTTTTGGCCTCGCGAAGGAGAAAGCATCGCTCAAGCTTGGGGGAGGCTTAAGTCAATGTTATATTCATGCCCCAATCATGAGCTCTCAAAAGAAATGATTATTCAAAAAATTATGCTCGGCTTTCTCTCAGTAATCGCTCCATGCTCGATACTTCTTGTACTAGATCTTTTATGATGAAGACTATTGAATTCAAATGGGATTTATTGGAAATAATTAAATGCAACTCTGAAGATTGGGACCTCGACGAAGGTAAGGAGCCAGGTATAACACCTGAGTTTGATTGTGTTAAATCTTTTATGGACACCGATGCTTTCCGTGAATTTAGCACTAAATATGGACTTGACTCTGAGATAGTAGCTTCTTTCTGTGAATCCTTTGCTACTCATGTGATCTCCCTAAGGAGAAGTGGTTTAAATATAATCCTCCCATAGAAGTAAAAGTAGTTGCACCTATTAAAGTTGAATAAAAGACTATCACTTATAATGATCATGTTGTCCCTACTTCTTATATTGAGAAACCACCTTTCCCTGTTAGAATAAAGGATCATGCTAAAGCTTCAACAGTTCATAAGAGTAACACTAGAACACCTACTCCCTCTGAGCAAATTAAAATTGAACCTAGTGTAGCTAGGGTTAAAGATCTCTTGGCTGATAATATTGATGGGCATGTTATTTACTTCTGCAATGAATCTTCTAGAATTGCTAGACCTGATACTAAACATAAACATAGACCTGTTGTAGGCATGCCTGTTATTTCTGTTAAAATAGGAGATCATTGCCACCGTGGCTTATGTGATATGGGTGCTAGTGCAAGTGCAATACCTCGTTCCTTATACAAAAAAAATATGCATGATATTGCACCTGCTGAGATAGAAGAGATTAATGTTACTATTAAGCTTGCCAATAGAGATACTATTTCACCAGTTGGGATTGTTAGAGATGTTGAAGTCTTGTGTGGGAAAGTTAAATATCCTGCTGATTTTCTAGTTCTTGGTTCCCCAAAAGATGACTTTTGTCCCATTATATTTGGTAGACCCTTCTTGAATACCGTTAATGCTAAGATAGACTGCAATAAGGATATTGTTTCTATGGGTTTAGGGGATATGTCTCATGAGTTTAATTTTGCTAAATTTCGTAGACAACCCCATGATAAAGAATTGCCTAGTAAAGATGAAATTATTGGTCTTGCTTCTATTGCCATGCCTCCAAGTGATCCTTTAGAACAATATTTGCTAGACCATGAAAATGATATGTTTATGAATGAAAGAAGGGAAATAGATGAAGTATTCTTTAAACAGGGACCTATTTTGAAACAGAACTTGCCTGTTGAAATTCTAGGGGACCCTCCTCCACCTAAGGGTGATCCCGTGTTTGAGCTTAAACCTTTACCTCATGTTGGGGTATGGGGTCCCGGCAAACCCTTAAGGTTCGAACACTGGGGTGCGCGCGAAGTCTTTTCCTCCAACCGATCTACGCTCTAGCTTGCTAGGATCTCTCGGACGAACTCGACGAACTCACAACAAAGAAGGACACAAGGTTTATACTGGTTCGGGCCACCGTTGTGGTGTAATACCCTACTCCAGTGTGGTGGTGGTGGATTGCCTCTTGGGTTGATGATGAACAATACAAGGGCAGAACGGCCTCCTGAGGTCGAGGTGTTCTTGTGCTCGGTGAGCTTGTGTGTGAGGTGGTCTCTCTTTTTAGCTTAGCTCTTCTCTCTTTAGCTGAGCCCTCTCTTTTCCCCCCGATCCCCCTCCATTGTGGTGGCTAGTCCTATTTATAGAGGCCCTGGTCCTCTTCTCAAATATCGAGCGGGAAGGGAGCCAATAATGGCGAGCTAATTTGAAGGGGGACAGCTAGTACAAGCTATCCTGACAATAGTAGTCTTCGCGTGCACAAAGTTCTGGTGGTGACACCATTCTGGGCTCCACGGTGACCTTCGTCTTGCAGTCTGGGATAGAGGAAGAGGGAAAAATTGAAATGAAATAAATAAAGAATAAAGCCAAAAAAATAAGTCCCATTTTGGGCGGAACAGATCTACTAATTCTTTTATTCCAGTTGGTAAGAGGGACCTTTACCATTGAACTACGCTCGCTACAGTATATATATTTTATAGCGTATATCCGCCTGGGGAAGACAACCAATGGATCTGTTATGTAGCTTATCCATTAGACCTATTTGAAGAGGGTTCCGTTACTAACATGTTTACTTCCATTGTAGGTAACGTATTTGATTTTAGAGCACGTTCGGTCTTGGTCTTGCTGCACCGAAATGGCAACCTTTGCTTGATGCCTCGGTACTCAGCGGATGCGCTTGCCCCCCTTTGCACCAAAGGGGAAACAAGGATGCTGTGCACGGTGGCGCCCGCCTGGCGCTCGCCTGGTGTCGATCGTCACGGCTCATGTCACGAGAACCTCGTGAGGTTCGCCTTGCCTTGATATCTCCGCTCCTCATGAGCCTGCCTGTCTAGGCCGCTCCAGAGGAGGTCTTGCGTCGTCCGCCTCGCGAGGCTTGGTCTCTCGCGAGGGTCTTGGGCGCTTCGTTGGTGAGGATGGGCCGTACGGCCTGCTTGCTTGGCCATGTGGTGGGCCGTCGGCAGGCAAGTCTGGGGACCCCCGTTCCCAAAACGCCGACAGTAGCCCCCGGGTCCAAGGTGCGTGCGGGCTTGACTTCGCGGCGAAGCCAAGGGTCAAGCTCGAAGTGCCACAGGCCCCCAAAGCCCGCGGCCTCGGTTGACGCGTGGCAGTTGATTGGACGTGGGCGTCTCAGCTTCCCCACGCTGTTTTGGCAACTGCTTGACCTAACAAAAGGCTAGTGCGGGGGGCACTTGCCTTCATTGCTTCTTCCTTGCCTCGCTCCAGATCCCCTTTCTTGCTCTTTGCCGCCGCTACCTGCAGATCTGCTCCAGCCTCGTTCTGCATCTGCCGCTCATGGCACTGCGCAAGGTCAAGCCTTCCTCGTCCCCGGCTTGGTACGAGCCCGCTCTTGAGGTGTGACGCCCCGAGACCGATGCGCCAGGTGTCTTCCAGTTATTCGCCGTCATTGCCATATCTTTTGCATGCGTGTTGCATTTCATCATGTCATCATGTGCATTGCATCATCATGTTTTTAAAACTTGCATCCGTCCGGGTCCCCCCTTCTTTCCGTGGTCCGTTCTGAGCCCATACACACTTGCACGCGCCCGCGACACGTCCGAAATATTATTTTATAAGTGGCCGGAAAATGTTCTCGGAATGGGATGAAAGTAGTCATGTGGTGTTGTTTTGTTGTCAGTAGACTGCTCGCCAAGTTTCATCGCGTTCGGAGTCCGTTTGACGCCCCAGCGGATAACTATAGCGGCAGTATTGTCGGTCAAATCGTCGGGCGTTTTCGGTCTCCAAAATCAGTCGCCGGGCCTCCCTCTCTTCTCTTCTCTCAGCTCGAGACCGTCTACACATCTCACTAACTACCGCCAGGTCCAACCTAACCTCTCTCGTCAGCTCGCAGCCCCCCCTCGTGCGCGTCCGAAAATTGTCCCGGACCCGACCCGAGCAGTCGTGACCATTGTGTCCGGATCATCCCCAAACATCTACAAAACGTCACCGTTTTATTATTTGGACTCCCTAGCCTATTCTTTCTGAATCGTCCAATTTCGATCGGATTATCCAAACTCCCTCTTTTCCTTATATTTATAGCCCAACCTCACGTAATCTAGCCTAACCCTAAAACATAGGAGGTTTGTCCCTCCCTGCCGCCGCCGCTCCAAAAATCTTCCTCGGGATCCCCTCACTCTTTCCCGAGCCAACCCAGCGCCGCCACCTACCTCCATCGATCCCCTCGCAGTCAGCCTCCTCCCGCTCGATCCGGGGCGTCCCCGTGCTGACAAACCCCCTCTTCCTCGCCTCGTCGCCGGCGAGCCTCACCACCATCGACGGCCGAAGCCCCAGGTCCCGTCGCATCCTCTTCCTCTATTTCCCCCCCGAGGTCTCTCTCATCTCTAATCCCTCGTCGATGTCCCTGTGCAGAAAACTCGTCGCTTCCTTGTCACCTCTGCCTCGCCCGCGCGTTGCCAGGTCGCCCGTCCGCCAGAGCGTGCCCTTCCTCGACCTCGGCGGTGACCATCGACACTGCCGCACAACGATAGGAGCTCCATCCCCGAACGCCTTCGCGCCTCCATCCTGAACTCCTCCTGCACCCGCACATGTTGCCATGGCCGCCCGGGGCCTTCTTCTGCCAAGATTCAGCTCCGTCCTCCGCGCCCGACGAAGCCTGCACTGCCACGCGCCTGCATCCGCGACGAAGACGACGTCGATGGCTCCTACCTCCCCTGCCGTGTCGCCCGCCGGATCCGCCGTCTGCCCGCTCCTCGCCGGAGTGCCTTGCGAGTGCCTCGACCTCTCCTGGGACACCGATCCGCGCCTCCCTCCGTCCCTTGCATCGCCTCATCGCCAGACTAGAAGCTCCGTTCGCCAAGCGTCGCGCCCCTGCTTCGTTTCGCTGCGGGAGGAGCTGCATCGCCCTCTGCTGCAGATTCCTTGGACGAGCGCCCTCGCCTGGGCATGTTCGTCCCTGTCGCTGCCGTTCTTCTTCAAAAACAAGCAGAGTGCAGCCCGCTCGCCTTCGTTGACCGTATCGCCAGGCCTGGGCCTTTTCCCCGCACAGCCCAGCAGAGGAAGGCCGCGCCAGGCCTCTCCTTCAACTGGGCCGAGCCCATGGTGAGGCCACCCCGCCGAAGCCCCCTGTTTTTTTCCTGTTGTTGGGCCAACATATTCGGCCCGTTGTGTTTTTTTCCTGCTGCTACAAATTTAGCTTTTTCCTGAAATAACTGTTTTGCAGTTTGGTCCCTAGAGTTCATGCATTTAATATCTAACTAACCGTGCATCGGTTTAAAATAAGTTATATATGAAACATGACTAGAATTTCATCTAGTTTCATAATATGCCACTTTCATGCATGTTTGGAATGTTTAAAATGTTGTTTGTTTAAGTTTTGCTTAATTGCCATGTTAAAATGATTTAATTCATAAGTAAATAATCGTAGCTCCGATTTTAATAAACTTTATATGTAAATGGGGGTAGAAAAATGCCTAGTTTAACATGGTGGCATCACTTTGCATGTTTAACAACTCTAAAATTGTGTTTAGGGCAGAACAGTACCAAACCTAATATATGCATATGGGGATTTACCGAAATTGTTGTTCGTTGCTTCCGGCCTCATTTAACCTTGACTAGATAGGTAGTTTTACTTTGCTTCACCCTCTTGCCATGTTTAACAACATTTAATATTGTTGGGTACATAAACGAGATCGAACTAAATAACTTGTCGTGGTGTTTCATCAATATGCAACTCGTTGCATATTGAGCTCCACTTAATTTGTAGGATTGCTTGTGCACTTTGCCATGCCATGCATATTAAAACCAGACATGCATCATACTTGATTGTGCATCATGCCATGTTATGTGGTGGTTGTTTACTATGTTGTTTGCTCCTTTTTGGTGTTGTTTTCTTCGGGTTGGTTCCGATAACGTCGCGTTTGTGAGGACCCGTTCGACTACGTCCGTTTGTCTTCTTCATGGACTCGTTCTTCTTCCTTGCGGGATTTCAGGCAAGATGACCATACCCTCGAAATCACTTCTATCTTTGCTTGCTAGATGCTCGCTCTTTTGCTATGCCTATGCTGCGATATCTACCACTTGCTTTATCATGCCTCCCATATTGTTAAACCAAGCCTCTAACCCACCTTGTCCTAGCAAACCGTTGTTTGGCTATGTTACCGATTTGCTTAGCCCCTCTTATAGCGTTGTTAGTTGCAGGTGAAGATTGGAGCTTGTTCCATGTTTGGAACATGGATATTTTGTTGGGATATCACAATATCTCTTATTTAATTAATGCATCTATATACTTGGTAAAGGGTGGAAGGCTCGGCCTTATGCCTGGTGTTTTGTTCCACTCTTACCTCCCTAGTTTCCGTCATATCGGTGTTATGTTCCCGGATTTTGCGTTCCTTACACGGTTGGGTTATAATGGGAACCCCTTGACAGTTCGCTTTGAATAAAACTCCTCCCGCAAGGCCCAACATTGGTTTTACCATTTGCCACCTAGCCCTTTTCTTTTCCCTTGGGAGTCGCGCTCCCGAGGGTCATCATTATTTTAACCCCCCGGGCCAGTGCTCCTTTGAGTGCTGGTCCAACCTGTCTGTTGCCGGTGACCACTAGGGGCAACTCTAGGATGGTCTACCGGAACCTTGAACAATCCGGTGTGCCCTGAGAACGAGATATGTGCAGCTCCTATCGGGATTTGTCGGCACATTCGGGTGGCTTTGCGGGTCTTGTTTTACCATTGTCGAGGATGTCTTGTAACGGGGATGCCGAGTCTGATCAGAATGTCTTGGTAGAAGGAATATCCTTCGTTGACCGTGAGAGCTTGGGATGGGCTAAGTTGGGACACCCCTGCAGGGTTTGAACTTTCGAAAGCCGTGCCCGCGGTTATGGGCAGATGGGAATTTGTTAATGTCTGATTGTAGAAAACCTAAAGTTTATCTTAATTAAAATGCCTCAACCGCGTGTGTAATCATGATGGTCTATTTCCGGCGGAGTCCAGGAAGTGAACACGGTGTTGGAGTAATGCTTGACGTAGGTTGTTCTAGGATCACCTTCTTGATCATAGATTCTCGACCGTGCTTTGCCTTCTCTTCTCGCTCTCATTTGCGTATGTTAGCTACCATATATGCTAGTCGCTTGCTGCAGCTCCACCTCATATCTTTTACCCTTCCTATAAGCTTAAATAGTCTTGATCGCGAGGGTGTGAGATTGCTGAGTCCCTATGACTCACAGATACTTCCAAAACCAGTTTGCAGGTGCCGGTGAAACCGTGCAGGTGACGCTACCAAGCTCAAGGAGGAGCTCAATGAAGACCGTGTTCGTTTTGTTGTTCTGTTTTTCTTTTGATCAGTAGTGGAGCCCAGTTGGGACGATCGGGGATCTGTGTAGCATTTGGGGTAGTCTTCTTTTATTTTGGTTCCGTAGATGGACCTTGATTGTATCTGGTTGATGTAATGCTTTATTCATGTATTGTGTGAAGTGGCGATTGTAAGCCAACTATGTACCTCCTTTCTTATTCATTACATGGGTTGTTGTGAAGATTACCTCACTTGCGACATTGCTTTCAATGCAGTTATGCCTCTAAGTCGTGCTTCGACACGTGGGAGATATAGCCGCATCGAGGGCGTTACAAGTTGGTAATCAGAGCCTTCCCTAACCTTAGGAGCCCCCTGCTTGATCGAATCGCTGGCGTTGTTGAGTCCAGAAAAATGTTTTGAGTCATTTAGGATTATATATATATATATATCGGAGAGTAGGATTCTTTTTACTCCTCAGTCCCTTCGTCGCTCTGGTGAGGCATCCTGACATAGAGTTTTGACTCTTCTCTTCTTAAATTTCACTAAAAAAATTTAGGATCACGCGGGTATCTTGGAATTGTTTCGATGGTTTTGTGACGAGAACATTGTTCTTGGTGCCTCCTGACATTTAGGGGTGGTAGTGTCCCGGGGAGTTGAGCTCCGAGGTGTTGTCGTCACAAATTTATCATTGCAGTTCTGGAATACCTGAGTTTCGCCGACATCAAAAATCTCTTTTATGCAGTTTTTGGTGAGATAACCTCGACGCCACCCAGTACTGGGGCGGGAGTTCGGGAGTATTGCCATAACTCGTATAACGGATGCTTTTCGAAGGTTGAGGTAAGCGATTTCTGAAGGTTTCTTGGTTATGTGTTGAAGGATGGATACAGCTGGATGTAGGATTTGTTAGTTTTGGGTGAGATATTATGCTTCCCCTGTATCCCCAACACCTGATTGCGTAACCGGAAAATTTCGGGAGTTTATAAGTGGGAATTCAAGTAGCTCCTAGGATATCTTTCCGACAGATGTATGATATGAAATTGGGGTTCGACGTCTAGTGATCCGCCTATTCACGGTTGGTTTTACACTGGTCTCGTTGTGTCTTAAAGAGTCCTTGGCTATGCCGACTCGGGGACGCTTCGTATGTCATGTGCACTGCCTTGTACATGATGATGCTATACGATCGAGCCCGTGTATGCCCCACCATGAAAACTTCGGATGAAATCTCTATCATATGTTTGTTCCGGCTTATTCCGCAAGTCAATCATTTGTTTTGTTTTCAGTTGTGGTATTCGAGTTGCTTCGAAGTCAAGTGTTGATTCCATACCTTCCCCAAATGGTGTTCTCATACTCCGATGGGAATACTAATCCTTCATGATAATCAAGATTGTCATATCAATCCTTTTCAACCGGTGAGTTTCTCTTCAAGTGGAGCCGATCTTTATCAACATCCGCAAGATCAATTATCAGTTTTTCATCAACGTTGTTCGTTTCATCCGTCTTCAAGTTGACTTTGTTTTCCCTCCCTCCCACCCTTTTTCTTCAAGGACTCATATATCTTAATAAAGTATCCATTTTATTCATGTGAAGACTCTTCATTCTTGTCTTTGAATGTTCTTATCCGGTGATTCTCATGAAGATTCTAACGGAGCTTCAAGTTCATCATTCTTCGTTCCCTTTCTCCTCCGGTGGATCCAATTCAAGCTTTCAGTGTTGAGCATATTCTTTTCTGTATTTCAAATGCTTTCTCATGCCGGTGTACCTCTTAGTCATTCCCCGCTTGCTATTCAATTGTTCCGGAGTGCTGAAGATATCTCGAGGTTGTTATCTCATTCTAGCCATTTAATTCAAGCGGTGCATTCTCTCTTTTAAATCGTTCTACGATGTTTCTTTTGAGTGGCCCTAACCCACAGGTCTTTTCCCAGGATCTTACCTGACTCTTCTAATTTTTTCCCGGAGTTACTCCAAAATTCTTTTTGAAGTTTGACGTAAGAATGATTCATCATCAGTCATATGTATTTATCCAAAATCTGTCAAAATCTGTCAAAATCTTTTCATCGTTGGCTCAATCTTTTCGCTTTTGATTCTTCCGGAGCGTCTAAACAATTCATGGTGGTGTTTCTTGTCGACATTCTCGGATTTGAAGACCGAAGAAGAGTTTCTCTTAAATCTTGCTCCAATCTCTTCAAGATTCATAGTTCTAGCTTCATGCCATCCTCTCATAATTGTTTTTGATTGTGATAATTTTTTTTTCATCCCTCCGGAATAATTCAGGAGTCTTTTCAGTCTGATTCTTCGGAGGTCATCATTTCAGGTTATTCATTCTAGCTTTCAGCTCTCATCCTCCAAAATCTTACCGGTGCATCATTCATATATCCTCTAATCAATTCATGATCTCTTTGGTCTCATGTATCAAATTCCCTCAAGTATCTTCATTCGTTTTTTAATTCTTCCCGGTGCTTCTTTATCTTCTCTTCGTTCATTTTCAATTCTTATGGTGGTTCATTCAAGAATTCTCTTCCTTCGTTTATCATATCAATTCATTCGTTATTCCCAAATCCTACCGGTGGTTCGTTGAAGACTTTCTCGAGTTGGCGTTATATCTATCTTAATCCTTGCTAAGAGAATAAGTTGTATGCAATCCATTGCTTATCATCATTTTAATTGGTGAAGGATAAGCATAATGTAATTCTTATTCGTGTTTCATCGAGTGAATTCAATCCCTTATTCCGGAGGCTCATCAAATTCTCGTTTTCACTTGATTCATCTTTCTTTTTCCAGAGTTCCAAGCTCTCGCAATTATATTATCTCAGAGATCCATCTAAACCATTACAAGGTTTCACCTTGTGTTTTCAACTTCTCTTTCTTTTCGTTATCCTTTTTGTTTAACAGAGTTCTTTATGGAGGCGCTACATGATGGTTCATAAAGGATTTAATTCCTTCTCGAAGTGTTCATCAAGATTCTTTTCAGAGGAGCTCGAGCATTCTTCATCTTGCAATCCGGAGTGCAATTCTTTCTTCCATATCATTGGAGGTGGTATTATGTCATTCTTCATAATTTGAGTTCATGTTCCATGATTCACATGTTGTTAAGAATGAGGTATTTTAAATCCATCAACCTCTTAGTTGGAGTTATCTTCTGTCATGTTTCACCTAAAGCCTTCCCTAAGGATTGTTGCTAATTATGGTGCTCATAAAGGACCCAAGTATTTATTTATCCTCCCGGTGAAATAAGTTTCTCGTATCCTTGTTGATATCAATCCAACCTGTTGGTCCCGTTAGTGGTAGAATTTCACCTCATAGTTTTGAGATGTTTTCCATAAGCCCACAACGAACTTATTTTTTTCGTTGTTGATTTCCCAACAACTCCTTTCAATCCTTCTTTGCAAGCATGCTTTTCAAATTCAATTGTCGGGGAAATTGTCTTTTCTTTCTCCGTTCTTATGCTAACGATCTACCTTTTTTTTCTTTCGTTCCGAAGGCATTGTGAAGTTGCTCTCTTCGTCCTATCATCTCGTTTTGCCAAGATCATGTTCTTTCCTTTTTTCTTATCTTTTCAACCGGAGTGTCATGCCCTCCTTTTCAAGTTCTTCCCATTAAATCAACTTTTGCCCCCTTCTCAACCGGAGTGCCGTCTGAAATCGTTCTTACCCTTTGTGCCATTCTTTCATTAGTTCCGGAGGCAGTATGTTGTTGATTTCATCAAGTATCATGCAATCTTACCAAGTTCATATGCAATTTCTTTCCATTCAGTCGGAGTGTTGTCCAAATTATATCATTCTTTCCCTTCCATATCTTGTTTTAACTGGAGTCTCATCCAAGTGCTTTCATTTTGCCAAGTTCTTATTATTGCTTTTCATTCCAACCGGAGTGTTGTCGTAATTGATCCTTATTGTTCCTTGTAAATCTCATTTCAGTCGGAGTGCTTGCATGTACCTATTGTCCATTGTAACACTTTTCTTATGTCTTTCAACCTACAAGCGTCTAGTAAGGTTCCTTGTTCCTCTTCTCTAACGGAGGTTTCAACTTTGTTCACCTTCGTTGTATTCTTTTCTCGAATTTGTTCAACCTCACAAGGTTCTTTCGTTTCACTCATTTGTCAAAGAAGCAACTTAGTTTTACCGCTTATTGTCCTCTTCCGTTTTCCCTCCGGTGCCATTCCAGATCTCGAGACGAGATCCTCTCGTAGTGGTGGAGTGTTGTGACGCCCCGACACCGATGCGCCAGGTGTCTTCCAGTTATTTGCCGTCATTGCCATGTCTTTTGCATGCGTGTTGCATTTCATCATGTCATCATGTGAATTGCATCATCCTGTTTTTAAAACTTGCATCCGTCCGGGTCCCCCTTTCTTTCCGTGGTCCGTTCTGAGCCCAGACGCACTTGCATGCGCCCGTGGCACGTCCGAAATATTATTTTATAAGTGGCTGGAGAATGTTCTCGGAATGGGATGAAAGTTGGCGTGTGGTGTTGTTTTCTTGTCAGTAGACCGCCCGCCAAGTTCCATCGCGTTCGGAGTCCGTTTGACGCCCCAGCGGATAACTATAGCGGCAGTATAGTCGGTCAAATCGTTAGACGTTTTCGGTCTCCGAAATCAGTCGCCGGGCCTCCCTCTCTTCTCTTCTCTCAGCTCGAGACCATCTACACAGCTCACTAACTACCGCCAGGTCCAACCTAACCTCTCTCGTCAGCCCGCAGCCCCCCCCTCGCGCGTGTCCGAAAATTGTCCTGGACCCGACCCGAGCAGTCGTGACCGTTGTGTCCGGATCATCCCCAAACATCTACAAAACGTCACCGTTTTATTATTTGGACTCCCTAGCCTATTCTTTCTGAACCGTCCGATTTCGATCGGATGATCCAAACTCCCTCTTTTCCTTATATTTACAGCCCAACCTCACCTAATCTAGCCTAACCCTAAAACATAGGAGGTTTGCCCCTCCTTGCCGCCGCCGCTCCAAAAATCTTCCTCGGGATCCCCTCACTCTTTCCCAAGCCAACCCAGCGCCGCCACCTACCTTCATCGATCCCCTCGCAGTCAACCTCCTCCCTCTCGATCCGGGGCGTCCCCGCGTTGACAAACCCCCTCTTCCTCGCCTCGTCACCGGCGAGCCTCACCACCATCAACGGCCGAAGCCCCAGGTCCCATCGCATCCTCTTCCTCTATTTTCCTCCCCGAGGTCTCTCTCATCTCTAATACCTCGTCGTTGTCCCCGTGCAGAAAACTCGTCGCTGCCTTGTCACCTCTGCCTCGCCCGCGCGTTGCCAGGTCGCCCGTCCGCCAGAGCATGCCCCTCCTCGACCTCGGCGGTGACCATTGACACTGCCTCAGAACGACAGGAGCTCCATCCCCGAACGCCTTCGCGCCTCCGTCCTGAACTCCTCCTGCGCCCGCTCATGTTGCCATGGTCGCCCGGGGCCTTCTTCTGCCAAGATTCAGCTCTGTCCTCCGCGCCTGAAGAAGCTTGCACCGTCGCGTGCCTGCATCCACGACGAAGACGACGTCGATGGCTCCTGCTTCCCCTGCCGTGTCGCCCGCTGGATCCGCCGTCTGCCCGCTCCTCGCCAGAGTGCCTTGCGAGCGCCTCGACCTCTCCTGGGATGCCGATCCGCGCCTCCCTCCGTCCCCTGCATCGCCTCGTCACCGGAGTAGAAGCTCCGTTCGCCAAGCGCCGCGCCCCTGCTTCGTTTCGCTGCGGGAGGAGCTGCATCGCCCTCTGCTGCAGATTCCTAGGACGAGCGCCCTCGCCTAGGCATGTTCGTCCCTGTCGCTGCCGTTCTTCTTCAGAAACGAGCAGACTGCAGCCTGCTCGCCTTCGTTGACTGTATCGCCGGGTCTGGGCCATTTCCCTGCACAGCCCAGCAGAGGAAGGCCGCGCCAGGCCTCTCCTTCAACCGGGCCGAGCCCATGGTGAGGCCACCCCGCCGAAGCCCCCTGTTTTTTTCCTGTTGTTGGGCCAACAGATTCGGCCCGTTGTGTTTTTTTCCTGCTGCTACGAATTTAGCTTTTTCCTGAAATAACTGTTTCGTAGTTTAGTCCCTAGAGTTCATGCATTTAATATCTAATTAACCGTGCATCGGTTTAAAATAAGTTATATATGAAACATGACTAGAATTTCATCTAGTTTCATAATATGCCACTTTCATGCATGTTTGAAGTGTTTAAAATGTTGTTTGTTTAAGTTTTGCTTAATTGCCATGTGAAAATGATTTAATTCATAACTAAATAACCGTAGCTCCGATTTTAATAAACTTTATATGTAAATGGGGTAGAAAAATGCCTAGTTTAACATGGTGGCATCACTTTGCATGTTTAACAACTCTTAAATTGTGTTTAGGGCAGAACAGTACCAAACCTAATATATGCATATGGGGATTTACCGGAATTGTTGTTCGTTCCTTCCGGCCTCATTTAACCTTGACTAGATAGGTAGTTTTACTTTGCTTCACCCTCTTGCCATGTTTAACAACATTTAATATTGTTGGGTACATAAACGAGATCGAACTAAATAACTTGTCGTGGTGTTTCGTCAATATGCAACTCGTTGCATATTGAGCTCCACTTCATTTGTAGGATTGCCTGTGCACTTTGCCATGCCATGCATATTAAAACCGGACATGCATCATACTTGATTGTGCATCATGCCATGTTATGTGGTGGTTGTTTACTATGTTGTTTGCTCCTTTCCGGTGTTGTTTTCTTCGGGTTGGTTCCAATAACGTCGCGTTTGTGAGGACCCATTCGACTACGTCCGTTTGTCTTCTTCATGGACTCGTTCTTCTTCCTTGCGGGATTTCAGACAAGATGACCATACCCTCGAAATCACTTCTATCTTTGCTTGCTAGATGCTCGCTCTTTTGCTATGCCTATGCCGCGATACCTACCACTTGCTTTATCATGCCTCCCATATTGTTAAACCAAGCCTCTAACCCGCCTTGTCCTAGCAAATCGTTGTTTGGCTATGTTACCGCTTTGCTCAGCCCCTCTTATAGCGTTGTTAGTTGCAGGTGAAGATTGGAGCTTGTTCCATGTTTGGAACATGGATATTTTGTTGGGATATCACAATATCTCTTATTTAATTAATGCATCTATATACTTGGTAAAGGGTGGAAGGCTCGGCCTTATGCCTGGTGTTTTGTTCCACTCTTGCCGCCCTAGTTTCCGTCATATCGGTGTTATGTTCCCGGATTTTGCGTTCCTTACACGGTTGGGTTATAATGGGAACCCCTTGACTGTTCCCTTTGAATAAAACTCCTCCCGCAAGCCCAACATTGGTTTTACCATTTGCCACCTAGCCCTTTTCTTTTCCCTTGGGAGTCGTGCTCCCGAGGGTCATCATTTTTTTAACCCCCCCCGGCCAGTGCTCCTCTGAGTATTGGTCCGACCTGTCAGCTATCGGTGACCACTAGGGGCAACTCTGGGATGGTCTACCGGAACCTTGGACAATCTGGTGTGCCCTGAGAACGAGATATGTGCAGCTCCTATCGGGATTTGTCGGCATATTCGGGTGGCTTTGCGGGTCATGTTTTACCATTGTCGAGGATGTCTTGTAACCGGGATGCCGAGTCTGATCGGAATGTCTTGGGAGAAGGAATATCCTTCATTGACCGTGAGAGCTTGTGATGGGCTAAGTTGGGACACCCCTGCAGGATTTGAACTTTTGAAAGCCGTGCCCGCGGTTATGGGCAGATGGGAATTTGTTAATGTCCGGTTGTAGAAAACCTAAAGTTTATCTTAATTAAAATGCCTCAACCACGTGTGTAACCGTGATGGTCTCTTTCCGGCGGAGTCCGGGAAGTGAACACGGTGTTGGAGTAATGCTTGACGTAGGTTGTTCTAGGATCACTTCTTGATCATAGATTCTCGACCGTGCTTTGCCTTCTCTTCTCGCTCTCATTTACGTATGTTAGCCACCATATATGCTAGTCGCTTGCTGCAGCTCCACCTCATATCTTTTACCCTTCCTATAAGCTTAAATAGTCTTGACCGCAAGGGTGTGAGATTGCTGAGTCCCTGTGACTCACAGATACTTCAAAAACCAGTTTGCAGGTGCCGATAAAACCGTGCAGGTGACGCTACCGAGCTCAAGGAGGAGCTCGATGAAGACCGTGTTCGTTTTGTTGTTCCGTTTTTCTTTTGATCAGTAGTGGAGCCCAGTTGGGACGATCGGGGATTTGTGTAGCATTTGGGGTAGTCTTCTTTTATTTTGGTTCCATAGACGGACCTTGATTGTATCTGGTTGATGTAATGCTTTATTCATGTATTGTGTGAAGTGGTGATTGTAAGCCAACTATGTACCTCCTTTCTTATTCATTACATGGGTTGTTGTGAAGATTACCTCACTTGCGACATTGCTTTCAATGCGGTTATGCCTCTAAGTCATGATTCGACACGTGGGAGATATAGCCGCATCGAGGGCGTTACATGAGGCGCCCACTGTCACAGAGAAGAGCCTTGCCTTTGTGCGTCTGCTGACGGTGGGAGAGAGCAACAAGCGGGGGAAGACGGAGCTCCGACTTGCCTCCGACGAGCCGGAGCCTGAGGGGAGCACCTTCTTCCCCTTGTTTTCAAGCGGCGTTGCTGTCGGGTTGGTTCCTCCCTTCTCTGACTTCTTTTATGAAGTCCTCGACCACTATGGGCTGCAAGCGTTGCACCTCCATCCCAACTCTATCCTCCTCCTGTCCATCTTTGCCTACTACTCTGAGGCGTACCTGGACGTGATGCCATCCGTGGCTCTCCTGCGCCATTTCTTCTTCCTCTGCGTCAGCGAGGGCCACATCTAGATGCGCTAACTTCGTCGCGTCCGGCAAGGCCAACTCGATCTCGAGCACCGGGAAGAGGGCCGACAATATTCGATCCAAGTGGGTCATGGTGGACGCCAAGCTTGCCCACCGGTGCCCGACGTTGCCGACGGAGGCGCCACGGCAAGGCAAGGAGTGGCCCAGGGCGGAGCTTGTCGACGAGCGGGCGTCGTCAGTGTTGGAGCAGATGATGGCTGACCTGAAGCCGGGCAATGCGAGGGCGGCCAAAATAATGGGAGCGATGCTCCTGAGGTAGTTCTTGACGCTGCGGTTCGCCCCACTCCAGGCGCGCGCGCCCCTTCTGGCAGCTTGAAGGAGGGGAAAACAAGGCCCGCCTGAGGCCGGGGGACCTGCCTGACGACGAACTGGACGCCGTCCTGCGCCTCATAGTTGGAGACAACCAGGAGTACCCGCCTAGCGCCTTCATTCCCATGTTCCAACGCAGGGACCGAGAGGAATTCGTCGCCTCTAGGCCGACTTTTGATGCGCGCGGGCTGGTGCCGCCGGTGCTTTCGGGAGCTCTTCCGGCGCCAAAGCCGGTGGAGGTGTCTTCTGGCGAGTCCCGCAGAGAGGGGGAGGAGGAGGATTCTGAGGAGACCCCGGAAGGGGTGGAGGAGACCTCCCCTCCGAGCAAGGCCGAGATTCTCCGCGCCCTTCCTAATGATGCCGAGGCCGACGCCTACCAAGGAGGGAAGGAGCAGCCCCTCATCCCGATGAAGGGCAGATCGTCGCTGGTGGACCGCGGTGTTGCCTCCACTCTAACACCTCCTGGGGCTGGATCCAGTTCTGCCTTCGCACCGCACGACACCACTGGAGCCCAAGCACCTGCTCCTCAGGTCCCGATGTTGTCGGGCCTCAAGCTTCACAAGCGAAGGGTGGAGTACCTTGTGGTGGATCGGTAGGTGTTTCGAACTTTGCTTGGTCCGCACAGGTGCCTGTTTTTTCCTGACGCTCGCGTTTGGTTGATCAGACCGACATCTTCGGCGAAGAAGAGGAAGGATGGTAAGGCAGCTGTGCCTCCCTCTGCAGAGCAAGGAGGCAACATCGCCCATGCCTCCCCAACCCGGTCGTCTTCGCGGGGCCAAGAGGAGCCCAGTCACATGGAGTCAGCCCCTATGGCCCCACTGGCTCTGGAGGTGCCGATACTTGGCGCGGCTGATCAGGTCCCAACTACTCCGGAGCTCGCGGTCTCCCAAGCCCTGGTGACGGTGCCACTTCCTCCTATTGTTGCGCCTCCACTCCTTGGTTCCTCTGCTCCTACTGCCGTCT